>NC_139223.1:67254222-67867555 GCF_055691185.1 Crinia signifera | reverse complement strand
AGAGACCCGGAGCTGCCTGCGCACATGTGAGTGGAATACCGGGCACACACTGCCAGTGTTGGGGGTACCCGGCCACCCCCATCTCCCTTCTCGTTTTACTTATCTCCACATGTCCCCCTCTGTGCCTATCCCCCGTGCCTTTGTCACCCCACTTTCCACTCTATATCACCTTTTTCCTGTTTTCCTCCTCTAAAAAACTAGGTGCGTCTTATGGTCAGGTGCACTTTGTAGAGCAAAAAATATGGTAGTTCTTGAAGTATAAGGTTCAATTCAAATCTGCAAGCAGGGCTAAAAATCCACAGCCCTGCAGATTATTGGACGACCATCCATGCGCACGCTATGCTGTGCGAATGCGCAAGCCATCTTTAAGATCGGATCTAGAAAAGACTAGCATTAACTGTCCGAACGTAGGGTGATTGACACCCTGCGACCCTTTGCAGGCGTAACCCAGCATTATGTTGTAGTGCCCCAGAAAATGGAGGCAATCCCTGGCCATTGGGAATGCCCCATCACCAGCGGTCTTCTCCTCACGGCCATCATGGTGCTAAGACACTTACTCTGTGGTTGCAAACAGGAAGAAATCCATTTGTTTGTTCCGGGGGAGGGGGGGGGGGGATGTAATAGGGTGAGAGAATCAGAAAGTGACAGGATTTGTGAGGGTTCTTCTGTCTTGTTTTTTTTTTTTTAAACGGTGATCATTTACACTGCAAAACGACAGGTTGAGTTTACAATATAAATGATTGCCGCTTTAATAAAAACAACAATTTTCCTCAAATTTTTCACCAATTATATTCGCCCACAGATGTCATCCTATTCCTCCAAGTGCCCCTTATATGTCATCATACTCTTCCACATGTCGGTTATACTGTATGCCAGCAGCGAAATATGACCTCCAGGTGATGCACAAAATGGCAGGCATCAGGGTACAATAGAGAGATTTCTGAAGCACCATCACCAATCTCCTCGAAGTCCTTAAGTCAGTTTTGCGAAAAGATTATATCAAAAAGTAATTTATATCTTTTTTTTTTTTCATTTTAAATTTTAACTACGGCTATGAATTGGAAATGTATTATATAGCTTTGAAAATGATTAGTTTTACATTTCATGGTTTTATTAAAAAAGTTAAATTATATTACTTCCAAGTATAACACTACTTTCCTCTTATTTCCTTAATCTTTGCCTGTGAATACCTGCAGAAATGAATAAATATGTATCGTCCATAAACTGCAAGTGTCAGATTGTTTTATTTTCCCCCAGAATTAAAGCAATTATGCATTAATTGCTTCTACAATAAATGGGGGAATTTTACACAGGTTTTTTTTATTTTTTTTAAAATAAGCTGATTTCTTTATTTTCCTTTCAGGTGTTTACTGTAATAATATATGCTGTTCAGTAATTAAAATAAAATACACTTGAAATGTACAAACACATGATTGATGAAAAGGTACTATTACTGTTACAAAATAAACTGCCATGATTTTATGATAAATTATATTCATTTAATACCAGTAACAAAATCCTTCTTTGAATACAGAAATTAAAGTTTCCTGTGTGAAATTAATAATAGCAGCAATATTTCTTTCCAGCATTTATTAAAAATATACTCACAAACCTAAGTCTGTATACTGTATATCAGTTTGGGTACTTGTGTATTATCACGGCGCTCGCAAAATCGGCCGCAAATCGCATGCAAAAAATCACATGTGATCGGCCGATTTTCTGCTGATGTGCATGCTATTCCATCCTTGCACACCCCCACTATCCAAGTCAGCCCGAAGCGTGGCGAACGGACGCGGTACGCATCCTCCCGACCTGTTCATACCCCCACTATCCACGTCGGCATGGAGTTGACTTTGCAAAGCGTGGCGAGCGCACCGAAGTGTGGCGAGCACAGCGAGCCCCGCAAGGGGATGCGTAAAACGATCCCGAAGCGTGGCGAGCGGACACAGATTACTTGATGTGTATTCCGCGTCCCCTCACGGGGCTCGCCACGCTTCGGGATCGTTTTGTGCGTGCGCTCACCACGCTTCGGGCTCTGCGGCTCGCTGCGCTCGCCACGTTTTATAAATCAACTACACGCCGACATGGATAGTGGGGGTATGAACAGGTCGGGAGGAGGCGTACCGCGCTTGCTCACCACGCTTCGTGCTGACTTGGATAGTGGGGGTGTGCAAGGATGCAATAGCATGCAAATTGGCAGGAAATTGCGCAAAATTGGCCGAAAATCGCATCACGGATAGAATCGGCCACAAATCGGCCACTAAATCGTATACGATATCGTATGCGATATTGTATGCAATTTAGATGAAATCGGGCACTGTGATAATACACAAGTACCTCAGTTTGTATTGCCATGAGATATAATATGGACTTTAAATGGTTAGCAATAAGGAAATATACACGTAGATTTCAGAATATTGACATTTCAGCAACATAAGTAATAAATATTGTATAGGAAGCCAATAAAGAAGTATGAAATTAAATTACAGGAGAAGACATATCAGTAGCGTTTCACAATTTATCCCCATAGTTCTTTAAAAAAAAAAATCGGGCTATGGTATTGGCACGTGAAAAAAAAAATGTCACAAAGACACAGGTTCAATGAAATGTGTAGTTTTGTGAGAAACAGTCCTGTTTTGGGGATAATTGGATAGCCTCAGAAATGGTTAAGCTGTTAAGCACAATCAATATAAAGGGCCAGATGTATCAAACTTCAAAAAGTGATACAGTGGAGGGTGATAAACAGCCAACCATAGGCTGAGTTTGAAAAATGACAGGTAGGAGCTGATTGGCTGGCTGTTTATCACTCCCCACTTTATTCAAAGCGTTGAGAAAAGCAGCGACGGAGAGTTTATAGAGTGCCGACTGCGTGTTACCAGACCCCGTTACGCCACTGTATGTATCCACTCCAGGATAAAGTTACTGGTAAGTACTATAAACATTTAAAGCTGTTGCTGGCATTTATGTTATTTCTTATAATATACTGTTTTTTTTAAATTAAATTGTAAGAAATGACATCAAGTTTCACCGATTGCAAAGGGTTATTTCAGACTGCTTTAGTTACCTCATGTAACAACGTTTGATACATATATTAATAATAATGATGATGATGATAAAAATAATAATCGGCAGATTGGGATGGAAAACCAGCCTGGGAAATTTATGGAAGCAGCACTAATGGGGGCAGGGTCTGGTGAGGGAGGTGAAATCCCTCCTCATAAGACCTGATTCTAAGTCGGACACAATTGCGGCCTTCCTTGCATCTTTGCCGCAGTTGCATCTGCATCTTATGCCACTACAATGTCCTTCTGCTGGTATACATCTGTGTATCTGAATTAGCTAGGAATGAGATGCCCTCTTTCAGTGTCTTCAGCTGCTGCAATCATGCTTTGTGTATTGGTCACATCGTTGAAACTTTAACCAGCCCAAGGCTAGGTGCAGATAATCTGCATACTTCCCACCTGTCCCAATTTTTGCGGGATAGACCATTTTTTGATAATGTCTCGCATCCTACCTGGGGCCAGCAGTGTCACGTAGTGGTGGTGGGGTGCAGTTGGGAATCCCCCCTGCCACCCGCTGCTCTGCTCAGCAGAGCAGTGGGGAATAGATGCTGTGCACTTGCGCACAGCATCTATTCACTGAAAAGAGGGACAGGGGGGCATGGCCAGCAGCTCTTACGGCACTGGCCGTGCCCCTCATAGTGGCTAATATATATATATATATATATATATATATATATATATTCTCCAACATTTAACAGCAAACACACACACCTTGATTGCACAACGGTGAAGAAAAAAACAATGCCCATGAAGCAGTGCAGGTCCAGATTATGACAGTGAAACAGCTAATAACAGCAGTCAGTGGAGTTCCATATACCTATCCAAACATGGCAAAACAGATCATCTCAATTAGGAACACTGCAGGACAGTCATGCTCAACAGCTGTTTCAGTGTTGTGACCACCATTCTCAGAAGCATGAGAGACTGATATAATAACACAAATATATAGCAAAGGGTTTAGGGTAAAAAGACAAAATTTACTTGGCGTGATAATATGAGATCAGAAGGAGATGGTCAGGCAGGGTGGGCAAAGTGTTTTTCAAGATTGATAACCACACATCGGCAAGTGACTGACCAGTCACAAGGAAAGTATCACCCGCTCCAGGTACAGGAGAACCAACAAAGAAAAGACCCTGCAGAAGGTGCGGCCATAGTTGAAGTAGATGCAGTCTAGTAAATCTTTAATTTAACAGACTATGTACCCAATTTGGATGAAATATTGGTCCTCTTGAAAGGTCTTTCTATTGTACGGACCTATAAACAGAGCCCTTTCAATTTTAAAGTTGAATTGTATCGATTGCAACATCTATTAAAACTTAAAGACCATTTTGTTAGACATCCCCAACCTGATCCTGTTAATGTTAAATTTAAACCTAAAAGTTTACGCGATCCACCGAGTCTTAATTCTTCCATTGAGACCTTTATTAAACTAGTGAAACAAGATACTTTATCCTTTATAGATAAACAAGTCTCTTTTTCTAACCTCACTAAAGATCAAAACAAGGCCCATAGTCTTTAAAAAATATCATTGAAATAGTTCCTCTACCAAATCCGTATTTGCCAGATTGCATTCAATCAGCTCCTATCACCTCTTTCTCATTTCATTTATTTGCTGGTTTTGTCTACTGTTTCTATTTCAAGACTGCTACGAGGGTAGAAAAATGGCAAAAAGATTAAAATTATACCAAAAACCAGAATAAGATGAATAAAAGAATAAAGAATAAAAACACATACTTTTAATTGACACTAATAGTGAGGCCAAGACTGATTATTTAAGCACCTCTTTGGAGTGTGACTTAAATGGAGCGAAGTATGCACCGGTCCTGCGCAAACCTCGAAACATTGTATTTGTACTCCAAAAATTGGGTTTGCTTACAAATATGAATCAGCCCCATTAACGTCAATTCCACATGTAATCTAATCGCAAAATCAAATTATAGAGGCTTTAATTCTCAACATAACTACAGTATTTCTAGATATTTTTATCAATACTATATGCTATTGTTCTGTTAGGGAACTTTTGAAAATGACCCTTTCAGGACAGAAATATCTTGATTTTATTCTAACGTGTGAAGGTGGATGATTTTTTTCACTTAGTTAGCAATTACTTTTTGTATTTACAATTGCAGAGCATTTACAATCAAGAGCATTTCAATATTCAAGTCATTTTCTAGAAGGCTGCCTGTATATAATCAAAGGGCCACAGCCATCAACGATTTCTATGACAGTCTTAGAAAGGAGACACGTAGAGAACAACCTTTTAGACCTGGGGATATTTTATAACAATGTCTGTCTGAAGGTGTCGTTATGTCAGTACATACATGGAAACTTGCACTCCCACTGACTTTGCAGTGTATTGTTCATTGACAGGTTCGAAAAACTCACGCAGCCCCTACTGGGTCTCTGTTCCACAAAGGTCAGGAACAGCTCAGACAAAATCTTTTGCCTGGCTTTTAAAGTCAGTGGGAATAAAAATCCTATTAGTCGCAGAGACCAACAGATTTTCAGAGCTGGTTTTGCTGCCCTGTTACAGTGAAGGGCTGACAAACTATACTGAAGAAAAAATTATGGAATAGTTGTTCAAATAAAATAGTTTTTTACATCAATTGAATAAATCTGTATTATTAAATTGGCTAATTATGATGGGTTGTTGCAGTGTCACGGGTTGTGTCACTCAGTTTGACAAGTAGACCAGGGTGCGCCAAAGCGGGCATGGGGAAGGGGCACATGCCCATTTTCATTACTATGGGGGCCCCCTCAGAGACTCTCCATTTGCTGCTGGCACCTCCTCATGGTAATATCTCAATGCTGTGCCCGGTTCCTGGTAATTGATGAGAAGCTTGCATTTTGGTGCAGGGCCATAACTAAAGTTGATCCGTGCCACTGCATATTGGGCTTTATGGGCAGTGGCGTTGCTGCTCTATAGCATATTTACCTTCTCTTGCAGAATGGCCAACAGGTTTTCAAACATCGTATGGTGCTCCCAGACACCTAAATTAGTCCCAGAGCTGTCTGGCTACGTCTACCCACTCACCGAACAAATGTAGACGAGCTGCACATTACTGTGATTCATGCTGAACTGCCTCCCCTTTGCAAAGTCCCCCACTTCACAGTACCAGTATTCATGGCATTGTGTAGTGATGGATGGTCCATGTTGTATACAGATTAAATGCATTATTGAATATATTTGAATGTAACTCATAATTATACTTACTTTTTGATACTGTGGAGGATATGATGCTGGAGGTCCATGGGGTTATATGTGGGCAATGTGAAGATTTCATGATGACGTCAGACGTCATCATGGCCCAACGCCCCACTGCAGAATGTCATAATTAATGGTATCATGCTGTGGGGTAGGGGCTATAATGATGACTTCCTCAAAAACCATGACATAAGTTTTCCATTCCACCCACTGCAGGGAGGAGTCTGGGATAGTGGAGAGTGAAATTCATGAGTATGCTGATATCCATTAAGTTATGATAAAAATGTATGTTTTTCGACACCGCTTCTGTATGACAGAACATTGCCCTGCTTCTATGTGGCGTATATATTAACTGTGGTCACTGCTGTGTAGTTTTGATAGCCCCAAAGCATGGAGAAGTGAACGGTTTCGGTGACTTGCAAATTCATCGAGCCGTTCACAAGGATCGGGGTGGCCCGGGGGCAGAAGGCAGCAGGGAATAGGGACACCCATGGGAAAGCCCAGCATTTTATGGGGGTCACCATGAAAACACTGGGCGTTCCCATGGGTACGCAGGCGGCTGATGTCACAGGAAGTCAGCCGCCTGCCCCGTCTGTTTCTGCCGACTTTTTTGTGAAGGCAGGAGAAAACATTTGATAGTTGTCGACCATCGAATGATTTCTCCTGCTGCATATACATTTCTCCTTATTTCCTAAAAGGAACAGAGGGATGTGCTAATAAATAAAATAATCTCTCCTGTGCCATGTGTGAGTGTGCATGCTCAAAACAATGGAGACTGTTTTAGTTTAAATGCAATAATTTGCAATTTATTTTATATAAATGTAAAAATAAAAACAAAAATATGGAAAAATATAGGCGGCCACCTATAGCAAATAGTGCACTAGTACATCATATCAGTATACATATCAAATAAATAAATAAAATACAATACAGTACTTCAGCGACGTAGCTACGTTTTGGGCGCCCCCCCGCCGTTATGGGGGGGCGCCCCCCGCCGCCCATTCAAATCCCCCCAATCCCCCGCAGCCTTACCTTACACGCTGGTCCCGGCGGCTCCGTTCTTCTGCTGAGGACCACCACAAAATGGCCGCCCCCATACAGCAGACAGTTTCAGAGAACTGTGTGCTATATGGGGGCGGCCATTTTGTGGTGGTCCTCAGCAGAAGAACGGAGCCGCCGGGACCAGCGAAATAGATAAGCCTGCAGGGGATTGGGGGAGGTGTAACTATAGCACCGCAGTCCCCGGCGCCCCCATATGCACAGCGCCCCCCCCCCCCCCCCCGCGCAGTGGCGGGGGCTGCGGTGCTATAGTTACGCCACTGCAGTACTTTGAATGGTAATAAAAGCCACAAGACTTCCAACAAGGTATATATATGATTTCCACACTGTATGCTCCTTATGAATAAAGAAAGCCGACTTTTGCCCACTATAATGTCAGATGTCAAATAGCCACAAATTAAGGGTCTTTGGAAGAATTGATCCCTCACCAAAGGATAGTCATTTGTTGGGTATGTATATAATTGCGTGCATTTAGCACGTGAATCTTACCCGTATTAATCCGATGGTAAAGGTTGGATGGAGTGTCCCGCTAGGAGGGGAACATCTTGTCTGTCCGTGCGATGGAGGCAGCTGACGGCACTCTCACCCCCCGCTGCTGCTGGCTGGAGACAGACGCTGACGGCTGTGTGCCTCTCACACTTGCCGTATCTCCTCCTCCCGGCGTTCTACTGATCAGTGCAGCTTGAGCTGCGGCTGTGGCGGCTTGAATGGATGGATGCCGTATCGCGAATATAAACAGTGTGGATGATGGAAAGTTTATCCAAAAGATGGCTGCAGTCTCGGGGCTGTGTGGACCTTCAAATGGATAGCTGGGTCCAAAACTTCTAACGCGTATTCTCTCTGTATATTCTCAAGGCCAGGTCCCCAAAAAACCTGGCTTGTGAGGCAATACAGTTTATTCGTACAGACACTAGTACAGCTGGATAATATACATTTGTATACAAAAAAAAAAATTTTTTTAAATTATATATTCTATATATTCTTTATTTTCTGGTCAATTAGCGCCCAATCAACCTCTGTTTTTCAGAGGACATATAGATATACATTTCTCCTGCTGCATATACATGCATATACATTACACCCCCACAGGTGATTTCTCCTGCTGCATATACATGCATTTACATTACACCCCCACAGGTGATTTCTCCTGCTGCATATACATGCATTTACATAAAACCCCCACAGGTGATTTATCCTGCTGCACAGGGCCGGATTATTATGGGGGCACAAGGGGTCAGTGCCCCTGGGCCCCCCTCTAGCTAGGGGCCCCCCGTTGTTGGCATGTATCTTTAAAAAGAAAACTTTTTATTTATTATTTTTTTTAGCTAAAGGTTTTGTGCATGGGAGTGGGGTAGTGCTGCAGCTTCATCTATCTGCCAATGTGACAATGATTAATGGTGCTGAGCATCGGGAGCCAAGTGTGCAGTGCATTACTGGGAGTTGACTTAGTCCCATGACAGTTTGCACCAGAGGGCAGAGGCTTAGAAGTTTGTGCTGAGCTCTGATTGGTGGAGCTCATTACATGCTTCTCAGGCCCATGGATAACAGCAGCAGCAGCTTAGTCATGGGAGGGTTTTTAATCAGAGGCAGCACTGGGACTGTGAAGTCTCCTACAGAGTAAGGTGCAGAGGGACAAACACAGGCTTCTCATGTGGTATGTATGTATGTATGTATGTGTGTGTGTGTGTGTGTGTGTGTGTGTGTGTGTGTGTGTGTATATATATATCCCCTGAAGTTACCCATTGACCAAGTTTATACTGCCTTTACTCTGTGTTTTGACAGTGTAATATTCCCCCATGCAGTTTGCGGCCAGTAATGACAAGTGCAAGGGGGCCTCCCCTATCTAAAGTGCCCCGGGCCCCCCGAAGGCTTAATCTGGCACTGCTGCTGCATATACATGCATTTACATTACACCCCCACAGGTGATTTCTCCTGCTGCATATACATGCATTTACATTACACCCCCACAGGTGATTTCTCCTGCTGCATATACATGCATTTACATTACACCCCCACAGGTGATTTCTCCTGCTGCATATACATGCATTTACATTACACCCCCACAGGTGATTTCTCCTGCTGCATATACATGCATTTACATTACACCCCCACAGGTGATTTCTCCTGCTGCATATACATGCATTTACTTTACTCCCCCCACAGGAGATTTCTCCTGCTGCATATACATGCATTTATATTACACCCCCACAGGAGATTTCTCCTGCTGTATATACATGCATTTACATTACACCCCCACAGGTGATTTCTCCTGCTGCATATACATGCATTTACATTACACCCCCACAGGTGATTTCTCCTGCTGCATATACATGCATTTACATTACACCCCCACAGGAGATTTCTCCTGCTGCATATACATGCATTTACATTACACCCCCACAGGTGATTTCTCCTGCTGCATATACATGCATTTACATTACACCCCCACAGGAGATTTCTCCTGCTGCATATACATGCATTTACATTACACCCCCACAGGTGATTTATCTTGCTGCATTAACATGCATTTACATTACACCCCCACAGGTGATTTCTCCTGCTGCATATACATGCATTTACATTACACCCCCACAGGTGATTTCTCCTGCTGCATATACATGCATTTACTTTACTCCCCCCCCCCCCCCCCACAGGTGATTTATCTTGCTGCACTAACATGCATATACATTAAACCCCCCACATGTTAAAGAGGGGAATCGTCGACAGACGGCGTCTCTGGTGCTCGGTAAACTGCGATCCTCGCAGCTTTTTGAGCCCACCAGAATCACCCCCTGTCTATCTATCTATCTTTCATATAGATTAGTTCAGTAAATAGATAAATAGAAAGATAGATAGATTTTCGGGTGCCGGATGACTGGCCAACAGTTGAGATCCTGACGGTCAGTATACCGATGTCAAAACCCCAACTGCCCGAGAGTCAGGATCCCAGCCAACAGGGGCTATTCTCCCTCATGGGATCCACGACCCCAATAGAGGCAGAACAGAACCTCTGGCGAGCCACTGGGCTTTTCTGCACTTGCCCCTCTGTCGGAGTATCAGCAGCCGGGATTCCGATGTTTGTATACTGACCGTCGGCTAGTCATATCACACACAGATATTATGTACTGTATATAATTTGTGTATATTTTTATACTTGTTTAATGGACTAGGTAAATGCTGATTCCCCTTAAACTCAACCCCATGTGTCTGTCCATCCCTCTCTGAAAACCCCCCCTTTCAAATCATGTGTTGCTTGCTCCTGTATATTACAATCATTTTAACATGCTTTTTATTCCTATTACTAATGCCAGTGAAATTTGCATTTACTGTATTCTAAAATATAACTAATTTAATTTCTCTTTGGTTTCCCTATGTTTTTGGTCACCGCTCTTTCTATATCTGTCAATATCAAATATTCAGAACACGCAAAGTTCCCCAATAGCTAAACATTGGTAAATCAGGCTTAATTCATTTATGGGGTGAGTCCAGAGTTTTTAATTAAAAAAATGTTAAATTGTAGAGTATTTTGTATGCTTTTAGGATCTGGAAATGGGCCGTAGGCTTTCTTTTTTCGCCTGTATATTAATAATAATAACTGACAGATCATTTTGCATGCTCTGCAACAAATTCAATCTCTTCTGGCATTTAATATTTTGCTTCTGCTAAATTTTGTCAAAGGATGAAACTTTTAGAAAATATATTTAATTCTGATGTTTAAACTGAAATTGCATCTTCCTAGTAATATCTTATAGTCTGTCTTTTAATTCGAAAGTTCTTATGTGGAAATGAGCAGGCATTTTCTACAAATTCCTAATGCTATGCAACCTTTATGACTTTGGCTCGTTGTCAGTTAATTAATTCGGGATTAATATTCCATTTGTGATGGTATAATTTTAGATCAGATGAGCTACATAGCAATGAATTATATCATGAAATATGCATGAGAATAGTATAGATATAGAAACACTTTTCAATCTATAAATTATTTAATATTTTATCAGAAAAATGTTCTTTAATTGTGTGGTGCTGAAATGTAAAGTCTTGTTTAAATGATTTCAACAATTTTGGTGAATGGTGCTATCTATCTATCTGTCTTTTTTGTCTGTCTATCTATTTAATTATATATCTACAGTATCATCACTATCTATCTACAGACCTACAGTACCTATACTGGTAGCTACTCTTAGCTTTTCACTCCAATCTGTAATAAACTGGGCTGGAGTGAATAGCAAGGAAGACTTTCTAGCGGTAAGTGGCCATCCAATGCAGTCGTGGGTGCCCAAAAACGAAATTTCCCCTTATTCCCTAAGTGCTGGGACAGAGATACAGACTTCAGATCTTACCTAGAAAGGTCTCTTTTAGAGGCAGAACTACCATTGGTGCAGCCGGTGCAATGCACTGGGGCCCCATCACCCTCTTCCTGCCACCGATTTTTTTAGCCTGTCACCCTCTGCCTTTCCCTTTCACCCACTGCCATGTTGTATGTTGTGAACTTGGGTTGGGGTAGAGGATGGGGGCCCAAGTTCAGGGGTGCAGCAGCACAGGAGGTAGGCTTCCAACATTTCTCAGTCAGCTGCCATGCCTTGAGAAGCCATAGAAGTGTAGAAACCAGTGTAAGACTATCCTGAAAACATGTCAAAGAAGGAAAATCATACATTCTCTGACTCTACTTCCTCTTCACTACCTTTGTCAGTCTGGGTTCCGCAAGGCTCTGTCTTAGGTCCTCTGCTTTTCTCAATCTATGCCTCCTCTCTTGGCAAACTCATCAGCTCTTTCGGATTTCAGTATCATTTATATGCGGATGATACTCCAATCTATCTATCAACCCCAGTGTTGTCACCAGTGGTTTTGGGCCGAGTCTCTGAATACCTCTCTGCCATCTCATCTTGGATGTCTTCTCGCCACCTCAAACTCAATATTTCTAAAACGGAATTACTTATATTCCCACCAACTAAGAACAGTTACCATCCTGATATCTCCATCACTGTTGACAGCTCGACAATCTACCCTACCCCACAAGCTCGTTTCCTAGGGGTCACACATTTGTCCCCACATTCAATCTGTCACAAAATCATGTTACATGCATCTAAAAAACATATCCAAATACGACCCTATCTCACTCAAGACACTACTAAATCTCTTATCCATGCACTCATTATATACCGCATTGATTATTGCAATAGTCTCCTAACTGGTCTTCCCAAGAACAGACTCTCGCCACTGCAATCCAGTCAAAATGCTGCTGCTAGGCTGATATTCCTAGCAAGATGCTCATTGTCTGCTGATCTGCTCTGCCAGTCCCTCCATTGGTTACCTGTGTTTTACCGTATTCAATATAAAACCCTTCTGCTAGCATATAACGCTATTAACCATTTTGCACCAGCTTATATCTCTTTACTTATCTCAAAATATCTCCCATCTCAACCATTCCGCTCTGCACAAGATCTGCGTCTCTCTTCTGGATGGATCACCAGCTCCCATTCACTATTACAGAACTTTCATTGGGCTGCTTTCCAATAGCCTCCAAACTTTCAAGCGTTCCCTGAAAACTCACCTCTTCAGGCAAGGCTATAATATTTAAGTTCCATATGCATAACCCTCTGAGGCACTTATGTATCATATAGCTTCCCTTCTGGACCTACAAGCTATGCTATTACTGGTGCCTGTCCTTGTGTTTCCCTCCTTTTTCCCTGTAGATTGTAAGCTTGCAGCAGGGCCCTCTTACCTCCAAGTCTGTCTGTTGTTACCCAGTTTGTTTTATCTCTGTTTACAATTGTAAAGCACAGCGGAATCAGCCACAGGGGTTTCGGGGTTTGACCCCCTTTATCAAAGCAAAAACACATGCATAACAGATGAAGGCAAACTATCTTACCTATATAGTGTTTTAAGATGTGCCCCCTTTCAAAGGTGTTTCTGCATGCTGGCAATCCACAGCCGCCGCACCAGAGTCTCCCGGAAGTCCAGAGCTGTCAGCACCGCATCACTTCCGTCTCTACGTGACCTTCAGCCGGCTCTTGCTGGGATAGGACCAGTGATTACAGTGTCTCCTGTTGTCAGGGGAACCAAACAAACATAGTGAATCATAGTGATTTGCAATATAAGTGTGAGGCATCTACAATATAAAAATGCTGGATCCCTTAAACTATCGGTATATACCAGCAACAAACCGTGTCCAATAATGCTGAAAAAACTTTTCCTGACATCAGACATGAAGACCAACATCTATTTATTTTGTTGATTCATAGATGATGTCCTATTGCTATGGAATGGCACAGAGATGTCATTCCATGAACATATGGAGAACATCAATAAATTGGATTGTCCTATCAAATTCACGTACCATATGAGTCAAGAAACCATCGATTACTTAGACGTAAAGATTTACAAAAACAATGGAGCAATTGAGACCGACATCTTCTATAAACCGGCTGATCGGAAGACGTTGCTTGCCAACAAGATAAGGATCTCAAAGTACTGAAAAATTCAAGAATTATGCCCTGCTACATGAGTGGCAGAAAACTCCTTATTTTAGACAGGGGACCCATGACTGGAGTCTATCAAGTATAATTTGTCATAAACAAAGTTCACATTTCCCTTGAAGCAATGTAGGAGTTGAGAAGTGTGACCAGTGCTGCCGACACTGGAGGTCTTGCCAGGCATTCCAGGTGTTCAAGAAGTGGAAAGGGGGCCCTGCCTATTTTGTCAGTTCCGGGACCCACAATTTCTGATGGCAGTCCTCCTAGACATATAAGATATGCATGAAACCAGACATATAAGATGCTCATATAGCTAGACATTTACTGAAGAAGGATCCACGTGATCTGAAACGCGTTTGATGTATTTACCCAGACTTTTTGGACTCCACCTTGGGACACCGGGATTCAGGCTACTTAGTAAGCACCAGATCTAGACTGGACTGCCCTGCTTCTGGAATTGTTTTGTTTCCTGTGTTGCCCCGGGTTTTGGACACCCATGCTTGTTTTTATCATCTGTTATTGTAAGTGTACATCTTTATTAAAATAGATCAGTGTCTACGGTCTACACTATCTGTTTTTTCTTTCCAATTACATGTTTTCCCATAATGAAGAGGATCTCATTCCAAAGGATTTCATTTATTCAATTTATGGAAAGAAATTGAGGGTGATATAATAATTTTGACACTCACCTTATCACATTTTGGTGATCAACCATATGGGAACCACTTAAGCGCTGAAAAAAAGTTTTTTTCTCTACTCCAGTTCTACATCTAGCTAGACATGTAAGACACACATGTAGCTAGACATCTAAGATGCTCATGTAGCTAGACATCTAGGATGTGCATGTAGCAAGACATGTAAGATGCTCATGTAGCTAGACATGTAGGATGTGCATGTAGCCAGACATGTAAGATGATCATTTAGCTAGACATGTAGGATGTGCATGTAGCCAGACATGTAAGACACACATGTAGCTAGACATGTAAGATGTGCATGTAGCTAGACATGCAAGACACACATATAGCTAGACATAAAATATGTGCATGGAGCAAGGCATGTAAGACACACATGTTGCTAGACATGTAAGATGTGCATGTAGCCAGATATGTAAGACACATGTAGCCAGACATGTAAGACACACATGTAGCCAGACATCTAAGTTGTGCATGTAGCTTGACATGTAAGATGCTCATGTAGCCAGACATGTAAGATGTGCATGTAGCTAGACATGTAAGATGTGCATGTAGCCAGACATGTAAGACAGACATGTAGATAGATACGTAAGATGTGCATGTACAGACATGTAGATAGATACGTAAGATGTGCATGTAGCTAGACATGTAAGACATGCCCCTTTTCTTTTGAGACACGCTAGTAGAAGATCCTCGCCCGCTGTTTTTGTGGTTGCCCCCAAGATAAAGTCTAGTCATTCATTCTTTGTTAGCAATTCAAGTTTGTGTAAAGTTATTTCAACCTGTTCATGTTCTACACAACTTAAAAAATAATTCTGTAGAACACAGGAGCAGGTTTGTAACTATGTACCTTGCCATGCTGATGACCTTAGCACTTCATCCAACTAATTACGTAGTGGGTGAACATTTAGAACTGAGAACATTTTCAAACTTTTTCGTTATTTTACTACAGTAGGTTTCCATAGCAACCTTTCTCCCACATAGGGCATGCTGATGTAGATATTGCTATCATCTGCACTTAAGAATTTTAACAGCACTTGGAGCAGTTGTTCTTCAACATGTGCTAAAAATATCACTTTTGAGATTATTATAGGTAGAGCTTTGCTGATGCACAGTCTATCATTTTATACTCAATAACATTTTTAAGCTGTTGATTTATTTTTTTAAGACCCATCAATATTTGCATTTTTAAATTGGGAAATATTTGATGTGAGTATTGAATTTTTTCCCCCCTATCAGCTGATATCTTATTAACAGCTTCCCATCTGTTGAATCTTGCAAACATATAATTATGTAGAGTAGTCACCATCATTTTAGATGATAATTTTGCATTTGTTTCTGTAAAAGGTCAGAAGTAGCGAGGGCTCCCTGCTGGCGAGACGTGGCCATGTTGTATTGTAGGAAAATAAGCTACATTAGCTTTCCTTTTTTCACGGGAGACAGAGAGGCAATTCAAGGCAAACTTATACTAATTTAATGCACTTTAACAATGTTTTCCAACAAGATGAATATTTTGCATATTAAATAAATTGCATGGTTCATTGTATTATACAGTCTGTTCATAGTGCACTTCATTTGGCTTAGTGTCGTTTCCGAACACATTTCAAAAATAAAATAAAAGATCATAATAATTAACAGTTTTCTGTGAAGCATTGCTGGAGACTACCAACACAGTATTCACATCAATCCCAAACTAGTGGTCGAATCAAACTACCATATTCCTTGGATAGACCAGAAGCCATGGGATTATTCTATATACTGTATCTGTTTTGTATTTAATTACAAATGTACTTTATTCTAGGGACCCAAAAAAGCAAGCGTTGCATTGTTGCATTACTACTAGCATATACTCCTTGACCCAACGGTAGTAGGAGAGGGATTGTATTTAACTCTTCCGCAATCCTGAAAATCAAAGAGTTTGTACATTGGCATTGCTTTTCGATGATGTTAAGGTCAAATGGTTTCTGCGACTTGTGTCCATGAAACTTACAACAAATAAAGTTACTATAATATTAATAAAAAAGGGGATTATTCATATCTAATCGCTGTGCATATGCATTCAATAGCATAAATAATATTTGAAGAATGACAACTCACAAAATCTCGTATCTTAAAGGTCTTATCATTTATACATAAATGATAAGATATACCCTTTACAACTTGACTGACAGGAAGCCGGTGTTTGGGGGTGGTAACATGCCATTTTCTGGGACTGTCGGAAAAAAAACCCATAAACGTTTTCCAGGAGGGCATTTGACGTCAGCCCCGGCCTCGATAAGCCTGTCTCTGTCGCAGACTTGACAAAAGCAGAGGTATGCACACTTGCACAGACTGTAAAAACCATTCAATAGTAAGTGAGTTGTGTATGGATTTGCAATTTGCCAGTGATCTGCGATATTTTCGCAAGTCATTCACAGACTTGCACACTGCGAATGTTCCCTCTGTCTGAGCAGTGACTATCTGATCGCAGGCTGCTGCAATTTCACACGCAGTGATCAGGTATGAATAACTCTCAAAGTTCGGTACAGCAACTAAAAACAGAATTAATTAAAAAGAAATAAAAATCCCACCCTCAATAAAGTAATAAAAAAAGACATTTTAAAAATAGGAATTTTCTGATCAGTGTTTTGACCCACCCCAATCAAATGCAGTTAAACACATGTCAAAACATACTACAGATTCAAAACTCCACACATAAACACACTCACTCACATATCATTAAAACCATTAAACACCAGCTAAAACCATCCTGAAAGCCCATCCTGACTCAGCTCACCCATACCTGTCCCTGTTGCCTCGGACTCCGGGCTGGGCCACCCGCTGTCAAGATATTTGATCCGCTGATCTGCAGCTCTGGGCGGAGGTCAGGCACCGGTGCCATATTGCTGCTGTTCCTGCCTCGTGGGGGACACAGACTGTCAGGGTCCTGCTCCGCTCTGCTGGATTTGCCACATCGTCAGCCTCCTGCACAGCTGGTCCACGTGCCCCTGCCTCCTGAGGAGCCCACGTTTTTTTCAGACACCTGGAGGCAGTGCGGCCCGGCCATATACAGCCGGGGGGAGAAGAGAGGCCACGGCCATCTTGGAAAGTCAGGATGAACACAGATGGCGCCATCTGTCACTCCTGGCGTGCACTAAATAACAGCACAGCTCAGCCACATTGCACTAAGCTGGGAGAGAGGTCAAACCCATCCTGGCTTATAAGGTACTGCATATATAAAGGGACACCATACATCTCCTCACAATAACCCAGGGCTGTCTGTCCCTTCTCAAACATTGGGGGACTGCATGAACAAAGAGCTCTGCAATCCTATTTGGCCTTAATTCCACTGGGGCCACATCTCTGCAACAGCAGATTATCTTAATGTCCAGCTCCTGCATTATCTGACCCTGAACTCTTACTTGGTAATTGGCGAGCCTGGGTGGTGTACTAGCCACCACCTAGTTAATTTTGACCCTTGCTATTGACCGTGCTATTTAAATACCATTATAATTATGACCAATTATGCACAGCTGCTGCTTAAGGTGATTGATACTTCTACACAGAGGACCATTACTAAGCTTGAAAATGTGGTTGCTATGTTTCCACATCCTGTGAAAACGCCCCGTACATTGTGTGAGTCCGTGATTCTCCTGGATATATGCAGCAGATTTGAGATGTCTTCTGTGGCTCCGGATGCCGTTGTCGATACTCCTTTGATTCCATTCTACCATACTGAGATGTCTCATTCTGTTCCTGACAATAGTTTGCCTCCTACTAGATGGTGCTGTCCAGACATTTGCTATATGACTTTGGCGGAAAGTTCTGCTCTCCAGGATTTCTTTTTTCCCTGCTTCCGGATCCTATTTAAATCTCCTCGGTTTCAAAACATGTTTCTGCTCTCCTTATATGTATACCCTTAGGTGTGTGCTAGAGAAACTACTATTCGTTTGGCTCTGTTCCAGAGGGCCTGGCTGGATTAATTCATATCTTCTACTCCTGTGCTTAATATTTTTATTCTTTTTGTTGTACAAGACATAATTAATATATCTAGTAAATTTCATACCCTTCTGCATGGAAAAATTGCTGCCATTTTTCTAATTCTGTTTTAAATTTACTTTACCCATGCAATCTATGTTAATTCATGCTGTAATGTGTGCAGGGGCGTAGCTAAGGGTTCATGGGCCCTGGTGCGAAAGGTCAGCTTGGGGCCCCCCTACATACAACAAAATTAAAATCACTGTCTGTTTATATTTTAATACATCAAGTATATTATGTTAATAATAGAACTAACATTTAAACATAGGATAGCAGTTTATTTAAATAAAATATTAAAAGAACAAAGATGATAAAACTGGAGAGGCCCAGGTTACTGGAAGCTCAGATGGTGGCAGACCTAGGAGCAGTAAGAATGTTTGTTGTTAGGAGTGGTAATAGTAGTATTGTAAAGTGCTCCTTTTAATATATATATAACATATAACCTGTAGTGTTACTTATAAACAAGCAAAACAGAATGCATAATCTCACATCAAATAAATAAAGCTGTGTTATATAATGGTGGAGTTTACATGATCCCACATAATTAGCACATCTGCACATTTATATCTACGTGTATGGTAGAATAGTTGACTGGATTAAGACCTAGTGTAACCCCATTCCTTACTTGTTTATGGGTATGACATAATGAAACACCAAACCCTACCTTAAATCTGTGAATTCCAAAGAGACAACGTGGTCTGTGATTTTCTGGATTCTTAAATGTGACAGTTAACTGTAAACCACTCACCTACAAAATGAAGGACATCTATTAGCATATAGGTCAATAATTAGACTTCATATAATAATTCACATAAAATTAGTTTCACTTACTGGTAACTTTAAAGATGTGAACAATGTTGTTGCCATAACTATTAGTCGAACATTGATAATGAATCAAAGAACAGTCAACAAAACTAGGGAACTGCAAAAGTAACACTGAATGGCCACCCTGTAAAAAGAAAAGGGACAATAAATTTCTGAACTTATATTATATGTAATAGAAACTGGAAAACAACTTTTGTAAGCATCCGCCATCACTTTTATTCCACACAGAAGCATTCAACCAGGTATCTATACTTTATAGAGTTGTTATACTGCTATGGCTAATGTTTTTACTGTAGTCATCTCTGAAGAAATCAAAATCTAAATGTAGATTATGTGGTCTTTAGCAAGGCGGATGCTATACAAATGTATTATTATGATGCATGCAATAGATTAATAAACTGGAACAACGTAACAGAATATATAGAACTGGAACATGCCCACAAGTTAGTATAAACCTTTTAACTGTGAGACTTGATGTCCAAACCGATATTGAACTGGTAAACTGCATACTCACAAATCCTATTAAAATGCACATCTCCGGGATTTAGCTTCAGAAAACTTGTCAATCATGCTCGGAATATCAATCTTCCTGGCCCTGTCATTTTCAACACTCAATAGGGCTAAATCACTCAGCCTCTGTTGAGACATTGTGCTCCTAAGGTAATTTTTTATTAATTTTGATTTTGAAAATGATCGTTCTGCAGACGATACTGTCACTGGCAGTGTAAGAAAGAGTAGAAGTGCTATGCAGACGTCTGGTACAGTAGAAGACAATCCAGAGTTCTCAACCAGAAGGAGAATTGCTAGATCTCGTATAGATGAAGATTTTTGGATATCTCCTAGGAGCGCAGATCGGAAACTTAACAACTGAGCAGGAAAATCATTAGACAAGTCATCCTGATAGAATTCTCGCAATTTAGTTGCTTCTTTGAAAACTGTATCATCAGCTTCTGCTGACAATGTTGCTGGCTGAAGAATATGGAATCTTTGTACAACTGTATTCATACCACTGAAGCGATATTGCAGCTGATTTAAAGCTATATCCAAACATCTATAAAAGACTGTTGTTTTAAATCTTTCTTCTGGGTCCTGTAGCCTTTCATCCTCACACAGCTCATCAAAGTGTTGCTTGACTTTCTTCACTCTTTTATTTTCAAATTTTGCTTGGATGCCCCAGTTTTCTGCAACAGTTACTGCTGTTCTTTTTACCGCCTCATAATCATCTCGGAAGTTGCTAAGGACTTCAGTGGCATTGTAAATCAATTTGGTGGCATTAGAGAGATCCATGTCTTTTGACTGCAGCATTTTAGAAACGGAGTTAACATTTTCTAAAATTTTGGCCTGCAGAACAACTATGCAAACAAACTGGAAAGATTCCAGTTTTCTTTTTAACGCACCGGCCTCATCTCTTTCTTTTGGCTTTGTGGAAAGAATAATTATTTTAGACAAAGCCTGTAAAATATCCCGAAACCTGAACCGTAGTGCTAGTACTGAGTCATATCGAGACGCCCATCTTGTTGGGCAAAGTTGTTTTAAAGTTAGTGAGGATTCTGAAGTAAAGGATGCCAAAAATGCCCATCTCTTCACACTTTCACCAAAGAATTTGTATAAAGACTGAACCTCGTCAAAAAAATTGGAAATTTCAGTTATATTTGAAACTGCATCCTGCAAAACTAAATTAAGGTTATGGGCAGCACAATGTATATAAAGAGCATTTTTTTCTTTGTTAATAATGCGAGCTTGAACTCCTGTGTAAACACCACTCATTGTGGCTGCTCCATCATAGCCCTGACCATGGCATTTTGATAGGTCCAGGCCTTTCTTCTCTATGGTTTCCACTATTGTTTTTTCAAGGCCAGCAGCTGATTGGTCCTCAATAGACTGAAAACCTAAAAAGGCTTCCTCTATTTTGATATCAGTGGCCCTTAAGTTCTCGTCTCTTTGAACAATTACATATATAAACACTTGACTTAGCTGATCAATTTTTCCTATGTCTTGGGTTGTGTCCATTATTATTGAAAAAAACTGTGACTTCTGGATTTCAGAAACAATATCTTTTTCTATTTTGCTTGCAAGAAGACTTATAAGTTCGTTCTGAATTTGTGGACTCAGATATTTAATGGTTCCTTGTGGTCTCTGCAAAATGTCCTTTAGTATAGGATCATATTCAGCCAGTAATTCAATAATAGTCAGAAAATTGCCATTGTTTACCTCCCCTATTTTTTCTCTGTGGCCACGAAAAGCAAGGTTGGCCATAGCCATTGTTAATGTTACATTAACAATCCTATGTAAAACTTGTCTCCAAAACATGCTTTCTCTTCTTATGTTTTTCTCATTTTCCTCATCTATGGTTTTATTACGCCTCCAGTGATCATATACTATGCACGACTCTATGTGGGACTGACTATTTTCATGGATATGAATTTTGGCTGACAACCTTTGCCACTTTTGTATACCTTTTGCCCATGCTGGTTCATATCCCTGTTTACTGCGATCTGCAAACAACCAGCAAGGCTCACAATAAGCAGCATTAAGTTTTGGTGAATAACAAAGCCAGGTCACAGGTAATTGAAGTCCTGTTTTAGTGACTCTCTCATAAAAACTTTCCGAAAAACACCTTCCATCTTTTTCATCTCTAGGGAATGGCCCTTTAGGTCTGCATGGTCCATTAGTAATAATAAATCGTTTAATATTTCCATCCTGAATGGTAATAGGATAATGACCTCTGTCTGTTATATGTTCCTCTGTCAGAACACTTTCAAAAAAACTAGACTGTAGAGGTGACTCTGACACAGCCTGAATTTGTATCTGTTCCTCTTCTATATGTGTGCTACAGCCTTCCTCTAAGCTTGTTACACTGTCCTGCATTGAACTCTGTACAATACTACCGGGACTCACATTTACATTTTCTATTGACAAATCTTGCATCTCCAGGTGTTTTGAAGAAGCTACTTATTTTAGGAAGTTTGGTATATTTCTCTTCTTCTTCCCTCTTCTTTTTGCGTTTTTGAGCACCACTCATGTGATGGTGAGACATGATAGATTTCGTAATAATAGTTCTGTGAAAAAATAAACACCTGTTCACACTGCATGAGAACTACACCTTTGTTATGATAATAACTTTATAACAAGCGCATACGTATAACCGAATAACCGAGGGATTGCAATGTTAGAAGTGGCCTCTATCTCCACCGCAGCGCCAAATAGGTCAAGACTCACTCAGTCCTGCGACCCGGGGAAAACCATTCAAAGGTGAGTGGTTGAGAATTGTTTTGCCCAATGGTTTGCAGCCCAGCAATCAAGTCTGAATCAGGACGCATCATCAGACCAGGTCATTTCAACTTGAGCATTGACATTTTCTTATGTACTGGTCTGACCATTTATTAACCTTATTTTTTAATAAAATAAGGTTAAAAAATGGTGTGTTCCCACCCTTTTTAACCTTACTTTAGTATCATCGGTATGCATTAAAGGGCTTTTCATTAAGCTTTTGTGAAATATTGCAATATATGAAAAAAAAAACACCAGCAATTTTGGCAATGCCATCCCACCCCCCCCCCCCCAGTAAAATAAATTAGGGTTGCCTACTTGACCCTCTCCTTCAGGGAGAAAATGCTCTGTTCCTGGACTTCCCTGGTAGTGTATTGCCATCACCTTTAGGGAGATAGGTAATTGATAAGAAAGGTGTTTCACCAAAGGTGATGGCAATCCTACATGACCAGGGAAGTCCAGGAACAGAGCATTTTCTCTCTGAAGGAGAGGGTCAGGTAGGCAACCCTGAAATAAATCCCCCTCCCCAACCATGCCTTACCCCACCACCGACGGATCTGTGGCCGGGACCCGCAAATCTACTTGTACTAATTACCCGGGCCCGGGCTTGCTGGAGGGGCACTGGTCCAACCCACTACCTTTCCCCTCCATCCCTCCTTGGCAGCAGCAGCACACACCTCTACAGCATGTGCTGTGCGGACAGCAGGCTCAGCATGAGCGTCTCACTGACAGCGTGAGAGGTCAAGCTGAGCCTGCTGTCAACACAGCACATGCTGTAAGTGTGCATCTGCTGCTGAGGGGAGGGGGGGGGGGGACACCCCACACGACTTTAGAGTGTTTTTTTGCCCCCTCTAAATATTTTGGGGCCGTGCACTAATCACAGAGGTGGCCATGCCTCCCATGATTAGACCATGGCCCCAAAATTTTACCAGGGAACAGCATACCTCTCGGCGGCCCTGGCGGTACTGGAACTCCTCCTGGCTGGCTCCTGCTAATGAAAATGACCTTAACAGCAGACCGTAATTGAGGATGCTAGAGGAGGCCACCGCCTCCTCTAGCATTCTCAAAAAGTGACTGCTGTAAGGGGGCAGACATTTTGTATGTGCTATTTTTTATAAGCGGGAACCAGCCAGGAGGAGCTCCAGAGACAAATTGATCTGTGGGTGCCTGCGGTGGCGCCAAGAAGAGGAGTAAGGCAGGCTGTTCACGGCAGCAATGCAGCACATCGATAGCCCTGCAGACCCCCGGCACCCACATTTGCTCAGTGCCTCCCCAGATGGCAAGATGTATGTGATATTGCATTGTAAACTGGGCCAATGTAATCACAGCACATCCACATCTGTGGATGGTGATAAATCAGCCCCAAAATCCCTGAAGTAACTGCAATACTGACTAAGAGATTATTTGGATATTGTGCCAGTTACAGAGTCATGATGCCGTATAAACCAGGACTGGGAAATAACTGTACCAGGATATACTTTAATTAGAAAGCTCAGATTGGGAAAAATCAGCGGAGGGGTAAAAATGTATGCGAAAAGCAGCATAAAAACTAATTTACAACAAAATATTGAATAAAAAAAACTAAGGCCCTTGGCTTTGAGTGACCATAGAAACGGGGATCAATGACATAATTCACACTGGGGTAGTCTTTAAACCACCATGCCAGGGAGAAGAACAGGACAGGAACCTATTGCAGGATGTCACTTTATTTACTTTAAAAGGAGAGGTTATAATCATGGAGACTTTTATTTACCTGAGGTATTACCTTGAGGTGTCTGTTACCAGTTCTGCTAAAAGTGGTGACTTTATTATGTGCCCGACTCAGGTTGGTTCGCCTCGCCAAGCTGCGGACATCGCAACTTACCGAGGCAGCTCCTGAGATGCCGTCCTTAGCCCCACCAAACGTCCTACGCCCCCCCCCCCCGGGAGGGTACGTGCCAGAACCGCGTGACGTCAGCGCGACGCACGCTGGCCGGGCCCGCAAAGCACCACTGGGAACGGGTGCTGTTCACTACCCTCATCCAGGGACATGTTTTTAGGTCGACACTACCATTAGGTCGACAGTGTCTATGTCGACAGTCAAAAGGTCGACATGGGTTTTTTCACTGTTTTTTGGCCGAAATGTCGACACAGTCGACATGGACACAGTTTGAAGTGTACCGCAGCCGCTCGCAATGCTTCGGGCACGGTGCCTCGCTGCGCTCGGCACACTATTTTATTCTCCCACCACGCCCTAGTGGATGGTAGGGCATGAAATACCGCCTGTCGTCACATGTCGGCTCAAAAAACAGTGAAAAAACCCATGTCGACCTTTTGACTGTCGACATAGACACTGTCGACCTAATGGTAGTGTCGACCTAAAAACATGTCGACCTAATGAGCTGTCGACCTAATGAGCTGTCGACCTAATGACATGTCGACCTAATGGTATGTCGACCTAAAACCATGTCGACCTATTGAGCTGTCGAACTAATGGTGTCGATGTAATGGCTGTCGATGTAAGTGCTGTCTAACAATAGTCCGGATATCCTCAAAATACAGTATTTGAAGCTCTATTCAATTTAGACTTTAAGGGCTATGCTACTTTACATCCGAATAATGTGGGTGAGCTGCTCCGAGCCATGCTAAGGCCATTAATCATTCCTATTTTAGCCCCTTTCAGATATCTGTATACATCACTTGGGTGGGTGGGAAGGGGAGCGGTAGGTTAGATTAGCGTTAGATGGGTAGTATAGGAGGGGTAGGTTAGATTTTTGGCACTTTTTGCTTTCCATAGAAGCTAGAGGCCACTAATTTACTTTCTCCTATGCGCCATAGCAGTTAGAGGGGTAATGGTAGGTTTCTTTTATGGGATCCAAGTACGCCTAAGTTGGGGGTGGGTTGTACAGGGTAGGGGGGTTATGTGGTAGGTTTGTTTTGAGGGATTATGGGGTGGGTTGATTTTGAAAAGGGATGATTTTTTAGATAAATAGATAGGTAGATATCGATGCTCTAACACTGTTGATATCTGTTTTTGATTTACTGCTGTTTTATTTCTATTCGCTACAGGTTGTTTTTGTACAGTTTGATGCACTAAAATTTTTTTTTTATTTATTATATACTCCTACATATATATAACTACTTGTGCCCGAATGGCACCTTGGGGTATGTTGGTTTTTATCCACTTTATATAGGGGTATTCCATATCTTCTGACTTTATTCTATACATGCCTGTTTGCACTGTTTGTTAATACATTGTACTGCAGCATATCATTTATGTTCAATATGTCTAACGTAGGTGGATTTTTATTTGTTTATTATGTGCAGAAACTCAATAAAAATTACTGAATTAAAAAAACAACCCATTATACACCAAATGATTTAAACAGTAATAGCGTAAACTCACTTCTTTCTTAATAGAAACTTAATAAATAATATGCATTGAAATAGTTTTAAATTGTTTTCACCATTAGCAGTGGTGAAAGTATGTCAGTACAGGCCAGTAAGGTGCATCATTAAGAAATGAGTAGCCGGTATTCCCTACCAGTTTATTGCCGGCTGGATACAGTTTGACCAACTCCAAGAAGAGGGAAGGTGTAGGTGGAAGCAAAGCTTGCACTGTAGAAGTTTTTTTTTTTTGTTTTTTTTTACAGATAGTTGTGCCGTTGTAAAGTAAAATGTGCTATCTGTCACCCCTGGGTTCAGTTATGGGTTAGTGGACATAGATGTGGTTCTAATTGTCCACATATTTTATGAATGGCATCACTTGCCCTGGTTTTGCCACTTTGACCATAAATACTTTGTTTTGACCTTGAACCAATACCCTGAAGCACCCCTAATTTTTACCGTAATTACCAAAGTGACACTCAACTGGAGGGGCGGAAACTTCAATAAAAGTTTGATAGAGAAGACTTAAAGTGGATATATACCTTCAAAACTCTAGAACCCAAAGACCTCAATATAGATTTCTATATAGCATGACTATTATAACACAGGTATATGACGATAAAAAGGTTATCCATTTCTTTAATTTGAGTGACACATACTGTAGCCAATACACTGGAGATTAATCATCTTTATGGATCAATCATTTACACATAATTGACCGACATGCAAGCAGCCCAGACGCAGCACCTATCTCGTTACAAAAACAAGATGCACAATAAAATTACATATCATTAAACAAATATACAGTACATTACAAGTAAATTGAACCCACAATCGGTATAGCTGGCATTACACCATTGGTTTTGATGTGAATGTACAAAATCTACAACCAAATTTGAAAAAAAAAGAAAAAGTGTACAAACTGACTTTAGATTGTTACACAGTAAATTTGCACATACACACCCTACACACAATGATATATAGGCAGCACTAATTCATATCCCATTATTTGATACTACTCTAAAGAAGGAGTAGGACACCCTCTAGACCAGTGGGAGCCAACTCCAGCCCTCGAGAGCTACCAACAGTTCACATTTTCCAGACAAGCTAGCTGCTGCAAAGGTGTACCCGTTACTGACTAACACATTTTAAAAGATCCACAGGTGGAGCTAATTACTTCACTTGTGATTCTGTGAGGAGACCTGGAAACATGGCTTGAATGACAAATCCTTCACTGCACAATGGATCAAATTAATTGATTCTTTTTGAAGAGATATAGGGGGGTATTCAATCACCGACGACCATTTCCTGAGGGGGAGAAGGCTGCCGGGCCCTATTCAGTGCTGTCTTCCCCAACAGCATTGAACAGGGGAGCTCGGCAGAACAAGCCCTACTTCACAAGCAGTCGGGCTCGTTCTGCCGAGAATGGCCGGGAAGCTGACGAGCTGTCCCACTGCATTGAATCCTGCCTGCATGTTCTCGAGCAGACCGAGAGCGGGACAGGGTCACAGCTGTCGAGCAAGCTCGACAGCCGTGACCCCCAGATTAAATACCCCCCATAAACTTACAGAACCTACATACAGTCAAATCAGGTGAGGGTTCTGTGATAATAAGAGATAGTTCCTAACAGCTGTGGAATCCAAATATTGGGATTCTTAGTCTACAACTATTCCACAATGATTTGGTGGGAAGCATAAGGCAATGTGTAGAAGTGGTTAAGTTTGTTTCTGATTGCTGGAGTGACTTATACACCGTATACTAATGATGATGGATTGTGGTATGAAGCAGATATACAGTAGTAGTTACCATCTGATTATATTCAATTGGGATTAGCTATCATGGCTCCTGGGAAATGTAAAAACTGAAAATGTCAATCACCAACCAAATATATCATGTTAATAATCAACATTGTGTCATTTATAATGTCATTTAGCTGAATAACATATATTTTAAGTTCTTCAAATAATCCTTGTCATGCCACTTACCATGTTCATAGGGATGGTATAAGTATTTGCAGAATGTAGTATAAAATAACATTCTTGATTTCCGATTATGGGGGGGGGGGGGGGGAATTAACATCCACTGGCCCACATCGCCGGCATTCACCAGCTACCGCATTATTCATAATCACATATGCACTAACATATGCCATTATTAACGCAAAGGACAGCTCTTTGCTGGACTTCTGGATCTGAGACCTGGGAGTCCCTCTGCGCAGAGTGATGGCCCCAGCCGCGTGGCATGCTGGGAGGGATATGTGACAGATCCCTCAAACACCGCGGCAGTGAGAATCCCATAGGCTTCTATTGTTTAACGCCAGTTTTTCTGCCATTGCTCTTTATTGCAAAAACACAGTGATCGGGTTTTAGTGCATGGGGAAATGCAGTAACAAGGTTTTTAAAGCATTTTCTCTTTATTGCATCTCCCCCTATATCGCTTTAGACATAATTGCAAATCCAACTGCTATGATTTATAACGGTACTCTACTGGGTTCTATGCGGCATGTTTCTACAAGGTTCTGTGCAGCATTTATATGATCTTCTATTATAGTTCAGGGTCAGGGTCAGCAGAACTGATTATATAGGAAAAGCCAGTGTGTGTGTGTGTGTGTGTGTGTGTGTGTGTGTGTGTGTGTGTATATTTGATGTCTTCATCTAAATTACATTGTGTCTGTCTCCTTTAAATGTGCTATTTGGTATGTTTTTGTATTGGTTCCCCGTGTCTGTGAGCTCACCAGTTCGTTTGCCATACACTTCCTATATAGAAACTTTTTGACCCTGAGATTCCTTGGGGATTCGAAGTGATGTGGTCACAGCACAAGTGATTCAATATTTGTGCTTATATTGATTATTCTTACCCAGCTGGGCTGTTTTATGTCCACCCATGTTTACATGTGTTGTTGCTAGGCAACAGGCTGCTCTCCGATAGTATTGCAGCGCGCTCCGGCCCCGGCAGCCATCTTGGGACTGGCGAGCTGTATTATGTATGGATCATCTAAAGTCTACCCAGGTTTATTGACTTGTGACCATCGAGTACCAGCAAATCGTGAGTTGTGTGTATATATATATATATATATATATATATATATATATATATTTTTTTTTTTTTTTTTTTTATAAAATTAAATTGACAAAAGATTACAAAAAAAGGTTTAACTAATTATTGTTATACATTGAATATTTTATCAGGAAATGGCTGTACTTTGGCCCTTATTCTGGTTCACTCACAAAGGCAAATTCCTTCTCAAATGGACATAACCATGTGCACTGCAGGTGGGGCAGATGTAACATGTGCATAGATATTCAGATTGAGAAGGAATTTGCCTTTGCGAGTGAACCAGAATAAGGGCCTTTGTCCCACAAACCAAAAACATAAAATAGATTAAAGAAAAACTACCCTGACTCAAGAAACAAAAAGTCAAATATTAAATAGGTACTTGTGTAGAATCACGGCTCCCACGATGGGCATCGTATACGGAAAAATCGCATCGCATGAGATCGCATGCGATCTCATGCGATGCGATGTCATTTTTCACTGAAATTATGGACATGAGTTGAAATCATGTAAAATGCACCCCAAATGTCATTTTTCACACTGTACCACCCCCACTATCAATGCCAACCCGAAGCGTGGCGAGTGCAGCGGTACGCGTCCTACGACCTTTTCATACCCCCACTATCCACGTCGGCGTGGAGTCGAGAATAGAAAGTGTGGCGAGCGCAGCGAGCCACCGAGCCCGAAGCGTGGTGAGTTCAGCGAGCCCCGCGAGGGGACGCGGATACCTGTGAAGCCAGCGAGGGGACACGAATACCTGTGAAGGTATCCGTGTCCCCTCGCCACGCTTCGGGCTCGGTGGCTCGCTGAGCTCGCCACACTTTCTGTTCTCAACTCCACACCAACGTGGATAGTGGTGGTATGAAAAGGTCGTGATGGCATACGATGGGAGCCGTGATTGTACACAAGTACCATCAAATAGAAGCTGAAATTCCAAATGAGTTAAAGAATAACAGACTGGTTCTGCCAATTGGTTTATAGCAGCTGTCCAATTTGTATTCTTCATTTATTTAAATTCATTGTCTGCACACAAAAGATGCTAATATAATGCACATATATCAGCTGTCAGAAAATAAACACAAGGAAACAAACCAATAAAAGAACAAAGCCATAGTGAGCACATAACAGGGATCTCCTTACTATGCATGAACTGGACAAATATGTGCAGAAATATAGGGGGTGATCCAGTTATGTTTGTGGGGGGGGGGCCTACATATGTGCTTTGATAGGCCCATTTTGATAGTGGGGGGAACTATGCATGCGCTTATTTGCGCATTTGCAGATCCCTATGTAAAAGCCTTTGGTGAGTATCACACTTTGCCGGGGTGAGGGGCGGGCAGGGGGGCCAGAGGGGAATGGCCAGCATTTTATGGGAATCCCCATGAGAATGCTGGGCATTTTTCTGCTCAAGGCAGAAGGCTGACGTCAGCGCCTGCCCTGTCTTTGGTGGACTCCGCCGGAAATGAAAGTCAGTTTAGACTGACTTTCCAAAGGGGAGAGAAATCATTCAATGGTTGGCGACCATCTAATGTTTTATTTCCCCTTAAGCCACATGCGAAGGGGATGTGCTCACACGTGGTACCGAGGGGATTCGGCAGCAGCGCGCGCCGGGGGGGGGGGGTGTTCGACTGTGCGGCGAACGGCAAATGGCCGGTGCTTAGTGAATCAGGCCCTTTCAGGATAAAAGAATTACCAAATGAATCTCTTGAATTTAGTGGAAGTTAAAACTGAAATGTGTGTTTGTGCCTATTCCTATGGTCCATAGTTTAAATATTGGATTTAGCGCTGGACTGACAGTACTCCAACTGCCACATCTGTCTGCTCGCTGTCAAACAAGCTTTCCAGCAACAACCGCTCTGAACTTGTTACACAGCGGCAGAGCCGTTTGCATAATGACATTATACACTGCTTTAAAGCAGAGGCTCATATTCCAGACTCCATTAATTTCAATGCTACAGTAATGAATCCCTTGAACACATTTAGAAAAGTTCAGTTAAGATTATTATTGATTTTTATGCTCTCCAAGCCTAAATGAGTTGGCAGTTCAGCTACTAGAATTTCTAAGCATTTTGGCTTATGGGGATGACTAACTTTGTTCGAAATGAAGATTTGTTTATTGTGTTCTGTTCATTTTTGCTTATGGACATCTGGTAACTATAATGCGTAAGCTGCAATGTTTGCATTTTCTGCGTGATCAACTACTAGTGTTATGTACGCCATTTTTCCGTTTCTACCAAAAATGATCACATCTCAGGGCATTTTGTTACACTAAAGGCAATTTTTTTTTAAGTTATTACACTTTGCTTATTTTTTCACCAATTAAACTTCTATGGGAATTTCCAATAAAAACCTTGTGGCCAATGCACCCAATTATGAATTACTGCTGGTATGACCGTTCCCAATATCTCTGGACAGTGGGGGGTTTTCTGGTTGATTCACAGCCTTGCGAGCCCACCTAACCCCGCCTTGCGAATGGTGGCCTGGCTGCCACCTATTTGCAAGGGCGATTCCCTCGCAGGGCCTGCGAATGGATGTTACACAGTAACATCCATTCGTAGCCAAGTGGGATCCACTAATAGCGAAGGTGCATGCATAGAAAAGTGACTCTCAAGTCACTTAGATATGCGCAGACACTCGGGAGGAAGTGGTCGGCAGCTGACATCCCCGCGCCCACATCATCGGGGCATTTGCATGTGAACGCTGGGCATTCCCATATGCAAATGGCCCGGCCCACCATCCCACACTCCCTGCCAGTACACTGTGTGCATGATGCCAGCCGCCCGCCCTGTCTTCGTCCCGGCGCCCAAAAATATGTCAGTCTCCACTGATTTATATTTACAATCCCTGATGAAATCATTTGATGGTTCAAAATCAGGCCCATAATGGGGTTGCAGGCATGGGTCACGTCCATGGTAATGCCCAGCGTTTCATGGGCGTTCCCATGCTGCACCACCAAATTTATTGTGTGGGCAAAACATGGCACATGTTGTAAATGTAATGCCGGCAAAATGTTACTGGCGTTACCCGATACCACCAATCCCCAGGAGAGTCTAAGGGGGTAAGCCACTGCGCAATGATTTCCCTCAGTTTCTTAAAAAAGGTTGTTGGCGTTGTGCTTCTTAGTGAAACCGGTGATACACAGCACAGCCTGTCTTGGAAGGAGCTGGTGATTTGGAGATGCTGTTGCTGCAGACTACCCAGTGGGCTTTCCCTGTACCACTTATCCACATGTCCGTGGTTAAGTGGGTACAACCACATTTTTCAGGGCATTGAGGACACTTTTTGGACGTCTCTGTACATCTTGGGTATCACCTACCTAGTGAAGTGGAATCTAGACTGGATTTGGTACAAGGGACACAATATCTTCATCAATTGTCTAAATCCTACTCCACTGGTGGCAGACACCGGATGCACATCTAACATCAACATAGCTGTCAAGGCCACAGTTATCCGCTTTGCTATAGGATGACCGCTGTCGTACTTCATCCTCATCGCAAACGACTGTTGGACGGTCAATTGCTTTGTGAAAGATGTAGTGGTGTTCCGACTTCCCCTCTGGGATGATGAATGACTCCCAGTAGCAACAGCAGCAGCTGTAGGAGTATCACTGCAGTATCCTCCGGAGGAATCTCGGAAAGAAGAGGAGTCAGTCATGCCAATGACATGGTCTGCAGGACTACTCCGATCTGTATTGAGGAGGAAATTGACAAGGAGTGCCTTGCTGGTGTGGTTTTCAGGCTCTTGGATACAAAAGGATCAAGGGATTTAGGTGTCCTTGGACTGCTTGCGGTCCTAGCCACAGTTTCTGAAATAAGCAGTGACTTATGAACGAACTTCAGGTGATGCATAAGCGAGGATGTCCCTAGATGACCAACATCCTTACCCCTGTTTATTGCAGCTTTACTTAAGCTACATTTGGTAAGACAATTGTTGTCCGGATCTGGATAAAATTAATTCCAGACCGAAGAGGTGGATTTTTTGGTCTGCATCCCAACGACAACAACTGTCTCGCCCGGTGCCTCATTTAAGCAAACCATATCACCATCAGCAGCATCCTCCTCGTCAGCTTCCTCCTCAGTGGCAGCTACATTAATAGCCTCCTCCTGGTGTACAACATTGACACCTTAAATCTCAAAATCAGTGGCAATCGGTGACAGCAATGGGCCATGGGAACGCCCAGCATTTTATGGGCGTCCCTATGATAATGCTGGGCAATACCATGCAAATGAAGGTGGAAAGAAGTGTGCTGGGGGTGGGTAGCTAACATCACATGATGCCAGCTGCCCGCCCTGTCTTCGTCCTGGCACCCGCAAATATATCAGTCTCCACTGATTTATAGTTATGATCCCTGAAGAAATCATTTGATGGTTGCAGACCATTGAATGATTTCTCCTGCTGCGGGCACATGCGAGGGGATGTTTTTTCATAACGGGAACATGTGAGCGGATACGGCGGCTGGGGGGGGTGTCTGTTTTTCGCTGGGGAGGCGGGGCGAGCACTTTGGGACTCAGTAAGCTGCAATCTTCTCAGCTTACAGAGTCAACCAGAATCAGGCCCATAATTTCCGGTTGTTGGAAAAAGGGTGTCTCTACACCTAGTTGGTCATTCTGATCTGTATGCGCCCCCACACTTTGCATGGAGAGGGATGTTTAGCTTCTGCGCAGGCTCATTTTGCAAATAGATGCGGTGACTTGTATAGTCGTTGGCCCGTTCAGGAGGACCTGGGGTGCAGGAGGACCTGGATCACCAGTAACACCCGCAAGAGAGTGAAACTTCACTATGGGGAACTCATAAGTTAAAGCCCCCAAACTAGTCTCATTACATCAAGGCTAGGAGATGATGGTGGCAAAACAAGTACAATACACTGTAAAGGTCCATACACACTGGGCGATTATGCCCAGCATGTATGGATAGGGATGACCGCTATCATCGATGGGGGTAAGCCACTGAGTGCATACACACTGAGCTGCTTTCCAAGCAAATGAGCGGCTTTCTCGGCAATGATGCAGGACCGCGCATCACCACTCATCGCCACGCCGTGCACACTGGACGGCTCTGAGCTTAAAAAGCCGCTTAAACTTGGTTTTTGAGCGGCTTTCAGCTCAAAATCGCCAAGTGTGTATGGGCCTTAACAATGCAGATCAGGTGCACAGAACAATAATTTGAAGTGAAACAAGATGTGAGTCAGTACACATTAGAGAAGATCAGACAACTTAAGATAAAATAACTTATTGACCAGACATTTGCAATGGCTTAAATAGGACATCTGATTATATGCACACATGCCCATAACAGCAGCAACAATCCACACCCTTAAAAATACTACAGTACATAAAATTGTCAATGCTAAAATAATAATAATTATCCAAAAGATGTATAACTTGCAGCTGGTATACATCATATATTCTACAGGGCGACAGCTCAGTACATAATTAAAGCTCATAAAACAGCAAGCCTCCTACCAGAATAATGATTATACCAATAGGCCTTCCTGTGACTCCGCGCTCAGTTTTAGGTGATATACACTTATTAGGTGCTGAGAAAATGACTTACTATTCATAAGACACTTTCCACTGAGGTAATATAGTGCAATAGCGCAGACCTAATCTTGTACAGAAATACAAATTGTTTTCCGCTAAGACTGAATCCACAGGACATCAGGTAATTTCTAATTATTGCAGAAAAAAATACTTAAATAAGAAATATAACCCTATTTCACCTATGTAATTTACATTGTCAGCAAATGTATGAAGGATGAACTGTAAACCAGAGCTTTTGTGTAGATGCAGAAATTCCCTTAAGATTTTTATAATAAGTATGGGGGCTTTGATGACTTCCCCAGCTGATGTGCACCTATAACCCTTATGTATAGCCTCTGGTCAACATGAATCAAATGATGCCATCATTTCCCATGCTCATACAATGAGAAAATGGCTGATGTTTACTACTAGGAGCAGACAGTGCTGCACATTACGGAATTGATTTGCCATTTTTCATAGTAAAATGATGTTTTATAGTGTCATAAAGCTACACTATCCGTCTTGCACAGTACCTGACAAGCAGAATGGGCTTTTTAAAATGCTGCAAAATGTAACCCACAGGGCAAGTGCTGTTCTTTCCTTTATGTGTGGAGAGTGCACCTCATTTCGCACCATAGTCTGTGTCTCTGCATGACATAGGAGGAGTTGTATCAAACCACTGAGATAGGTCAAGAGAGAGAAAAAGTAGCAACCAATCAGTTTTATTTTTCAAACACAGTTGATAAAATGACAGAAGCTGATTGGTTGGTACTTTATTTCAAGGTTCTCTCTCTCCAAGGTTTGATACATCTCCCACTTAACGTACCAAAGAAGTGACCAGTTAAGAAAGTTCATGCTGAGTGCAGGTTATTAGCACCTGACCAGAATGTCCAGGAATTATGGGATAGCTGCGAGAGCGAATATGCCTATTTTTCCAGGGATGTGGGCGTCCATAGGCACCTTAACACATTTTGCATGGAGTTAAGCCATTATGGGCCTGATTCAGACCCACTCGCTGGGTTGTGAATTCACAGCCTGAGCCATTATTGAATGACTGTGCATGTGCACAGTCCCTACGAATGCAGCTAGTGATGGCTAGCCGGGCACTTGTGTTGGGCATTTGGGGGCAGAATGCTGGCATTTTTTGGGAGTGCAGGCATTGCCCGGCCATTAGGAGGGAGGGCCACTGACGTCATCAGCAGTCTTCTTCTCCCCACAGTGTTCATAGCTCCCAGTTAATCTAGACTTACTCTTCGGCTGTAAACAGGAAGAAATCCATTTAAATGGATTTCTACTGTGTGCAGGGCTGTAAATGCATTAGCAGCCGTACACATGGGCATGATTTCACGTGCGGGGCAGCGTGGGGCAGCATTTACCTGATCGCTGGGGTTTGGGGCGAGACATATGGGTAGAAGTAGGACGTCACGTTACTGAAGCTGACCTCAGTGTGTATATGGGGAACGGTGGGCATGGCAGATGTGACAGTTAGTAAAGGTATGGTGCCAGGCTGCAGGGGGCACTACCAGCCGCTGGCACCTGCAGCTGTTTATACCAATGGTGACTTCCCACCCTCCTGTGCCTTTGGCTGGGCAGGGTGCCACCTGCCCAGCCAGAGGCAAAGCTTGTAATAGTGATCCCGTATGCAGTTACAGTGGCTCCAACACGTTACTGCCAGTGGCCATGCTGTGCCTTCATAGGGTTACTCAGAAGGTCAATGTTTGGCCAATGTGCATCTAATTGTTGGGTCTTTGTACACAAGCACTAATTTAGAGACACATCTAGTGGAAGTTTCAATACACGTCCTGGTGGCTGCAACATAGGTAAAAGGATTTGAAGCTGCATCGACATTTGCGTACCTACTGTATGTGCGGAAAGCAAATATTTTAGAAATCACATCATATTCCTAAGCAGTTTGTCAAATGAAATCTAGAAGAATAAACATTATTAACCTTTAACCTTTAGGTCATTTTCCATGAATGAATTAATGTATTTGCCTAAGAAAATACTCTACAGAGATTAAGCAATTATAAAAAATCTCAGCAGCTGCAGTAACATTTCCCATTGCACTTAGCCCCATGAACCCCTATAGCATGCAGTAAGCAGTTTATTAATAAAATATCTAATTTCTGTAAAATTTCGCTAATAGTTCTCCAGAGAAAAGCTTAAGCCACAACTCCCCAGTAACATATATCCTTTCAGGATTCATTAAACTCAATTGCCACAAGCTGTAGCAAATGCTGAGCTTCTATGAGAGAATAAAGCACACTAGAGAAGATGCATCAAGAATCCTAATGGATGTCTCAACCCCTCTGGTCTTAATATGCTTTCACGTCCATGGGACTTTTATCTGCATTAAACCTCAAGGGTCCTAATTAAGGAGACAGCTATTTTAATACTGTATATCTCTGAGACAATTGTAGCACAATCAAGGGCTCTTGTAGAGTCTAATGTAAATCCAACTTTTATACACAGATGCACATTTCATTCTCGCACATGCGCAGTATTTTTATATGGAGTATCTAGTCACTTGCGTCATCAGTAGATGAAACAGGCATCGCTAGTGTGACTGAGGAACTGCATCTACAGCCTCCTGCCTCAGGTTCTGAGGGCTCCATGGTTCTCCACCAGAAGACTCCTACTGGTATTCACACAGGCTTTGTCTTTCGGACAGCATTTCCCCCCTCCTCATGTCCCAGTGACTTTTTTGGCATATGTGATGTCATGCCATCATCACCACTGAAGTGAGGAATATCCCTAAGACCAGCAGGCTCTTTCCAAGGTGACACAGTTGGAGGGACACAGATAGATAGGGAAGCTGCTGGTGGGACATGGGCGATTAACTGCTGGAGTGACAGAGGAAGAGAGTACCTTAGGTATAAGGAGCACTTTTAACATTTCTTTAACTTATAAAAAAAGAACAAACTGGAAGTCCAGGAGTGCAGAGGGGGCACGGAACTACAATTGATAGGGACAAATGCCCATCTTCTCAAAAAAAATCCACATTTTGTTTTTTTTAGGAAGGTGCTTGGCATATGGAGGACCAGCGGTGGCGATGCCGGCGGTCAGAATATCGACAGTGGTCAGGCGAGTATACTTACCTTCCCAGTGTCCTCCCCTACTCTGCTGACTAACTCTAACTCTCCCATCCTGCAGCCTACTGCTAACCCCCCTTCTGAGTGTATTACCCTAACCCTCCCACCTCACTTACGATCGGAATGCCAGCAGTTTCGATTCCAGCATCGGAATCTTCATTGATGTAGGCATTCCCGGTGCTGGTCTTTTGGCCGCTAGTTGGGTATAACGGCTGCAATGTGGGTAGTGCACATGGGCCCCTGGGTCCCAGGAGGGCCCACAACACATCCATTTTTTAATACTTACTCTTCGGAGTCCTGTGATGAAGGCAGCAGTGCTGCCGGAATCACTGGAAAAACGGTTTCCAGCATAGAGGTGGTGGCCTGGCCTGAGAAGGCCACACACGGGCTTTTTCCTCTCTTAAAGCGCCACTGCTGCCTGGATCTCATGGTCGTCACTGCCTCACACATTGCAATGTCTTCCCCTCCTTATCAACCAGGCCCCGCGCATGTCTCCATGGCCCTGTCTGCATAAAGATAACAAGATTTGTGTTAAGATTTTGGCAAAATAAAACTCACAATTGAACTGGAAATGCTATTATATTGTAAATGTGTACTGCTATGCAATATACTGTAGCACTTGTATATGGTGTGCAGGTAGAACAAAGCAGACACAGAACATACATTAGCTGGGCCCTCCTGAATCATGTTTGCCATGCCAAGCTGTTGTGTAGCTGCTGATATATCATATCTAAGATGCGCTACTGATGCAGCCACAGTTATCTAGCTATGTTAAAGGCGACCGTATCGCTAGAAAAGCTGGATATAGCATTTTATAGGACAGAAAATTATGTGAGCAGACATAAAATGTTAATTTTGCTGTTCAGTCAGAAAATCTATCTTATGATTTGTTTTGCCAAGCACACGACAGAGAGGAAGTATTGTCTCATAAGCAAAGCAAGCGGCAGCTTCCTGCTGAGACAAGTGTTCTGGCATTGGCACTGCACCATTATGTCTGCTGATGGGAATCAGACAAAGAAATAGCATCTTCCTGATACATGATTCAGTAACACATAGAGATGAGAAATATCTGATGTGATAATACCACCGTTCCTCCATACTGCACATTACATGGGCTGGATGTGGATTACAGTTCTCATAAATATGCTTTTCTCACATAAATCTTCGCACTATGGGACATCTGTGCGAGGACATTGGGCTGTTAAACGGTTTTAAGTAATGACATTGTGGCTGATATAACAGTGGGACGTTGGATGCAATGAATTAAACCAGTTATGTTTATCTCCAGGCCTGTGCTATACGGCTGCCAACTAAATCTAAATGCAAAAATAGTTCTAATCTTTACAAATTTAATAATTTTGTGCTTTATCCCAACCAACTGCTCTCCAACAGTGCTGGTTACATCAGTGTATTTCACATTATGCTTATATTATTAAATGTCACTGGGCCTACTGTTGCACAGTGGGGCTGTTGATGGCTGCCTAGGCGCTATGTGCAATTTTACCATCTTATTTACATGACTATCCATAATGCAGCCTATTACATCATCAACACATTCATTTAATTAAATAATCTGATTGGCTTAGGTTTGTTTTGCCCCAGCCCACTTCGAGATGGATACTACCAGCCACATGTTAGAAAACCTACAGCACAAGAACACTAACTAAGTGGCAGAGACATAGATGTTTACAGTATAAATAAATATATATATATATATATTCTATATAATAAATAAGAAGTTAAATGATTTAGACATGTCAGCCTATTTAATCATTGCATTGTCATTTTCCAATCAAAACTCCCATTTCCCATTTTTTCGATACAATTGAATTATCAATGTGTTTGTGCACGAGGCAGGTTTGAAAATTTAATTAAAAGCACAATGGAAGATGTGGAGATGGCTGTCCGTTAGCGGAGATGTGAAATGTTTCTTGGCTGCATGAGGGATTTGTGCAATGATTTGACTGAAACGATACATTTTCTTAAATTAAATTCAAACCCTGAAGGAAAACTAGATAAAAGTGAAGCATACAAACAATGCAATTTCCAAACATAATTTTAAAGCAAATGATTTTTGTAACACTTCGGTTTTACAGTGTTATCGTCTGAAGGGCTTCTATGAAAACCAAATCAGGGGCAAACATTTATTTTTAGAGCAATGCCTCCTTTCAGCCCCTTTGGCTGATTTTGTGTTGCATTACATTGCGTTATTATTATTACTCTTTAGAAATGTTATATATTTTTTTTTAATTATTTGAAAATATTTTAATACAGGTATCTGATGTTTGATCTATTATCCAGACATTTAAAAGGTCAGATTCAGCGGTACTTATGAGACCGCGTCCCCTCGCCACGCTTCAGGCACGGTGGCTCGCTGTGCTCGCCACACTATATAAAATCAACTCCATGCGTAGTTGGATAGTAGGGGTATGAAAAAATGAGGTGCATTTAACATGGGAGCCCAGATAATACATAAGTACCGATTCAGCTTTGTTAGGAAAGCAAAAAAGCATGCAAATAGGCAAAAACCATGTTGCACTGCAGGTAGATGTAACATGTGCAGAGAGATTTAGATTTGGACGAGGTGTGTTTAAACTAACATCTAATGTGCAGTGTAAAAATAAAGCTGTCATTAGTCCCGCGGATACAGGGTAACGGGTGCAGGGTGGCTGATAAACGTGCTTAATCATAATTGCTCAGCACACACCGTGGTTGGTTATTTATCACTCTCTATTTTATCACTTTTCAAGTTTAGTGCAACTGGCCCTATATGAGGAGACCAGAATAACATGAACTGTTTGGGGTCCTGAGAACCGAATGTAAGAACCTTTGTTCTAAATTGCACTTATTTTCTATATGTTTAATACAGTATATAAAAAGTATTCTCTATGGGTGCAATGTAGTTGTATGAAATTTTTGGTAAGTTTCCAAATTCGCACTAATTCGCATGTTTAAAGAGTTCTAAATCGCAAATGTAATAGGGTGCAATTTTTTTGTGAAAATCAGAATTCGCATGCGATTTGTGGTGATTTTTGGTCACAGAAATGTGCAAATTTTGGTAACGCAAATGTGTGATTCATTACCCGTGAGTTTTTTTAAACATTGTAATGTGCATTTTTTTAAGATTAAAAAAAACGCATACCCTTCAACATATGAATGGCAGAAATCGGTACACATTTGGGGAAGTGGGCGTGGTCATTTATAAAGTAGGTGTGGCCACAGTTAAAGTGGGCGTGGCCACGTACCATGACAAATGCATCAGAAAGTAGGTGCGATTCTAATGGCACCAGAGGGGCGCAGGGATACGGTACAGTGACCTGCGGGAGCCGGGGGCAGGTTTTATCAATAAAATTGCAGCCAGGTACCTCAGCAGCAGCCGAATATAAGAAAGCCATGATGATCTGCAGCATGGCTGAGCTGCTAAGTTTGTGCAGCATGGATGGCCAGAGACTGGGAGCAGGAGACCAGCAGTTGCGTGTGCTCTGCTTCTGCAGCCCACAGCACAGCTGAGCTCATTCAAGCGCTGCGGATTAAGTTATTTCCTGCTCAGCCAGTGACGCTGTATAAACAGCAGCTACCTGCAGCCACATTCGAAAGAGCTCTGCCTTGATCCTCCTGGCAGCTCTGTCCCTGCTTGTTATCTGCAGACGGAGGACGGCGGACATGTTACTGGACAACACTGCTGGGTGAGTTATTGGGAGGCAGGAAGGAGATGGAAGCCCTAGCTAGCCTGTGACCAGCTTTTATCTCCCACTGGCTTGCCAGTGGCAGGCGAGCAGGGGAGGGACATCGGGAGGAAGGAAGTGGAAGGCAGGCTGTGCCGCACCTACCATCTTGCAGCCGAAACCCCTCGCAACAAGCATGTAATTGTAACCCCTAGCAAAGCAACACAATACCTGACTGCTCTGCTGAGGCGGCCTCACTCTGTAGTTCCCAGTACCTTCGCCCTATGTATGCGTGTGTGTGAGCAGGGGGAGGTGGACCCGCTGAGTCCCCCTGCAGTGCAACTTGGGAGATGTAGTTTGCAGTCACTCCCCCGCTCTGCTGACGCTGCCGGAAGAGCAGCCATCGGTGAAGGAATTGGACTACAACTAGTAAACTAAAACTCCCAGAGGCGGAGAAGCAGGATACAAAAAATCGGTACATTCGTTACATTTAAAAATGGTACTGTACCGGCTAAATTGGTACAGTTGGAGGGTATAAAAACAGTGTGGGGTCCCCTCTCCTGAGCCATACCAGCCTGTACCATAGTGGAGATGGAGACCGTGTGATGTCACAGGCTGCTCACTCTGCTGTCAGTGCCGGTAAGCCATTGGTGAGAAAGCACAACGATGGAGCAGGTAAGTATGTGAGACTGTAATTACAGTGCAAAAGGGTGCTTATTAATGTTTTCAGTTCTGGATTTGTGTCTCCTTATTTCCAAATTCTTTTTGCAGGTGAACTACTAGACCCAGCGGGCATATTAATGCCCCCATGCTGGGCCTTGTAGTTCTCCTGTATAAAGCAATGTGATTTTATCTATTTTTTACACTCATCAGCCTGATCCCCAGGGCAGCCACTAGGAATTTTGGGGCCCGGGACTAATTTCCAGTCGAGGCCCCTCTGCCCCCCCCCCCCCATCTCCCCCTCATCTCCCCTCACTTCACTTACCGCCAGACTCCTTCTCCGAGTCTATCATCCCCTTCTTCTGAACGCATCAGGTCCCGAAGCACAGGTTCCTTCAATGCAGGACTCCGGCGGCTAATTAAAATGCAGCACCGGCTTTAGAGCCAATCAGAGCTCGTGTACTGGTTGCTGCTGTGATCGGCTAACGGTACACGAGCTCTGATTGGCTCAAAAGCCAGTGCAGCTTTGGGACCTGCACAGAGTGCAGCGCAGGCAGTCGGGGGGAAGGGGGGTTGTGGTGGGCAAAATTAGCTACCCAGGCCCTTCCAGTGGCCGGGGTCTGGGGCAGCTGTACCCACAGCACCCCCCTATCAGTGGCAAGGAGGACTGGAGACAGCACCGGACTTCAGCCACAGTGCTTATGGTACCTAAAAAGTGCCCCCTGGCTGTGGTATGACACTGCTGGCTGTTGGAGCCCTTGCTGCAGCAATACGGGGGACCCCTTCACTTTTTGCCCCCTGTATTTTTGGAATGAGAACCGGCTCAATGAGTTCGGGCTGATTTGGCTCAGGAGGGGGGCGGTTTTTCTATGTCACAACATTCAAGTATTTAAATGTTACCTGCTTGTGAAATCCTGCTGGTTCTTCTCTGTCTCATGCTGCTGACATTTCTGTGTTAGTTTGGACACTGCAGGCTGATTGCAGCACCTGGGTGAGTCCATGCTGCCAGACAGTTCTGTATAACCTGACCATTGCTTAATGATTAAAGCACCTGAGTAAGACATACTCAGCCCTCATTGATTGAGACACATGTGAGAATCCAGTTCCCTGTGCTTCCTATAAAAGGCAGTCTCTGGCAGACAGACTCAGCCAGAGTATAGGTTCACTAACCTGCTCAAGTGTTCCCATTGCTTATTGTTATATCCTGTGTTTCCAGTGTATGATTCTGGCTATTCTCCTGACTATTCTCCTGCATGATCCTCCGGTACCGTGTCTAGTGATTCAAGTGTATGACCTCGGCTGTTCTGGTGACCATTCTCCTGCCTGTTCCCTGTGTACTGCATCCGTGACATCCTGCGTATGACCTTGGCTTGTTCTGTGACCATTCTTCTGCCTGCTCCCTGTGTACTGCATCCTGTGACTCCCAGTGTATGACGTGGCTAGTACTTGGACTCTTGTTCAAGCCTGCTCCTTCATTACCTGTATCTGTCTGCAAGTTCCTGACCCGGCTAGTCTGACCATGAGTATTCCAGAGCTTACCCTGCCTTACGCCCAGCGTTTACCAGCACCTGGGCGTAAACCTGATCAGGGGACCGCGACCGGCGTACCGAGTGCAGCGAAGCCCAAATCCAGCTTGGAGGGGTCACATCCTATTACATCCTATTACATTTGTGAATTGTATACTTTATAATGGGAAACACATCTGTATGCGATTTGAAGTATGCGAATTATCCAACATGCCAAAATGTGTGTATCCTCCAAAAATAGGGCGATTTATACCTAAAATTTGCATTTACATTTGCAAATTACACAAAACAGGCGAATTTGGCTTATTTTTTACCAAAACTCTCATCCTATTAGTCTACATATCACCTATGGTGTGTGTATGTACAGCACAATGTGTCCGAAGTAAGGTGTGTGCAGACACATCTTGTGCGCATGTAGACTAGAGTGAAACAGGAATTTCAGGGTGTCTAATATTAAACTGCATGGAGCAGAATGGAGCGACTGCTGTTGGGCATAAAGGCATATGCTGAACTTTGTGGTCCACCTAGCAACATTTTAAAGGGGCTTTTCAGTGCTTCTAGGAGGGACACCTCTCTCAACCATTTCTGTTAATTTTATACCACATAGACATAAAAAGAACAGATGTAGCAGCGCACAACTTTGAAAACGAATAAAAAAAACAATTAAAAATTGGATGGTCTTAGGTCACATGTATTTTATTATCACTTGATAAAATTAAAGGAGTGCTTGTAGCATAAAAACAATAAAATAATATATATAAGGACACCCCAATAGGTAACAATGATCACCGGAGAGTCTGTTCCTAGTATACCCCTGGGAAGGAGAGATCTTGTGTGTGGAAATAGTTACCACCTTATTGAAGGTACTGGAGTCCTCCAACAGTCCTCAATCGGTCCCAGATGGCACAAATCACCGACGGCTGTAAAGGAGTAGATATTTCCAGTCCACGGGTCCGTGAATATAGGACACTTAGCAGATGGTGACTGCAATGGATGTTTAATGCGGTGGTTCGAGCTCCTTGTAGAAATAAAGGTGGTCCCAGAGGTTGGTTCAGGCTTCTATCCGGTGTAGTAGTGTATTGGGGGAATGTCCAAACAGCTACTTGACGCGTTTCGCCACTCCAGGTGGCTTTATCAAAGGTCCTTTGTTGGAGGACTCCAGTACCTTCAATAAGGTGGTAACTATTTCCACACACAAGATCTCTCCTTCCCAGGGGTGAACTAGGAACAGACTCTCCGGTGATCAATGTTACCAATTGGGGTGTCCTTATATATATTATTTTTTTGTTTTTATGCTACAAGCACTCCTTTAATTTTATCAATTGATAATAAAATACATGTGACCTAAGATCATCCAATTTTTAATAGTTTTTTTATTCATTTTCAAAGTTGTGCGCTGCTACATCTGTTCTTTTTGCATCTTTTCACGGGACCAACTATCCCCATCAAAAAGCAGCTGCAGGAAATAGCACTCCTGGTGAGCGCCCCCCAGCTCTGCCCTTAGGGTCAGTTCTACTATTTTTCCTCTCAACCACATACACATACCTTGGTTCACATTATACCATATGGTTCCACCAGTTCATATAATGTCATATATATGTATTCCCCCACTTCACAATGTGCCACAATGTAGTGCTGCTAGTACACATTATGCCACACAGAGATCAGGGAACAACCAGCCCCTACCAGAGGTACTGCCATTGAAGTGTTGTGCCTCCGGCTGTTAGACCAGTGGTGGGCTAGGTTTGTATTTTTATGCGCAACATAGTTTATATGATGTTTACGTTAGGACCAGGAAATACAATGCCAACAGTGGACGCAGAAACCTCCGACTCAGAATCGGGTCCTCAATTATTAAAGATCCTGTAGCTCCTGTTTTGTGGACCTTGAATATAAAGAAATAGAGACAATAATGTCTCTATGTGTTCTGTTAAGGTGCCTATACACGATGCGATGATCGCACCTGTTATGGGCTGGATCACATGCGATGCGATCCACGGGCAGTACAAAAAGTATGTGCAGCACATACTTTTGTACTGTGCGATGCAATACGATGCCGCGGGAGCGCGTATCGCATTGCATGGGCACCTTTAGTCTGACAGTCAATATAATGTTGATAGTAAAAATATAAATACTGTATGCCTTACTAAATGCCTACGTGGTCTAAATAAGGCAAAGCATACAATATTTTAATACAACTTCAAAGACACTCACTGAAGAAAAAATTAAATAGGCGAACGTAATAAATTGGACAGGATTTATTCATGTAATAAAACCAGAATAGCCTAAAGTTAATTGAGCACAGAGGAATTAATTTTAGTTGGAAATTAATATCTGCTTATTAGATTATAGGAGGACTGTTACCTAAGTACATTTAGAAGAACTTTAACAACTACAGTGTTCTGGTTATTTAATACTACGTGCAGATTTTTTGTGTGTGTTAAGTGAGTTCCTGTTATATTGCCTTTAATATTGTTTTTTTTTTTAAACGTCTGTCATTAGGGATCATGTGGCTTTATTTTACGATATCAATAAAAAAGCACTTACTATATCAAAGGGTAACTCAGGGTAATTCAGTCTCAAGATTTTGATTTTAAGATGTCTCAAATGGATTGTTTTTATTGTTTTGCTAATTAATGAATATTTATATCATGTCTTCTTTCTGTATTGGCCAGCAGAGCAGACTTCTTTGTGTCTTTTTAGGCCAGGATAACTGTATAAAAAAGATAATAGTTATTTCACTGAGCCAATCAAAATGGCTCTCTCAATACCCAAACTAAAACATAAGTGCTAACAAAACTAAAGGAAAACAACATCTCATTCATACATGTTAGATTATCTATGAATAAATATATTGCATTACTCAGTTGCCTAACAATTTCTTTACCCATGCTAAAGAGAAAGAAACCAGTTACTGGGAGATATGTTCTAAGCCTTGAAAAGTAATAAAATGGCAGAGAGATAGGCCACCAACCAATCAGCGCCCCAACTGTCATTTTTCAGTCTTCGGCATGGCAGTTAGGGGCTGATTGGCTGGTTGTTTGTCACTCTCCATTTTATGACTTTTCAAGTTTAGTACATCTGACCTGCTGTTGTTCTCTGTCCCCGCAACATGTCTTGAAAGACCCTAAGGCAGTGGTTCCCAAACTGTGCGCCTAGGCTCCCTGGGGTGCCTCGGGACACTTGCAGGGGTGCCTCGGGTTGGTCGTCCAGGACCAATTCAAATTATTTATGATCAATTATTTCTGGACAAAACCAGTGCTGGTGGCTGCCAATCATAAAATGTGTACAATCAGAACCAAATCCTGCCCTTTACCACATAACTGAACCTAAGAAGCGCATACTAACACAATCTACTTAATATGATATATATTTTTGGGGGCCTAGGAGTGCCGTGGAAAAATTCTGATACTCTAGGGTGCTGTGATTAGAAAAAGATTGGGAACCTTTGCCCTAAGGACAGGTTATACCCACCTTGCGCAGTTCCTCACACCACTTACCGCGCCGTTGCTAATCGCATATGTACAAATGCGACTAATAACACAAAGGGCAGCTTTCCTGATAAGAGCTGCCTTTTACAATGGCTACTGATCCCTGGACTTCTGTGTTTCAGCCCCTAGTGTCTCGCTAAGTGACGCGCCAGCCGTGAGGTTTGCTGAAAAGTATCCAACCGGATCCTGCTACAGCAGAACATAGGCTTCTACGGTTAACACCAGCCCTCCACACCAAATAATGGATTTATTTATATAAGTTCCACATTGTAGCTGCATATAGTTCTCAGATCATTAGGCTCGCCACCTAACTCCATGGTTCTGTGATCTTTGCTGTGTTTGCTGCTGAATATGACCAGCCATATATCTAATATTCTGCACTGTCACATGATCTAATTGTCTGACCATGGCTTTGTCGGTGACTGTGATGACCATTACACATTATGCCACATACCATAATGTCTCTTACACATTATGCTGCACACCATAAGAGCCATTACACCTTATGCCACGCATTATTCTACATATAATGCCCCCAATACTCCATTTTATACACATGCCACTAGTAGTGTCCACTACACAATACCCACAGTAGTGTCTATTACATATAATGCCACTAGTAGTGCCCCTTACACAATGCCCCAGTAGTGCCCCTTACACAATATCCTCAGTATTGCCTATTACATATAATGCCACCAGCAGTGCCCCTTATAATGCCTTAGTGCCTCAGTAGTCAACCTTAAACGATGCCCAGAGTAGTGCTCATTACACTTTGCCCCTAGTGCTGCTCACTGTGTAATCCAGTCCAGCATATGCTGTGGAAGTTGCTAAAATGGGGAAGAGAGGAGAGCGGAGCATGCAGAACATGCTAAGTCCGGCAGGCATTTCAAATATGTTGCCAGCTCGTGAGCCATTCAAAATTTGCAGGTTTGGCAGCCAATTCCTAATCGCGGCTGCCAATCCACGAGCTCTGATTGGCTGGTGGTCGGTGACTCATTTGAATTATCCTTCAGCCCTGGTTTATGATCCCTGTGCCCCCAATTTACTGTGGAGGCTGTGGGGGATATTGCTACACCAGCGTGTGCACTGAATATCTTCAAAAACAGAGTTCCCCATACTGACATGAGTGGCAGATGAAACCTGTTTTACCTACTTTACTTCTGGCTGTGCACACTGTTAGTCTAGGATACCAGTACTGGGCTGTTTGTGGACATGTTTAATTAGATGACAGAGAAATTCAGTTATCTAACCTCACTTGTAGTGAAACAGGTAGGCCTAAGTTAGACTCAGGTAGGCCTAAGTTAGACTCTTCCTATTTTCGTAAGTTGTCCTGCGTTCTTGACCATCATTTAGTTATCAAATTGATGTACTCAATGAAAGATTTGAAGCTTCCTTTATTGTAATTGTAATATATAAAGACAGAGCACACACAGAACATTAATCCTCTAACAGTGTAACTCTGCCATAGAAACAGTACAGAGAGGTTCAACCCATTCTTCTCACTTCAGCAAGTGCTTGATTGCACCTTTTGACTAAACTGAGAATGCTTCATCTGTATGCAGTCCATACATGCATTGGTATAACTTTGCTAAAAAGCGTGAATCACTTATTTTGTGTGCTTCAACTGGCAAATTGCACATAAATTTGATGGTTAACTCCAAGATTGACGTTCTGCATAATAATGTGTTTTTACATAGTGAGAAAGGCCTAGTCAGTAAGGAATGTTGGTAAGGGTGTGGATCATTTCTGTGCACATTGTTAAGAAAGATACACCATTTTGCCACGTAAATCCATACCAGGCAAACTTCAATCAGGTGCATCAAATTATGTTACCCAGTGGCGTAAGTTCATCCCAGTTACCCGGAGGCAAGATACATTTTGGTGCCCCTCCCCCATCCAAACACACGTAACACCTTATATACATATATGCATGCATGTACTGTATTTATGTAATGGAAATTATGTTTAAAATAAAGAGACTGTGACATATTTTATCCTGCTAGGAGGGGGAGCAATACCACAGAAGCAATATTGATGGCTTTTAATTTACTGATTCAAACTTGCAGGGGAGTCGAGGTGCCCCTTTGGGAGCAGGAGCCCAGCTGCAGGTAACTTCATTGCCTCCAGAGTTATGCCTCTGATGTCACCAAACATGGGGGATTATTCAACCACCAATTCATTCACTGTTACTATAAAGCGTTCATAACACAAAGTCAGTTTGTGTACTCTGAAGATGGAGTCCTCTTAATGTTCCTTTTGTATCCTCCACATTGTGTTCAAAAGTAATTTGCTGCTTAACACCGCACGCTGCCCAGCCGAACACCCCGCTGCTGTATCCCCTTGGTACCATGCAAGGGGATGTGTATGAGAACATCCCTTTGCATGCAGCTGATAGGAGGAGAAATCATTTGATGGTTGCCGACAGAACAGTGCGGGCGGGGGCGGCGGCCGAGGAATGCGCCCATGGGAACCCCCAGCATTTCATGGGCATTCCCATTGACGCGGGTGCCGGGGGCGGGCAGCTGATTCACCTTGCAAAGGGTGGCAGGCTGCAACGCGAACTGTGGGTGAACTTCGTAGCGCTTCGTGTCAACAGGATAAGGTCCTAATACCGGGGATGGGTCATACGGTTGACTATATTAAGATCAACAGTCATTAGGTCAACCGCTATTGGTTGACAGGCCATAGCTCGACACATTAAAAAGGATGACAACGCTTAGGTCGTCAGGGTCGAAAGGTTGACCATGAGTAATATGTCGACATGGAAAAGGTTGACATGAAAAGGGTTGACATGATTTTTCAGCTTTTTTGTATCTATGTCGACTTAAGTCGACATGGACACAGTATAAGTGTACCGCATCCCCTCTCATGGCTCGCTTTACACTATTACATTCTCCCTCTATGTCCACTTTTATATTAAAGAATGAAAAAACACCTGTTTTTTGGAGGGGAAAAGTGAAAAACTCGACTTTTTTATGTCGTCCTTTCCCATGTAAACCTATTCTATGTGTCATCCTTTTGGCCATGTTGACCTATGATATGTGGACCTTTTTATGTGTCAACCTATGGACTGTCGACCAATAGTGCTCAGCCTATTGACTGTTGACCTATTTATTGTCGACATGCCAACAGCATACCATTAATCCCAGTAGCTGATTACAATTGCATATTCAGCACTAATCTCTGATAATTCATTCATAAGAAAAAGCCAAAAAGCAAGAAAGCTACAAAATGGCTTAAAGATTTTTTTCTTTTAACCCAATGATTTAATCTTCTTTTATGTAAAATCTCTAATACTGTAGGAAAGTGAAACTGATGGTTTAAAATGAACATGGAGAGTTAAACATATACTGTAGTACTAGGTCACACAGAAACACTAATCCCTAAGGTCCCAAGTCTCTTTCTTACAATAAAGTGTTCAGTGATTGGAGAAGAGAAATAAAATGGAATTTTGGATTAAGGCCCATAGGCTCAATGTACATGATCATGAACAGCAGAGCTATTGTTCATCGTCCTGTCATCATCTATTGGAGAATGTGAAGCTGTAAGCAGGAGCTGTCCTGTGTGACAAATCATTTTATAAATTTATGGCCTGCAGGTTCCTAGAAGCTGACCCTGTAAACATAATCAATTTCAAAAATCAATGTAAAATATGGAACCTACTATGATAATTTGAAATTGCCAGATTCCACAATGAACTCGGAGGTGTCACCGAGATCCATTCTTTACCTTTTCAACCTATTTCTTCTTAATAACTTTCTGTTGCTCCTAAAATATAAGTTTTTGTGAAATATAGTATGAGAAGTTTTAACTCCTGAAATGATATATATCTGAATGAGCAAAATAAGCCTATCTATCTATCATATACATATATATATATGTGTGTCTAGTGTCCGTGAGTCTCCAAAACACTGCCATCTGCTGTCAGAGAGTGAAACTACATCTCTTTCTCACACACAGAACACAGAAGGTACTAGCTTTCAAAGCTTTTGCTACGAGCAGGCTTACTTGTATGTATACAATGCCGGAGTGTCCGCACTCAAAATAAGAAGTCCAAATGTGGGGTATATCCACTATAGATAAGTTAACTTCCAAACATAAGGGCCGCTTCAGACCCGTACCAATACGGCCCCGTTTTCGATGTTGGGGGGTCTGTGTATGCGCGATTATGCCCATGCGCAGACACCCTGTGTGTACATATCTCCTTGCAGGCTAATGGGGGGCTGGGGTGGACGGTGCTTACTTGTTCGCTAGGCTGTGAGTATACTCAGCCTAGCGAACAGGTCTGAATCAGAGAATCCCATTGAGAGGTAATGAAGAATGGGCACACTCACCAAAGCATCCAAAAATAACGGTTTAATCACAGATCATTACGGTGGTCGATATTTCAATCACCTCAGGGATTGTGTCAGCATCAAAAACAACAGTGCAACAGGTAGCGGTCCTAAGAAGACATCATCCACCATCAGGTTTTGTAAAAGTGGAACAAAAATTGTAAATAAAGTTGTGTCAAATAAATGTGATAGATGCTGTAATAAATAATGAATTAACTATTTTACAACACAAACTTTTTTATAGAGCATAAAATTATTTGTTCAACAAGATCAACTTTGTCCACAAGTGAAGTGTACAAGGGACTCATACACATAGAGACAAAGAATGTTATGGTAGTTAAGCTCTAGTTAAAGTGAGGCAATTTGTCCTCAGAGAATTTGTTCTACATTTACAGTGATTTTCATGTTTATTCATTATCGTGTCCCAAAGCTTCCCTGCTGGGTAGTGTTAAATAAAGGGAAAAGGACAACATATTCTGTGCAATATATATGTCCTCGCAATCATACATGGAGGCTTATGTAAAAGTTTTATATTTGTCCCCACCCCAAGTAAAATAGGCCACCTAGCTCAGCCTTTGAGTCCATGACTGCACTGGCTTCACTGTAACTGGCAGTGACTTCCTATTGGAAGTCCTACCCGTCAATCATAGACACTCCACTTAGTCTCAATGGGAAGTGTTTCCTCCCTCTTAGACTGCGTAGGTGCCGGTATCCTCTCTAGACACAGGGGCAGCAGCAGCTCCGCTACTAAAATTAAGTAGGACTCACTACTGTGTGTAACACACAAATACTAAGCAGATTTGGTTTTACAGTTCGGTTACTAGTACAATTAAGCCTCTATACTTTGCATCTCTAAATCTATCTTGATATTTACAATTTGTCCATCCTGCATGGCTATTATAAATGGTTTTGCCAATGTGCAAATATGCACCTTCCAGCTGGAAGGGGCTCAGGTGAGAACTTGCCAGGGTAGTCTTTACCTAGAACGGCGCCCATCGCGGGCATCGCATGTACATCGCATGCCATTATAATGGCATGCGACCGATGCGATGCCCGCGATTTTACATAGAAATGCATGTTAAAATGTACATTGCGTCAGTCGCATCGCATGCGGCCAAAAAATCGCATGTGATGCGACCGACGCGATTACCGCGATTTTACATAGGGAACAATGTTAAATGGCCCAATTGACCCGATTTTACATAGGGAACAATGTTAAATGGCCCACAGACCCCAAATAGCCACCCTGAAGTGTGAAATGGCCCCCCCAATTGTTAACGCCACCCCACGTCAACGCCATCAACGTCAACCCGAAGCGTGGCGAGCGCAGGCGGTAATCGTCCTTCGACCTTTTCATACCCCCACTATCCTCATCGGCGTGGAGTTGAGGATAGAAAGTGTGGTGAGCCACCAAGCCCGAAGCATGGCGAGCGTAGCGAGACCCGCGAGGGCATGCGGATACCTGTGAAGCCCGCGAGGGGGCGCGGATACCTGTGAAGGTATCCGTGTCCCCTCGCGGGGCTCGCTTCGCTCGCCACGCTTCGGGCTCGGTGGCTCGCTGCGCTCGCCACACTATTCTATTCTCAACTCCACGCCGACGTGGATAGTGGGGGGTATGAAAAGGTCGGAGGACGCGTACCGCCGCCCCTTGCGGGCTCGCTGCGCTCGCTGCACTCGCCACGCTTCGGGTTGACGTTGATCGTGGGGTGCCGTTAACAATTGGGGGGGCCATTTCACACTTCAGGGTGGCTTTTTGGGGTCTGTAGGCCATTTAACATTGTTCCCTATGTAAAATTGGGTCAATTGGGCCATTTAACATTGTTCCCTATGTAAAATTGCGTCGGTCGCATCGCATGTGATTTTTTGGCCGCATGCGATGCGACCGACGCGATTTTTTAGCTTGCGATGCCTAAGATCAAAAACGTGGGTGCCGTTCTAGGTAAAGAGTACCCTTGCCAGTACCTGAGAATAGTTTGCTTGAGATTTGGGCCTAATTCCAACCTGATTTCAAAGCTGCTATTTTAGCAAATGGACAAATCCATGCTGCACTGCAGGTGGGGCAGATGTAACATGTGCAGGGATTCTCTCAGAAGATCTGCCTATAGTCCTACATGCATTTGTATCATCACGCCTAGACTACTGCCATGCCCTCTACCTAGGTCTCCCGGCAAAAGAATTGCAGGTGGTACAAAATGCAGCTCTCAGGCTATTAACCAACCAGCCCTGCTCCAGCCACATTACACCCATTCTTTACTCCCTTCGTTAGCTGCCTGTAAGATGGCGAATTGCTTATAAGATTGACTTCATGACTTTCAAATTCATTCATGACTAGAGGTACTTTGAGCAGCTTCTGATTCCGTACTGCCAATCTTATATGACTGCAATCTGCAGATGAAGAACTATTAACTGTAACTAGAATCTGCCTGATCTCATCTGGGGGTCAATCTTTCAACTTTGTGACTTCGACTCTATGGAACTCTCTTGCCCGCACAATGAGAGAGGCCTCCACTGAAGAATCCTTCAAAAATGAACTCATGACTTTCCTGTTCTCTCAAGCATTTAACTAATAATCTTTGTTGAGCTTGTTTTTTGTGTGCTGTAAAGGCAAATATAAAGTACTTTGAGTCATATTGTTAGAAAAGTGCTATATAAATAACATTATTTTTATTATTATTATTATTATTAATAATAATAATAATATATAATTGCAGTCCTGTTAAGATACAATAGATCCAAAAAATATACAGCAAGAATTAAAAGTAAATACGAGATACTGTATACAAGAAGTGCAACCGGGCAGTTCATACAGGAAAGCCAAATCTGTCTTGGGGATCTATCTAATTAGTTGTCCCTCTTTCTGTTGTATTTTTTTGTTTGTTTTATGTTTCCATTATGTTGTGAATTTGAAATGATGTTATTTTTAGATAAAAATGAAACAAAAACTTTGACATATCTGAATTTCTTAAAATAAATAACATAGATCTTATATTTAGTATCCTAATATTCTGAAAATTACAATGTCATTAGCTTGCTGGCTGATGCATTAAATATGTGAACTGGTAATGAAATAATATGCCGCTGTGTTCAGTGCTTCAACTTTGCAATACAAAAGGAAAATTCATTTAGATTTTATATTGTATAACATATTTATGCAATTATTTTTTAGTTCCATCTTTTATATATGTCTATTAGGGCCTTATTTTGGTTCATTCTTTCTGACAAATTCCTTCTTAGATGGACAAAACCATGTGCACTGCAGGGGGGGCAGATGTAACATGTACAAAGAGAATTAGATTTGGGTGAGTAATTTTGTTTCTGTGCAGGGAAAATACTGACTGCTTTATTTTTACACTGCAATATAGATCTCACTTTGAAGTAAAACCCCACCCAAATCTAACTCTCTCTGCACAAGTAACATCTGCCCCACCTGCAGTGCACATGGTTTTGCCCATCTAAGAAGGATTTTGTCAGAAAGAATGAACCAAAATAAGGCCCTTAATGAGACTTTTTATAATATCACCTGTTTTAGAAGTGACTGATGCTTATTTGCAGATTGCTTTTTGAATTAATACGGCCTCATTTAGCTACATAAATAAGAGCTGGTTTCTAAAGTCAATTTTAAAAGGAAGCGCGAATGTAAAGATAAAATGGGATTGCAGACTTGCTAAATACAGCACAACATTTCTACTAACAAAATATGAAAGTCCTTAAAGGCAGTTCTTTCCTTAGTAATGAAGGCACAGAAAGTCATATATACAAAGCAGGAAATACTGTGTATATTTATATAAAATATAATACTATAATGTGAATACACAAAATCTGCTAAATAAATGTTCAATGTACAGTATGAAACAAAGTCCAACGTATGAAAGACAATCCTCATGAATAGCATTCAAGAATATTATGGTACTCTTTACTTAGAACGCGCCCACGATTTTGATCGTGGGCATCGTTAGTAAAAAATCGCGGGCATCGCATGCACTAAAAAATCGGGTGCGATGCGACCGACGCGATGCCCGCGATTTCCCATAGGGAACAATGTTAAATGTCTCAATTGACCCGATTTTCCTGTTCAATGCCTCAATTGACCCGATTTTTCCATAGGAAACAATGTTAAATGGCCCACAGAGGCCAAATAGGCACCCTGAAGTGTGAAATGGCCCCCACAATTGTTAACGCCACCCCACGATCAACGTGAACCCGAAGTGTGGCGAGCGCAGCGAGCCCGCGAGGGGCGGCGGTACGTGTCCTACGACCTTTTCATACCCCCACTATCCAGTTCGGCGTGGAGTTGAGAATAGAAAGTGTGGCGAGCGCAGCGAGCCCGAAGCGTGGCGAGGGGAAGCGGATAGCTTTGAAGCCTGTGAAGCCCGCGAGGGGACGCGTATACCCGTGCTCGCCACGCCTAGAAGGGCGCCATGCCCGCGATGGCCGCGATGGGCGCCCTTCTAGGTAAAGAGTACCAATATTATTAATCAAAACCCAATTTTTAAGGAGTAATTGAGAGAGGTGGATTTTTTTAAGCATCAAGCACAGACGCTGTTGTGGCTACCATTACTGCCATGGGTCTTATTCCCACCATGGCCCTAACTGTGAGGCGTTTCTACAGTATATTATCCCCATGTTCATGCAAGGTACACTGGTACACAGTTTATGCAAGGTACACTGGTTTCCTACCACAATACAAAAATATTCTGGTAGGTTAGCAGGCTCCCAACAAAATAAACCATAGTGTGCAAATGTGTGTACATGTGGTAAGGAATATAAGGCATGATTCTGGTTCATTCGCAAAAGCAAATTCTCTCTCTAATGGACGAAACCATGGGCCTTATTCTAATTCACTCTTTCTGACAAAATCCTTCTTAGATGGACAAAACCATGTGTACTGCAGGTGGGGCAGATGTAAAATGTGCAGAGAGAATTAGAGTTGGGTGAGTTATTTTGTTTCTGTGAAAGGTAAATACTGGCTGCTTTATTTTTACACTGCAACATAGATCTCACTTTGAAGTAAAACCCGACCCAAATCTAATTCTCTCTGCACAAGTAACATCTGCCCCTCCTGCAGTGCACATGGTTTTGTCCATCTAAGAAGGAATTTGTCAGAGAGTGAACTAGAATAAGGCCCCATGTGCACTGCAGGTGGGGCTGATGTTACATGTGCAGAGAGAGGATTTAGGTGGGGTTTGTACTGCAAACTGATATCTATATTGCAGTGTAAAAATAAAGCAGCCAGTATTTACCCTGCACAGAAACAAAATAACACCCAAATCTAACTCTCTCTGCACCTGTTACATCTGCCATCCCCCTGCAGTGCACAATGGTTTGGTCCATTAGAGAGAGAATTTGCTTTTGCAGGTGAACCAGAATCAGACCCATAGTTTGTTCGATTCATTGGAGCAGGGACTGATGTGAAAGGCCACATATTAATTTAAAGCACTGCGGAATATGTGTCCCCTATGTAAATAACGTGTAATTAATAAATAAATAAAATGTGGTCTTTAATGTGGGTTACTCTGGGCCTAATTGGGAGTGGACACAGTTGCAGAATGTGAATATGAAGTGGTACCATTAAAATATGCTAATGCCACTGCTCCTGGGATCTGTACACAGATGCCCGCCAGTGGCATAGTCTAACCCGCCACTTGAGTACAAAGTTGCAACATTGGTTGCACCATTAAAGTTCTGAGCAACCCTAATGTTATTCAGAATATTGGTTGTAACTGCATACACAAACGCAGTGGCTGCTACACCCACAAAATGCTCGTAGCATGCCCCCATGCAACATGCATATTGTGCAGTTAGTATAGTTTCTTCTTTTTCCCTAAAATACTATTATTTTATCTATAAACAACTATATGGTTTGCTTTAATAATAAGTCATTATAGTTTTTCGGTGTCAGGGTATTTAAAGTAATCCTGCGACTATGCTGTTCTACATGCAGAGATATCGTACTACTGTTACTTATTTATTTTTGCTATTTGATGTTGGAGAACGTAGGGCAAACACAGGCACAAACAGGAGGCTGCTTTTACTTTTTCTCTTCTGAAGGTGCCAGCAGGATGCTAGAGGGATTTTCTAAAAGGCAGAAGAACATACCAAGTCTAATTTAAAAATGTAACTTTTTTTATTTGATCTGTCATAATCAAAAAGATCCTGCCGAATAGTAATATCCTTAGAAAACAAGTAAAACATATTTCTTATTTCAGTTTAGACATTGAGTTCTCTCTAATCTTCCATTCTTGTAGCTGTATTAGCCAGTGCTGTCTTTTTGCACCAATGACAAAATTTAGCATCCACATAGAAGAAAAACACATAAATTACAACAATATTAGTTGTACAGGTTGAGTATCCTGTATCCAAAATGCTCGGGACCAGGAGAATTTTGGATAACGGATTATTCCGTATTTCGGAATATTTCAATATTTCAATTATGTATTTTGAAGTATCTTGCATTTATGCTGTATAAACACATAAAATACACACAAATATATTTTATTACCACATAAAATACACACAAATATATTTTATTTGTTCAAAAAACAAGGTTTCAAAACATGAAACAAAATGTGTGTACTATCTCAGCACTGAATTTGAATGCCAAGCAATCATTTTCTTGCACATATATAGTGCCAGTTACATATCATGTCACCAGTAGTGCTGTTACAAATGTCCCCAGTGAGTTTTTAGCAAAAAAAATATTTTTTATTCACTTTCTGGAATGTATGGTTTTCGGAATAATTCGGATAACGGATACTCGGAAACGGGATACTCAACCTGTATAGATTTCTGACAAGGATTTAAGCATATTAATTATTTATTGATTTGATGGAATAATTTAGAATAAAAAAATATGAATGAGACATCTGAAATATATGTGTGTGTTAACAGAACTAGCTAACAGTTGCCCTTTGTGAATGCACATCTGATGCCAATAGCTTTTGTGTGCATGGAATAGTAGGTTTCCCATTAGAGGAATTCCTCCTATTTGCTACAAGGGAGGAGACAGGCCACCAGTACACAGTATTATGTGGTTTCCTACTGCATACTTACCTACTGTACTTTTCAGTTTTCCTCTCCATGAGAAGCCACAATAGGTGACCTTTAGGGAACTTCTGGGTCTGGGGCTGGACCTCCAACAACAACAATCCCCACCCTCACGTCATGAAAAATACTGCGATTTGTGGGTCCACAGGAGGGACGGAGCTAAAGTGATATGAATGCCTGTGATTATCTCTCAATCCAGCCCACTTCACTTGGGGGCAGGCAGCATGCTGGAGATATGTATGCTCTTCCAGGGGTGCCAGGGGCACCCTTAAAAATCAGGAGCCTCCTGCAATTTACGGGAGAGTAGGCAGTTATGTCCACCTGTAATATTGTATTTATTTCCACATGCTGTAATTAACATGTAGATTTCATCATTTCCATGATACATTGATCATAAAACAATGCTGGTGCTACTGACAAAAAAAAAATGAAAAATTAATCTATTATTAATAACATAGGACGGTTGGTATAATAGCAGCACCTGCCTATGGCGTTTGGTCCGCCAACTCGTACTGCAGCCTTCCTATGGCGTTTGACCCGCCAACTCCTACTGCAGCCTGCCTATGGTGTTTGGTCCGCCAACTCGTACTGCAGCCTTCCTATGGCCTTTGGCCCGCCAACTCATACTGCAGCCTTCCTATGGCGTTTGGCCGGCCAACTCATACTGCAGCCTGCCTATGGCCTTTGACCCGCCACCTCGTACTGCAGAACTATTCTTTCTTCTCACCTTTAGGGTCAGAGCAGATTTTCTTCACTTTGTCCTACAGGGACACGGTCGCTAGGTCTACACTATGAAGGTCTACATACATTAGGTCAACCACTAAAGGTTAGCGGGGCTTAGGTTGACACATGAAATAAGTCAACATGGTTAATATCAACAAGGTCTTAAGGTCGACACAACATTAGGTTTTAAAAATTTTAGTTTCATCCCCTACCTTCCACCTACGGCATGGAGAGAGAACATAATAGTGTGCTGAGCGTAGCAAGGCATGCAGGGAAACGCATGCCTACACTAATACGATGTCCATGTTGACTTACGACGAAATTTGGGCCAAAATGTGAAAAACTCATGTTGACCTTCCCATTGTTGACCTAATGCTTGTGTTGACCTTTCGACCCTGTTGACGTTAGCCATGTTGACCTCTTTCATGTGTCAAGATACAGATGGAGCAGCTCTCTTTTGAGCTGCTCTTGGCCATCCGCCGCCATCCGACAGAAGGGGCGCGCGTGCACAAGATGTTTGCGTGCCCCGTTCTGTCTGAGGCCACCTCCACCGGGTCCCCATTGCCTGCAGCCCCCACTAACCCTGCCCATCTCCCTGAAATGGAGACAGGCAGGGAATCCGCTGTGACGGAAGGGACGCGCAAGTGTTTGAGACGCTCGCATGTCCCCGCCAGACGGAGCGACGGACCACCAGCCTAGATCAGCCTGCGCCAGCTCAGGGAATCTGGCGATTCCTCAGGCTGGCTGGGAGGCGCTCCATCTGTAAGTCATGTCGACCTATAGTGGTCAACCTAATGTATGTTGACCTTCATACAGATAACCCTATGACTCAAATCCGTCCTATAACACACAATTCAAGAAAAATCCTCAATACATAGCAGCAAGTAACCTAGCGGAAAAAAAAACAGTCTGATCTGTTAGTTGGATCCAAAGTTCTGTGTCACAATCATTTGTAATGATGTTCCCTATCAGGCATGTGGATGATTATTAGGAGAAACAATTTATAGCGAGAGAGGAACATTCCAGTTTACCTGCAGTTAATCTACAGACTTTTAATAGGATGTTTCTAACTGCTTGCTGCTTTGTCTTTGAATCTGTCCGTGAAACTGGAAAATCACAGTGCAGCTGGTGTGCCAGCGGAAGAGGCAAAGTCTTCCAAGTCAGCACGCCAATTGTGATGCTGAAAGAAGAGATAACAAACCTATCAAGATTCCTGTATTGAGAGGCAGCCTTATTTCATTTGGGATTTATCTTCCTATGAGCTGGAGCATGGAGATATGCTCACAGAGAAAACTATGGAGGCTTATAAGTAGGAAAAGAGAGAGAGAAAAGCTGACAGTAAGCGTGAATTACTTACAGAAATATGCTTAGGAAAAATAGAAAATGATTTCTGTGTTGTTTGGTGGTAAGAGCAAGCAAGGCTTAAACAATTGTAACAGAAGGTTATAGTAATACATTAGGACAGTGGTTCCCAAACTGTGTGCCGTGGCTCCCTGGGGTGCCTCGGGACACCTGCAGGGGTGCCCTGGGTTGTTGGTCCAGGACCAACTCAAATTATTAATGGTTCATTATTTAAGAGCAAAACCAGTGCTGGTGGCTGCCAATCATAAAATGTGTACAAACAGAAGCAAATCCTATCCTTTACCACATAACTGACCTTAAGAATCGCATATAAACCCAGTCTAATTATTTTATTTTTGGCTTAGGGGTGCCGTGAAAAAATTCTGATACTCTAGGGTGCCGTGATTCAAAAAAGATTTGGAACCCCTGCATTAGGACATTTAACTGCTCCGTGCGAATATGCAAGTCACCGAGTCTGTTCGCCAAGAGAGCCTGGCGGGGGGGGGGGGGGGAGCAAATGATGAAGAGTAATAATTTGGGGGGCCATGTCAACAGATGTCAACATACTGTACACCTTTTGTTCATGTAAACCTACCTTTTGGGGCCAACCTATTCACTGTCTACCTATAAACTGACAAGGGGTTCCTAAGCGTTTTTGAATCGCGGCACCCCGAAGCATCAGAAATATTTTGCGGCACCCCTAGGCTAAAGGTTTCTCATTGAGAAAGTTAGAAAACAAATATTAAGTTAAATAAATTGTGTTTATATCTCATCCTTAGGCTCAGTTATGTGCACAATTTGACTATTATAATGGACATAAATAACTTGAATCGGTCCTGGACCATCAAACCCAGGGCACCCCTGCAAGTCCTCCAAGGCACCCCAGGGTGCCACGGCACACAGTTTGGGAACCACTGCAATAGACCTTTCAATCCACACCCATACAGTATCATGGAACTCACAATTGTGTCATCGTGGTCACACTCCTGCTGCTCAATGCTAGTGTTACACACAATGATGATAGCATGAATTGCATTACCTGGTCCCCTCAGATTACCCATTTGTATTCTAAGTGGGTGGCCATAAGGGTGGTGAGGATTTTGGGGGGATGCAGATGACTGCAATAGATGCTGTAGACCAATCACAGTGCCAAGATGGACTGTAGGGGACTGCAGCAAAGATGTATGTGGACACAGCAGTATATTTGCAAATGTGTGTAACTGAGATCTCTGCATAATTATTATCATGTGGGATGTAAGTCTCCTTTGCTGAACGATTGCAGTGTGCTGGGGGAATTAGCTTTTTCCTGTCTAAGGCTGTGGACATATCTACGAGAAATGAGCCCTTGTGATTTCTCAGAATGAATAGTTTGTCATCAATTAATAAATTGCTATATATGATCCTAGATATGATCCTAGAGTTACTATTACTTTCATATATTGAATTAAATGACATTTAAAAACACTCTGCTCATCAAGGATTTTATTTAATGTCTTGAGCCACAGGGGCAGTGATGGGTTTGACTAGAACATAAGTGCTACAGAAATTTCCACGTATCAATGGTGATAATGAATTGATGTTCAAAACCAGACATAGTGCAATCAGTACTAATATATCTATATAATAAGTTGAAGAGTCTGTGTGCGTGTGTGTGTGTGTGTGTGCGTGTCCGTCGCATTGCGGACACACCGTGGCACTCAGAGACGCCAAATTCAGCAACAAGATACCTCTGGACCCGGTGGTGTGCACCTCGAAGCCGTTTTTGGGAAATTTCACTTAGATATTTAAAAAACACCAAGTTGTAATTTACCTTCATTGATGTTCTGGGGAAAAGATCGATGATCTGGGAAACCGTTTGCAAAGGAACAACTCCACACCTGATTTCATTGCTGTCATCGAGTATGAATGACACATTCTAACATTATGGTGAAGGCTTTAAACAATTAGGAAATAAATGAGGATATATATAGACCACACAACACACACACACACATACACATTGTACACGCACACACACACACACACAGTACACCACATACGCACACATAGCACACAACACACACATTTATACGTAGAGCACCTCACACACTTACACATTGGACAGATACACACACACACACAACACACCACATGCAGTACAATACAAATCCATACACACTACAACACACACCCAAAAACAGTACAACAAACACACAGAACACACACACTTAAACATTGCCAGGATACGCAAAGCACACTACACACACATATATACGTAGCACACATCACAAACTTACACATTCGGCAGATACACACAACACAACACTCACAGTACAACACACACCCACATTCACTACAACACACACACAAAAACAAAACAATACACAAAACACACACTTAAACATTGCACAGATACACACAGCACACTACACACACACAGATTTATACATAGCACACCTTACGCACTTACACATAGGGCAGATACACACAACACACACACATAACATACCTCTAACAGCACAACACACACCCACATTCACCACACACACCCAAAAAACAGTACGACACACACAAAACACACACTTAAACATTGCACAGATACACAAAGACACAACACACACATACTGTATATACGTAGCACACCTCACACACTTACGCATTGGACAGATACATACAATACAACACACACAACCACATACACTACAACACACACACAAAAACCGTACAACACACACAAACACACAGAACACATAAAAAATAATTTGCCGTTTATTTAACCGTCTGTACCGGCAAATAAAAACTGTACCTAATGTACCGTTTTCACTTTGTTCCCCATATCCGTCTCTCCAGTCCTCCAGCCTGTCACTGCGCTCCCCGGCCAGTTGCACTGAGAAATCTTTGTCCTGGCCAATGCACCCATTGATCAATACAAAGTGGGTACACTGCACTCACCCTGTTAGTCAGTTGGATATCAGGCACTGCTCTGCCTTAAGGGTTTCCCAGACTCTTTTGGTTCATAGATAATGTTTGGTCGATGGGCATGAGCGCTGCATGCATTTGTTTGAATGTTATGAGTGTAAGAAGTTGAAGAATAAGACTGAAATGAAGATTTGTCACCTTATAGTGTACAATTTACTCAATAAATTGTGAAAAAAATATGTGTACATAGAAGTACAGTACAATCAAGAAATATTATGTGGGCATAATTGGTGTTTGGTACACCTACAGGGGGTCCCCAGTTGCTGAGAAATTCTCACTACAGTGTCACCGTAGGGGGATTTCCAATTGGGGTTCAGGTGGTCTTTTAGGGACCCCTTTACAATCCCGTTGGTCTCTTCTCCTGGAGCCTACGGTCTCCCTCAGTGATTGATTATCATTAAGGGAGACTGTAAGCTCAAGGAGAAGAGACCTACAGGATTGTAAAGGGTCCCTAAAAGACCACCTGGACCCCAATTGGGAATCCCCCTATGGTGACACTGTGACCATGACACTGTAGTGAAAATCCCATCAATTGAGGGCCCCCTGTAGGTGTAACAAACACCAATTATGCCCACAATATCCATACCCTATAGATTTGTTTCACAACCCACCCCATCCAAACAATTATCAGTTTGAATCAGAACTTATTTTTTAATCCTACTTTCATTTCTTGATTGTACTTCTATGTACACTTACATTTTTGTCACGATATATTGAGTAAATTGTACACTTTGTAACATGGCAATTCTTTTTCTCAGTCTTATTCTTCAACTTCTTAAACTCCAAACCTTACCAATGCATCCATTGATGATTGTGATGGCTGGATCAGTGGATTGGCCCGGTGGGTGTAGGGAAGAATTTGGCCCATTGCACCCATTCCCAGTGGTGCATTACAGTGGTGCGGGTAGCGTGCGTCGCGTCAAGACATCATGTGGCCAGGCCCGCGGACCTGCTCTCACACTCAGGGGCTGCCCCACTGTTTGGTAGAGATGCTCGGTGCATGTGCTTTACAGATCCCCAGACCTCAGAGACTGCTGCAGGCAGGTTCGGTGAGTGGCAGTGGCAGGGAGCAGTGAATTTTTAATTAATTATGGCGCGGTAAGTAACGCCCACCCCGGACCACACGCACTCAGCGCCTGTAATTACACACCCTAGAAACTGTACCATTGAAAGTATAGAAATTGAGGTGTGGACATGTCCCTTTCTGATTTTGTACCGATTTCTGACCCTCAGATGTTGGAGGATATGTCATACAGTAGGTGCTAAATCTCAGGAGTGGATGTTGAATTCATCAACACATACAAGTTTTCAACTCAGGAGCGTTGTGTTTCAAACAACAACACCACACCTGATTTCATTGCCATCATTGAGTATCAATGCAAACACATTCTAACATTATGGTGGAATCTATATCAAATTACAATCTTAGGTCTTTGTCACAGCATACTGTAAGATGACATTTTTCAGCAATTTTGGAAATAAAGAAACCCCAAGGTTTTCCCGGGCAACGCTGGGCGGGTCAGCTAGTACAATGAATATATACGATGGACAGTATATGGTAAAGAAAATGCACATTTATTTAAAAAAAAAACACAATAAAATAAAACCACATCCTATAAAAAGCACCCGTTATCTAGGCCAAAGGTGTATTGGTATATTATACTGGCAATATCAGATAGTATCAGACTGGCCATAGCACACTGGCTACTGCATTAATGGAGGTCATTCTAGTTGCTTCGCTCCCCCGAGCGATGTTTTTTGTCTGCGCATGCGCATACCGTTTATGTTTGCACTTCCATTAGTGTGTGAGCAATTTTCAGCGAATTCAGCCCTGCGAAGGGTGCAAGTTAGGCTATGGGCGGTATTCAATGAGGCTGATTCGCCAGGTTTTTATGGCGATTTTGTGCTGTAAGGCGAATTTCTGACTAAAACGGTGAATCACCCTATTCAATGACCAGATGGCGAATACATTTCAAGGTTTTTTTCGCCATGATTCACAGAGTAGCAATCGCTATCTTTTTATGGTGAAGTGGAAGGTGAACTTTTAAAATAAAGTGTTTTGTTTTTTACAATTGGTGTCAAAAAATCTGGAATTTTATTCTGAGGAGGGGCATGCTATTTTTATTCATGTAAGCACATGAATATATATTTAATTTAAAAAAAAAATATATATATATATATATATATATTTTTTTTTTTTTTTTACACAGACCAGCCAGAAGGGGGCCGGAGCCGAACCGCTCATTAGATATTCATATATTCACTTCACCCGATCATTACATATGCATGATCGGGTGTAGTGAATATACCCGGTCCCCTGCTGGCACCCCCGGGGGGCAGCCTGTGCTGCCTGGCACCCGGGGAGCCCACCTCTCCCCCACAAACGTTCTGGGGCAGGCAGGGAGACTTCCATCTCCCTGCCTGCCACCGTCCTCAGGCTCCCTGCGGCGTCCGCCGCAGGAGCTCAAATTCGCCAGTCAGGGGCAGCGAGCTCCTGACTCGTTGAATACCGGAGCCGGCGAGGCTCCGGAACGTGGCGAGCAGTGGCGAATGTGCAGCGAATCCTAAACAGGATTCGCTGCACGTCGCCGGTATTCACATTGAATACCGCCCTATATGTGTTTCCATGGGCTATGGTCATTCAGCTTCCACAAGGCACTATAGGCCTTATTCTAATTCACTCTTAGTGGCAAATTCCTTCTCAGACGGACAAAACCATGTGCACTGCAGGGGGGCAGATGTAACAGGTGCAGATAGAATTAGATTTGGGTGGGTTATTTTGTTTCTGTGCAGGGAAAATACTGACTGCTTTATTTTTACACTGCAATATAGATCTCACTTTGTAAAAAAACCCCACCCAAATCTAATTCTATATGCACGTTACATCTGCCCCACCTGCAGTGCACATGGTTTTGTCCATCTAAGAAGGAATTTGCCTCTAAGAGTGAACTAGAATAAGGCCCTATGAGAAAATGTATACTGTCAGGCTATGCAATTTACTTTAAAACAAATTTCAAGTTACCCTAAGCCTAAGGTAATTGTATTTTAGATGTAATCAGAATATGATGCAATTTTGCCTTCTATTCCTCAGAGTGTGTATAATGTTATTGAAAAACAAAGAACAAGAGGAGTGTAAAATACCTCCTATAGATGATCTCTGGACCAGGCACAGTTCACAAGAACCTGCAAGCTATGCTGCATCTTTATACATGTTGTTTTACTTATTGTAATAATAATAATAATAATAATAACAATAAAGTTAATCTGAAATAAAATAAACTGCTTCTAATCACAGGTAATTCAACATATTGCCAGGTCTAACTTATAATTAATTATATTCCTTCTATATACTGTATACCATTGTTTCCTAATTCCAGGGAAATGTTGATACTGGTCCCCTTTGTAAAGCGCAACGGAATATGCTGCGCTATATAAGAAGCTGTTACTAAATAAAAAAATAAAATACTGATTTTGGTCCAGTGTGAGTGACACATGTGCTTTTGCTTCTCCTATACTGCTGGTCTTAGTATTTTCTAGGCATGCTATAGGGCATAATAATTATTTTCATATTTAATCCCCAGAGAAGTGCCGATAGCTCATCTTCATGTATTAATTTCAACTCCCTCCCCTTCACTCGCTGTTTCCACCTCATCTGTTCCCTGAGGTGAGGTGGAAATGGCCAGTGTGTGGCCATTAAAACAGCGGGGCTCGCCACAAAATGCAGCGGAATCACTTTTTAAGGGGATCCACGCCATCCTCTCACGGCGAGGATTTGCCCCTTACATTGAATATGGCGATGGGGTTTGTACGGTGAAGATGGCTTTTTCTCACGTAAAACAAACCATCCTTGGTCGACAGTTTCACAGTTTTTTTTACCCAAATGTCGACACAGTCGACATGGACACAGTTTGAAGTGCGCCGCATCCCCTCGCATCGCTGGCTTTGCTCACGATGCTTCGGGTACGGTGCCTCACAATGCTCGGCACGCTATTTTATTCTCCAACCTTGCCCTAGTGGATGCTAGGGCATGAAATACCGCCTGTCGGCACATGTCGGCTCGGAAAACAGTAAAAAACCACATGCCGACCTTTTGACTGTCGACCTAGCCCATGTCGACCTAATGCTTGTGTCAACCTAATAACCTGTCAACCTAGACCCATGTCGACCTAGACCCATGTTGACCCTGACCTATGTCGACCTAACCCATGTTGACCTTGCTGCCTGTCGACCCATGCTTGTCGACCTAGTTGGTGTAGACCTAACTTATCCCGCCAATTTGATACCATAGGCAAGATTTTGGTTGGTGCCCCCGAGCACCGGCGCTAGTTCTACCTCCAACCCAGCACTCTTCTCCCAGCACAACACCCATCACTACAGAAGCAATTGTTATTTTGGTTCCCTGTGCCATTAATTTAGCGAGGTCTCGCAAAACTACATACCACGGGAGTAGCATGCGCAGGTCAAGGCTGACCCACATGCTGGGTCCCTCCCCATGATGCAATAGCAAAATATTCCCATCGCATCGCAAGAGCTTTGCTACAGTGAGCACTCGCATATTACCGGCAGTCAGTGTCCCGACTGTTTGAACGGGGAGCTATGAACCTATCTGCAGCCCCCCCCCCCCCTTCAAACAGTCAGGACATCGACTGCTCTGTTCAGACCGCACCCCAGAAACACTCAACATCCACCCCCGCTACTCTCGGTCACAACTACCCCGTCGTTACTTAGACTGCAGTTGCCTTTTTTTGACTTGCAAGTTTACGTGCAGGCATGTGCAGTATTGCAACAGGTGCGATTTGTGCTTTTTTTATAAAAAGCTAACAACGCTGAATGAGGGCCATAATGCTACACAGTAATACATTGATACCCATTCTGACCCCTACATACCCGCCACTACACTACTGACCTCTCTATGCCCACCACCACACTACTGACCCCTACATACCCGCCACTACACTACTGACCTCTCTATGCCCACCACCACACTACTGACCCCTACATACCCGCCACTACACTACTGACCTCTCTATGCCCACCACTTTCCAGTTGACCCCTCTTTACCATACACTACATCACTGTCCCCTCTATACCCTACATTATATCACTGACCCCTCTATACTCACCAGCACACTACTGACCCCTCTATACCCACCACTACACTACTGACCCCTCTATATCCTACATTTTATCACTGACCCTCTATACCTGCCACCACACTACTGACCCCTCTATACTCACCAGCACACTACTGACCCCTCCATACCCGCCACTACATTACTGACCCCCTATACCCACCACTTTCCAGTTGACCCCTCTATACCATACACTACATCAGTGACCCCTTTATAACCTACATTACATCACTAACCCCTCTATACCTGCCACGACACTACTGACCCCTCTATACCCTATACTACATCACTGTCCCCTCTATACCCGCCACCACACTAATGACCCCTCTATACTCACCAGCACACTACTTACCCCTCCATACCCACCACTACACTACTGACCCCTCTATACCTGCCACGACACTACTGACCCCTCTATACCCTATACTACATCACTGTCCCCTCTATACCCGCCACCACACTAATGACCCCTCTATACTCACCAGCACACTACTTACCCCTCCATACCCACCACTACACTACTGACCCCTCTATACCTGCCACGACACTACTGACCCCTCTATACCCTATACTACATCACTGTCCCCTCTATACCCGCCACCACACTAATGACCCCTCTATACTCACCAGCACACTACTTACCCCTCCATACCCACCACTACATTACTGACCCCTCTATATCCTACACTACATCACTGTCCCCTCTATATACTACATTACATTACTGAACCCTCTATACCAGGGCTGGGCAACACCGGCCCCCAGATGTTGATGAACTACACATCCCAGCATGCCTTGCATCAGTTTCAGCATGGCCACATAGCAAAACTAATGCAAAGCATCCTGGGATGTGTAGTTCATCAACATCTGGAGGGCCGGTGTTGCCCAGCCCTGCTCTATACCCACCACTACACTACTGACCCCTCTATACCCACCACTACACTATTGAACCCTCTATATCCTACATTTTAACACTGACCCCTCCATACCCGCCACTACATTACTGACCCCTCTATACCCATCACCACACTACTGACCCCTACATTCCCGCCACCACACTACTGACCCCTTTATAGCCACCACTTTCCAGTTGACCCCCTATACCATACACTTCATCAGTGACCCCTCTATAAATTACACTACATCACTGAACCCTCTATACCCGCCACCACACTACTGACCCCTCTATACCCTACTCTACATCACTGATCACTACTCTACATCACTACTGACCCCTACATACTGTACTCGTCACTACACTACTGACAGATCTATACCCACCACCACACTACTGACTCCTACATACCTGCCACTACACTGCTGAACCCTCTATACCTACCACTACACTACATTCTCGCCACCATAATACTGACCCGTCTATATCCTACACTACATTTCTGCTGCAAGGGTTAGTTAGAGTCCCAAGGATCCCGTGAGCGGCCTCATGAAATCTCAAAATCTGTTCCCAGAGGATGACTCAGGCATGCCCTAGTTACTAGCGGTTATATACTGGCTATCATTTTGAGAATGCAAAAAAGAGATAATAGCTAGAATCTAACTGGTTGCTATGGGCAACAGCCCTACTTTTCGCTTTTAGAAGCTTGATGGCCAGATGTATCAAGCTTCAAAAAGTGATAAAGTGGAGAGTGATAAACAAACAGCCAATCAGCTCCTACCTGTTATTTTCAAACCCAGTCTGTAGCATGGCAGATAGGAGCTGATTGGCTGGTTGTTTATCACTCTCCATTTTATTACATTTTAAAGCTTGATACATCTGAGTAATTATACCCCATTGTCCCGGTAGTTGCAATTAATGGGGCTGATTCAAACTGTCAAACTGGTTCATATGGGTCCGAAGTCAGCCCCGCTTTCGACGGTGGGGGTCTGCTTACACTGACTTTTATTTCCAAAGGAGAAATGCATGCTAGCAAAGGGGATGCGGGCTGCCCGAGGGGGGGGGGGGGGGGGGGGGGGGGGAGTTCGACAGGTAGGCATTGAGCCATTTGCTAGGCAGCGAATATGCGAATACTGAATCAGGCCCTAAGTCACCTGTGTTCAAGCATGGTTAAAACCTGGACTGGATGGAGAAGTACATACCAAACCCATAAGTGCATTAAAAAAACATATCAACATAAAAGCCAGATTCACAAAAATTAATGAATACAGTAGATCAGATTCTCAAAAAAATTATAATAATAATACGTAAAAAGCCAGATCAACACAAAAATACATTTAAAAAGCCATAGTCACATAAAATTACTTGGGTTGCTAGATCCATTTAAAGATACTTAAAAAGATCCAGATACACAGAAAAATACATTGAAAATGCTTGGTTTACATAAAGATATGTTGAAAAAAAGCAAGATCCACTTAATACATGGGAAAAGTTAGATCCACTCAGAAGACATTAAAAAGAGTTTGATGGCAGTGAGGGATGCTGGCCGAACTCAGACTTTTTTTAATAGGGCAATCACTTACAAGGCAAAACCCATAGGTGATCGCCCCATTATAAAAACGTCTGAGTTCGGCCGGCATCCCGTACTACTGCCAAACTCATGCAGCATTACATTTCGCCCCAGATCCACTAAAGGTATATTTAAAAAAGCTTGATCTATTAAACCAACACTGGCCATGACCCCAGAGCGGCGAAAATGGGGGTCTGACTTTGTGGAAGTGAATTTCGGGTGCACACTGGATGGAAGTTGGTTGGTATCCTACTCACACATGTACACCCCAGAATCTGCACTCCCATAGTTTTAATTACACATATACACCCCACCCCCTGCACTCACTTCCATTATAGCCCTGTTCATACATGTACACCCCCTGCACTCACTCCCATCACAGTCCTATTTACACATGTAGACCCCTCCAGATCACAGCATACTCACACATATACACCCCACCCCCTGCACTAACTTCCATTATAGCCCTGTTCACACATGTACACCCCCTGCACTCACTCCCATCACAGTACTATTTACACATGTAGACCCCTCCAGATCACAGCATACTCACACATGTACACAGCCCCCCTGCACCCAAGCAGATCACAGCATATACACCCCATCTGTGACCCCACCCCCATGCCTACACTTACACCCATCATAGCACATTGTACTGCGCTACTTACATGTCTGGTGGCTTGTAGCAGCAGGAGGTTGGATGTAGGGAGAACAGATAGTAAAAGGGTTGTGACTAGTTCCGCTGTGACGTAAGGACCTGATGAGGAGAGGGGGCGGGGTAAGGAGGAACAGGGTCGGAACATGGGACCCAAAAAGACCATTGCAAGCTAGCCACGCTTCGGGTATGGTGACTCGCTCGCCACCTGGTTACTAAAGTGGTGGTGTGAAGGAACAAGCCCTCCATGCCCAAAGCATGGCGAGCGAAATAAGCCCACGATAGTCCGGTTGGGTTCATTTTCCCGACCTTGCTCCTCCTCTTCTCGCCCCCTCTCCTCCTCAGGTTCTTACAGCGAAGGGGAACTAGCCGCTACAATAGTAAAAGTCTGCAGATTGCTGCTCTCTCCCTCACTTCCTGTGCACTAAACATCCGGAGACAGTCTGCTGCTCTGCACTGCAGTCATATGTAGAAGGCAGTCTGGTGCTGTCCAGCCCAGGAGAAGCCATGCAGCATCACAAAGTAAGAGCTCCACCAGATTAACTGAAACACTCCACACACATACTGCTGAGCCGGCCCTAGGTTTGAAAGACATGCCCCTCCTTGGACATTCAGAATGCCCTAGGCATTTGCCTATGCCTAGGGCCAGCTCTAAGTATATCCAGCCTTTGTCAACTCATGAGCGTGGAGTTTATGGGCAGGATGTATTAATATACATCGTCGCCTGGCCACCATGATGCCAGCGCATATATACTAACATATGCGTCTGGCATCGCAGTGCGGTGATTGAGGCCTCCCGCGATATCTGTACTGTGGTGTGCGGGGGGTCTCCGTCACCTCCCAGCCGCCTACTGCTCCCTTCACACGGGGACAGCTCAGCGTGGCTCTTCGGCGCCTCATCCTCCCCGGACATCCAGCTGTGTTGCTAGGGGGAGGAGGGGTTTACCTTCTGGGGTCCAGGAGGACCTTTCAGGAAGGTAAGCTGGAGGGAGGGGGGTCGGCGAGGCGGCTGGGTTGTGGCAGAGGCAGCGGGCGGTGAAAAGAAGCCCATAGGCTTCTATAGGGTATCGCCACCGGGATGCAGTGTAAATCCCTGCAGTCAGGATCCCGGCATTCAAAATCCCTACGCCGGAATCCCGACCGCCGAAATCCCGACACTTTCTCCCTCTGTGGGTGTCCACAACCGAGGGTATCGCCACCTTTGGCGATATTAAATCCCGGCGGTCGGGATCCCGACAAGGGGGGGATGTGGATCGCCCCCCCCCCCCTTGGTCATGCCCCTCTGAGGGAAAAACAGGGTTGCGGGTTGTGGAATTGCACACAGGGAGAAAAAACAGGCCGCCACTGCCTCTCTCCCCAGCTCAGCACACGGCACTGAGTGGGATGTGCCAGGCTGGGGAGAGGAGCAGCCTGTTCTCTCTCAGCAACTGCCTGGCTCTCTGAAATGAGGAGGGGGGAGCAGAACATGGAACCCTCCATCAAACCCAGGCCCGGGTAAAAAGTACCTGCCCCCCTCCGCACCAGTGTCTGTGAATTTATGTCAGCGGCCATCTCTCTCTTCATTCTAGAACATGCTGCTTTGTGCTGTGTGCGGAGCAGGAGAGCAGAGGCGTAGCTAGGGTGGAGCACCAGCTCCGGGCGCCGACATGTCACCGAGCGCTGGAGCTCTGCCGCCGGCTCCCACGCCCTGCTCGCCCGCTCCCCACTGTGCCTGACATCAGTCTGCACTGGGAACAGTTAAAACCCGGCGAGCGCTCTCACTGCTCATGCGCTGGTTTGAGACGCCGGAGGCAGGGATGCGGCACCATGACGTCACAATCACCATCTGATGGAGGGGTAAAAGCTGTCACTAGCAATCAAAAATTTACATGTAACACAGGTACAGCGGATACAGCCGGGTTTTAATGCTCGCTTCAAGGATGTATCAACATGAACTTCAGTTTTTACTACCATGTCCCGGAGGTTACGTCCTCTACGGTAACATGATAATAGTTTGGTGCATTTGCCTATGCCTAGGGCCAGCTCTAAGTATATCCAGCCTTTGTCAACTCATGAGCGTGGAGTTTACGGGCAGGATGTATTAATATACATCGTTGCCTGGCCACCGTGATGCCAGCGCATATATACTAACATATGCGTCTGGCATCGCAGTGCGGTGACAGAGGCCTCCCGCGATACCTGTACTGTGGTGTGCGGGGGGTCTCCTCCACCTCCCAGCCGCCTACTGCTCCCTTCACACCGGGACAGTTCAGCGTGGCTCTTCGGCGCCTCATCCTCCCCGGACATCCAGCTGTGTTGCTAGGGGGAGGAGGGGTTTACCTTCTGGGGTCCAGGAGGACCTTTCAGGAAGGTAAGCTGGAGGGAGGGGGGTCGGCGAGGCGGCTGGGTTGTGGCAGAGGCAGCGGGCGGTGAAAAGAAGCCCATAGGCTTCTATAGGGTATCGCCACCGGGATGCAGTGTAAATCCCGGCGGTCAGGATCCCGGCGTTCAAAATCCCTACGCCGGAATCCCGACCGCCGAAATCCCGACACTTTCTCCCTCCGTGGGTGTCCACAACACCCTCGGAGGGAGAATAAATTAGTGTGCCGAGCGTAGCGAGGCACCGAGCCCGCTGCGTGGCGAGCGCAGCGAGCCCGCAACGGGGGGCGATCCACATCCCCCCCTTGTCGGGATCCCGACCGCCGGGATTTAATATCGCCAAAGGTGGCGATACCCTGCCCGGCGGTGTTGGTGCGGCCTGGTTTTAGTACATAGGAAAATGCGGTAAAACAGGGGTTTTACCGCATTTTCCGCTTAATACATCCCGCTCTATGTCTTGTTATAAAGTTAGCTGTAAATTTCAAAAACCTCATGATTCAAATATTTCTTTTTGTCTGAAATAATGTCAAATTGTAATGGAAACAGGCATCTGTATTCCATGCTGTCCGCGCATTGTATTTAGGGCACCAAAACCTGTTTTTAAACCACACTTTATCACTTCCACTCATTTCAAAACATCATTAAGTGTGTTGCAGTCTTGTGGCTTCAATGAACACATCCATGCAATCATTTAACATGCTATTAAATTCTAGGCTGTGTTGTTTGTACCTTGGTAATTTGATTCTGAGTGCTGTTAGTGTCAATGCTGAGTATTTCATTTCACTCAGCAAGCTTTTTAACAGGAAACACAAAGGATTTGGGATGCTTTCATGATACATAAAATCATGATCATTTTGCTGTTAGGCAAAATATAGATAGTGTAATTTTCACTATATCTTCAGGCTTATTTTATCTTTAGTGAAAATGTGGAGAAACAGATGCTCAGATTTATACTTGTTAACATTAAGTAAAATAACTATGATCATTAGGGGTGAGGGAATAAACTCCTTACAGTTGCAGACTGATAGGGCTGTGGCTAACTTAGGGTTTACAAATTCGGTACTTGTTTCCTATCTGGGCGCCCAGGTTTTCTACGTACGGCACCGTAATGAAATCGGATCGCATCGCATCGTACACATACACGATTTTGAACGATGCAATGCGATCCGATTCGATTTCCCATAGGAAACAATGTGAAATGGCTCAATTTAGCCAAATTATCATAGGAACAATAGTAAATGGGCCAAAAACACCCCTGAACATTGAAATGTCCCCCCAAAAGTAGTTGACGCCACTCCGCCATCAACGTGAACCCGAAGCGTGGCGAGCGCAGCGAGCCCACGAGGGGCGGCGGTACGCGTCCTCCGACCTTTTCATGCCCTACTATCCACTGGGGCGTGGAGTGAGAATAGAATAGTGTGGCGAGCGCAGCGAGCCACCGAGCCCGAAGCGTGGCGAGCGCAGCGAGCCCCGCGAGGGGACGCGGATACCTTCACAGTTATACGCGTCCCCTCGCAGGCTTCCCAGGTGTCCATGGCGACGCGGACACCTGGGAAGCCCGCGAAGGGACGCGTTTACCTGTGAAGGTATCCGCGTCCCCTCGCGGGGCTCGCCACGCTTCGGGCTCGGTGGCTCGCTGCGCTCGCCACACTATTCTATTCTCACTCCACGCCCTAGTGGATAGTAGGGCATGAAAAGGTCGGAGGACGCGTACCGCCGCCCCTCGCGGGCTCGCTGCGCTCGCCACGCTTCGGGTTCACGTTGATGGCGGGGTGGCGTCAACTACTTTTGGGGGGACATTCCACTGCTCTGTGGGTTTTTTTGGGGTTTCTGGCCCATTTACCATTCTTCCCTATGCTGATTTGGGTAAATTGATCCATTTAACATTGTTTCCTATGAGAAATCGAATCGGATCGCATCGCATCGTTCAATATCGTGTATGTATACGATGCGATGCGATCAGATTTCTCTACGGAGAATAGCATGGTGCGCAATTAACTTAGCGGGCGCCCAGATAGGAAACAAGTACCACAAATTCACGTGAAACAGAAAATTCTGGTAAAGTTCATCTTGACAGAATTACGCACAATGGGGGTAATTCAGACATGATCGCTGGGCTGCTAAAAAATAAGATCTCTGCAATCAGATAGCCGCCACGCTGCCAGAGTGAAAAGCCACCCCGTGTAAGGCTGCAAATGGGTTGCGAAAATATAGCAGTCCATACGAAGAGGGCTGCAGACAAGTCGGCTGGGCCCCAGTAAAACAGAGGGGGCATGGCCACAAGGAGGGGGTATGACCGTCGGAGCATGGTCATGCCCCTCTGAGGGAAAAACAGGGTTGCGGGTTGTGGAATTGCACACAGGGAGAAAAAACAGGCCGCCACTGCCTCTCTCCCCAGCTCAGCACACGGCAATGAGCGGGATGTGCCGGGCTAGGGAGAGGAGCAGCCTGTTCTCTCTCAGCAACTGCCTGGCTCTCTGAAATGAGGAGGGGGGAGCAGAACATGGAACCCTCCATCAAACCCAGGTCCGGGTAAAAAGTACCTGCCCCCCTCCGCACCAGTGTCTGTGAATTTATATCAGCGGCCATCTCTCTCTTCATTCTAGAACATGCTGCTTTGTGCTGTGTGTGGAGCAGAAGAGCAGAGGCGTAGCTAGGGTGGAGCACCAGCTCGGGGCGCCGACATGTCACCGAGCGCTGGAGCTCTGCCGCCGGCTCCCACGCCCTGCTCGCCCGCTCCCCGCTGTGCCTGACATCAGTCTGCACTGGGAACAGTTAAAACCCGGCGAGCGCTCTCACTGCTCATGCGCCGGTTTGTGAAGCCGGAGACAGGGATGCGGCACCATGACGTCACAATCACCATCTGATGGAGGGGTAAAAGCTGTCACTAGCAATCAAAAATTTACATGTAACACAGGTACAGCGGATACAGCCGGGTTTCAATGCTCGCTTCAAGGATGTATCAACATGAACTTCAGTTTTTACTACCATGTCCCGGAGGTTACGTCCTCTACGGTAACATGATAATAGTTTGGTGGATCCAAGTTTTAAATCCGGGTCTGTTTGGACAATTGCCCACAATTCCTTAGAGATATGGTTAATATCTCTACTGCTACTGATATCTACTGATATTACTTTGAGTTTTTGATAATATGTCACTTGCTCCGTTATTCTGTATTCTATATATTTTGTATTATACACTTGGTTTTGCTTTATAGGTTGCTATGGTAATGGTCAGTCACCATGGAAACCGCGTCTATGGAGGGCGGAGTGAGGCGCTTCACCCTGCGCTGGTGTTGTAGCGGTCAGCTGACCTGCCGGCTTCCCGGACAATGTTTAGCCCCGGAAGTGACGTCCAGAGTAGCAGACTCTGCATCCTATGGCCGGAATGTTCAATAACATGGAGAAAAAGAAGACTCTTTTTGGGGGCACTCTTGAGAATAAATTTGCATATTCATATATGCAGATACTACTACCTGTAGACTACCAAAATATGTGGAAACAATTGTAAATGTATGTAATATTGATAATTTTAAAACATAGCTTTTAATATTCTAATTTATATAATATAAGTGGTAATACACACAATATGTAACAATAAAGTTTAAAACATGCACTGTAACTCACACGTCCTGTCTCGAAGTAAGTATCATTATGTGAGCAAGAAAAGAAAGCTCTTCATTCAAATACAAAACATTTGTGAAAATTAAGATTAAGAGTTTATAGGTTTGTCAACCGCTGGGTTTGATTTAGGAATTTGTGGCAGGTACACCCCACTATGTATAACCATAAATCACTTAGTGTACAATATTCAGGCAGTAACAATTTTTGTCACTTAGGGGCAGATTTATTAAGCTTGGAGAAGAGATAAACTGGAGATAAAGCGGAGAAAAGGTAAAAGGATATAAAGCACCAGCCAATCAGCTCCCAACTGTCTTTTTCAAACACAGCTGATTGGCTGGTGCGTTATCTCCTTTTACCTTTTTTCTGCTTTATCTCCAGTTTATCTCTTCTCCAAGCTTAATAAATCTGCCCCTAAGCCTTTAATGTGTCAGCTGCTATAGATTTGGTGTGTTAATCACCAGAGAGAGATAAAGTATATGAAAAAATAGTTTGTCAGTGTCTATATCTCACCCAGATTTCTATGTTTCCACCATCATACATTTAGAGGATGGTGGTTAAGAAAGTTGGGGAGAGCCTCCGCAAATGAAAAGAAAGATTAGAGATTGGCCACAGTACCTTCTGCTGCTCATTCAGTCGAGCCGTGCACCCACTGTTACTAAATTCGGTATTGCAGTGCAGGGGCGATTTCACGAGTGAGAGAGGATTAGTTGTCCTTTAGTAGGTAGTTAAGAATAATATTCAGCATGTTTTGATCATACAAGTTTATAGAAGAGAGATAAAGTAGGAGAATTGATTTTAGATTGCAGGTGTCTATATCTCACCCAATTTCTGCTTTCCTACCATCATAATTTAGAGGATGGTGGATGAGAGAATCGGGGAGAGACTCCGTTAATGAAAAATAGGATGGCCAAAGTACCTTCTGCTGCTCGTTTGAAACGACTGTGTAGTCACTGTTACCACACTGGGTATTACAGTGCAATGACACAGCTGATCTCAGGAGTGAGAGAGGATTAAGTTGCCCTCCAATAGGGACTTCAGAGACAGATGGGTACTTCTTTACTTTCACGGCGCCACTAGATAGGACAGATAGGACAGATAGGATACTAGATAGGATACGATTTGTATGCGATTTGACATAAGATATCGCATAAGATATAGGATAAGATTTACTATCCATTTCATTACCCCACTATCCACTAGGGTGTGGAGTTGATTTTATATAGCGTGGCGAGCGCAGCGAGCCACCGAGCCCGAAGCGTGGCGAGTGCAGCGAGCCCCGCGAGGGGACACGGAATGTATTTTATGGAATTGCATGCAAATGGCATGCGATATTGGGGACTTGCTTTCAAACAACATCCGTGTCCCCTCGCGGGGCTCGCTGCGCTCGCCACGCTTCGGGCTCGGTGGCTCGCTGCGCTCGCCACGCTATATAAAATCAACTCCACGCCCTAGTGGATAGTGGGGTAATGAAATGGATAGTAAATCTTATCCTATATCTTATGCGATATCTTATGTCAAATCGCATACAAATCGTATCCTATCTAGTATCCTATCTGTCCTATCCTATATCTTATGCGATATCTTATGTCAAATCGCATACAAATCGTATCCTATCTAGTATCCTATCTGTCCTATCTAGAGTGGCGCCGTGAAAGTAAAGAAGTACCGACAGATGTTAAGATGTATATTGTGAAAAAGAGAGAGGGGGGGAGTTTTTACTTAGCTTACCCTGTCGCCCAAATGTGGCTAAAGCAAGAGACAGTTAATTAAGCAGATAAATATATAACAATTTCTCTCTGGACATTGGTATTGGCAACGTTATTTAGCAGACATACACAATTTGTACAATGTACTTAAAAATGTTTATCATTAATTAGCAGAAAATGTTTAGACTTAATTAGGAATAACCGGCTCACCAATGGTGTGCAAGGAAACTATACAATGTACATAAGACAGCCGCTAATTGTCAAATGCCGTTTTCTATATTATCCAAGGGATTATGACAGCAAAAAGTTTTTTTATTATTAATAACGTAATAGCCGCATAGTCACTGCACGGGCTGTTGGTTACATATGTATCTCAAATGAGTGTAACAGAACCCCCAGAAATGCCACTGGGTCGTGGCTACAGTGTGGGGATCACAGTCAATTACACAGAAAAACCCGTTTTAACAATCAAATGCGTTATAACGCTATATACTGTGCATGACCTGGCTACTAATTTATAAACCTTCAATGTTTTTCGGTCACTCTCAATTGAGTGTAAAAGAACTCCCAGAAAGGCCACTGGACCGTGGCTACAGTATGGGAGTCACAGTCAATAATTCAGAAAAACCTGGCTTAACAATCAATTGCGTTATCACGCTATATACCGTACACACAGCAGCTGCAGAGTCCCTGTATGGGCCGCTGGACCGCGGCTATGATCTACAGTTTTTTTCAATAGGTACATCCAAGAAATCTATTGATCTCTCAGATATGGTTGATGTTAATTTAACTGGACTGTCACCAGCATTATGTGTAGCAAGCACCTCTTCCAACATAGGGCGGTATTCAATGAGAATACCTGCGAGGTGCAGCGAATCCTTTTTAGGATTCGCTGCACATTCGCCACGTTCCGGAGCCGGCGGGCTCCGGTATTCAACGTGTCAGGGGCTCGCTGTCCCTGACTGGCGAATATGAGCTCCTGCGGCGATTGCCGCAGGGAGCCTGAGGACGGTGCCAGGCAGAGAGATGGTAGTCTCTCTGCCTGCCCCAGAACTTTGTGGGGGGTAGGTGGGCTCCCCGGGTGCCAGGCAGCACAGGCTGCCCCCCGGGGGTGCCAGCAGGGGAGCGTTTATTCACTATACCCGATCGTAACGATCGGGTGCAGTGAATATATGAATATGTAATGAGCGGCTCGGCTCCGGCGCCCCCTGCTGGCTGCTGTGTAAAAAAAAAATATATATGTATTTTTTTTAAATTAAATATATATTCATGTGCTTACAGCACATGAATAAAAATAGCATGCCCCTTCTCAGAATAAAATTTCTGATTTTTTGACACCAAATGTAAAAAACAAAACACTTTATTTTAAAAGTTCACATTCCACTTCACCATAAAAAGATAGCGATTGCTACTCGGTGAATCATGGTGAAAAAAACCTTGAAATGTGTTCGCCATGTGGTCATTGAATAGGGTGATTCACCGTTTTAGTCAGAAATTCGCCAAACAGCACAAATTCGCCATAAAAACATGGCGAATCAGGCTCATTGAATACCGCCCATAGTCTGCTCTCCCTCCCAAAACAAAATCATATCATCAATAAATCTAGAATAGAAAATAATATTCTCAAAGATGGCAGGGGATGAAAAGAAAATGTCACGTTCAACCAAAATCATAAATGCATTGGCATACGCCGGAGCTACTGAAGCCCCCATAGCGCAGCCTGACAGCTGTAAATAATATGCACCGTTGTAATAAAAATCATTTTTCATAAGTACCATTTCCAAATTTCTATTCTAGATTTATTGATGATATGATTTTGTTTTGGGAGGGAGAGCAGACTATGTTGGAAGAGGTGCTTGCTACACATAATGCTGGTGACAGTCCAGTTAAATTAACATCAACAATATCTGAGAGATCAATAGATTTCTTGGATATACGTATTGAAAAAAACTGTAGATGGTCTCAAAACCTCACTGTTTGTAAAGCCCACAGACGGGAATGTGCTTTTGCCGCCTTCTAGCTTTCACCCTGTGGCAGTACACAAGGGTATTCCCCTGTCACAGATGTTGAGAGTCAGAAGGATATGTAATAGTGACAGTGATGCAGATAGACAATTAAATGTGATGGTGGACAAGTTTGTACAGAGGGGACATGATAGAGATGAGCTCATGAAAATTAAAAAGAACGTCATGGCTAGATCTAGAGAGAGCACTCTGATGACTCGCCCGAAAAAAGACCATACCGATACGATCATATGGCCCACCAGATACAACACCTCCAGTAAAGAGGCAAAGAAAGTGGTTACCAAGTCCTGGCCCATCATTGCCACTGATGTCAATCTTACATCTATTAATCACAAAAGAATTATGCCCAGTTATTCACGTGTGAAAAACATTTGTGACTTTGTTGTGCATTCTGATGTGACTAAAATGGGTAACAGCAAGTCCAGCACATTTCTCACTACACCTAAATTAGGATGTGTGAAATGTGTTGGCTGTGTTACATGTGGTTACATGATAACTGGCACTAATTTTAAGCATCCACATACTTCCAAAACGTTTAAAATCCAATATAGATTAACGTGTTCATCCACGTTTGTAGTATATGCACTAATATGCCCGTGCGGCAAATACTGTATTGGTAAAACGGATTGCCAATTCAAGGTCCGGATGGGCCAACACAGGCAAGCTATACGTGCTGCTATCCTGTCTGGCTCTAGTACACAACCCGTAGCCAGACACTATGCACAATTGGGACACTCCCCCACCGCATTACGTCACATCCTCATTGACCACATACCTCCCCTTGAAAGAGGAGGCAACAGGTTGAAATTATTATTACAACGGGAGGCAAAGTGGATTTATCTATTGGACATCCTAAGTTCCTGTGGGTTGAATGAAAGCATGGGTTTAGATTGCTATTTGTAAGAATATACTGTAGTGATATTAATAGTTTGTGTACATCATTATGCCAGTACTTCCATGTTATGTATATGCTGTTCCAGTAATCAAAATGGTGGTGATGGGTGCACCGGGTGACAACTTCTGGGCGCGACCACGGACGTGGTTTGGAGCCGCCCCGAGAGGATGGGATGGTGATGGTCAGTACACGATAAATGGTGAGTAACTTGTTTTGTAAGCTATTGCCCTGACGAAAAATGTGAATACATTTGAAACGTTGGCGTCCATGCTGCCCATCGTGTCATTTAATGTTCTGAGTGCCGCCGCTGGGATTCTGTGTTCGGCTGATTTTTACCTGGGCAAGGTCAGCTGTAGGAAGGCACCGGACACCACCATCGAGTGCCAGAGCTGTGGAATACTATATATATATATATATATATATATATAAACTTGCAGGCGGACCGGCACTCCCCATTATCAAGAAATATCCATCACTGGTGCCCTCGCACTCGGGGCCTTATTCTGATCGGTGCGGCTGGATCCGAATATGCGGCCAGGACCGTGCATGCGAAACCCCGCCTTCCATACGGATCGCCAACTCCGTCCGTACGCGGTAAGAAGCTGGCCGAGGGCGTGGCCTGCTCGGCGAGGAGACAGGTCGCAAAGCCTTGTGCTCCTGCCGAGTGTACTAATAAACTCCCTTTTAGGGGATACGCACCCGTCTGAGGGGCACCGCTGGCCGTGTGAGCCCCTTTGGGGAGTGTGGAGGTCCCCTGGAATTGTGCTGTGGCTGCCGGCGGGGCTCCGTCTCCTGAGGCCTGGGCGGCCGCCGTGACCGGGGCCTAAAGTAGCGGCTGCCGCAGCTGCCGCGTCTTCAACCAGCGTTGCTGCGGGGGTCTGGGGAGCCACCGCTGGTCCTGCAGAGGGTCCCCACGAAAGAGGGAGGGTGCCCAGAGCTCGGGTGCCCCCTCTACAAGCAGCCGCCGTTCTGAGGCCCTACGCGCGGCCGCGATCGCGGGTGCTGCTCAGCCCCGAGGCATCGACTGGGGAACCCCTGGGGCTGCCATCTGGCCAGAAGGGGACCCCCTGTGAAGAGGAGAGTTGCGTGGAGCCTGGGGGCCTTATTAGGAGTCAGGAACGGAGGTGAGGCCTAGTCCGTGGCCGAAGCCGGGACCTAAAGTTTTGATTGCAGCCGAGGACCAAGCTCCTGTCGTCCCTGCAGCCCCTGAGTGCCTTACATCCATTCCTCAAGCTTCTCCTGGGCCTCCCCTGGTGAGTGGGCGCCTGCCCGGACCTCGGTGGACCCTTAGGCCTCTACTATCATCAGGGGCCCCATACCCCTTCACCCCTCTTCACCAAGACACCCACAGCAGTCTCCTGGCCATCCCAGGTGCCTATTAGTCCTCAGTCGTCTCACACCTGATGGCCCTCTGAGCTCCCGTATTGCTGATCCTAAACAGGCGCCACCAGTCCTCCAGTGTCCTGCACCTGGGGGCCCCCCTGCTTGGCTCAGTTCTGCCTAACCTACAAGCTGCATAACGACCCGAACAGCTATACTGAGACTCCTCATGACAGTGGCGAGTACACTGAGTTATATAAAGCCTACTATGCCTGTCTAGTATTCTAGTGCTATGCGTGGGAGCCCTTCACCTTGACATGCGTACTAAGTGACCTACTACTTGTCACCCTCCTTCTTGCACCCCCCTGTTCTGCTGGACTCTGATCTAGTATTTCATTAGATGTGAGTGCTTCCCGGGCATCCAATATGCCAAGCAAGCGGAGCAAGACGCCCAAACCGGTGTCACAAGTGGACTTCTTCAGGCCCCCATCCGTGGGTTCCAAAAAACACAAAGAACCGGAACCGCATTCTTCTAAACAAACCCCCCCAAGCCCCCTCCGGCCATCTCCATCTCCTTCCCTACAGGAATCTCCCTCATCTGACGCTGCTATGTTGGACGATGGTCAAGCCCTCACAGTAGGATCTATGAGACTCCTCCTCTCTCAGTTCAAGAAAGACGTATCCGAGGAGTTCAAATCCACTCTGCAGGCCTGTCAGAGATCAATAGATGATCTTGGTGATCGAACAGATCATATTGAAACTAAAATGGGAGAATTCGCCAACTCTCACAACGAATATATCTCCTCTCATGAAACCCTGCAGTCAGAGGTGGCATTCCTACGAGATAAAATTGCCGACATGGAGGACAGGTCTCGGCGGAATAACATAAAAGTCCGGGGTATCCCAGAGTCGATATCAAATAGTAGCCTGAATGACTATGTTACCACTATCTTTCGAAAGCTCCTGCCAAACAGCTCACCCGCAGATTTATTACTCGACCGAATCCACAGACTCCCCAGAAGCAAAGGTTCTCCTGTGGACGCTCCCCGCGATGTCCTTATGAGAGTCCACTTCTACCATATAAAAGAAGCGATCCTTAAAGCTGCCAGACCCTCTGAAGGAACAGCCAATATTCTGGGATCACTACAAATTTTTGGAGATCTTTCCCAGGCTACCTTAGCCAAAAGACGCTCCTTCTACCCCATTACAGCTGTTCTACGGAAGGAAGGGATACTGTACAGATGGGGATTCCCTACAAAATTGCTGATTAATAGAGGCGGATCAACAGTAGTCCTCTCGTCCATGGAAGAAGGGAAGCACTTCCTTTCCACCTTGCATCCAGCAAGCTCCTCTCCATCTCACCAAGCCGCGAGCGGTCTTCAGCCGGACTGGTCCGCTCCGGTGGTGGACCAATAGACATAGTTTCTACAGCTGAGTCCCGGGTTTTGCTTTTCATACCTAGTTTGCTCTGTTAGAAACTTTAGCGAGGCAGCTAATAAGTTACAAGAGACTCTTCAACCTTGCCATCGCTATCATTCCTCGGACACAATGTCGCCGCAAGTATACTTTTCTATTTGGTTATCTACTTGTTAGTAGTAGTCCACTCTAGCGATGTTTGAGGTGTACACCAGAGCAATACCATACTGTATTTCCATTGTTTCTTATGTTACATTGCAAGTACCGTTTAACCTCTTTTCTTAAGATAGGTGCAAGCTATGTTTGTATCTAAGATTGGATACTTAGTTCCTCTGTATCCTCCTTGTGTTTCAATTGTCAGGGTGTATGGGCTCTCCGCCCAATTAACCACTACCCCCCAGTAGTTAACTAGGGCTGCCATGGTTTGGCGACCCACTCCCCCCTGGTTTGGGGGTCAGTATTTCCCCTTCCCTTTTTTCCCTAGTTTTCTTCTATCCCTCGGTTATATTCTCTTAAGCACATGCCATTCTCTCTCATTTGTCTTCCCTACCAAGACTTCCCAATCTTATATCCCACAAAGTGATAATGGTTAACATACTCTCTATAAATGCAAAAGGTCTTAATTCCCCCAACAAAAGGAAGCTGGCCCTAAATTATTTCCGGAAGCTTAAGGCTAACATCGTTGCGGTCCAAGAGATCCACTTTATGGCCTCTTCGCCCCCACTCTTCCACGATAGATTCTTCCCACACTGTTATACGGCCAATGGGCCCGCCAAGAAAGCAGGGGTTGCTATTTTGCTTTCCCAGAATTGCGATTTCTCCCTTTCCTCACAATATTCTGACCCTGAGGGTAGGTTCCTAATACTGACAGGCCTCCTAGATAATAAAGAAGTAACCATTGTATCGAGCTATGCCCCTAATAACAAGCAACTCGCTTACTGTAGGAAACTCCTAAGCAAGGTTCAACAGGTAGCTAGGGGGGCACTTCTAATACTAGGTGACTTTAACCTTACACCGGACCCCTCCTTAGACAGTTCGAGGCCGCTGTCTTTGCACCGACACCGGCCCTCCCCCCCACCTAAAGGCCTCCGATATGTATTAGCGGAGTATGACTTACATGATTTATGGCGGATTAAAAATCCCACGACTAGGGATTATACCTTTTACTCCCAACCCCACGGTACTTACTCGAGAATTGATCTAGCAATCTCGGATAGGTGGTCTATAAGCTCCTTTCATGAAGTGGGGATCCTCCCCAGGTCGTGGTCGGATCACTCCCCACTTTTTCTGAAATGGGCTATATCTGACCGAACTTTAAGTCCTGGGCCATGGAGATTGGGATCTCAGAGCCTCACCCTCCCTGAGTCTCGGCAAGCGATCCATAACTCCCTTGAACACTACCTACTTGATAATTCTCCCGAGGAAACTTCAGCATTCACCCACTGGTGTGCGCTGAAAGCAGTGGTACGGGGTTCGGCCATACAATCAGCGGCTAAAATAAAAAGGGATCGTAGACAATCTTTAGAACGGGCAGAAGCCGACCTAGCCTCCCTCGAGGCTGCTCACAAAGCTGACCCTTTGGACAGCACTATCCTTAAGCCCCTAAAGGATGCTAGAGACAAAGTAAATAGTCACTATCTTTCCACAGTACACCGCAATATTGCCAGATTACAACAGAGGTTCTATCTCCTCGGTGACCGGGCGGGAAGAATGCTGGCTAGGAAACTGAGAGGCAAGCGGGCGAAAGAAAAAATTCATATGATCCACTCAGAGCATGGCTCGAAGGTATATGACCCGAGGGAAGTAGCCAATGTCTTTTCGTCTTATTATTCCAAACTTTATAACTTGCGAGATGACCCCGCGACGCCCCAGCCGACAGCCGAGGAGATAAAAGAATTCTTGGACAAGACTCTCCTCCCTTCTCTGTCCCCAGAGGCTTGCCTATCCCTTAATGCTCCATGGACCCCTGTCGAGGTTCAGAGTGCTATAGACTCTCTCCCTTCCGATAAAGCCCCAGGTCCAGATGGATTCCCCTCAAATTTTTATAAAACATTTAAGAATCAATTGTCCCCGGTGCTTGTCAGGATCTTTAACGAGGCCTCTGACACTAAATCTTTTCCCCCTGAAATGCTTGAATCACGAATTGTAACTATAGCCAAACCTGGTAAGTCCCCGGCTTCGGTCCAAAACTATAGGCCCATCGCCCTTCTCAACACTGACTTGAAGCTCTATGCTAAATTAGTCGCCAACCGGATAAGCCCCCTACTCCCATCCCTTATTAAAAACGATCAAGTAGGATTCATATTGAATAGACAGGCCCCAGACAATACAAGAAGAGTTATAGATGTCATCGAGCATTGCTCTCTTGAAAAGGCCCCCCTTCTAGTTCTTTCACTAGATGCAGAGAAGGCCTTTGATAGACTCCACTGGGGCTTCATGCAATCGGCCCTAGAGAAATTCGGCTTTCAAGGCCGGATCTTAGATTCTATCTTGGCCCTGTACTCACGCCCCTCTGCTAAGGTCTATACGAATGGCTGCACCTCAAAGAGCTTTCAAATATCTAATGGTACCCGTCAAGGGTGTCCTCTCTCCCCCCTAATATACGCTTTGGCTATTGAACCCCTAGCGGAACGTATTAGATGTGAGAATTCGATCTTAGGTCCATCAATAGGGAACCTATCCCATAAAATCAATTTATTTGCAGACGATGTACTACTATGCATCCTCAACCCGACTAATTCCCTCCCAGCTCTGCATAAAGTCCTACTCGAATACTCTAAAGCCTCCTACTACAAGCTTAATACCAGCAAGACAGAGGCACTTCCATTAAATATCCCCCCCAACACGGTCAAGGAATTGAAGGAAAAATACAACTACTCTTGGCAGTCTACCTCTATAAAATATCTAGGTACCCAATTAGCGGCTGGGGCTCATATCGTTGAATCCAACTATAAACCCTTACTCAGGGCCTTTTCAGACTTAACTAGTGAGTGGAAGCTACAAGAGGTCTCTTGGCTAGGAAGGATAGCAGCAGCCAAAATGGTCCTTCTGCCAAAATTAATGTATATATTCAGAGCTGTCCCAAGGCACCCCACGAAGGCTATACTACAAAAATTTAACCAAATTTTAGCCAAATATATTTGGAAGGGGTCCAGGCCCAAGATAGCCAAAAAGCGGTTGTCCAGACCCAAGGAAGAGGGAGGAGTAGCCTATCCAGATCTAGAACATTACTTAGATGCATGCATTCTAAACCAACTTAGAGACTGGTTTGCACCTACCGACCAAAAGCCTTGGGTAACTCTAGAAGGCTCCTATGCAAAACCTGTCCCGTTAGCTGATCTATTGTGGCTCCCAGCTGGGGTATCGCGTAAATACGCATCTAAGTGTAAATCTATCCAACTTTCTTTAGATACTTGGCATAAACTAGTAGGAAATACGGAGAGAGCTTCTCTTCCAGCCCCTCCTCTCTCGCTCAGGGCTCTCAAGGCGATAATCCCTATCCCTCAACTCAATAGATGGTTTGACCGGGGTATTTCCTCTATAGAAGACTTATACGTAGATGAGCACCTAAGGTCTTTCAATGATCTCCAGGACAAATTTAATATCCCAAGACAGGATTTCTTTATCTACCTGCAACTTAGGAGTTGGCTTCAAGCACACATACCTGTCTCCCAAACATCCCCATCCTTCCCTCGCAACTTGACAAATTTAGTTAAAACCCCCTCCCATAAAGGTGGAATCTCCAGGTGGTACACCACGCTTCTCCCTAACCAGCATAGAGACAAAGCTCCCTTTCAGCTACGATGGGAAAGAGACCTGAATCAAACTCTCTCAGAGGAAGAGTGGGACGGGGTCTTTAAAGCTTGTTTTAAAATCTCCCGTTGTCTGCACCACTCAGAGATGTTCTTCAAGCTCGTACATAGAGCCTATTTCACTCCAGAGAGGCTACATAGGATATGGCCATTAGTCTCAAACCTTTGCTGGAGGAATTGCGGCCATGTGGGGAATATTTTTCACATCTTCTGGGAGTGCCCATCGGTGCAACCCCTGTGGGTAGAGGTGTTTCAGAAATTGAATGACATAGTTAAATGCTCTATTACCCCAGACCCCTCCATAGCGTTACTGCACATCTTCCCTCCCTGGTTAACTGCTGCTGATAAGTATGTGGTGGGCCATGTACTGATCGCCACAAAAGCTGCCATTGCTAAACTCTGGAAATCAGACTCAATCCCCTCCGTAGACGTCATACTAAAGAAAGTCCATAAACATTATCTATTCGAGACTACTGGGGCTAAATACTCTAGCTCCCCCAATTCTATCCTAATAAAATGGTTTGGCTGGTCCCTCTATTGTGATGAGGGGGGCCATCCAAACCTCCTCATCAACACCACTGATGCTGCTTCCCTAAATATATAGTCTCTGGTACTGTACTATATTCCCTTGAGGTTCCTCAGCGCTTATTACATTTTACCGTTAATGATGGTAGGGATCTTATCATCCTGTTTGTTACTGGCATGTCACGTTCTTGATATCTGTTGTTTTGCCTTCTGTTAACTCATATGTGTTTGTTACATTGTAAGCCTTTTTGGCATCCATCAAATATATCCCCCCCTTCCCCCCTTCTCCCTTTTCTTTTCTGTACCCCCTCCCCCCATCCCACTATGGAAAAAATCATTGTCCTTCCTGGACAACTTTTCTTTCAATAAAAATTGAATATTTAAAAAAAAAAAGAAGCTGGCCGAACGGACCGCACGTGTATTTTTCATGGTATACGCCTCCTCCATCTCAGGGAACCTCCCCCATCATTCGATGGTCGCAGACCATCGAATGCAGGACCGAGTGGTCCACCAGCTCTCGCAACCTCAGACCACACGGACATTTTTCCGTGCAAAAGCAGGGATCTGGGCGGGCAGCTGACATATGTCATATGTCCGCCCCCTACACGTGCGTCACGGCCACATTACCATACGTACGCCCAGCGTTTGCATGGGAACGCCCATGAAACGCGGGGCGTATGCATATGGTAATGAGCCCAAATAGCCCTTCACGCCCCTCTCCACCCCCTGTTCGGAGTGTTCACATTTCATGCGGGATTTTGCCGTACGCCCCGCTCGCACATACGCAGAGACGCCTCTGCACATGCGCAGACACAAAACATCGGCGGCACGAACGCACGCGGATATTACCGCACCAACCAGAATAAGGGCCTCGGTTCTTTCAGAAAGAAATAGACAATACAGTGTCCGTGTTATCGACGTTTCAGTGCTTTATTATATGCACTATCTTCAGGATACAAACTATGGCAATCATAACTGACCTTAAATAGTGACACCGTGTGCAAACAGCCTGTGGACGCCTCCCGCTGCTGGGCGGTACTGAATGACATCATGCACCTGCTGTTCGCGTGATTACGTTGCACTAGCACCCAATTGGGCTGAATAAACTAGTACATATATTGTGCAAAGTTACCAGTACTGTGATAATAGAATAATAAACAAAATTCAAATATTTACATGTGCACAAGATATGTATAGATATAAATATAAATATATAAACATGACATAAAAATTCATAAAGGTGCAGGACACATACAATGAATTCAATAAAATGTGCATAACTCATAGTGATCAAACAAGAAAAAATAAAAGTTAAAAAAAGCAGGAATGTCGGTACAACAATCTCCAATCATGACAGCAATATATCAAGCACAATTTTATGCAACATAGATTACTATTACAAGTAAATTTCAGAAAGGGTTCAAAAAGATGAAAACGCTAAATACTCATTTAACCCCCTTGGTGCTATGACGTCAAGCTGGAAAATCCACTCAGCTTCCCGTTTAAGCAAAGCTCTATTGCAGTCCGCCCTCTGATGGATTTCTCTACCTGGTCTATCATGCGATAGCAGAGCCTGAACAGGGAATGGTGTTTCTCAACAAAATGATGGGCCACAGGGAGCTCACTACTCACCGCAGTCAAGGCTGCGCGAATAGTTGACCTGTGACCCGCCACTCTCTCTTTAAATTTGCACTGTGTCTTGCCTATGTAGGCAAGACCACACGGACATATCAATTGATAATTACAAACGAACTGTTGCAAGTTAAATGTTGTTTGATTTTTATCTGCTTCCCAGTGTGTGGGTGATTAAATGTGTTGCCACTGATCATAGATTGACAAGTGACACACGGGCATTTAAAGCAACCCAGTTGTTGCATTAGAAAATGTCCCTTTGTTACACGTCTGGTAACATCTGATTTAACGAGCAGCTCTCGTAAATTGGGTCCTCATGTATAAAAAGGCTTTAACAATGTATTTGTAAAAGGTAGGGTATCGTCAGTTTTTAATATTGACCATTGCTTTTTAACAATATTGGATACCTGGCTAGATTTGATGTTATATCCGCTGACCCACGGTAATCTTTGCCTGTCAGTGGTGTCACTCTCAGACCTTTTCTCCAACAGAGTAGGGTGTTCCAATTTTAATTCTTTATTTTTGGTGTTAATTAAAGCCTCGCAGTCGTACATAGGCAAGACACAGTGCAAATTTAAAGAGAGAATGGCGGGTCACAGGTCAACTATTCGCGCAGCCTTGACTGCGGGGAGTAGTGAGCACCCTGTGGCCCGTCATTTTGTTGAGAAACACCATTCCCTGTCCAGCCTCCGCTATCGCATGATAGACCAGTTAGAGAAATCCATCAGAGGGGGGGACCGCAATAGAGCTTTGCTCAAACGGGAAGCTGAGTGGATTTTCCAGCTTGACGTCATAGCGCCAAGGGGGTTTAACCCCCTTAAATGAGTATTTATCGTTTTCATCTTTTTGAACCCTTTCTGAAATTTACTTGTAATAGTAATCTGTGTTGCATAAAATTGTGCTTGATATATTGCTGTCATGATTGAAGATTGTTGTACCGACATTCCTGCTTTTTTTACCTTTTATTTTTTCTCGTTTGATCACTATGAGTTATGCACATTTTATTGAATTCATTGTATGTGTCCTGCACCTTTATGAATTTTTATGTCATGTTTATATATTTATATTTATATCTATACATATCTTGTGCACATGTAAATATTTGAATTTTGTGTATTATTCTATTATCATAGTACTAGTAACTTTGCACAATATATGTACTAGTTTATTCAGCCCAATTGGGTGCTAGTGCAACGTAATCACGCGAACAGCAGGTGCATGATGTCATCCAGTACCGCCCAGCGGCGGGAGGGGTCCACAGGCTGTTTGTACACGGTGTCACTATTTAAGGTCAGTTATGATTGCCAAAGTTTGTATCCTGAAGATAGTGCATATAATAAAACACTGAAACGTCGATAACACGGACACTGTATTGTCTATTTCTTTCTGAAAGAACCGAGTGCCGCGCCCACCACAAGATATATATATATATATATTTATATATATATATATATATATATATATATATATATATATATATATATAGCTGGGTATAGCAAGCGGCACTCGCAGGACTTGTCAAGTGAGAAACAAATGACACAGACACTGGGTCTGGTAGCAACGTTTCGATCTTTACTGATCGTTGTCAAGCTCAAAGCATAAACTGTACAAACACATATATAAATACCTTTTCACCCCACCGAGTGAACGGGCGTCAGCTTCCCACGGCGAGTCAGGATCACGTGACGTCACCATTCGGCGACGCGCACCCATCGGTACGTCCAGAGCCACTTTGTGGGTTGCTAGGCGACCCTATACACAAAAATAAGCAGTGTCAAAAAACATGTGCAAGACATTGTACAAAATACAATCAAATACGCAGATAACATGTAGCATGTCCAAACATAATACGTAGTAAATAAATGCTATAATGTAGAAGCATGAAGGACAGAGGCACATGGACAGATAGGTCACAGGAAGGGTTAAACATGGTGCAAAGTCTCACATGTATGGGAGCTGAAAGTTTAAGGGAAAAAGAGGAACCCGACCTATAAATCTGTAAAACGGCTTCAGAGGAAGCATGACATACTGATACTCTCATTGAGTCCAGACGGGGTGACGGTATTCAGCTTGTGGATCCAACGGGATTCAATCTGCAGCAATTTCCTATCCCGATTACCCCCTCTCAAATTTTTGGGGACCTGATCAATAATGGTATAACGTAGAGTGGCAAGACCATGTTTGAATTCCCTAAAGTGTCTTGCGACAGGTTGTTCAATAGGTCCAATTTTGCCCTCTAGAGATAATCGAATACTTGAACGATGTCCAGCCATCCGTTCTTTAAACTGTCGTGTGGTTTTTCCTACATATAGGAATCCACATGGACAGCGAATAATGTAAATGACATGAGTTGAACTACATGATAGTACATGTCGGATGGGGATTCTGGCGTTGGTATGTGGATGGGCAAATGATGTACCTGCCTCCATGAAACTGCAGGTGGTACAGCCGATTCATTTATAGCATCCAGGCTTACGGGTAAGGAAATTTTGTGGAGGGGTACAGGATTGATTGGTAATATCGTTATGGATGAGCCAGTCTTTTAGGTTGCGTGGCCTTTTGTAGCTGGGTAGGATGACATGTTGCGAAAACATGTTAAGATCTGGATCTGCCGGTATCATGGGCCACAGATTTTTAGCAATCCTGCTTACTACATTACTGGCGGTATTGTATTGCTGTACAAAGGTAATTTTATTTTTCAATGGGGTGCGGTTTTTCGCAATAAGTGTTTGCTGCCGCGGTATGGCAAGGGCTTTCTCTTTGGCTTTAAGTAAAGCCTGCCATGAGTAGCCTCTGCAAAGAAAATTCTTCATCATGGTATTTATTTCTCTCTCTGATTCCTCAGGGTTATCGCAAATGCGGTGCACCCTGAGAAACTGCGAGAAAGGCAAACCCTGTTTGGTAGATTCAGGGTGAGCACTATTGGCGTGAAGCATGGTATTGCGATCCGATGGTTTTTTATACAAGCCTGTAGTGATTTTGTTACCAGTGATGGTAAGTTGTACATCTAAGAAGTGGACAGATTGTTCACTGATTTCGTACGTAAATTTTATGGTGGGATGGGCAGCATTGGCTTCGGCCATAAGTTGGATGAACTGGTTTTTGGACCCAGTCCATATCACCAGCAGGTCATCTATGTATCTAACAAACAAGTGGATACATTTGGATACAATAGGGTTACTGAAAAACATCTTATTCTCAACGTTAAACATGAAGCAATTAGCGAACGCAGGAGCTACGCAAGATCCCATTGCGCAGCCCCTGCGTTGGACATACCATTTACCATCAAACATGAAGTAGTTTTTCTCCAAAGTTAATGTCAAAAGTTGGAGAAAAAATTCAATGTGTGGACCTTCGTATGATGTACTTTTGGATAACAACAAACGTGTCGCCTCAATCCCTTCCTGAAGGGGGATGTTGGTATATAGGCTAACTATATCCATAGTACATAAGAAGAATTGATCAGGTAAATCTGTCAAAGACTGTAATTTCAAAAGAAGTGCGGTAGTGTCCTTCAGGTAAGTCGGTTGAGATTGGATGCTGGATTGGAAGAAAAAGTCGAGATAATTGGCAGTTTTGTAATAGATGGAGTCTCTCGCCGCTATAATAGGGCGTCCAGGAGGATTAGCCATGTCTTTATGTAGCTTAGGAAGTGAATATAGCAAAGGAGCTATGGGAAATTCTTCAAAAAGAGCTTTGGCTGTATTGGGATCAATATAACCAGCCGAGGTTGCTTGATCCAAAATCAATTTCAGTTCCCGGTTGTAGGCAGAGGTAGGATCTCCCGGTAATCGTGTATATACTTCTTCATCTGCTAACTGACGGTATAATTCTGTTTTATATTGGGATAAATCTTGCACCACAATCCCCCCACCTTTGTCGGCGGGGCGGATTACAATCGTTTGGTCTTTACTGAGATTTTCCAGACAGGATCTTTCAATCCTGGACATATTCGCACTATGTGTAGGTGGTTTGTGTCCCTCAGTGGTGGCAAGATGATCAAGTACTTTGTTGAAGCTCTTGAAGGTCTGATTGTTCGTGTTGGGATCAAACGTGGATTTAATTTTTACTGGTACTTTGTTGACTGGAGGATTGGGCTCTTTTTTTTGGATTTTATCGTGAAATTCTTTAAGACGCAATTTGCGATTGAATTTGTAGGCATCTATTTTCCACTGGAAAGATCGAAAGTGGAGGTGGGTATAAAGTTTAAACCCTTGCTCAGTACCCCCATTTCTTCCTTTGACAGAGTCCGGTTGGATAAATTAAACACTATTTGTAGTTCTTCTTGGTGGTTCTTTTTCTTGAGGTTCCGGATGAACTGGCCTCCTCTGCGTGTAAAATGTCCCCCGTTTCCACCCGCTGTGCGCGGGTTTTCACCCCTAAAGGGGGCTTTCTTGTACGGGATTGATCGTCCTGATCGCTCTGTGTGGATGCTCCTCCGCTGGAGGTTTCAGTCACACCCCAGTGTTTTCTGTATCTGGGTTTTCTTTGCTGTTGCCTTTTATCAGTGCGAGTACGATCTGAACGGTTGTTTTGTGTCCAGGGATACACTTTCCCTTCAATGTAGTCTTTATGTACAATGTCCAGTTTATTTCTTTTAAATTTAATTAGCTCAGAGCGATAAGTGTCAATTTGAGTAGACAATTTGTTGAGCCAATCTGTCTCGGTATCGGCTTTAAGATAGCTGTTGTATTGATCTTCAAATTGGGCGATAGACGCCTTCACGGATGTCAATTCCTTAGTGGCTTCAGTAATAACAAGAAGAATAAGGTCTAAGCTACATTTATTCAATATAGCGACCCATTTGCGGCAGAATTCTGGATTGAATTTGCCTATGGTTGGAGTATTACGAATTCGGAACCCTCTGGGGATGTGGCCGGAGCGATGGTAATCAGATAGGGTTACTCCATGCAAATAATAGTCGACTTCTCTTTTCTTTAATTTCAATAACTTAGTGAAGATGGTTTCATTGGATTCCTTTCCCCCTGCAGCAGCTAGATTGTCACTGAAGCGGATCTGGTCTGCGTCGACATCAGAGTAGGTGAGGATTTCTCTTATGGGTAATACGGTTTGTCTGAACCCAGTACCTTCTTGCATGTTAGACGAATCTGTCTCCTGCAATATTTGAGGGGGAGTGAGGGGAAGAAGGAGCAGTAAATCCAAGGAGGTGCCTTATCGTGCAGACCGCAGCAGCGGCAGCAATTTATAGTCCAGGTGATGATCGGCACTCTAGGAAAGGATGAAGATGAATTGCCTGGGTGCCTTCTTAAGACACAACCGAAGTTGATGCTGAATATAGCTGGGTATAGCAAGCGGCACTCGCAGGACTTGTCAAGTGAGAAACAAATGACACAGACACTGGGTCTGGTAGCAACGTTTCGATCTTTACTGATCGTTGTCAAGCTCAAAGCATAAACTGTACAAACACATATATAAATACCTTTTCACCCCACCGAGTGAACGGGCGTCAGCTTCCCACGGCGAGTCAGGATCACGTGACGTCACCATTTGGCGACGCGCACCCATCAGTACGTCCAGAGCCGCTTTGTGGGTTGCTAGGCGACCCTATACACAAAAATAAGCAGTGTCAAAAAACATGTGCAAGACATTGTACAAAATACAATCAAATACGCAGATAACATGTAGCATGTCCAAACATAATACGTAGTAAATAAATGCTATAATGTAGAAGCATGAAGGACAGAGGCACATGGACAGATAGGTCACAGGAAGGGTTAAACATGGTGCAAAGTCTCACATGTATGGGAGCTGAAAGTTTAAGGGAAAAAGAGGAACCCGACCTATAAATCTGTAAAACGGCTTCAGAGGAAGCATGACATACTGATACTCTCATTGAGTCCAGACGGGGTGACGGTATTCAGCTTGTGGATCCAACGGGATTCAATCTGCAGCAATTTCCTATCCCGATTACCCCCTCTCAAATTTTTGGGGACCTGATCAATAATGGTATAACGTAGAGTGGCAAGACCATGTTTGAATTCCCTAAAGTACAGGCAGGTACATCATTTGCCCATCCACATACCAATGCCAGAATCCCCATCCGACATGTACTATCATGTAGTTCAACTCATGTCATTTACATTATTCGCTGTCCATGTGGATTCCTATATGTAGGAAAAACCACACGACAGTTTAAAGAACGGATGGCTGGACATCGTTCAAGTATTCGATTATCTCTAGAGGGCAAAATTGGACCTATTGAACAACCTGTCGCAAGACACTTTAGGGAATTCAAACATGGTCTTGCCACTCTACGTTATACCATTATTGATCAGATCCCCAAAAATTTGAGAGGGGGTAATCGGGATAGGAAATTGCTGCAGATTGAATCCCGTTGGATCCACAAGCTGAATACCGTCACCCCGTCTGGACTCAATGAGAGTATCAGTATGTCATGCTTCCTCTGAAGCCGTTTTACAGATTTATAGGTCGGGTTCCTCTTTTTCCCTTAAACTTTCAGCTCCCATACATGTGAGACTTTGCACCATGTTTAACCCTTCCTGTGACCTATCTGTCCATGTGCCTCTGTCCTTCATGCTTCTACATTATAGCATTTATTTACTACGTATTATGTTTGGACATGCTACATGTTATCTGCGTATTTGATTGTATTTTGTACAATGTCTTGCACACGTTTTTTGACACTGCTTATTTTTGTGTATAGGGTCGCCTAGCAACCCACAAAGCGGCTCTGGACGTACCGATGGGTGCGCGTCGCCGAATGGTGACGTCACGTGATCCTGACTCGCCGTGGGAAGCTGACGCCCGTTCACTCGGTGGGGTGAAAAGGTATTTATATATGTGTTTGTACAGTTTATGCTTTGAGCTTGACAACGATCAGTAAAGATCGAAACGTTGCTACCAGACCCAGTGTCTGTGTCATTTGTTTCTCACTTGACAAGTCCTGCGAGTGCCGCTTGCTATACCCAGCTATATTCAGCATCAACTTCGGTTGTGTCTTAAGAAGGCATCCAGGCAATTCATCTTCATCCTTTCCTAGAGTGCCGATCATCACCTGGACTATATATATATATATATATATATATATATATATACATACAATGGTTTCCAATATTTGCGCAAAAGAGTTCCAGCATCATACCCTGACGAAACGCGTTGGGGCAGATCCTTGGCTGACGCTGACACCCCTGTGACGCTGCTGACGTCTCTCGATCTGTCTGGTCCCGGACGCAAAGTCCTTACACCGGTCTGGTGTCTCCACATCGTGCTGATGACGGACTCCTGCCGCCTGGGTTAAGATTCGCAGTTTGACTGCATACATATTGTCTTAAACCTACATGTACGTGAGCTATATTATTATAGTAAAGTGTTACTTTTACATTGCTCATTCGTGCGCTTCTCTTTTTTTTTTTACATATATATATATATATATATATATATATATATAAACACAGGGGGCCCAGCACTCACTACAACAAACTAACTCACCTTAACATTCAAATAATCAATAAATAAATAATGGGGTTTTAGTTCATGAATTGATCAATGCATTTAAGCTTGCAGCCCATCGCCAAGGGACCCCATTTCACTGCAAGTCCTACACTAACTGGTTTTCTTGGGAACCTGGCACCTGCTTACACATCATAGCTAAAATGAACATGTGTTTTTTTTCCTGGGTTAATGCTCAACTGCCAAGTAACTTATGGCTTTTATAAGGTGAGACAATCCCAAACACAGCACCCGAATTAGTATTAAAGGGGCAGCTGTCACAGGTTTCAGGTAAATGAGCTTATCAAGGGTGCATGAGAAAGCTATGATCACAGTAACAGAGGTTAATTAAAAATCAGCCCAAATATATATAGATACAGAAGTACCAACACACTCGCCATTCCTAGGAATGGGGTGCAAACAGCACCCACATCCCAGGGTGGGGTGCGGTGGCCTGTGACCACACACTCTAGTAAATACAAACACAGGGGGCCCAGCACTCACTACAACAAACTAACTCACCTTAACATTCAAATAATCAATAAATAAATAATGGGATTTTAGTTCATGAATTGATCAATGCATTTAAGCTTGCAGCCCATCGCCAAGGGACCCCATTTCACTGCAAGTCCTACACTAACTGGTTTTCTTGGGAACCTGGCACCTGCTTACACATCATAGCTAAAATGAACATGTGTTTTTTTTCCTGGGTTAATGCTCAACTGCCAAGTAACTTATGGCTTTTATAAGGTGAGACAATCCCAAACACAGCACCCGAATTAGTATTAAAGGGGCAGCTGTCACAGGTTTCAGGTAAATGAGCTTATCAAGGGTGCATGAGAAAGCTATGATCACAGTAACAGAGGTTAATTAAAAATCAACCCAAATATATATAGATACAGAAGTACCAACACACTCGCCATTCCTAGGAATGGGGTGCAAACAGCACCCACATCCCAGGGTGGGGTGCGGTGGCCTGTGACCACACACTCTAGTAAATACAAACACAGGGGGCCCAGCACTCACTACAACAAACTAACTCACCTTAACATTCAAATAATCAATAAATAAATAATGGGGTTTTAGTTCATGAATTGATCAATGCATTTAAGCTTGCAGCCCATCGCCAAGGGACCCCATTTTACTGCAAGTCCTACACTAACTGGTTTTCTTGGGAACCTGGCACCTGCTTACACATCATAGCTAAAATGAACATGTGTTTTTTTTCCTGGGTTAATGCTCAACTGCCAAGTAACTTATGGCTTTTATAAGGTGAGACAATCCCAAACACAGCACCCGAATTAGTATTAAAGGGGCAGCTGTCACAGGTTTCAGGTAAATGAGCTTATCAAGGGTGCATGAGAAAGCTATGATCACAGTAACAGAGGTTAATTAAAAATCAACCCAAATATATATAGATACAGAAGTACCAACACACTCGCCATTCCTAGGAATGGGGTGCAAACAGCACCCACATCCCAGGGTGGGGTGCGGTGGCCTGTGACCACACACTCTAGTAAATACAAACACAGGGGGCCCAGCACTCACTACAACAAACTAACTCACCTTAACATTCAAATAATCAATAAATAAATAATGGGGTTTTAGTTCATGAATTAATCAATGCATTTAAGCTTGCAGCCCATCGCCAAGGGACCCCATTTCACTGCAAGTCCTACACTAACTGGTTTTCTTGGGAACCTGCCACCTGCTTACATATATATTTGGGTTGATTTTTAATTAACCTCTGTTACTGTGATCATAGCTTTCTCATGCACCCTTGATAAGCTCATTTACCTGAAACCTGTGACAGCTGCCCCTTTAATACTAATTCGGGTGCTGTGTTTGGGATTGTCTCACCTTATAAAAGCCATAAGTTACTTGGCAGTTGAGCATTAACCCAGGAAAAAAAATACATGTTCATTTTAGCTATGATGTGTAAGCAGGTGCCAGGTTCCCAAGAAAACCAGTTAGTGTAGGACTTGCAGTAAAATGGGGTCCCTTGGCGATGGGCTGCAAGCTTAAATGCATTGATCAATTCATGAACTAAAACCCCATTATTTATTTATTGATTATTTGAATGTTAAGGTGAGTTAGTTTGTTGTAGTGAGTGCTGGGCCCCCTGTGTTTGTATTTACTAGAGTGTGTGGTCACAGGCCACCGCACCCCACCCTGGGATGTGGGTGCTGTTTGCACCCCATTCCTAGGAATGGCGAGTGTGTTGGTACTTCTTCATCTATATATATTTGGGTTGATTTTTAATTAACCTCTGTTACTGTGATCATAGCTTTCTCATGCACCCTTGATAAGCTCATTTACCTGAAACCTGTGACAGCTGCCCCTTTAATACTAATTCGGGTGCTGTGTTTGGGATTGTCTCACCTTATAAAAGCCATAAGTTACTTGGCAGTTGAGCATTAACCCAGGAAAAAAAACACATGTTCATTTTAGCTATGATGTGTAAGCAGGTGCCAGGTTCCCAAGAAAACCAGTTAGTGTAGGACTTGCAGTGAAATGGGGTCCCTTGGCGATGGGCTGCAAGCTTAAATGCATTGATCAATTCATGAACTAAAACCCCATTATTTATTTATTCATTATTTGAATGTTAAGGTGAGTTAGTTTGTTGTAGTGAGTGCTGGGCCCCCTGTGTTTGTATTTACTAGAGTGTGTGGTCACAGGCCACCGCACCCCACCCTGGGATGTGGGTGCTGTTTGCACCCCATTCCTAGGAATGGCGAGTGTGTTGGTACTTCTGTATCTATATATATATATATATATATATATATATATATATATATGTCTAGTGTCCGTGTGTAACCGAAACACTGCTATCTGCTGGCAGCGAATGAAACTACATATCTTTCTCTTTCACACATACAGAAATACAGAGGCAAGCACATGGTAGCAGACTAGCTTTCAAAGCTTTAACTTCGAGTGGGCTTAGCTAGTTATTTATATTTGCACTTTTTTCCTTTTTGTACTGTTATGCATACTGTAGGACACAATGTTCCAATGCATTCTTACAGTGAGTAGAGCTGTGCTTCATATCCTATGAACAGTTAGATTACTCCAGAGCTCAACAGCTTAATTCCTTTCTCCTGCTATAGAAGAATAATGGAATTAATCAAAGCATTGTGTAGTCATAAATCGTGAATACTTAATAAGAGAACATACTGGTCTTTGTAAATATTTGCTTATTTCTGATCACGTACAGTATAATTTCTAAAATTCTTCTCACATAAATAAAAATCTGATGGATTTTGACAAATATTGCAGGCATAATCTATCATTCCACTGGGTGCCAGATATGTTTAAACGTACATTAAAAGCATTCCCAAGTTATGGGTTTCATTGATTTACTTAGCAAAATATTTTAAGCATTTCCTTTTCCAATGTATCTGAAGGATGGAGCATCTAACGGGGTTTACTGGAATCTAGATATGAATCTAAGGAACTTTACTCTTCCCCTCCTAACCACCATGCTATCACTCTACTGTAATCTCACCCAGTGGCGTAACTATAGTCCCTATAGGCACTAAGAAGTTGGGGGGGGGTTGCGGGACTATAGTTGCCGCCGGCGCTCCTGCCCCCCCCCCCCCAGAAAAGTTAACACCCTCCTTGCCCCGTGGTTGCCGCCTCTAACCCCGACACGCAGATTTGTCGGGTCTCTAGATCTCCCGGCTACAGCTGCTAATAAGTGACACTCGGAAAATGGCTGCCCCATAATGCAGACTCCTTTTTATTAGGAGCCGGGATAGCCGGGGACCCGACAGATCTGCGTGTCCAGCGGCAACGGGGTAAGGAGGGTGATAACTTTCTGGGGTAGGGGTGGGGGGGGGGGGTAGTGTTAACTTATGGGGGTTGCCAAAAATTCCTGGTGGGGGGGCACTTTAAATGTAGTTACACCACTGATCTCACCCATCCCCCACAGTCTGGCCCATAAGGATACACTGTTAGGGATTTATTTATGAAGTGTTGGGATGCAAAATCCAGTACTTCTAGTCGTGTTTATTGCTGAAATATAAAAGGGCAATGATTTTATTAAATGTGTTTATCCAGTAATATCATTGCCCTTTTAAATTTTGGCCATAAAAAGGATAAGAAGTGCTGGTATATACATATGTAGCGCCTCTCAGCCAGCCCAGGAAATCACCAGAGAGGTGCTGCATCTGACGGGGATGCACGAGCATCTCACACGCATCTTCACTCGGCGGCAGATGGTGGAATCCCTGCCCATCTCCGTTCAGGGAGACGGGCAGGGTTAGGGGGGGTGCAGGCAGCAGTGGGGAGGCGGTGATGGGCTCCGTTAGAACGTGGTACATGAGTGTCCTTGCAAATGACGGCGGATTGCAATTCTATCGCCAGGAGCAGATAATTAGAGCTGCTCCATCTGTACATATATCGTGGGTTTCCTACCTATCTTAACACCCAGTGCAGTAACATATTTATTCTGCGGCACAGTCTGGTCTCGGGAATAAGGATAGGAGCTGGGTTCTCCTTCCAGGCTAATTCCGATGCACCAGCAAAAGGACATTATAGAGACATTAGCATAAAGACGCAGATGCAACTGCAGTGAAAGACAAAGGGAAGGCCGCAATTGCATTCAACATTGAATCATGCCTTATGAGGAGGGATCCCACCTCCCTCACCAGACTCCACCCCCATTAGAGCTGCTTCCATACATTTTCTGGATTAATTTTCCATCCCAATCCACCGCTGGTATTGAGCAATATACCACCAGTTGATTAGTGATCATTCCGAGCATATTTTCTTGTAGCATGGTATAAATTGCCCAGAAATGATGAACAAGTATAAAGCATCTGCAACTCAACTTATAACAGTAACAAACTGTAAACTGCACAAAATAACCGCCAACTATATACTAAATTGTTTTCGAGCATAAATTTAAATTAGATCATTTTTATGGGCAGAAAACTGTGATCTTAGCCCATCCAGCAATATAAAGATTAGAGCAGCTAATTGAGGACCAGTGGGGAAAAGGGTAAATTGCATTTTTCATGAATCATTAATAGTACATCATAATGAATATTTCACACCTAGCAACCGTCTAATGAAAATGTCATTTCAGTGCACAGTTTACCTGACATACTATTAATCATCTTGCTATTAAAGTAGAGAACAATAAAGGAAATTGATTTTTTAATTAGGCACACTGATATTTTAAATGAAAGGTTATTCAAAAACAGTTATCAAAGATATGTTCCCCTCTCCCTAATCTCGCAGGAACACGGAATTTAGCCATCGGCTATTACCTGGTGTCAGTGTGACTGATGGTGAGTTTTATCGATAAGCAGAATTCGGTCTCAAGGTTTCACAGCACCGCGTCTGAGTGCATACCGTTAGCAAAACTATGCTTAATTAAATGCAAATAAATATACATGTGGTTTTACATACAGCAATGCTCAAATTCTGCTTTGCTAATCCCAAGATTTAAAGTATACTGTAGTGCCAGCGATGTTATCAGGGAACGCAAGTGCTCCAAGACAAATGGTTGTATCCTGTAGGGTCGTCAATTCTGTTTTGCTGATTTATGTTTGGTATCTGACTTTCCATACAAAATATCATTCATTATACTACAGCAATCTTCAAAGTTACCCATGTGTGCTAAGTATGCATATGATAATATTTAGACATGATGTACAAGATCATTAATCTTATTTTTCTCATTAAAAATATATATATTTAAATTAAACTGAAGATTAGAGGATTTTTCTAACTGAATGCATCTACCCGGCATGTTTGGTTTGTGAGCTACAGCTATGATCTGGTGTCTCAGACTGGGGCATGAAGTGATAGGGGCCCGTGTTTAGGGGTGTGACCAGTCTCCAGAGGGGGTGTGGTAAGCTGCCACTGTAGTTTGGTTTGCCATTAGAGTGTGCATGGTCTTGACCACTTGATAATATATATATATAGTAAATGCTGTTAGTGCATGTATGATAATGTACCATATAAATAATATCAATACACCAAAATCCCAAGAGTGGCAGTGGACAGTGGCGGTTTTACCTATGGGTTGCAGGGCTGCAGTTCCTATTGGAATTCCAAGCTGCCAGTCACTCAAGGCAGTCCCATGGTAGGTGTTCCTTCCCTCCGGGCTCCCTTGTGGCAGCCCATAAAATCTGCACATGCGCAGTACCCACGGCTGTACTGCACATGTGCAGGTCCCGGTGCCTGTACAAGCACCAGGACCACGATTTCCCTTCTATGGGCTGTTGCTGGCATCTTGACCAGCGGCAGCCCCCTCCTGCAAAAAGGTACCAGTCGCCACTGATTATATGCGTCTTTTCTCTCCTCCTTTTATACAAACACCATTGAAAATGTACACTGAGGAATGTGGGGATTTGTAAGGAAACAATTGCTCAATATCTGCATTGGTTACTTGAAGCTGTCATTTCAGAGAAGAGGAACGATACCCCTAATTAAGGGACACATATTTCCTCTCTCTCCTTTCTTTTCTATTTGTGGCTCAAAGGATATACCCCTCATTTGTTTGTAACTATTTTTGAAGTCGCAATATTCGTTTCATGGTTTTCATTGGAGATTTTTTTTTTCAAGTATATTAAGACCCAGTGGTGTTAGTCCATGCCAGTTGCCCGCTAGGCAAGATAAATATTGGTGCACGTCCCCCCCTTATACACACACACACACACATACCACCTTCCACCTTCTATAAATATGTATGTATGCATGCATGTGTGTGTGTGTGTGTGTGTGTGTGTGTGTGTGTGTGTGTGTGTGTGAGGTATCTGCTTCTAGTGGAACAGGTCATGGTTTCTAATACAGGATGTGACACTTGGCAAAAATTACATTTCGAATAAAGAGAGTGTGACGTCTATGGTCTTGCTAGGAGGGGGAATTAGCCACAGAAGCTATATCAACGGCTTTCAATTAACTGATTCAAACCTGCAGGATAGAAGAGGTGCCCGCTTGGGAGCAGGAGCCCAGTGGCAGATGACTCCATTGCCTCCCAGAGTTACGCCTCTCTTAAGACCTTTATTCTCTGCATAAAAATACTAATTATTGTTTACATCTCTATGGAAGCATTTAGCTAATAAATAGTGTTTCATAAAACATAGTTAGGATGCGGAAGCAAAAATCATGGTGTATTCTGTTTTTTTTTTATCAGAATTATTAGTTTGTTTGGATATCTTGGGTTTTGCAATTTCCGTTGCTGCACAGTGCATTTGTACTGTGTTGTACTGTGTTGATTAAAAATCATTTTATAATTACATCTCAGTGAATAGTGAATAGTTATTGGAAAAAGTCAGTGCTAATGTTCTGCTGCAGAATAAATACTCTAATTTCAGAATTTCTCTCCTATTTACTGCCGCATAAGCAAGTCAGTGCATTTGAATAGAATTAAAGTCTAAGTAATACACATACAATTTAGTTCTAACAAGCTATTTCAGTTTGCTTTAAACAAAAAAGAGAAATAAATAAAATATACTAACTTTTTCGTATCTACTCTGCCAGCTTTCTTTCGTCTATTCTTTGTTTTTATTTGTCTTTTCTTTTTTTGTTTTGTTTTTGTGTTGTTGTTTTTTAAATTCATTTTTTTTCTCCTTGTTTATTCTTTCTGAGTACTGTAAATGTTTTATATAGTTATATTGTCACATAGTTTAAAACTAGGCATACTTCCTTTAGGTTCTGTGTAGTCTATGTTAGTCCAGAACTACAACCATCTGGCGATGGACATCCATCACAGTGGCAGTTAGGAGCTGATTGGCTGAACATTACATCTATCCACTTTATCACTATCCAAGGCTAAGAAGAACATCTCCTCCTATGTGTTAACATCTCTTTTTTAGTTCTTTTGGACCATGTATGTGCAGAAATGATTTTAATGGTCCCACATTGACCTTAGTAAACCTCATTTCAAGTTGATTTTATTTTGCATATCTCACCTGTCACAAATGCTTATCTTACATAGAATGTTCTAATTAGCATCCAACATGGCGGTCGTTCATTTGAGCTTTGCCACAAGCACCGGTTGTATCTGTGGAAAATAGCAAAATGAATGTGACACTTTTCACAACTGTAGCTAAATACCTTTCTGCATTGTGACAATTGCAGTGCACTGTTAATCCCTGACAAATACATCTAACAATGTAACATTGTAAGACGCCAGATAAATGTATCCTGTGGCATTAATTGTTTATGTAAATGTTAGCAGAGCATTCAGTCAGCTCGCGTTTGTCCACTTGAATAGTTTCATGATAAGCATCAAATTGTTTTCCTCCCAGTATCTTAAGGACAGACACAGCCGTGATGCAGAGTATGACATATTAAGTAGGATATTTTTTTTAGCTCGATCATATTGATAGAACACAATTTATGCAACACACATCCAAACTAATTTCAGGCTAATTGGTTTTCTCCATGTTACAAAATGTCACTGGCTATACAATATGTCATTATATAATGTATATGTATTTTATAATAATGTGCTGTGGGAATAGGCTATTTGTAATGATGCTTTAATTATGTCTTTCTAATATTGGTATGAACATAAATGTGTTTTAAATAATTAATAGATATACAGTATATTATATATAATATATATATATATATATATATATATATATATATATATATATATATATATATATATATATATATATATATATATATATATATATATAAAAGAGGTTGAGTATCCCTTATCCGTATATCCAAAACCTGAAATATTAAAAAAAAAACGTGGTTTTTCTGAATATTTCAGGGTCTTTTTTGTTTGGACCTCTGATGAAAACCACTAGGAAGTGGTTGAAACAGCTGTTAGGTTACAGCTGACTGTCTGTGCAAATTATGCTTGTACATTAAACGATTATTTTTTTTCACCTTTAAATTCGTGTGCCGTTTCCATCCTCACCTGCAAAGGAAGGTGGTAAGTGCTCTCTATTGTCTATTTAAGTTCCTGGCACCGAAGACTTGTTACTTTCATGCTGAGTGCCATCCTGTTAAACAACTTTAATAATATATATATATATATATGTGTATAAAAGGTTGAGTATCCCTTATCCGTATATCCAAAACCTGAAATATTAAAAAAAACGTGGTTTTTCTAAATATTTCAGGGTCTTTTTTGTTTGTATCCCCCCTGTCCCTTTTTTCATACTTACCACATTCCCTGGCGTCCAGGGCGGGCTTCAGGATCCTCTTCAGCGGCATCTCCAGTCCCAGGGGTGCATTGCGCTCCTGCACACTCACGCAATGCACCCCTGGGACCGCTGAAGACAATCCTGAAGGCTGCCGGGGACACCGTGGATGTTGGGGGACCATCGGGGCACCACCAGGTTTTTGTATAAGGGATACTCAACCTGTATAAACATTTACTGCCACTTTGTAAACCAATGGATGTTTCTTTGCCTGAATATCAGAGCTATCTCTAGGCATAGGGCATATCGATATTCCGTTGCGCTTTACAATGGGAATCAACAGTGATAAGACAAACTGGGTAATCACAGACAGACATATAGGTAGGAAGACCCTGCTCACAAGCTTACAATCTATAGCTATGTCCAGATCCCATCAAAATATGCTAAATGTTGTTTTCCCATAGATGCTGACATTCTAATGTTTAATGGAATAAAGTTGAAAGGGAAGATAACTAAGGTGGAAGGAGACAAGCTGTACACATTGATGAAGACCCTCTGTGAGAGTCACAGGTGGGTGATTGATGCTTGCCCATACTTGGTATTGGAAAAGACCTAAACAGAGGCACTGAGCCTAATGCTACGCACATACCAGAACGATCCTGATCTTTAGCAGATTGTGAGCAGATTGTGCGATGGTCGCACAATCTGTTGGAGCACACGATCTGCATACGATCTGCTAAAGATCTGCATCCAATCCGATCACAATATGATCTGGATCTGGATCCAGTTGAATGGATCTTTTACAGATCCTACCTGCAGCAGGTAGGATCTGTAAAATGACCAAATGACCAGCGGGGACGCGCATCGGATGGGAATCGGATCTAAACATGCCAAACATGCCCAATTTACCTACAATCAACATACAATCAGTCGGAATTGGATTGAAATTGCGGGAATTGAGGCCAAATCATTCTGGTGTGTACCCTACATGACAAGCTGGTGGTATATACCAGAGACCCCCGCAAGGTGGTACGTACTTAGCTGTACCCGACACACAGGTTGCAGCCCTTTGATCAGGTTCCCTTGTACAGGTCCTGTGTCCTCCAGAGTGAAGCTTGAAGTATGAAGGCAGGTGTACAAGCCCTAGTTGACACCACAGTTCCAAAGGATCTGAAGGAGTCAGGTCATTAGGAATTGCCGTGGTCAGGTAGACAATAGCACAAGGTCAGGCATGCAAGCTTTGAGTCCATCATCTGGCACAGTGCTCCACGAACTTCCTTTTAGCTTTGAATTAAAGTACCTCTTGGCCCTTTAAATGACACATTGAGTGGCACACATGTCCCTATTGGAGCCACTACCAACTGTAACAGATTTCCTGATAAGCAGCACCAGGTAACCTGGCGCAGAGCCTAGGATACAGAGGGGCTCGGAACTCTGCAGGCTGCTTTGTGCAGTGAGTGCTCCAAGCCTCGAGTCCCAGGAGAAGATGCTGCTGCGCCACCGACACCACCGCTGGTAAGTAATTTGGGGGGGGTGCCGGCGCGTGAGGGGGTGGGGGGTGCCGCTGAAGGGTTGCCAGATCATCTCTTTAATAATAAGCACATATGAATTACACAGATCTCAGATGTCAGAGTTCATACCAACTGTAGTTTTGTCTGATGAGTAGTCACGTTTAGCCCCAGAACCTGTGTTAAAAAATCTTGACTGCTCATTGGATGTAATGACAGTTGGTATGAACTCTAACACCTGGGACCTGTATAATTCATATGTGCGCTTATTAAAGGGATGTTCTGGCAACCCTGCTGGTGACCCTCATACCAGGGGATACATAGGATGTAATAGGGGGATGCAGGAGGAACACAATGCTCTGTTCCTGGGCTCCCCTCTGATATTATAATTTACTGTATGTCGTCTGCATTGAATGATCCTGATGACAATGTGAGAAACATTGATATACCGAGAATAAGTTCCGTCTAATGATTTATGAAGTCAGTAATATTCACAATTCCCAGATTGGTATCCATGTTGTTACATGAAATATAAAACAGGATTCATAGCGTAACACATTTATTTATTAAGTAGTTTCAAAGCAGATAAAATTTGTCCCATGGGAATTCTTTAGATTAAAAGGTAGCAAACAATTACCATATTAAAAGGAGAACCCACAAATGAAGTTCTCAAACAAACATTTCGCCATCTTTGTTATGGTCAAAATGCCCTGAAGTGACCATTAAGCAGTTTCCTGTCATAGAATCTGGTCATGTGACCGCCAGGGTATGCTCGGATAAAGTTGCTAGATAGCAACGAAACATGTTAGGAAGCACCTGCTCATTCTAATATTCTGTTGGACATTCTGAGGACTTATTGGAGTACCCAGCTCCATACAAGCCGGCTGATAAAACTGGTTCCTGGTCCTGGCACACTATGTTATTCTCTCGCCACGCCCTAGTGGATGATAGGGCATGAAATACCGCCTGTCGGCACATGTCGGCTCAAAAAACAATGAAAAACCCCATGTCGACCTTTTGATGGTCAACCTAACACTAGTGTCGACCTAATGTCATGTCCACCTGGATCCATGTCGACCTAGATCCATGTGTACGATAATACGAGCATATATTACTGGTATTTGTGCCCATTCCGATGGTGGGGGGGTTTGTGCATGCGCATATTTGTGCATGTGCAGACTCCTTGTGCGAATGCCATCAGCGAGTATCACACTAACTGAGGCATTTGCACGGGTAGGGGGTGGCATCAGGGGAACACCCAGCATTATGGGGGCATCCCCATCAAAACGCTGGCGTGGTGTTGCATGCGTGGGGTGGGGGCGGCTGACATCACATGATATCAGTGCCCGCCCCCTTTTCGCGCAGATAGCAGCTGTAGTAAAAGTCAGTTTAGACTGACTTTTATTACCGAAGGCAGAATAAACCATTTGATGGTCTCCTGCAGTGGCGTAGCTACGTTTTGGGCGCCCCCCCGCCGTTAGGCGGGGTGCCCCCCCCTGCCGCCGCCCCGGCAAGCACCCCTACCCCCCGCCGCCCATGCAAACCCCCCCTTAATCCCCCACAGCCTTACCTATCGCGCTGGTCCCGGCGGCTCCGTTCTTCTGCTGAGGACCACCAGAAAATGGCCGCCCCCATACAGCAGACAGTTTTAGAGAACAGTGTGCTATATGGGGGCGGCCATTTTGTGGTGGTCCTCAGCAGAAGAAGGTAGCCGCCGGGACCAGCGAGATAGGTAAGTCTGCGGGGGATTGGGGGGGGGGTTAACTATAGCACCACAGCCCCCGGCACCCCCACATGCACAGCGCCCCCCCGCAGTGGCGGGGGCTGCGGTGCTATAGTTACGCCGCTGGTCTCCTGCTAGTGGCCACTAGGGGGCGTTGGTCAGGGTGGCAGGCGACGCTTACCTGGTGTGCGCTGCTAGAGAGCAGGTCTGAACGTACAGTAGGTACAAGTTCAGAAAAATAAAAAAGCAAGTAACATTTAACCTGAAAACCTACTTTGCCATTATTTCAGTTCAGTGACATATTGCTAACATCTGTTTACATAGAGAAATCCATGTTTAGCAGGTAGCGGAAGCTTTAGTGCTAGTGTGACCTCTTCTGAACCCTCACAAGTGCTCAACTCATGTGTTTGACAGGGCATTCTCTGATGTCTTTGTCATGTCAGGTATAAATGGGTTTTGTAGTCAGACACTTTTTGAACAGGTAATGTATTGCTGCACAATAATGGATACGTTGTCCAATTTCATGGCTGAGTCCGTTCACCAGTCTTACACTTCGAAGGAAACCCGCTACTGATAAATTTGGAATTACAGGGTGATAGGGGACCACATTTTATTACACATAATATTTACATGCATGAAATTTTGCAACCGGTTCACTTATCAGCTAATCATAAAAAGTGTTACATTTATTTTAAATGTAAATCAAATATTTTTTTATATTATGTAATAATTAAACTTCCACATCAATACAGTAAGTGTACCTCAACTTATAGATACTGTATGACTTTCTAAGTTTACTACATTCATGAAATGACAAAACTGCATGAGGTTGTGTAGGAGGACAAGCCCCAGGACTTTGACGATGACAATTTTATTTAGGGTACAAAAGAAGGCATGGCTGACATAAGCCGGCATAGTTTACATAAGAGCTAATGAGTAACAATTCTGTTAAGTAATTCCCCAGCATCTATAACTTTATTAACATTTATACTGTTTTAAGCAAAGGAATAGTTACACGAAATTCAAAAGTACAAAAAATGAAAAAGGTAGCCTACATATATTACCCAGTATCAGGGACAGACTGCTGCTAAGCTTCATTCCTGGCATTCGTTCCTTGTGTGCATGGAAAAAGGGTCATGGCCAATCAGGGGCATTCTTAGATCCCTTCAGATTGATGGGAGGCGGAGCTGCTTGGCCAGGCCTTCAGACAGCTAGAGCAGTCCATCAGCCTTTCTGGCATGTAACTGAATTGCCAGATGACCAGACCAGCCATGCCAAGCATCACAGAAAATGTAAAGCATGTAAGTGACCTATACAAATACAAGCAGTTTCTACAAGTCTACCACCACACAGTACAATGTAGATTATCCTACAGTACTGATTATATTTCTTGAGCAAAACTAATATCTCAGTAGATTACTTTATAAAATAGTAATTTTATCTTTGTAGGATTTTAGAAATGTCATGAAATATATACCTTAAGAAAAATTATAACAATGCCTTTCAGTACTTATGCCATGTACAGGTTGAGTACATTTACCACACCTGCAGTGCAGGATGGCTTTGCCCATTTTGAGAACAAATTTGTCTGGAAGGGCCCGGGCAGCTCATTTTGCCCACCGCAACCCTCCGCTGTGCTGCCGAAGTGCTTCAGTGCCCTGAACAAAGCACAGGCTTCTTTAATGCAGGACGCCGGCGGCCAATTAAAATGCTGCACTTGCTGTTGAGCCAATCAGAGCACATGTACTGTTAGCCAATCAGAGCAGCTGCCGGTACACAAGCTCTGATTGGCTCACCAGCCGGTGATGGATTTTAATTAGCCTCCTGCGCACTGCATTGGAAAAGCCTGTGCTTCGGGACCTGATGCGTTTAGCAGGAGGGGATAAGGGAGCAGGAGTCAGGTTATAAGTGAAGGGAGGGGGAGAGATGAGACGGGGGGGACAGACTGGAAATCAGTCCCGGGCCCCAAAATTCCTAGTGGCAGCCCTGTGTGCAGTGTGAAAGGACTGACATATAATTTATGCATACCTGTTTCAGTAGCTCTGGGGAAGGTGTGTGTGTGTGTGGGGAGGGGGGGGGGTCATATCTAACCCATGGTTGCAATGCAGTCATCGAAACCCAAGTCTCTTGTCTGGTCCAGGACACATGTTAAATTTATTTTTTCCCACATTTGGAAAGTTTAGACCTCCAAGTAAGTTTTATTTGCATCCTAAATGCACAAGGAAATCACAGTGTGAGGTTCATTAACAACCTTAGAAATTATATTTGCATAATTTAAAATTATACAGAGCAGCTGGTTGCCATGGGTGTTAGGAGCTGCACGGGCAGCGCCTGCGCTCGCCCGGCAGTCTCCACTGAGGTCCCGGCGGTTGCCAGGTTACCGGGACGCCGTCGCGTCATCAGCCGGATACTTCCGGCGGACGGAGACGGGCGCCCGGCAACTTGGAGACAACCCCTTCCTCCCCTGCCGCAGCGGTTGCCAAGGCGACGGGGGACGCCTGGCGGCCGCAGGGAGGAAGGGGTGTGCATTACGCCGCACGCAGCGTCAGGGTAGCGCTCTGGCGCACTATTTAAACTGCATGACCGGTGCACTCAGGCGCCGGCTATAGTTCTTGATTTGGTGTCTCGAGTGTTCCCGGTTCCAGGCTCCTGCACAGCGTTTGTTCCTGTCCCCAGTGGCCTTGTCCTAGCTGCCTCCAGGATCCTTGTCTTCTCCTGGTAGCAGATCCCTCCGTTTTCAGATAAGTTGGGAGATTCCCACTCTCTGTCTCCTTACTTATTATTTCATTATTGTGTCAGCATACTGTGTATTGTTACACCTGTCAGCATTACTTATTGGATCCATCTTGTGTATTGTTACACCCGTCAGCATTCTCAGTATTGTGTCAGCTTACTGTGTATTGTTACACCTGTCAGCATTTCTTATTGGGTCCATCTTGTGTATTGTTACACCTGTCAGTTTTGGTTGTTGGATCAGCTATTGTGTATTGTTACACCCGTTGGCAACAGCATTTGCCTAGGGGGTTCCACCTTAGAGTGTTATCCACTGGCACCCTCCTCCGTAGGGCAGGGTAGTTCTCGCCTCTTGTTTGTTAGTTAGCTTTCCCCTTGTTTACCTCTGGCCTTGGCGGCTGCGTTGTCACTAGTAAGACCAGGTGGCATCGGGGTGGGAGCCTGACTAACCGGCTCCCACGAATGCGGCTATTATTGGTGAAGGTTAGCTTAGCACGCATCCGCCAATTCCAATAGGTGACAACGGAGTTAGGGTTGGCGAGATCTCCCGTGTCCCTAACATTATAGCCGGCCCATACTTCACTACCACTTCCCTGGCTTTAGTTCAGCTATCATGGATCCGGCCCAGCAGGCTGCTAGTCACGCTTTGGCGGGACAGATGCATACCCTGACACAAGAGCTCCAGAAATTGACCCTCTGGGTTAACTTACAAGAGGAACGGGTACAAGGGGTATTATCCTCATCCAGAAACCCTGAACCCAAGTTGAGTCTCCCGGACCGGTTTTCCGGGGAGCGTTCCCAGTTTTTTAACTTTAGGGAGTCATGTAAACTTTACTTCAAACTCCGCCCGGCCTCCTCCAGCTTGGAATCCCAGCGGGTGGGAATGGTTATCTCCCTTTTACAGGGGGACCCACAGACCTGGGCTTTTGGCCTTCCCGCAGGGTCTGAGGCCCTTACCTCTGTGAATGCTTTCTTTTCTGCCATGGGGTTGCTGTATGACGACCCGGACCGTGCTGCCTCAGCTGAAGCCAACCTGAGGGCACTACGGCAGGGTCAGGGTAATGCAGAGGCTTATTGTACCCAGTTTAGGAGGTGGGCCATTGATTCAGGTTGGAATGACCCAGCCCTCCGCAGCCAGTTTAGAATTGGTCTATCTGAAACTTTAAAAGATGCTTTGGTTCACTACCCTACCCCGACCTCCCTTGATGAAATTATGGAGTTAGCCATCAAGGTAGATCGGAGGTTCCGGGAACGCCAGAGAGAGAGGGAGTCCGGGATATTTCCCTCATCTTCACTGGGGGAAACCTCGGAGGTTGCCTGTGACGAACCCATGCAGATTGGGGCTACACGTTTGTCAGCCTCAGAAAAGAATCGCAGGAGGCTGAAGGGTCTCTGTCTGTATTGTGGAGGTCAGGGTCACCGTGCGGTTGTCTGCCCGTTGAAGGCGGGAAAAGACAGGGCCTAAGTGTATTTGGGGAAACTCACTTGGGCCTATCTTGTTTTTCTCCCCTTGACTCGATAATTATTCAGGTTTCTGTCTCTTGTAAAAACCGCACTGTCGATACCACTGCCTTTGTTGATTGCGGCGCAGCCGGCAATTTTATTGACGAGGGTCTGGTTCATTTGTTGGGGCTCGAGCCCATTCCCTTGGTCAATTCCTTGTCGGTCTGTGGCCTTGATGGTCAGTCACTCTCCAACGGCAGTGTTACCGCATGCACTCCTTCTCTTCAGCTTTCGGTGGGGGCCCTCCATTCAGAAGAGATTTCCTTCTTTTTGTTTCACTGTCCTCTCACGCCACTCGTCCTGGGGTTACCATGGCTTAGGAAGCACAATCTCAGTTTTGATTGGACCACAGGAGAAATCACACGTTGGGGCTCCTCCTGTTCTGACCATTGTCTCTCTCTTCCTCTTCGTCTTGTTCTTCCCGTTTTTTCTTCCCTACCTTTACCCTACAGAGACTTTGCCGATGTGTTTTCCAAGAAGGAAGCTGATACGTTGCCCCCTCACCGTCCCTTTGATTGTGCTATAGACCTAACCCCCAATGCCAGATTGCCCAAGGGACGCCTATATGCCCTCTCAGCACCTGAATCCCAGTACATGGATTCATACAGAAGTGAGAGTCTTGAAAAAGGATTCATTCGTCCTTCTAAGTCTCCAGTAGGCGCAGGGGGTTTTTTTGTAGAAAAAAAAGATGGATCTTTACGTCCCTGTATGGATTATCGGGCCTTGAACAAAATTACCATAAAGAATTCCTACCCGTTACCACTCATCTCTGTTTTATTCAACCAAATCCGGGAGGCGAGAGTCTTTTCCAAGATCGACCTTAGAGGAGCATATAACCTCATTAGGATTAGGAAAGGAGATGAGTGGAAGACTGCTTTTAATACGCACTCAGGCCACTACGAGTATCTTGTAATGCCGTTTGGCTTGGCCAACGCTCCTGCAGTCTTTCAGGATTTTATCAATGAGGTTCTCCGGCCTTACCTGGGGTTATTTGCCGTTGTTTACCTAGACGACATTTTGATTTTTTCCAAGTCACTTCCTGAACATCGGCAACATGTCCGCCTGATCCTTCAGAAGTTGCGTGAGAATCAACTATACGCCAAACTCGAAAAGTGCGAATTCGAAATTTCTCAAGTCTCATTTCTGGGTTATGTCATCTCTCCCAAGGGTTTTTCCATGGACCCCAGTAAGGTTCAGGCCATCATGTCCTGGGCTCGTCCTACCAACCTCAAGGCGATCCAAAGATTTTTAAGATTCTCTAATTATTATCGGAGATTCATCCGTTCTTTTTCTGACATTGTCGCCCCCATCGTTGAGTTGACTCGCAAAGGAGCCGATCCGGAAGTTTGGTCCCCACAGGCCATCGAATCCTTTCATAAGTTAAAGAAAGCCTTTTGTTCGGCTCCCGTCTTACATCACCCTGACCCCAGAATTCCTTTTCTTGTGGAGGTTGACGCCTCGGATGTAGGGGGTGGAGCCGTCCTTTCCCAGAAGGACATTCATGATCAGAAGATTCATCCTTGCGCCTTCTTCTCCCGCAAGTTCTCCACAGCCGAAAAGAATTATGATGTCGGGAATCGGGAATTGTTGGCCATTAAGTGGGCTTTCGAGGAGTGGCGTCATTGGCTTGAAGGGGCCAAACACGTCATCACCGTGATCACCGACCACAAAAACTTAGCCTACATTGAATCGGCCAAACGGCTAAACCCACGACAAGCTCGGTGGGCATTGTTCTTTACCAGGTTTCAGTTTATCATTACATTCAGACCTGGTCCCAAAAATGTCAAAGCTGATGCGTTATCTCGTAGTTTCCAGACTTGTCAGAGTGCTGAACTGGAAGATGCACCCATTGTCCCATCTTCTGTCATTTTTGCGGGTCTGACTCAGGATTTGGCCTCCCGTGTTCTGGCTTCTCAGCCTTCAGCCCCTCAAGGGACTCCACATAATCGCCTGTTTGTCCCTAAACATCTGAGGGAATTGGTCCTCAAGGACTTTCATTCCAGTAGGGTCACGGGACATCCTGGCGTCACTAAGACTCTTGAGCATTTGTCCAGAGCAGTTTGGTGGCCCACCATTAAACAAGATGTTACTCTTTTTGTCTCTTCTTGTCCTGTTTGTGCTCGACATAAGTCTTCCAGATTATCACCAGTGGGTACACTCCTGCCATTGTCCATTCCAGAAAGGCCGTGGTCCCATATTTCTATGGATTTTATTGTCGACCTTCCTCCATCTTCTCACTTCACCACCATTTGGGTCACGGTTGACCGCTTTAGCAAGATGGCACATTTTATACCCTTGCGTAAACTTCCCACAGCCAAAGAATTGGCACAGCTCTTTATCACTCATGTGTTCAGACTCCACGGCCTTCCCTTGGATATAGTTTCGGACAGGGGGTCTCAGTTTGTGGCTAGGTTCTGGAGGAGTTTTTGTGCTAGGTTAGGAATACAGGTCAGTCTGTCTTCTGGATATCACCCACAGTCCAACGGACAGACCGAAAGGGTCAATCAGGCATTGGAACAATATTTACGCTGTTTTGTCTCCAAATGTCAGAGCAATTGGGCTGAGCTGGTACCCTTGGCCGAGTTTGCTTATAATAACTCCTACCACGTGGCTTCCAAGAGTTCGCCCTTTCTGTGCAATTTCGGGTTCCATCCCAAGTGCAACTCCTTTCTTGTTCCTAGGGATTCTTCTCGGTCGCCCTTCTCCATGGTATCCCTCCTTAGGAGATCATGGCAAAAAGTGCAGTTAGCGCTGAGACAATCTTCGGCACGTTCTAAAAAATTTTTTGACAAACATAGGAGACCATGTGTATTCCGAGTGGGGCAAAAGGTGTGGTTGTCAACCCGCCACATCAAGCTTCACCAGAGATGCCCAAAACTGGGACCCAGGTTCATCGGTCCATTTCTGATCACTGCTCAGATCAACCCCGTGGCATTTAGGTTGCAGCTTCCCAGAGCGCTGCGAATCAATAATGTCTTCCACTGTTCTCTTCTCAAACCAGTCTCGATGGCTTCTCAATCAGGGCCTGCCCAGAAGCGTAAACCGGTCCTCGTTCGGGGGCACAAAGAATTCATAGTGGAGCAGATATTGGATTCGAAGATCGTTCGGGGTCAACTCAAATTTTTGGTCCATTGGAAGGGGTTCGGAGAGGAGGAGAGGTCTTGGGTACCTGAGCGATTTTTACATGCACCCAGGCTCAAAGCAGAGTTTTTTAAAACTTTCCCGTTCAAACCTGGGTCTAAGGGTTCGGTGACCCCTCCTCAAGGGGGGGGGTACTGTTAGGAGCTGCACGGGCAGCGCCTGCGCTCGCCCGGCAGTCTCCACTGAGGTCCCGGCGGTTGCCAGGTTACCGGGACGCCGTCGTGTTATCAGCCGGATACTTCCGGCGGACGGAGACGGGCGCCCGGCAACTTGGAGACAACCCCTTCCTCCCCTGCCGCAGCGGTTGCCAAGGCGACGGGGGACGCCTGGCGGCCGCAGGGAGGAAGGGGTATGCATTACGCCGCACGCAGCGTCAGGGTAGCGCTCTGGCGCGCTATTTAAACTGCATGACCGGTGCACTCAGGCGCCGGCTATAGTTCTTGATTTGGTGTCTCGAGTGTTCCCGGTTCCAGGATCCTGCACAGCGTTTGTTCCTGTCCCCAGTGGCCTTGTCCTAGCTGCCTCCAGGATCCTTGTCTTCTCCTGGTAGCAGATCCCTCCGTTTTCAGATAAGTTGGGAGATTCCCACTCTCTGTCTCCTTACTTATTATTTCATTATTGTGTCAGCATACTGTGTATTGTTACACCTGTCAGCATTACTTATTGGATCCATCTTGTGTATTGTTACACCCGTCAGCATTCTCAGTATTGTGTCAGCTTACTGTGTATTGTTACACCTGTCAGCATTTCTTATTGGGTCCATCTTGTGTATTGTTACACCTGTCAGTTTTGGTTGTTGGATCAGCTATTGTGTATTGTTACACCCGTTGGCAACAGCATTTGCCTAGGGGGTTCCACCTTAGAGTGTTATCCACTGGCACCCTCCTCCGTAGGGCAGGGTAGTTCTCGCCTCTTGTTTGTTTGTTAGCTTTCCCCTTGTTTACCTCTGGCCTTGGCGGCTGCGTTGTCACTAGTAAGACCAGGTGGCATCGGGGTGGGAGCCTGACTAACGGGCTCCCACGAACGCGGCTATTATTGGTGAAGGTTAGCTTAGCACGCATCCGCCAATTCCAATAGGTGACAATGGAGTTAGGGTTGCCGAGATCTCCCGTGTCCCTAACAATGGGAGACTTTTCCTCTGGCTCACTTCTCCTCCCTTATCACTGCTTCATACATCTACCCCTGAGTGTTGGTAAGACTAATCTAAACATAACCTCCATAAATAGATCAAATTTGATAAGAGCGCTAAATTAATATAATAATGGTTAATAAAATATAAAATATACTATAAGCAAAAATAAATATAATTATATGGAGTGGTACCTGTAAAAAAAAATTGTTGCGTTAGTATTGATGTTTACACCCTTTAGGGGAAGATGTAGATGGGTTGGAAGGTAGGTACCACTCATAAAAATGCATTTAGTTCAATTTCGATGTTAAGTCCTGATGGTTCTAAAGTCTTCATATTGAATATATTGAATATCCATTTAGTTTCGGCCTTCTTTAACTCGGTCTAAAATGTATAGTGATACAGAAGATAACAAAAAACTGGCAAGGTGACCTTGTGAAAGAGTTAAAGAAGGCCGAAACTAAATGGATGGTAAGTACTGTACATAAGATAACTCAATGCAATGTGACCCAAGAGTCTTTTAAATTATGACACAGCAGCAGATTCCCATTCATACACACATTTTGGACCTTTTTCTGGTCGAATCGCAAGGCTGCCTGTCCTCCCCTTGCACGCCGCAATCCCCCGCTGGCATGTGAATGGATGATTTGCATAATCATCCATTGGCAGCCTTGGGAGAAATCATTTAAAGGTCAGCAACATTGAATGATTTCTCCAGTGCTCGCAGATTTAAGACACCTCAAAGAGGCCTGTGCGGGATACGGGTGGGCAGCTGATATCGGCTGGCGTCAGCTGTCTGCTCCCTGCACCCACATCACTGGGCCATTACCATGGGAATGCCCAGCCTATGTGCTGTGCCCCCCCGCCACCGCTCCGCGCCTGCAGTGCTAGGTGAACATGCATGCTCTCGCAATAAGGATTTGCACATGCGCATAACTGCGCATGCACAGAAGCGAAAAATTGGTTCCCCTTGCGAATGCGCGGGGGACCAATTAAACCATAATAACCCCCTTTGTTCCATATTGGGCACATATAGAATAAAGGTATATTATGGATGGAAGGTTTCACTGCAAAACATTGTTACATCTCTATTTTTAGAGGATTTTTATTTTTATTTTGCATTTGCTGCCTTTCCTTTTAAGGCTTTGTAATTAATGGAGTGTTTTAATTTCCCCTAGGAATACATTCTTAATTGCTCTGATTCTCACTTATGTCTTTAAGACATCCCTGATGGCATTGATTAATTTCAATTTGCATCCCTACACTTTTTAATTGCACAAAGCCATTCAATGCGTAGAGTGCCTGTTCATTCCATCTACTTAAGATATTAAACTCCACACAGACATAGCCATTCATCCACACTCACACCACTTATCTAAGAAATAAAGACGCGTACAACTGAATGGGCTTAAAGGGGACGGCTTATTTATTTTGAGCAGGGGCGGCCTATTTGAATCTAACTAAAATTTATGTCCCTGCTCTAACTAAGGTGGCGGGCAAAGAACGGCATGCAATAATAAATAACATTGCTGGAAAATAACAAAGTAATAAAAATAACAAACTCCGGATCTAAGGGCCAACTGCCCTTAATTGCCAAGGACCGGCCAACTGCCAGCGTCCAAGACAACGGCTCAATTATGAAGCGGACTTTTCAAAAGGGGGCCAATTGCCCTTAGGGTCAGGGGGTTGACCTTCTGCTTCTGCCCCTGCCCTCGCAAATATATCTAAGGCAGAGCTCACCACTCTGCCCGAGTCATCAAAAAATTGGGCCACCTGCCCTAAACTACAAATGTCCGCAAGAATTTTCGCTATCCGAAGTAGATGATCGTTAAGGTCCAGCTGCGGGCCCACCTGGATCGGTGATGCCCACATCTCGACATCAACCACCAGCTAAGTGTAAATACAGCTCTAATTTAACTACCGTTCTTTCCGCCAATACAAAAATAAGCCGACAACAACTAAACGACTAAATGCAAATGACTTCTCAAAAGACTAATTCTAACTAATAAATGGGGCGGGCGGGAGGGCAACGTTTCCTGAAGCAAGAGACAGAATCTTCTGGAAGCAAGAACATCACCCCATCAATCTCCACCTCTGACCTCAACCAGCCTATCCTGAACCATCATTCAAATCAGCCAACCCGTCAATCAAGATAAGCCGAACCCCCGGGCCCAGATCAAGTGTGTGAGCTAAGGATTCCTGCCAATAGCCAGGTGAGTTTATGCTGTTTTCAGCCAGACAAGCTGGCTTCTACAGTCTTAAACTCCACACAGACATAGGCATTCATCCACACTCACACCACTTATCTAAGAAATAAAGACGCGTACAACTGAATGGGCTTAAAGGGGACGGCTTATTTATTTTGAGCAGGGGCGGCCTATTTGAATCTAACTAAAATTTATGTCCCTGCTCTAACTAAGGTGGCGGGCAAAGAACGGCATGCAATAATAAATAACATTGCTGGAAAATAACAAAGTAATAAAAATAACAAACTCCGGATCTAAGGGCCAACTGCCCTTAATTGCCAAGGACCGGCCAACTGCCAGCGTCCAAGACAACGGCTCAATTATGAAGCGGACTTTTCAAAAGGGGGCCAATTGCCCTTAGGGTCAGGGGGTTGACCTTCTGCTTCTGCCCCTGCCCTCGCAAATATATCTAAGGCAGAGCTCACCACTCTGCCCGAGTCATCAAAAAATTGGGCCACCTGCCCTAAACTACAAATGTCCGCAAGAATTTTCGCTATCCGAAGTAGATGATCGTTAAGGTCCAGCTGCGGGCCCACCTGGATCGGTGATGCCCACATCTCGACATCAACCACCAGCTAAGTGTAAATACAGCTCTAATTTAACTACCGTTCTTTCCGCCATATCAGTTCAACTTGAACTGACCCGCCACCAACCTAATTCCAAATAATCCCTCAACTAAAACTCTAAACTTCTCAATGCGTCTATTAAAGTCTGAAAAAACAAATCCATCCCGACTAAAGAGAGGTGCACCCCCTCCGGCCTGTACAGGGTCTCGTTTCTAAAGGATATGGCCTCGTGCCTGACGACCACTCCGCCCTCCGTTACTATAGCCTTGCCGACTATGGAATTGATCAGCCTACGTACCAAATCAATGGCGCCCGGATTGAGTGCATCTTTCCAAACCCTCCTAGGTATAATCTCAGACCAGAAGAAACGGCAAAATCTCCATTCTCTGATCAGGTCCAGCAATAAATTCCCAATCTCAAATCGAATATTAAAACCGGAATTATGCGTGAGGTCGTTGCCCCCCAAGTGGATGATGACAAAAATTGGATATCCAAACTCCCTAACTGACTCATCCAAGAGACCCCTCAACGCGGACCACCTCATACCTCTACGCCCCAGCCAACGGATAAATCGCGTCTCAGGGAAACGTTCCGTATCCGTGGTTACCTGGGACAAGGCAACCAATAAATAAATGAATGTCCTACCATCCAAATCATATTGGTGTCCAAGCGTTGACCTGTAAGTTGAAATGATATATACCGTTAGAAAATTTAAAATAATGGCAAACATCTGGCAAAATTTTAAAGGGGGGCCCGGGAGATTCCCTTAAAGGTGATTTTGCAGTTCTATATTAAATTGTTGATAACTAATAGGAATGTGATTTAGGTGATCTATTTAAGACTAATTTGATTATTTGACCCACAGAATTATGTATAATCCCTACCTGTTGTTCCTTATTCTATGGTGGGAGGGGGAGGGAGTGGGTCACCCGATTTGACTTGAGGCAAAAAACACAAATCTTCCACCAGTTGGCTAGAGCCTAATTTAAGACTGGTGATAACACAAAAAATTCCTCAAGGCCCCTCAAACACTAAAGCGTGTTTGGGCGAGCGGCTACTCCTCAAATGGGCTCACTGGACTATGTCGGCCTGATGTATCCCTTAAATGCACCAGACCGCCATCTTCCGAGTGCTCGTATGTCGACCTGAGCCCAACCCGCCGCAGCGGCTCCCGAAGCGGCGCCGATACGGAAAGAGTGTGTCCCAAAGTCGGCTGGAGAAAGACCCTGATGCAATATACAGCGCCTGAAAACCGACCTAAACTGGAAGTTAGTAAGGGGGGACCCGTCGAAGTGCATCAGCCAGGCCCCGGGCAATTGGGACCGCAACTCCACGTAAGCCAGAGCCGCCGCCACCGGACAGATCCGGCGGTCGCCACTCCGACCCAAATGGACCCACTGCCCCCTGCCCGCTACATCAGTCTTTGAGCGCTGTATCTTGCACCATAAACCGTCGTGGTGCAAGTCGACTTGGCCGAACAGCATAGGCGAGGGAGATGCCCTGGTTGCGGACCCCAGTTCGCCTACTCTGAACGCCCCATGGAAAGCCATGGCAAAGGCCAGCCTGAAAAATCGAATCTCGTAATCGTTTTAGCAAATTACTCTTAGGGATCTCGAGATTCAACGCAACAGGCCGGCATCAATCGGCTGTCCCCTGTCGGGCAAAAACAGCCTGGCTCTGGCCCATCCCTTTAGCATCCTGGAAAGTATGAAAGACTTGGTGATGTCTCTCTTCCCACCAAGACGCAAAAGAATGATATGCCTGCCAGAGAGCGTCCAACAAAACTTCTGGACTTACCCTACGTGTACAGGTTCCATACATAGGCATTAATAAGACGCTTAGAGCTCTTACCTGTGCCACCCTGTTCAAGCATGAACTCGCTCCTGCGCTCCCATGAGGCCAGATAAGCTCTAAATATAGCTGGCGCTAGCGACCGCAGGGCCAGCTCCTCTACCCCTCCAGAGGCACCTGCCATAACAAAGATGCACATTGTTCAACATACTTCTGGGCCAAAGGCACAAGTTGCCTGAATCTTACCCATTCGAAACGGGACAATGCATCCGCTACTTCATTAATATCGCCTGGGACGTGCTTGGCTCGCAACGTAATGTTGTTCGCCAAGCACATCATCACTATCCGTGCTAAAATACGCAAAAATGGGGGAGAGGTTGACCTTAGTTGTGTAATGGATTGGACCATCCCTAGGTTATCACACCAAAAGACAACCTCCCTGTTTCCCAATTATGCGCCCCAGAGCTCTAAGGCGACCATTATTGGAAATATTTTCAATAATAGCATATTCTTGGTCATGCCGTCTCGTGCCCAAGATTCGGGGCAGGCCTCTGCGCACCAACGTCCCGCATAAAATGCGCCGAATCCGTAAGATCCTGCAGCATCCGTATATAAATCCAACTCCGCATTTGGAACGGCTGGAGCTTGCCATATGCATATGCCTTTGAAATTATCCAGAAACATTTCCCACACTTTCAGATCCCTCTTCATTTCTGAAGATAGACGTAGAAAATGGTGGGGTTTTCGAATCCCGACGGTCGCTCGCTGAAGTTTTCTACAAAAATATTTTGCCCATGGGTACCACTCTGCATGCGAAATTAAACAGACCCAATAAAGATTGTGTCTGCCTAAGCGTGAACTTAGCAGCAGCCATGCCATAACATATTTCGTCCTGCAAACGACGCACTTTATCAAGTGGCAGTCTGCGCAACCCCTGATCAGAATCAATTTCTATTCCGAGATACCCTAGGCATGTGGCCGGGCCCTCGATTTTTTCCCCTGCCACGGGAAATCTAAAGTCCCGAAACAATTTAACAGCGGCTTCTAATAACTTAAAGCATAAATCAGAATCCGGAGGACCTAACAAAAGGAAATCATCCAAATAGTGAGTAATGCTGTCAGCTCCCGTCACTTCCTGTAAGCACCACTGCAAAGAGGTGATAAAATGCTCAAAATAGGCAGATGAAATAGAGCAACCCATGGGCAAACATTTATCCGCATAGAAAAACCCCATTCAATTTGAATCCCATATATTTAAATGCCTCTTTATTCAATGGCAAAAATCTAAAAGCCGATTCAACATCTAGCTTGCACATGAGGGCCCTAGGACCAAGCCTTCGAAACTATCCCTATAGCGTCTTCACATAAAAGATAATTAACTGTGCATAAGTCGTCATCAATGGCATCATTGACTGCCGAACCTCTGGGGCATGAAAGATGTTGGATCAACCTAAACTTCCCCTGAACCTTTTTGGGTACCACCCCAATGGGGGACAAAAATAGTCCCTCCACTGGTGGTGTTGGGAATGGGCCGCCATGCGACCTAATTTAACTTCGGCCTCCACTTTTGCATGGTTTTGTGCAATCTTTGATTGCATAGGAACCACCGCATCTTGAGACAAAGATGCCGAAAACGACACCGGTTTCCCAGGTTGCATGGCCGTTGTTAAATGCGAAGCATTTTCCATGGCCAGGCTTAACATTATCTCCCCTACTGCCGCTATTGTCGGCTCTATTTCCGTACTGACGGAACCACCCTTTTCCTTCCACAGCCTTGATGGGCGTAGCCGATTCAGTAACCTCAACGTACAATTCTACGTCTTCCTTACCAAAGTCGAAAACTTCACACCCCTGCTGCTTGCGTCTAAACTCCTCATGGTGGTTCCGTCACCCGGGACCCACGTACGAGGTGTGTAGTTTCTGAATTAGAAACTGATATCTTACCAGGTTCATATATTCACCTGGATGGTTTTCCAGATAACAGGCCGCAAATATGAGCATGCCTCTACCCAAGTTGCTATATGAATGAAAAGCCTCCTCGCTGTAGGCTCCCTTCTTTCTGGCTGCTAAGAGGGCCCGCCCATCTTTGATTGCTAAAGCACAATTGTCCACATACCGGCCCTTCCTAATCCTATCCCTAGGGCGCAAACCCCGCTTTACAGCGGTGTTTGCACATTGCACAGTGTCTGATTCCACCGCTACATTTGATGAACCCAAGCTATGTGACCGATAGGTTCGACGCCTCTTCTTTTTGCTACTCCGCACACTGCCGTCCGAGGATGAACCACCCTCGTCAGATGTTGATGCTAGTGAGGAGTCGGAAGTTTGGTGTCTGCGTCGCCTCTTACGAGACTTGGCAGACCTCTTATGTTTAGACGCACCTCCTGAAGAGAAGCTCCCTGACCCCTCGTCAGTCGCCACAGCATTACCCTCACCTGTCCAGTCAGGGTCATTTGATGACTCACCCGTATCAGATGCCGCTGCTCTTCGTCTTGCTCCCCCATCGTCGCTGCGGCTTGCTAACGGCCTTTCCCTAACTTCCTGCTCCGATCCCCTAACTGCCCATAGAGTTTCAGTAACAAACCCCACAACAGAAGCATTGGCGGGCGATGGCCTCCCAATATGGAAAACCGCTTGCTCGCCCCTTGCCGCAGTAATGGTTGGCGCTATGGCTCTGGCTATAATGTCGGACACCGGAGACACCGTGGCAGCACTCCCCTGCCCGCCTGTACTGGCGGTCATCAAAGGAGCCACTGCTGACACCACTGCTGCACAAATTGAAGTTAGCGCGGATGCGTCTAGCGACACTATATTCCCTGACGCATTAGTTCCCCTCACTGCATCCGCATAAGAGCGGCCAGGTTGTAACCCCGCCGCAGGCGAAACTATGATAACCTCGGGCGCCCTTTCTGCTGCTAATCTCCTACGCTCACGGCGCCTGGCCTTAGCGCTATTGCTATTGCCACCGCTAACCTGGCCTGTTTGCGATGGGCCAGCACAGCTGGATACGGGCCCACTAACCTGTAATCCAATTTTGCTGCCCCTATCAGACTCCTCCCCCGATGATAAGGATTCATCCGAATCCTCACTGGTGTCTTGGCAAAACCCTATTGCAGCCTTGAGCATGGCATATTCAGCATCTGTCAGCTTATGCCACATTTCGTTAATGAAATGGCCCTCAGGGATGGCATTCCTCCTTCCCCCACCAGATGGCGCTACATCCTTAGCTGGCCTTATGCCAGCTCCCCTGGCTACCTGATTCCCCTGGCAGCCTCTCCCCCTTTTCCTATATGTTGTATTCTTACTTGGACCCACAGGCACTTCAGCCTGACCTCCCCTCCTTTTATTTATTTTATTGTAACTTTTATTGCCCTGGTGGTTTAATGGCAAGTCACCCCCTTCATTGCCAACCAACTGCTGGTCAGGGCTGGGCTGCCTATCATATGCAGCCCTGACCGCACTAGCTCCACTGCTGCAAGGCAGGCTGCTTTGCCTAGCAGCCCGCCTCCTTCTCCCCCGCACCGGGGCAGCCCAGGGCTGATCTCCGGTGGCTGCCCGGCTTAAACTACACTCCCCAGACATCCTTGCTCCGGCTGACGCGGGCCTAGCCGTTCGCCGCCCGGCAATGATGCGCTCGGCGGGCGCCACATGAATGGTATGGTATGTCGGGTGCTTCCGCCGCCGCGCACTCCCTGCCTCTGGACTTCCCTCTCTGTCGCCCGCCCGCTTGTACTGCTCGGGCGGGCGACACTACCACCGCCGCTGCGCCTATTCCCCCTACGGCGTCCACCCCCGCGAGCGCTGCGGGCAGACGAAGCCGCTGCCCCTCTCCTTCCCCGCCGCCCGCCCGCTAGTGAAGTGCGGGCGGGCGACGCTAGCACGGAGGGCGCTGCCAAAGCGCCTCCTTCAGCCTGCGCCCTGAGGGGAGAACTCGCTGGGGCTGCAGCAGCCGCCCCAGCCCCCATCCTGCGGGCTGGTGAAGGGGATAAGCCCCTCTCCTCGCCCCTAACAGGAGGCCTGTTTCTAGGCCTCACCACTAGCTAGCCCCAGCATATCTAGTGGGAGCCCCCACAGATCTTTTGGGCCTTGATGTCATATTAGAGAATTGAGAAAAGATAAAAGAGGAAATGATAGGAAAAGAGAATAAGTTCAAGAGTAAGGGAAAGATTAATGAGAGAGAAGTTAGGAAATAAGAAATGCAATGACAGATTTATTTAACAAATGTCTCTGTACTTAACAGTCCTCTCAACGTTTCCTGAAGCAAGAGACAGAATCTTCTGGAAGCAAGAACATCACCCCATCAATCTCCACCTCTGACCTCAACCAGCCTATCCTGAACCATCATTCAAATCAGCCAACCCGTCAATCAAGATAAGCCGAACCCCCGGGCCCAGATCAAGTGTGTGAGCTAAGGATTCCTGCCAATAGCCAGGTGAGTTTATGCTGTTTTCAGCCAGACAAGCTGGCTTCTACAGTCTTTCTCTTCAACAAAGCATTACGCTTTGTCACATTTATAGAGTACTGTATGTTCTAAAATGATAATAAGTCAGCTCATAATTTCTGTGCAGAAAAATTAAAAGTGTAGATGTAAAGAACATGGTACCATTAGTGCAGCAGATGCACTAGTGTGTAAAAGGTGCCCACTGCTGCCCCTTTTACCCACTTCCTGTAACCCACTGTTTTTCCTTGTCACACTCTGCCTTTCCCTGTCACACTCTGCCTCTTCCTGTCACACTCTGCCTCCCCCTGCCTCTCCCTGTCACCCTCTGCAATGTTGCATGTCATTAACTGAGGAGATGATCCCAAATTATATTTTTGCACCTGGGCTCACCACCCATAAGTTCCACCACTTGATAGATAGAAATTTGAGGTTTGGTATTATATGTTAACAGTCATAATGGCTGTATGATTATGTCAACATAGCAATAATGTCAACATTACCCATTTCCACATTCTTTGTGTATAATTAAGTTGATCTCATAAGACAGTTCAATGCAGTTTATTTATAATTCTCCCCAGTTGGAACCCTAAAATAATTCTGTGGTTATTCAATATAATAGCTTTGAAAAAGTTTAACAAATACTTGTTAAATGGTAATTACTTTTGCAATATATGAATTTTTTGGTGTTATGTTGAGCCCATTTTCATCTTTATTTATCACAGAAATATAAAACTTTTAAATCTGAATTGTCTTTTATACATGAAAGCTCTGTATTATGGTCATGATAAAAAAAATTATAATGATAAATGCAATAATAATAATAATAATAATAATAATAAATCTGCCATTATTTAAGTTGGAGGCACTCAAAGAAAATGGATACGATTTGGAGATTGAATCACCCAAGATGATGGTGGGAAGGTCAGAGGATAAGAGAGCCAGGCTAGATACTGTTTAATGAATGTGTGATCCTGCAAACCTGGGAGATCATCACCAATACACAGAAAATCCAAACAGTATGAACTTCATCCTATATAATAAAAGGCTAAGGGGGTATTCAATATGGCATTCTGTCGGAATGTCCCAACAGTCGGAATCCCGGACCATTTTAGATCACTCGACCTGCAACTCGACAGGTGGAATACAATGCTGAGTGTCGAAAAGTGGGCGAAAACAGACGTGGATTGTGGAGAAAAGGCTATGAGTTTGACAATCCACCGCCGTTGCCAACAAAACAGATCTGACTTGTTTTAAATTTGGATCTGTTTTGTCAAAATCCGCCTTCAATGCTGTAGGAAATGGCAGCATTGAATAGGCAGCAGCCGCTATTTAGGCAGCAGCCGCTATTTCTCATGTCGGAAATAGCCCCCAACATTGAATACGCCCTAAGGCTGCTCCTTATCTCTGTGAGGGGAATTCAAGTGTATTACCCGCTGGTGCCCACTAGATGGCGCCTGACTGAGCAATTCCAGTATTTATAGGTTTATAGAGTTTCCAGTATTTATAGGTTTATAGAGTTTACTAAATAAATTTACACTACAATCAAATTTTTTGTCACCCCCCATTTGGAGCACAGAGAAAATAGAAAATGAATCTGTTTAATTATTGGGGATTGTAAATTCTTAATTAAAGTTTGAAGTTAGGGGATTTATAGCTTATTATTTTATTTGTGTGTATTGGATGAACAGGATGCTTTGACCATTATTGATACTAATATTAAAGTAGTAATGCAATACAACATAGAACACTCTGGGCCATTTTCAATAGGACCGACGATGGGTTAAACGGAGAGGATCGCTGAAAACAAGGGACCCTCGCCGTTTAACCCCCATGCTGGCCGCTCACCGTATTCAATGTCAGAGGACAGCAAGGATTCCCCCAAATGGTTCATGGCTAATACAGGGAGCCACCTGCATTTAGCCACGAACCTCGCTGTTTTGGTGGCCATACACGCTGGTTCCACATCACTGTAAAACCAAACGAGGTGGAAACGGCGTGTGCAGGGGGGTCAATTGAATACTGACCGTGCAAGCTGTGACAGCGAGCAGTCAGCACTGCTAGCTGTCACAGCTCTCAAAAAGCATTGAATACTGCCCTCTATGGAAATGGGTGATTTAAAATCAGAAATAAATGAAAACAATTATCACCATGATTTAGGGGCAGATTTATTAAGCTTGGAGAAGAGATAAACTGGAGATAAAGCGGAGAAAAGGTAAAAGGAGATAAAGCACAGCCAATCAGCTGTGTTTGAAAAAGACAGTTGGGAGTTGATTGGCTGGTACTTTATCTCCTCTTACCTTTTCTCCGCTTTATCTCCAGTTTATCTCTTCTCCAAGCTTAATAAATCTGCCCCAAAGTATTTTAATGGCACAAATGGAGTCCAGGAAGAAGTCAAGTCCTATCAATAGTATTAGATTTGATGAGAATTCAATCCACATCCATAAGTATCATATAATTAAAAATCACTACTCTTCTTTCCTCCCTGATTTATCTCCCTTCCCTTATTTGCTTTCAGCACCATGGGTGGGAAGACTGTTTCCCTTTCCCAATGCTTTCACCACCATGGATGGGAAGACTGTCGCCCTTTCCCAATGCTTTCACCACCATGGGTGGGAAGACTGTCTCCCTTTCAGTATGCTTTCAGCACCATGGATGGGAAGACTGTCTCCCTTTCCCTATGCTTTCTGCACCATGGGTGGGAAGACTGTCTCCCTTTCCCTATGCTTTCAGCACCATGGGTGGGAAGACTGTCTCCCTTTCAGTATGCTTTCAGCACCATGGGTGGGAAGACTGTCTCCCTTTCCCTATGCTTTCAGCACCATGGGTGGGAAGACTGTCTCCCTTTCCCTATGCTATCAGCACCATGGATGGGAAGATTGTCTCTCTTTCCGTATGCTTTCAGCACCATGGGTGGGAAGAATGTACAAATAGAGTAGTGAAAATATCTTTTATAAAATGAAAGTGTTTAATAACACATTGTACACAGAACATAAAAAGCATTTGAATCTCCACAGTGGTAAACTGCAGCAAACTTGGGGCAATCAGCAAGAAGTCCCAGTGCAATAAGGAACTGGTTACACCTTGGTTCTGGATACTGTGCCTATCTTATGATTCCACCAACCACACCACCCCAGTCACCTAGAGTTCATAGTCAGAGTCACACTTAATGCATTCCTTGCATCTTTGGGATCTTCATTAGGTATGCATTTAAAATTTAAAAAAAATTCGTCTCTTTAGTACCAATACATAGTAGAATTATTTCTATTAAAGCCTAACTTAAATGTTTGTAAAAGTCTGTATTTTTTCTTTTGACTCTAGTTTATAATGTCTGACAAACATGTCATATTAAAAGTGTAACAAAACCAAAGCTCAAAAATAAGGGTGGTATCTTGGAACACAGCAAGCCAAATCAGTCGATACCAGAGTAAAAGAAAAAACATTATTGAACTTTTTAAACATCTGGTCACATTTAAAGATTGATTGAAAAGATTATTGACTTTTCGAAAATTGTCTAATTGACATTTGTAATGATGGTGATTAATTTGTTGCTATATTCAATGAAGTCTCAGATTTCACGTTGATTGCAAATGAACATCAGAAGCAAACTACGAAACACTTTCAGGCTAAGAAACCGACTCAGTTCAATCGAATTTCAAACTTGTTTGAAGAGTTTGACCATCCAGTTATAACAGACGTTATGGCATACACTGTATAACATTTCTGCTCCACAGATATTGGCATCTGTGATCACACGAGCCTTCAAATATAGCTGCTGTAGAAAGCAAAATTCCCCATGGAGACTCTTCCATTGCACTTGATGACTAGTCAAACTTGCAGAAGTTCATGATGTTGGAATAGATTATGATAAGCTGTCCCTTGTCACACACTCCAGTGCTTTCTGTATCAGGAATGACATTTAGTGTTTCAGCACCATATCTGCTCTAGTCTAAAGCATTGCACCATTACGTGCAGCTTGAAAGAAGTAAACTGTACCTAATAATTTCCTATTTCTGACATCCCACATTTATTATGTGCACGCAGCATGTAACATTTCGTATTCAGATGTCACTGTGCAATGGGAAAAAAAAGCAATGAACAGAAAAAATAAATTAGTAATGTGTATATGACAAGATGACCTAGTACAAATATTGTGCATGAAACTGCATAGAACATATTGCTACAACATAGGAAAACACATCCCACCACGCTATAAAAGTGTTAATATGATATTAACATTAATTATTTAATTATAATCCTATGTATTGTTTTAAATGTATGCATGAGAAACGCATGCATGTATGCATGATGGTTGGGGGCACTGGCGTTTCTATAATAGGTGCACTGTGTGACCAGACGGGCCCACACAACGCACATTCTGCACCCATTCACCTCTGTGAGGTACTGAAAAAATGGGCATTTTTAAGTGATTCGCGGATGCGCAATAGAGGTACCCTCTGGAACGCCATACAGGCATCATTTTCCTGGAGACCTATACATGCAAAGTAGACTCTGGCATATCAACAGAGTCTCTACACCCCCAGGGGCAGATTTATTAAGCTCGGTGAAGTGATAAACTGTCTGGTTTTTATCACAGGCCAATCAGCTCTTACCTGTCATTTTTCAAACCAAGCCTGTAGCTTCACAGGTAGGAACTCATTGGTTGGTGATAAAAACCAGAGGTACTTGTTTCCTAGAACGGCGCCCATCGCGGGCATCGCATGTACATCGCATGCCATTATAATGGCATGCGATGCGACCGATGCGATGTCTGCGATTTTACATAGAAATGCATGGTAAAATGTAAATCGTGTCGGTCGCATCGCATGCGGCCAAAAAATCACATGCAATGCGACGACGCGATTACCGATTTTACATAGGGAACAATGTTAAATGGCCCAATTGACCCGATTTCACATAGGGAACAATGTTAAATGGCCCACAGACCCCAAATAGCCATCCTGAAGTGTGAAATGCCCCCCCCAATTGTTAACGCCACCCTACGATCAACGTCAACCCGAAGCGTGGCGAGCGCAGCGGTACGCCTCCTTCCGACCTTTTCATACCCCCACTATCCACGTCGGCGTGGAGTTGAGAATAGAAAGTGTGGCGAGCGCAGCGAGCCACCGAGCCCGAAGCGTGGCGAGCGGCCACAGATACCTGTGAAGGCCGCGAGGGGACGCGTATAGCTGTGAAGGTATCCGCGTCCCCTCGCGGGGCTCGCTGCACTCGCCACGCTTCGGGCTCGGTGGCTCGCTGCGCTCGCCACACTTTCTATTCTCAACTCCAGGCCGACGTGGATAGTGGGGGTATGAAAAGGTTGGAGGACGCGTACCGCCGCCCCTCGCGACTTCGGGTTGACGTTGATCGTGGGGTGGCGTTAACAATTGGGGGGGCCATTTCACACTTCAGGGTCGCTATTTGGGGACTGTGGGCCATGTAACATTGTTCCCTATGTGAAATCAGGTCAATTGGGCCATTTAACATTGTTCCCTATGTAAAATCGCGGTAATCGCGTCGGTCGCATCGCATGCGATTTTTTTGGCCGCATGCGATGCGACCAACGCGATTTTTTTCCTTGCGATGCCTAAGATCAATATCTTGGGCGGCGTTCTAGGAAACAAGTACCAAACCAGACAGTTAATCACTTCTCCGAACTTATTAAATCTGCCCCACAGAGAGGAGGAGGTCCAATCCATACCTGCATATAGGCCCCTATTAAAGTGCCTCCAGTTGACGGTAAGATATCATTTGTAAGCTGAATATAGAAGTATCTAATTCTAGTAACCAGGCATGTCCAACCTGTGGCCCTCCAGCTGTTGTGAAACTACACATCCCAGCATGCCTTGCCACGGTTTTACCATTCCTTTATAGCAAAACTATGGCAAGGCATGATGGTACATGTAGTTTCACAACAGCTGGAGGGCAATATTTTGGACATGCCTGCTCTAGAGTAGTGAGCAAAGCTATAGGGCTAATACAAAGATATTCATCTGAGGTTGGAGAGGAACTAAAGAAGGAAATATCATTTCTCCTGACTGGGATCTCTTTCGTATACAGTACATACAAAGTGTGTCTTTAGCTTTCAGTTAGGATTGCAATCATTCTAGTATCAAACTATAGCACAGTAACTCCTCAAAGAATATTATAAATAATGATCCAAAGGGTGATATAAATAAATATGAGTCAGCAATGAACTTTTATCAATCTAACGGAATATAACTATTAGAAAAAAACAAATAAAGCTAATGCTGAGTTAATGCACCTTTCTGATTTTAAACTAATAAAAAAAACCACACAATTAATCTGTGTACACATTATGTCATTCTGGCTCATGGACGATTTTGACTATCCGATTTTGGCTAACTGCACTTTAGATGTACTTTAGATTTAAGCTCTGTACACTCGGGGTGATGTGAGTCCCATGCTGAGCGCAGATCGCTTAGCATACATTGCTGCACACATGCATGATGTGTGCTGACATATTGGTGAGGCCTGTTTTGTTTGCTGAAATGTGGCCCCATCACTCACACGACAGGAAGCCTACCATACAGTACATTACACTTCCATCCAGGGATGCTGCCATAGCTAACATAGAAACATAGAAACAGAATTTGAGGGCACATAAGAACCACTTGGCCCATCTAGTCTGCCCCTTTTTTAAACATGTTACCTCAAACCACATTTGATCCTTATTTTTTAGTAAGGATATCAATATGCCTATCCCAAGAATGTTTAAATTGTACTACTGTATTTGCCTCTACCACCTCTGATGGGAGGCTATGCCACTTATCCACTACTCTTTCTGTGAAGTAATTCTTCCTCAAATTTCCCCTGAATCTTCCTCCCTCTAGTTTCAGCGCATGTCCTCGTGTTCTGCTGCTCCTCTTCCTCTGAAGAATGTCTCCCACCTGTACCTTGTTAAAACCTATATTTGAAAGTTTCTATCATGTCCCCCCTTTCCCTTCTCTGCTCTAAAGTATACATATTAAGATCTTTTAGTCTTTCCTGGTATGTTTTGTGATGTAGGCCATGCACCATTTTAGTTGCCCTTCTTTGTACAGTCTCTAATGTATTTATATCCTTCTGGAGATATGGCCTCCAGAACTGAACACAATACTCAAGATGAGGTCGTACCAATGATCTATACAGTGGCATTATTACTTTTTTCTTTCTACTGCTGATACCTCTCCCTATGCAACCAAGCATCTGACTTGCCTTCTTCATTGCTTTGTTACATTGCCTACCTGCCTTTAAGTCCCCTGAAATAGTGACTCCTAGATCCCTCTCTTCCTCAGTAGTTTCCATTATAGTGCCATTTATACTATATTTAGTCGTTGGATTTTTTGCAACCCAAGTGCATGATTTCGCATTTTTTGGCATTAAACTGTAGTTGCCATGCTCTTGACCATTCCTCTAATCTACCTAGATCATCAATCATTTGTTTTACCCCTCTTGGTGTGTCTACCCTGTTGCATACCTTTGTGTCATCTGCAAAAAGGCACATTTTACCCTCAATTCCATTTGCAATATCACCAATAAAGCACTGGTCCAAGTACAGATCCCTGGGGTACTCCACTTGTAACCTTTCCCTCCTTTGACTGTACTCCATTTACTACAACTCTCTGTTTTCTGTCCTGCAACCATGCTCTTATCCATTCAACTATCTTAGAATCCAATCCCAAGCTTTCAAGTTTATTTAACAGTCTGCGATGTGGGACAGTGTCAAAAGCCTTACTAAAGTCTAGATAAGCTACATCTACAGCCCCACCTTGATCTATTAATTTAGTCACCCAGTCAAAAAAGTCAATAAGATTTGTTTGACATGATCTTCCCCCCAGTATACCCATGCAGTTTTGGATCCTGTAAATTGCTGGTTCTGAGATATTCTACAACTCTTTGTTTTAAGAGTGTTTTCATCAATTTCCCTACTACTGATCGATAGTTGCTTACCTCTTCCTTGCTTCCACTTTTGTGCAGTGGGACTACATTCGCTGTTTTCCAGTCCTCTGGGATTACTCCAGTTGCTAGTGACTGGTTGAATAATTCAGTTATTGGTTTTACCAATAACAGAATGTATTGCAGCCCATGTTGGCTAACCTATACAAGGCCAGTTTTAGTTCCCAATCCACCCCTGATGGATTTGGCACTTCTATACATTCCCCACTCCCAGGCAGCAATGGCTAATGCTAGCTACATACCAGAACAATGAAAATTGTGAGCAGACTGGAAACCGATCGTACGATCGTCTCACAATCTGTTGAAGCACACGATCTGCATACGATCCAAAACCGATCCAACCAAAGGATCAGCGGGGACGCGCATCAGATCGGAATCGGATCAGAAATGGCCCAAAACATGCACAATTTACATACAATCAGTTGAGATTGTATCGAAATCAGTTGTTTTGATGCCAAATCGTTCTGGTGTGTACCCTACATTAGGGTGCAGAGAGACTATCATCGCATCCACTGATTTGGCCAATAAATAAAATAAATAAATAAATAAAATAAATAACTAAATAAATAAATAAAAAAAACTAGCTACCAGAGAGCAGCTCTATCGTGACATGGGGGCTATAAACTTGGCACATATTATTGTGCTTGAATGTCATATTGTGATCGCTTTCCCAAAAGGCTTTGTTAATGAAATAATTAACCTATATTCATTGCACAAATTGCTGTATGTGAGTGCATGCTTGATTCTGCCACCAGAATAATGTAATTTTTTTCTAAGACCTGCAAACTATCATTTTCACTGACGAGTCAAAAGCAGGGTGGAACAATACTTCAGTACATCATGTAGTATTCCGGCTTTACTCTTGCTTATTGTCACAATCCGGGTATTAAGACTTTCTTACCAGCTAAGTGCCTGCGCAGGTTCTGCTTGCGTTCCAAGTCGGGGCACAGTTGGCATCCTGGGCTCAGTACAGCTGTCCCACGGTCATCTCCCGGTTCTCCCAGCACTGCTGTGTCCGCAGCGGTACAGCATGTCTCTCCCCTTGTGCTGAGTGACAGCGCTCAGCATCCAGCAACCTCTCAGTTTGCCGCCATTGCTCCCGGCCACAAGCATGGCACAAACAAACAGACTTTCCCGCCTTAGCCTGACATGGGACATTGAACCAATCGTGTGCAGTCTAAGCTCCCTGTCATACCTACCCAGCCAATTATGGCCTACCAGTGGGTATAAGTATGCTGGAAAATCACAGAATGATGCTAGTGCTTCAATTGTCTCCTGTTGGTACAGTTGTGCTTTGTCTGCTGCAGTGTGTCTCAGTTCCAGGTATACCAGCTCCTGTGATTCCGTGTCCAGCCAAGGATACTCACCTCAGCAGCCTCCAGCCTAGCTCCGGTCGATGCTCCAGCCATCGCTCCAGTCGATGTCCTAACATTGTTCCACAATCCAGTCGATGTCCTAACATCGTTCTGCATTCCAGTTGATGTCCTAACATTGTTCAGCATTCCAGTCGATGTCCTCACATCGTTCCACATTCCAGTCAATGTTCTACCATACTCACACACAATGTACATCTGTGCTAAACATATCCAAAATTGCAAAAGCACATCTAAGCACCAACTAGAACTAGCATAAAACATATGTGTGTACAATAAATTTAGTTGTATTATATAGCTTAATCTCTGAGGATAATTCCTAACCTATTAGCTGTAACTGCATACACCATAATTGTGTGACATATAGCTGATCACATATAATACCACACACACGTAGCAGTGGACAGGGAGAAACACACATTTAGTTACTCAACTGCGGCTACATTGTATTGCAGTGTTCCTATAATAAAGCACTAAGGGGGTTATTCTGGTTGGTGCGGCCAAACGTGCGTACGTCCCATATTAGCGCACGCTCTCCGTACACGGCCGTTGAGGTTAAGTCCACCCACAAATCAGCCGCATACGTACGGCCAGAAACAACGTCGGAGGGGAGTGGCGTACAATTGAGCGTACGCCAACGTACACGGACGGATCACCCCTTACACACCGACAACTGGCGTACAACAGAGCGTACGCCACCGTTTACGGACGTCTCTCGTCCGTCTTCCCGCCGACTTCTTGAGGCAATCTGAGCGTACGCCAGCTTGCACGGACGGGTCGCTATTGTTTTCAATGGAAAACTCAGCTTATGTCACCGCTCGTGAGAGTGAGCGTACGTCCGTGCACGCTGGCATACCCTTCACATATATGGACCTGCAAATCTTGCCTTTCAACTATAATTCAGACAATTAATTAATTATTCTAATTGTTATTCAATTATTGTTTTCTATTAACTCAATTGTCTACCTTAATAAAGACCCTAATAAAACAACATTTTAACCCTCATTACATGTATATTTGTTATGTTCTAATGTGGCATTTTAATCACTATCTATGTGTCCCCACATTGCTTTTACTTTTAAATAAATTTATGTTGGTGTTTGTGTGTATGTACTAAATTATGTCCATAATTAGTTTGTCCAAAATGTGTAACATGTATACCTACTGTACCCTGATGTTATGTGTGATGTTTTAATCGAACAACATTAAACATTCATGCATTTTCACTATGTGTTATTTAACTCAAAAACAAACACATTCACACAGCAATCGTTACCCCTCACCTCAAATTACAAATATAACTTACATTACACATCTGTATGTACCTGCCCTTACAAACCCTCTAACATTTGTATAATTAAAAACACAGGCAACTTCTAACTGAATCGAAACTTTTATTTTTGTGAAACATAACAAAAAAAAAATCAAAAAATTAAAAGAGGGCCTCCAGGCGCAAAAAAAGTATATTTAAATAAAACAGGGTTAAAAAGATTTCCTGTACAATCTGGGCCACATCTTCCTGGTGCTGGTCAGTGTCTGTAGTGAAGGGAAAAAAACCATTATATTTAATATATCATATACACAAATGTTTGTTGTATTTGTACATAATAAGAAGTTGTGAGTTAAGTGTGAAGGCCACATACATTTTTCAACTACATTGAAGAAGAGTATGCTGTAAACACAGTACTAAAAACTAATATGTTAACACACACATACTGTACATATTACATAACATTAAATAGATTCCTCCTTCTTGGATGAATGTATGCTGTATCCCAATTGGTAGTTTTGTTTTGGGGGGCTCACCTCTAACCTCACAATTAGGCTGTGCTATTTAAGGGTTATGACATTGTTGCGGCTTAAGCACTCCTTACTATTTTAAATTTAGGACATTGCTGTACAAATTATAGGCCTAAAGCTATGTTTGTAAAGCATGCATCCGCATGGCCTCACACACTATGAACAAAACAATCTATAAATTAATGTTGCACATCATGCTGGGAAGTGGAGTTACCCAACACCTGGACCCACATAACTACAACACCACTAATGTCGGATATGTCATTGGATGTACTGTTATATCAATTATTCAAGGGGTGAGCCATGGCCACACTCAAAAAAAACAACAAGGGGACCCTTGTTCCTAGAGAAGGACAGGCCACACCTCATGGTCGCCCTGCAGTGATATGTTGCAACTAATGTTGATGTTGGATACACATATGTGGTTGTTGTGATTGTTTATGTGTAGAAATGTGTAGGTAAACATTAGACACATTATTTACTTACGGCTAGTTGAGCCATCCTGCTCGCCGCTGGTTGGGTGTCCGGTGGTTGGGGGGGTCAGAAGCAAGGGGGATGGGATAGGACTTGGGATACAGGTAGTGGGTTGGAGTGGGGATTGGAGAGGTTTGGGGGTGGGTGGTGGGGAGGTGTAGGGGGGTTGGAAATGGGGTGGGGAGGGGGTGTTGGTGGGTGTAGGGGTGTGGGTGGGGGTAGGGGTGTGGGTAGGGGTGGGGGTGGGGGTAGGGGAGGGGGTGGGGGTAGGGGAGTGGCTGGTGGAAGGGGATGTAGAAATGGGGTGGTCACCAGCAGGACCCAATGTCTCCTCCTCTAAATCCTCCTCTTCCTCCTCCTCTTCCTCCTCCTCTTCCTCCTCCCGGGCTGCCTCCTCCCGGGCTGCCTCCTTCCGGGCTTCCATGCGTGCCCTTGCGCGTGCTGAAATGTTCATGTTGATGGCATAGAAATCGAAGGTTGGGTTTCAGAAAAATGGGGGAATAAAAAATTCACATTAGTCATGCTCATAACCTTACAAATTATCATTTCTGTTATATTTCATACATTTATCATGCTAACTAATTGATATGCTACACCCAAAAACAGAGCGACTACATATACCCCCCTATACACCCCTTGTACACCCCATATACCCCCCTATACACCCCTATACACCCCATATACCCCCCTATACACCCCATATACACCCCATATACCCCATATACACCCCTATACACCCCTATACACCCCATATACACCCCATATACCCCCCTATACACCCCATATACACCCCTATATACCCCTTATACACCCCATATACACCCCATATACCCCCCTATACACCCCATATACACCCCATATACACCCCTATACACCCCTTATACACCCCATATACACCCCATATACACCCCATATACACCCACATACTCATGAACATATTTATAAAAAGTACAGAAATCATTGCAAAAAAACGCAGACATACTAGTAAATAAAAACTTACATCGGGCAATATGGCGGCGAATTGAAGAGAGCATCACTGGCTGCCGCCGGCGCAGGTCAGACCAGCGCCGCTCCACTTGTGCCAGGCTTCTGCGGACGCCGGTCCGGGCGTATATTAGCCGGCAGGCAGCATTATATGCCCGCCGCTTGTCCATGTTGGACACATATGGGCCCCTGGGCCCCAGGCGCCGGTCTATGACCTCAACCAAGGCCACCAGCTCCTGGTTAGAAAAGGCGTTAGCCCTGGTTGAAGTCATATTGGCAATGGCGCAGTTATTAATTGCAGGTACATATATCACTTTTGGTGCTTGCTGATTGGTCTAAAAACTTGTTTGTTTAGTATTAACTTTATTAATCCTTCTTACATTAACAAACTGGATGCGAATAGAAACTTACGCGGACCGTTCTGATATACACACACCATAACCAACAGTATGCTTTCAATGTATAGAGAGACGTACTGTATATACAGTGTGCTGAAAATAATACACGCAACCGTCTACTAATAAATACGCTGATAAAAAAAACACAATACAACGATTTCCATGGAGAGACGTACTGTATATACAGTGTGCTGAAAATAATACACGCAACCGTCTACTAATAAATACGCTGAAAAAAAACACAATACAACGATTTCCATGGAGAGACGTACTGTATATACAGTGTGCTGAAAATAATACACGCAACCGTCTACTAATAAATACGCTGATAAAAAGGCACAATACAACATGTTGGTGTATGACAATTTCATACTCATTACATATGTAAGGAAAGCATTATAACGTGATGTTTTTAAATGTGATTCAGAAAGCATACACAAACTCCAACAGATACCACCTGACAACACTCATCATTGGAATGACAGGTGCACACATTTCACCATGTAGCACACAATGGTCCACAACCTGTGTATGTGCATGTACAGGTGAATGTTCAGGTGAATGTTCAGGTGCGTTGAGACCTGCGTAATTTAAGCGGGAATTATCGCCGGGAAATATCGGCGTAAATTAGCTACTACATTGCGGGAAAAATATACGCCCCCTTGTTCATGGCGGGAGATTACCATATAAATATTCAGGCAGATGCAGGCCAGAATTGCTGCAAACATGTCTAGCTCAGATGATTCCGCAGCTGAGGACGCTCTACAGAGAGCAAGAGCAGAATCCTTGCTTGAAAGGTTGAGGCACAGGGAGCAGGAGAGGACAAGGAGGACCCAAGATCAAGGGGGCCCCTCACTAACAGCCACTACTGCAATGCCACCAGCTACACAAGGGCCAAGCAACCAGCCAGAACAAGAGGTTGCATCTCTCCAAACAGGTGTGACCCAGCAGGTGCATGGTGAGAGAACTGGGGCCACCAGAAAACGAGCTGCAACATCTAGGGCAAGGACTGAGCAGGATACCACCATCAAAAAGAGAAACCCTGCATTTGTAGAGGCAGAATTTAGAATTTTAGTGCCCAGGGCACGCGAATGGATCGAATTGCCAACCAGGAAGCCGGGTGCCAGTGCAAAGAGAAACCTTTGGGACAAGATCACAGAGGAAGTGAACCAGGTGTCACCAGTGGTCAGAGATTGGCTAGCAGTGAAGAAAAGGCAAGTGTGTTTCTCCCCCTGATAATGTCATATGTGTGTACATATGTTACATGTATGTTTTGAGAATAATAGAAAGGTGTGTTTGTAGATAGTGCTACACTTCAATGTCACATGTGAACACAACCATGTCTAATAACCCACATTTATATATGAAAAATGCACCATTGGTGTGATGTGAGGTTATGGGCACAGTTCTGCTCATGTGAAGTATGTGATGGGACAACAGAAAGTGTGTTGTTGAAAAAGAGTTGTTGTAACATGTTCCATATGATGCTACTGAAACAAGAATGACCAAACTGTGCACATGTAGCTGGTGAGAAACTACACATCCCAGAATGCCTTCCCATAGTTAAATTACTCCATAATAACCACACTGTCAAGCTATGGTGGAATGTGTAGTTTCACACCAGGTGGAGGTGCATAATTTGGCCATGGATGATGTCATTTCTGCATAGTGATCTATGTATGTGCATTTAGTGGCCTAATGAATGAGATGAGACACTGAAATGCCTCATAATGGAGACATTAATGTGTGTGTGGGAAACATATGGCTAAAAAACATAAGATCACCCACACTAGGAAATGTAACGTAGTCATGATGTTCACTAGCACAGTGGTGCACATATCTCATGGTGATATTTGTATTTTTTAACTTGTAGGTGGTCAGACTTCAAAACTACACTGAAGAGGAAGATGACTGACCGGTACAACCACAGCATGTCCACCGGGAGGGGGCCTATGCCAGATCATTTGGAATATACCCCCCTGGAGCAGGACGCCTTGGATGTTATTGATGTGGCCGAGGTCAGGGGGATATCCAATGTGGATAGTGAGCTCCCGGTGGAGGTCTTTGCTGCTGCTTTTGATGGTAAGTCACAGTAATGCATTGTATTTGGAAAGATATTTTTTAGTGCGTATGTGATGGTGACATTGTTTTCAATTATTATCCTAGAAGAAGCAGAAACACAGGATGAACCGGCAGCATCTTCCTCTGCAGAGCCACAGGTGGAGCAAGTGGTCCAGCCTCCACCAACACGACACCCCCAGCCACTGGACACATGGGATGCCAGGTGGAAGGTGATACTGGAGAGGATGGAGCAGCGGGGGGAGGAGTCTGCGGTCTGTCAGCAGAAGGTTATGGAATTTCTGGCAGATTGGAAGCCCACAAAGAGGCAGCAGTGTGAGGCCTTAAACCGCATCAATGACACTCTGGCGGCTGGCATGCAAAGCATTGTCCAGCAATTCAGCCGCCAGAATGACATTCTGGTGGAGCTGCTCACCACCGCCAGGTCCCTAAGGGACAATCCCCCATCTGCTGGCCCACCCCAAGCTGCTCCCCAACCTTCCACCTCTGCTGACCCTCCTGTGTCCAGTAGGGGAAGGCCGCGCAAGCCAGAGCCAAAGGCCCCTGTCCCCAAGGCCCCATCTAAAAAGGGAAAAAAAAGGCCCAAATAATGACACCTGGTTCACTTCCTCTGTGGTTGGACCCCAAATGTTTAAATTGCACTGGACATCCACTTCCTGAGTTGGCCATCGATCCATTTTCGTGCCATGGGCATTAAAGTTCTTATTTTGACCTCTAGAAATGCAGGATAAATTTTTGGTGGTGTGTATCATGCTTAGTATTCACCCTGGTTGTTGCAGTACGTATTCTGGTGTCCACATTTCTTTCACCATTGCATTTGCAGGGTAACACATGTTTGGAGATATGCAACTTCTTGTTCTGGCTGATTTTTATTTTTGTGTATATTTTATATTTTATTTTTATTTATGACATTAAAGTGGCAAATAAGCTGTGATGCTGAACAGCAAATAAATTTATTTTCCCAATTACAACACAATTGTTGTATGTGTAATTTCTTGTGTGAAACAAATAATACATTTATGTGTACTTACTGACCAGGGTATTTTTGAGCATTTCTTGAAGTGTGGTAGAAGTTTCCCATGTGTAACCCTCTCCATGGCCATTCACATGTTCATATCCAACTTTTCCCTGCTAATTAGTTTGTGTCAGCACATGTGCAGAGCAACTTAATAGGTGAGAAAGCAGTTTGTGTGCAGGTGAGGTAGCTCCTACATTAGTAGGTAAAAGCAGGTCCAGAACAATGATTTCCTCATGGAGTGGGTGAGGTAGACAAACAAGGGTCAAAAGGGACATTTGTGTAGGAATGCATATGTGTCCTCCCTAAAAAAAGATGTGTGAATCAGCCAAACATGATAAAATTGCTTGTGAACAAACATGTTTAACTATTGAAATATATATGAGTTTACAGTGTCATAAGCAGATGTAGGAATCCTTTGTTAGAGAGATGTGAGTGCAATAATGTGATTGGTGGCATCTTACATCCAGAGTGTAGTAAAATCCAATTCATAGCAGATCAGAAAGTGGTACAGTTCGGTATTTTGGGTACTATACAAAGATTGTGTGCAAAATAGTGGGCATGGGCTTAAAACATTGCTGAAACATCCTTTGTAGGTGTTAGATGTGGTTTATGTTATTGTATCATAAATACGAAACCTATGTTTGTATTAGAGTGAACACGTTGACACATGTCGACTTGTGTAGATTGAGTGTGCTACTGTGTAAAGTCTATGAAAGCACGTAGTGAATGTGTATAACTGTTTAACAAATACCTACCTTAGCATATATAAGCAGGTCTTAAAAAGATTCTTACCTTAAATGAAACAAACCTTTAAATGTCGAGAAGTATAGAAAGATAAGCTTCCAAGGTGTTTCAGTGCTGTGTGTGACTTGCAGGTAGTGAAATAATGGTTTGGACTTAATAGACTGCAGCATTGCTTATTACATTTCAGGTGTATGTGTTTGAGTAGTAATCAGTGTAAATTAGCAAACCCAGGCGCACGCTGTCATGCGGTATCTGTAGGGGTGGTCTGAGGTGGCGGTTGGCGGCCGCCTGTTTTGTGTCCGAAATGAACGGTGCTTTAGCCGATCGTGCGGTAGTAGCACCGTTCATTTTTGGTGCACACCCCCGTGTACGCCCATGTTTACGCCCATTTTCCCTCATTATTTCGGCCGCTCCCCTCAACACGCCCCTATGCCGCCCCCAATGACCGTACTCTCGCGTACAGGTTTTTTCGCACGGAGAGACCCGTCCGTAAGCGTTGTGGAGTGTTCGCGCCTGCGCATTGGAGATGGTACGCATGCGCAGATCATTAAAAACCCCGGAACGTACGCGTACGGCCCAGCCGCACCAACCAGAATAAGTCCCTAAGCAACACTGTTTCAAATCCTCAGTACACCAACCTGTATTAACAGGATTGATGCTACTTAAACAAAATTTAAATTAAGTAATAGTGTTGAAAGGAACACTATCCAAAGTGCAAAATAAAAAAGAAAGTATAAAAAACTGATCTGTGATATCAACAACTGACACATGAGGCGGACAGAATACACTTAAACACACACAGTGCAATATAATTATTAATCACTTTATTTCTATAAATTTTCACTTATGTATGTTTGTCTATACTTCGCTGGCTTTCAGCATTTTTAGATAATAAGAAATAAAAGTTAAATTTTAGCAATCAATTTGTCAGTGGAAACTCTCAACAGGATTATTACACTAAAAACCAGTTGAATAAGTGCCCCGAATTGGGAATCTTTTCTTTCTTTCTCCATCATATATGTTATCATATCATCAAGTTGCCAAGTACAACCTTCTGTTTCCAGCTTCTACAATAAAACTGGTTGTACTTGTCATCTCCGTTTGTTTACTGCCTCTGGGTGCACTGCGGTGCTGTGAATGCACAAGGGTCTCCTGATAAATTCCCCGATTTGTATATCGGTCCGAGTTCCCACCAGAGGTCTTCGTCCCAGTGACTCGGACCCCTGGCATGACAATGCTAAGAAGTGATTGGTCGGGTCGTCCTTTTGCATGTTGAGACTAGGGAGGAACTTAATCGGTGTTCAATGAGGTAGAACATTCTCAGATAGAAAAATGTGTCCTACACTGATGAGCTCCATTCAGTGCAGAGTAGTCTGTCTGCAGCATTGCGTAGCATTCATTAAATTGTTTTGCAAGGAGTGATAAATCTTTTCTGAGAATGGTAAATCCATCAGAGCATTTTCATTGAGTTTCTGTAGCATTGGTATTTGGATTTATGGACATACAGGCTAGATAATATCGCACACTCGTACAATTATACAGGGAAATAAAAGGGAGATAATATCTTCATATAGAAAAAGGAAAGCAGATTTATTTTTCCTATTTTACCTGCAGCAGTTCTAAAACTACAGTTGCACAAAATGATTGCAGCCAGCAGTGGGATGTAGCGCACACAATTCATATGCACTATTAATATGATAACTGTAGCATCTGCTACACCGTAAGTGCCAAGGATTGTGGGAAAGTTGAATTATTGGATATTGCATATTAACATATTGTAGATTATTTGACCAAACATGATTAATTCCAAAGCCACGTTAATGTACCCATGTATCAAGGATGGACAGTTAATTATATGGCCTCTTCTAGCTTATTACATCAAACACTGTTTAGAGGCATTTCTAAAGAGAAGGCCCACTTGCAGCCTCATCTGTCCAGGGTCCCTACTTTCTATCCGGCAGTGCTGTAGAGTCAGGGCACACACCTGCTCGTAGAGTCAGAGCACTAGATAGCTCAGACTCTACTGCGCATGTGTAGAACTCCAAAACAAATGGCGATGTGGCCATTTTTGTTGGGTATTCTGGCAGCACTGCTGCCTTCGTCACGGGACTCCGGAGGGGGTTTAACTGTTAAAATAATGGGTGCAGGGTGTGCGGTGTGGGCCCTTCTGGGACTCAGAATTATCAGCACGGATGATGTAATGGTTAGTATTACTGCCTCACAGCATTGAGGTCATGGGTTCAATTCCCAACATGGCCCTAACTGTGCAGAGTTTGTATATTCTCCCTGGGCTTGCGTGGGTTTCCTCCGGGTACTCCGGTTTCCTACGACAATCCAAAAATATACTGGTAGGTTAATTGACTTCCAACAAAATTAACCCAAGAATGAATGTGTGTGTGTACACGTGGTAGGGAATATAGATTGTAAGCTCCACTGCGGTACGGAGTGTTCAAATATTCTCTGTAAAGCGCTGCGGAATATGTATGCGCTATATAAGAAACTGTTAATAAATAAATAATTATGCTTTAATCAGGTATTTGATTATAAAAATCTTTTTATAAGGATGCTGTGGTGAAACATATTGGCAGAGTGTCTATAAGTACGTGCAGTGTGGTTGTTAGACGACACACTCCGAAGATATAACCAACTGAAGGATTTATTCAAGTGGTAGGCTTGTAGGATACAACAGTACTTTTGCAGTTAACTTCAGGCAGTAATACAACTGGTACATTGGGAATCACAGTGTCTGATTGTTACTTAGCTGTAGCGTTTGGCTTGTGCAGGGTTAATGGCTATCAACTGGTTTACGCTGGCGGTATCTCTCCCAGTCGTCGCTGCTGCCAATGATGATGGATCTCCCTGTGCAAAGGTCACGCTTGTAACGGGATTACAGCGGGGCTTGCTCTTACGCGCTCCGGTGCACGTGGAGCTACAAACAGCATGGATGGAGTCACACACGTTCTGAGGCACACACTACGCGGGGACTTCCTCGCAGGAAAGGGAAATGCTGCCAGCAGGGTCAGGGGTCTCTGCCCTGCTATACGCTTAAGCGAGCTGTCACTCAGGGTGACGTCTAACTACAGTGCTGCAAGGGGACAAAGCAGTCTGTTAAGCTGCACACTAGACAGTGTATGGAGACAGACGCTGAGCGCTACAATCTAACACTCCCCCTCGCTTAAGGCTGTCTTCGGCTACATAAAAGAACTTGATACAATACTTTGTCCTTTTGTAATACCTGTAACCGAAAATATGGTTAGAGAGAAAAGACATTCAGAACATCAAAACTTCAAATCAACATTTTGAACTTAGACAAGTCCACAGTCCTTCACGAACTTTATAAGCAAGTTTGACGACAGTCCTTTAGTGAGCATGTCAGCAACATTCTGTTCACTTGCAATGTATTCAACATCGATGGACTTGTTCTCCACTAGTTCTCTGATGAAGTGGTGTCTTATCGCGATGTGTTTCGACCTTCCATGATGCTTGGTAGTACAGGAAAGATCTATTGCTCCCCTGTTGTCACATGCGATACTGATAGTCTCTTCTTCATAAAGTAGACCTAACTCACACAAAGTCTCTTTGATCCAGAGTGCTTCCTTTGATGTCTCTGTAAGAGCCATGTATTCGGCCTCAGTTGTTGAGAGAGCAACGGTTGGTTGTTTTCTACTCGCCCAACTAACTGCAGCTCCGGCCAGTGTGAACAGGTAACCGGTGTGGGATCGACGATCATCTTCATCTGCTCCCCAGTCGGCATCGCAGAAGACTTTCAAATTTGAATTGCTTGTCTTGGCGAATTTTAATTTCAAGGAACTTGTACCTTTTAGGTATCTCAGGATCCTCTTCACTGCGATCCAGTGTTGCCTTCCAGGATTTATTGCAAATTGGCTCACCCGACTGACTGCATGAGTGATGTCTGGACGGGTTCCAATACTTGCATACATAAGACTTCCAACCACGCTCTTGTAGGGAACATCTTGCATTTCCTCTGCTTCTTCTTGTGTGGTTGGTGACATACCTTTTGTAATCTTGATGCTTTTGTCAATTGGTGTATTTATTGACTTGGAGTCTGCCATCCCATACTTCAAGATTGTTGCCTCGATGTACATTTGTTGGTCGACTGTGACTGTCCCTTTTTTCAGGTTTTGAACAATTCTCATTCCCAACAAATGATTGGCTGGACCTAAGTCTTTCAACTTGAATCTCTGTTTTAGTTGATCTCTCACACTTGTGATGTGATCTTCGTGACCTGCTATAAGTATATCATCCACATAGACTGCTATGATGAACAACTTTTCTCCCAGAGTTTTGTGATAAAGGCAGTGGTCAGTCTCTGATCTAATAAAATTCATTTCAAGTAGTACTGTGTCCAATTTTATGTACCAGCAACGACCACTCTGCTTCAGGCCGTATATGGATTTCTTCAGAAGACACACCTTTTCTGTCTGAAGTTCATCCTCATTATAATGATCTGGTGTTTCCATATAGATTTCTTCAAGTAACTCTCCATTTAGGAATGCTGAGTCGAAGTCTAGTTGGTATAGCAGTAAGTCTTGTAAGGTGGCGACTGCAATTACTAACCTGAGAGTGTTATACCTCGCAACAGGTGAGTATATCTCCCCATAGTCAATTCCGGATCTCTGTGTGTATCCCTTAGCAACAAGACGGGCTTTGTAATGGGCAACTTCTCCGTCTGAATTTAACTTCTTGCAGAAGACCCACTTGTTCTTGACTGTCTTGCGGTTGCTTGGCCTATCTACTATGGTCCAAGTATCGTTCTCTTTCAGTGCTGATAGCTCTGTGTCTATTGCAGATTTCCATTTCGCCCAATCACTGCACGCTTTCGCTTCTTGAATACTCTGAGGTTCACTGAAAGCAATATTCGCATATTCTTCCTCATATCTCCTGGCTGGTATGCCCTTGTTTCTTCTTACAGAAGCTCTGTTTGTTGGTTTGCTTCCCTCTTCAGTATTTTCTGTTTCAGGTATGCTTTCTATTTCACACACCTCTACTAGTGCTTGCTTTTCTTGTTCTTTTGCTTTTGTGGGTGATGCTGTTTCTTGAAATATCACATCTCTTGATTTCAGAAGACGTCTGTTCTCTGCATCCCAGAGCCTGTACCCTTTGCTCTCCTCACAATAGCCTAGCAATATGCACTGTCTTGATTTTGGGTCAAGTTTCTTCCTTTTCTCCTTTGGTATATGCGCATAAGCTCTGCTCCCAAAGACACGGAGATGACTGATGTCTGGCTTCTTCCCAGACCAGGCCTCTAAGGGGGTTTTTCCCTTCACGGCCACTGTAGGTGTTCTGTTTTTCAGGTATACTGCAGTAGATACAGCTTCTGCCCAAAAACTCTTCTCCAGGCCAGCATCGTTCACCATCGCTCGTGCTCTTTCAACGATTGTTCGGTTCGCCCTTTCACTTACGCCATTCTGTTCAGGCGTGTAGGCCATCGTCAGCTGATGCTTTATGCCATGTTTTCTAAGAAAGTCGGTTAGTTCTTCATTTTCGTACTCTCCCCCATTGTCGGATCTCAGGACCTTTAGCTTTAGGCCCGTCTGAGTCTCCACTAGGTTCTTGTACTCCACAATTTTCTTGACCACCTCACTTTTCTTCCTTATGAAGTATACGTGTGTCATTCTTGTGGCGTCATCGATGAGAGTCATGAAGTACTTGTAACCACTGGTTGACTCCTCTTCCATTGGTCCGCACACATCTGTGTGCACCAGAGCTAATTGTGATTCTGCTCTGCCTGCTGACTTGGGAAATGGGTTGCGGGTCTGCTTGCCTTTTATGCAACTCTCGCACACAGGTCTACCGGTGTCTTTCACTGTGATTCCTGTTGCCATCCCATCAGCTAATTTCTGGACATTATCATATCCTAAGTGTCCCAAACGTCTGTGCCAGAGTTCCATCGATTCATTTTCAGCAGAGGCTGCCAAAGCTACACATACATCTGTGTCTAGGACATATAGTTGGTTGCATCGGGTTGCTGAAGCAATTACAGTCCCTCTTTCATTATGCACCATACACCTGCCCTTTGCAAACTGGACTCTGTAGCCTTTTGCCTCGAGTACGCTGATAGCGATGAGGTTACTTCCCAATTCTGGTACATACAGGACGTCTTGAATATCTGTGACTACTGTCTGTCCCTCAATTCTTAGTCTCACTGTGATTGTCCCAACATTTGATGCAGTAAGGACCTTTTCACCAATCCCGGTAACTGTTGTGGGTGTACACTGTGTTAAAGAATTGAACCACTCCTTGTTGCAGCTGAAGTGTCTAGAGGCTCCCGAGTCCATGTACCAGAGATCCCTCCTTGGCTTGTCTGTTACATTCAGTGCTGACTCGTTCTTCTTGTCATGCCGCTTGTGCATGCCACTAGTGTTCTTCATCCTGCATTCTGAAGCCTTGTGCCCTACTTTGTGGCATACATAGCATTTGAACGTGCATTTCTTGGGTTTCGCACCCTTTGCTACTAAGGCAGAACCCTCAGCCATGGCATCCTTGTGGATTCTCTCTTGGAACTGTAGTAGCTTGGCTCTCACAACTTCAGTTGTAAGCTTGGTTTCATTTGACTCCAGTGCGACAACTAGGAAGTCAAATTCTTCTGTCAAGTTCTGCAGCATTACCATCGCCACTTCTTCCTCATCCACTTTTGCTCCTACACATGCCAATTGCTGAGCTATCGATAGTATCTTATCAATATAATCGTTCATGTCCTTGCATGCATTCAGCTTTGTTCCATACAGTGTGCGTCTCAGACTTATCCTTCTCATTAAGCCTTTATTCTCATAAGCACCTTGTAGAGTTGTCCACATGTCCTTAGCGGACTCCTTCCCACAGATAGTAGAATAAACATGCTGCTCCACAGCCAGGCCTATTGTGCCAATGGCCTTGTCTACCTCTTCTGGGTTTGGACTATCTCCTGGGGCTATTGTGACTTTCCATAGCTTCTCCCTCTTAAGCTGCATTTCCATAGCGAACTTCCATGTAGTATAATTCTCTGAGCCTTTGAGCTTTGGAAAGTTCATGCTATGCCCTGTACTGTGCATTCTCGTTAACTCTTCCACAAATGGCAATTCAGAAATAATTCCTTTGTGTTCTTTTATGTACTGCGCTAGCACTTTGTCTTTAGGGGGGTTAATCTTCGCGCACGTGACGTGCTGGGCCCATAACCTATTGGCAGAGTGTCTATAAGTACGTGCAGTGTGGTTGTTAGACGACACACTCCGAAGATATAACCAACTGAAGGATTTATTCAAGTGGCAGGCTTGTAGGATACAACAGTACTTTTGCAGTTAACTTCAGGCAGTAATACAACTGGTACATTGGGAATCACAGTGTCTGATTGTTACTTAGCTGTAGCGTTTGGTTTGTGCAGGGTTAATGGCTATCAACTGGTTTACGCTGGCGGTATCTCTCCCAGTCGTCGCTGCTGCCAATGATGATGGATCTCCCTGTGCAAAGGTCACGCTTGTAACGGGATTACAGCGGGGCTTGCTCTTACGCGCTCCGGTGCACGTGGAGCTACAAACAGCATGGATGGAGTCACACACGTTCTGAGGCACACACTACGCGGGGACTTCCTCGCAGGAAAGGGAAACGCTGCCAGCAGGGTCAGGGGTCTCTGCCCTGCTATACGCTTAAGCGAGCTGTCACTCAGGGTGACGTCTAACTACAGTGCTGCAAGGGGACAAAGCAGTCTGTTAAGCTGCACACTAGACAGTGTATGGAGACAGACGCTGAGCGCTACAATCTAACAAAACAGGGTTATTTCTACATTTTTAACAACATTTTAAATGTTACTTTTTATTTGGTTGGTTATTTATCTTCTTACTTTATTAACAGACATCTATTTGATGTGCTTAGTATTTGTGTAATCTGTATTTAGTTAAAGCCATTAAAGTGACATTAATTGGCATTGTTCTGTATGATCTAGATCAGCGGTTCTCAAACTGTGGGTCCTGACCCCCAAGTGGGTCCCGACCTTCTCAGTATGGGGTTGCAACTATTTAAAAATCTGTTGAATTGTTTATTTTAGACTCCTGCCATCATTTTATGCCTCCACAATGCTGCCATGCAGGTGCTCTCTGATGACTACACATGTTATGTGATCTTCTGCAGTAACTTTCTGGGGTCCTGTAATTATTTTAATTGTCTGATGGGGTCCCAGAGCAAAATAGTTTGAGGACCCCTGATCTAGATAAATAATTTGCATTAACAACTGATGATTAACCATGTAATCACAAAAAATAGTAATTTGAAAGAGCCCAATAGGGAAACTTTCATTGACAGTTATAACAATGAAAACATACACTGCACAAAAAAATAAAGGGAACACTTTAACAACACAATGTAACTCCAAGTCAATCACACTTCAGTGAAACCAAACTATCCACTTAGGAAGCAACAATGATTGACAATCAATTTTGCATGCTGTTGTGCAAATGGAATAGATAACAGGTGGAAATTTTAGGCAGTTAGCAAGACACCCCCAATAAAGGAGTTGTTCTGCAGGTGGTGACCACAGACTACTTCTCAGCTCCTATGCTTTCTGGTTGATGTTTTGGTCACTTTTGAAAGCTGGCAGTGCTTTCACTCTAGTGGTAACATGAGACGGAGTCTACAACCCACAGAAGTGGCTCAGTTAGTGCAGCTCATCCAGGATAGCACACCAATGTGAGGTGTGGCAAGAAGGTTTGCTGTGTCTGTCAGCGTAGTGTCCAGAGCATGGAGGTGCTACCAGGAGACAGGCCAGTACATCAGGAGACGTGGAGGAGGCCATAGGAGGGCAACAACCCAGCAGCAGGACCGCTACCTCCGCCTTTGTAAAAGGAGGAATAGGAGGAGTACTGCCAGAGCTCTGGAAAATGACCTCCAGCAGGCCACAAATATGCATGTGTCTACTCAAATGGTCAGAAACAGACACCATGAGGACCCGACGTCCACAGGGGTGCCGGACGGCTCCCCGAGAGCCGGGATTCCGACAGTCATTCCTCACGTCGGAATCCCGACTGCTCCCAGCGTGGCGAGCGCAGCGAGCCCACAAGGGGCACTCCCCACGCTGTGCAGTCGGGATTCCGACGTCTGAGTAATGACTGTCGGAATCCCGACTGTCGGGGAAATATACCACACCCGTCCACAGGTGGGGGTAAACTGGGGCTGATTGACCACTCTACAGACTTACCATGTTTTTAGATAAACATATAGTGGCTGATTCAGGTCTATTTGGACAGGTCATAATTTGGCCCCAGCGAACACCTTTGGGCAGGTTTTCACTCGCAATTTGAGTGACAGGCGGGGTGGGGGGAGGGATGGTCGCAGGGGTCCAATTCTTCGGGAAGCATTCTAATGAAAAGTACAGTAAGTGCAGGCTTATTTTTCATAAAGAACAGAGGAAAAATGATTCAATGGTGAGTAACCATCAAATGATTTTTCATCTGTGCGGGCGCCTGTGAGCAGATGTGTAACATATTCGGAGGCGGTGGGTGTGCATTTGGCGGTGGGGCATTTACTTGCTCGCTAGGCAGTGAATATACCAACTCCAGACATTGAGAGCTACCAACAGCTCATGTTTCCAGCTCACCTCGCAGGTACACAGGTGCACTCATTACTGACTAAAGGTGCATACACACTGTACAAGCTTTTTGACCAATTTGGTTGAAAGACATTTCCATTGAACCAAGTGTCCTGGACAAAAGATGTTAACGAAAGATATTGACGACAGACGAAAGACGAACAATCTAGCTACAGTTTATAGGCTCTTTTTGAAAGATATCCAAATTGAGCTGCATGCACAGTTGACGAACAACCTTGATGAATAACTGGCGGGTATGCGCATCATCATTCGTTGTTTGTCGCAAACGCACTGAAAAATATTTTGACCAATTTCGTTTATAATTGCCGAAATGAACGAAACTGGTCAAAAAAGTTGGTCAAAAATTGTAGAGAGTGTATGCACCTTAACACATTCTAGAAAATCCACAGGTAGAGCTAATTATTTCACTTGTGGTTCTGTGAGGAGCTGGAAAACGTTAACTCAGGCATTCCCAACCACGGTCCTCAAGGCACACCAACAGTGCAGGTTTTAGTGATATCTAGGCTTCAGCACAGATGGTTTAATCAGAATCCCTCAGATACTAATTAAGTCACCTGTGCTCAAGCCTGGATATCTACAAAACCTGCACTGTTGGTGTGCCTTGAGGACCGTGGTTGGGAATTCCTGCGTTAACTGTTGGTAGCTCTTGAGGACTGGAGTTGGCTACCCCTAAAATCTTTAGCATTTTCCAAAAGACCTTTATACTAGGTTAGAAGCAATATTTCCTATTGCCAGGTAAAGTGGTAAATCAATCACTCAATCAACCATCCTGGGAATTGTTGATACATGAGCAGTACATCAGTCAGGGGCAGGCTAGGGAAGGGGAAGCATCAATTATACCCCCCCCCCCCCCCCCCTGTGCGTGCTGGAGTACACTCCCTTATTGAAGTTGCAACTATAGGGTTAAAATCAGTGGCTGGCTCTCTATATCCATGCTATCTCACTGAGGGCTAGATTCTCTAAGCTTCAAAAGTGATTAAATGGAGAGTGATAAACAGCCAGCCAATCAGCTCCTACCTGCCATGTCACAGACTGTGTTTGAAAAATGTCAGCTGATTGGTTGGCTGTTTATCACTCTCTATTTTATCACTTTTGAAGCTTAGAGAATCTGGCCCTGAGTCCTAACAGCATATATCCCTGGCTGCCCACTATAAAGCTTCCTCTCATTAAACCTCCATATCTCACTTTAAGTTCATTCTATACAGGGGCGGATCCAGGATAAAATGACAGGGGGGCACCATGATAAAAGAGGGTTTAGGTGGGGGAGGGGCGGTGTTAGTGGTGCCAGTGTACATGCTAAGAGAGCGGCAGAGAGAGAGTGGGAATGGGATTAAAAATAGGCCCTGGCATTTAAAGTGCGCAGGCCCACCATGGCAACAAAAGTGAAGGATGTAGTTGTGCGCGCGCCGAAGGCGCGCTCTGGAAAAGGGGGTGTGGCCACTCAACAGGGGGCGTGTCCTTGAGTGTAGTGTACAACAACGTCTACACATTATGCAACAAAATACTAGACCCCATTATACTTGCCCCTTACACATGATGCCAAATGGAATGAGCCAAAATTCATATAATGCCACTCGGATTGAGCCAAAATTTACATAATGCCACAAGGATTGAGCCTAATTCATAAAATGCCAAATGGATTGAGACAACATTCACATAATGCCACATGGATTGAGCCAAAATTCACATAATGCCACATGGATTGAGCCAAAATTCACATAATACCACACGGATTGAGCCAGAATTCACATAATGCCGCACGGATTGAGCTAAAATTCACATAATGCCACACAGATTAAGCCAAAATTCACAAGACGCTTCATAAACAGGGACATTGTCTGCCAAAGGCGCGTATTAAACATTTACACCATAATGTCCATTACACTTTAAGTTACACGCCATTATGTCCATTATGTATTATGCCAAACACCATAATGCCTATTAAAAATGATGCTACATAAGTGCTGCTTATTCCATGCTCATTGCCAGAGGTTCCATGCTCGTTGCCATGTGGGATTACATGCTCATTGCCAAGGGGGAATACATACTTGCGGTAAATGGGGGACAACCGCCGCCAGGCAGAAGTGATAGCCGCTGACAGTGGCAGAGCCTGGCTGTATTCAGAGCACTGCAGGTCCTGGCTATTTGAAATAATACCCCTTTCACACTAGAAAATGCATTCCGAGGTTGGCTCCTTTTACACCAGCCTAGTCCCTGCATTTTCTGGTGTGAGGGGGAGAGAAAACCACCCCTCCCCCCTTTAACCAGTTATCTCATTAAGGGGCAGATTTATTAAGCTTGGAGAAGAGATAAACTGGAGATAAAGCGGAGAAAAGGTAAAAGGAGATAAAGCACCAGCCAATCAACTCCCAACTGTCTTTTTCAAACACAGCTGATTGGCTGTGCTTTATCTCCTTTTACCTTTTCTCTGCTTTATCTCCAGTTTATCTCCTCTCCAAGCTTAATAAATGTGCCCCTTAACCAGCTATATCTTTGGAACCAACTAACCCATTTACATGAGACAAGTATCATATTGAAGAACTTTTAGGCCCCCATACATTGGGCCCGATTTCACCCGATTCGGACGAATTGGGCTGTGAAATCGTCCCAAATCGCATGTTTTGACACCCTATCCGACCTGATGCGCGGTCCCGTGCGCATCGGATCGGAGTCGGGCAGTCGCACCGGCTGCATATAAGATTTCCTAAATCTTATGTGCAGTCTCCGGGCAGGGTCAGCGGGCGGTGGACGCTGGGGAACTGCAGGGAACAGCCGGGGGGGACGCCGGTCATGGGGAGAGGCTGACAGGGGCAGCTGACACACAGACAGCAGGCGGGGGGGACGCCGGTGAACCAGCGAGGGGAACAGCTCACGTGCTGGGCAGGAGGACCAGGCAGCCGCAGCTTCAATACAAACGAATGGGGAGGCAGTGATTGGCTGAGAGCTCTCTCAGAAATTGGCTGAGAGGGCTCTCAGCCAATCACTGGCTCCCCATTCTTTGTATTGGGTTTTTCTTCCTTGCAGTTGCGGCTGCCACCCTGGTTCTCCTGCCCAACACGTGAGCTGTTCCCCTCGCTGGTTCACCGGCATCCCCCCACCCGCTGCCTATGTGTAAGCTGCCCCTGCCAGCCTCTCCCCATGCCCGGATCACAGTGTCCCCCGCCTGCTGACTAATTGTCAGCTTACCCTGCAGCTCCCCAGCGTCACCCACCCGGCTCTCCCCCTGCAGCTCCCCGGGGACTGCATATGATAAATCCATGAGATTTATCATATGCAAAATTTGGCACATCAAGTGCCTAATCGTGTGTCCCTCTCCCGGGGAGCTGCAGGGGAAATCATGTCCGACTTGTCCCTAGGACAAGTCGGACTAATGTATGGGGGCCTTTTGAGTGGGCTTTGAATGATTTTGGTCCAGTGAAACTGGAACGTTTGGTTCCAGAGTAATCTGCCCTCAAAGAACATGAACAGCCATGAAATTACATTTCAAAAATAAAAAAATCGGTTTACACACAATATCTCTGGAACCGATTGACCGATATGGACCAGCCTGGTATCATATTGAAGGTCCAGCGATTTGGAATTGAATGAGATCAACCTCAAGCTTCTGTGATGCCAGGGGGGAACTGGCAGCCGTCAGAACCGGGTGGGGGTCGGAATTGACGGGTCCCATATTATCCTATGGAGAAAAAACGTTACAGCTTTGCCAGGCTATATCTCCGGTTCCCGGGGGGCTAGAGACACGGGGCTGGGCTCGTTGGAAAGCCCTGGTCCTCAGCTACAAAATGAAATGACAGGGGGGCACTTGCCCAGGTGCCCCCCCTGAATCCGCCACTGATTCTAAATAGCACTTTGCAGAACACCCAGACCTCAAAGTACTTACTGACCCCCTTAGAACTCACTAAGGGCCGGATGTACTAAACTTAAAAAGTGATAAAAGGGAGAGTGATAAACCACCAGCCAATCAGCTTCTAACTTCCATGTCACAGACTGTGTTTAAATAATAACAGGTATGAGCTGATTGGTGGTGTATCACTCTCCCTTTTAAGCAACAGAACTTTGTGTCAAAAGAGTTAGGAAAAACACACGAAAAAGGAAGCCATTGTGGTTTGCAAAAGAAGTAGCAAGTATTGTGAAAGAAAAAAGTTGGCCTTTAAGAAATTTAAGCAGACGCAGAAAAATGAGGACAAAGAGGTGTATCTTGTTAGACAGAAGGAGGCTAAGAAGGTAATCAGATGTGCAAAAGCACAGGCTGAAGAGAAAATGGCCCAATCAGTGGGTAAAGGGGGGAAAACTTTTTTTAGGTATATAAGTGAAAGGAGAAAAACAAAATGTGAATAATAAGACTAAAGACAGAGAGTGGAAGTTTTCTTGAGGGGGACAATGTAATAGCAGATAATATTAATAATTATTTCTGCTCAGTATTCACTGCTGAAAGAGAGGGGAAGGGGCCAAAATTAAGTTGCAAGTATAGTCAGAAAACTGAGGGAGAAACAAGTACATTTACAGAGGAGAAAGTCCTCACAGAACTCTCAAAACTGAAAGTGGATAAATCAATGGGGCCAGATGGGATACATCCAAGGATACTAAAAGAGCTCAAAGGGGAGCTGGTAAAACCAATAACAGAATTATTCAACCAGTCACTAGCTACTGGAGTAATCCCAGAGGACTGGAAAACAGCGAATGTAGTCCCACTGCACAAAAGTGGAAGCAAAGAAGAGGTAAGCAACTATCGACCAGTGAGCCTTACATCAGTAGTAGGGAAATTGATGGAAACACTCTTAAAAGAAAGAGTTGTAGAATATCTCAAAACCAGCAATTTACAGGATCCAAAACAGCATGGGTTTACTGGGGGAAGATCATGTCAAACAAATCTTATTGACTTTTTTGACTGGGTGACTAAAGTAATAGATCATGGTGGGGCTGTAGATGTAGCTTATCTAGACTTTAGTAAGGCTTTTGACACTGTCCCACATCGCAGACTGTGAAATAAACTTAAAAGCTTGGGATTGGATTCTAAGATAGTTGAATGGATAAGAGCGTGGTTGCAGGACAGAAAACAGAGAGTTGTAGTAAACGGAGTACAGTCAAAGGAGGGAAAGGTTACAAGTGGAGTACCCCAGGGATCTGTACTTGGACCAGTGCTTTTTAATATCTTTATTGGTGATATTGCAAATGGAATTGAGGGTAAAATGTGCCTTTTTGCAGATGACACAAAGGTATGCAACAGGGTAGACACACCAGGAGGGGTAAAACAAATGATTGATGATCTAGGTAGATTAGAGGAATGGTCAAGAGCATGGCAACTACAGTTTAATGCCAAAAAATGCAAAATCATGCACTTGGGTTGCAAAAATCCAAAGACTGAATATAGTATAAATGGCACTATAATGGAAACTACTGAGGAAGAGAGGGATCTAGGTGTCACTATTTCAGGGGACTTAAAGGCAGGTAGGCAATGTAACAAAGCAATGAAGAAGGCAAGTCAGATGCTTGGTTGCATAGGGAGAGGTATCAGCAGTAGAAAGAAAGAAGTAATAATGCCACTGTATAGGTCATTGGTACGACCTCATCTAGAGTATTGTGTTCAGTTCTGGAGGCCATATCTCCAGAAGGATATAAATACATTAGAGACTGTACAAAGAAGGGCAACTAAAATGGTGCATGGCCTACATCACAAAACGTACCAGGAAAGACTAAAAGATCTTAATATGTATACTTTAGAGCAGAGAAGGGAAAGGGGGGACATGATAGAAACTTTCAAATATATCAAGGGTTTTAACAAGGTACAGGTGGGAGACATTCTTCACAGGAAGAGGAGCAGCAGAACACGAGGACATGCACTGAAACTAGAGGGAGGAAGATTCAGGGGAAATTTGAGGAAGAATTACTTCACAGAAAGAGTAGTAGATAAGTGGAATAGCCTCCCATCAGAGGTGGTAGAGGCAAATACAGTAGTACAATTTAAACATGCTTGGGATAGGCATATTGATATCCTTACAAAAAAATAGGGATCAAATATGGTTTGAGGTAACATGTTTAAAAAAGGGGCAGACTAGATGGGCCAAGTGGTTCTTATCTGCCGTCAAATTCTATGTTTCTATGTTTCTATCACTCTCCATATTATCACTTTTCAAGGCTTAGTACATGTTGCCCTAACTGACTCCCACAGCACACACTGCCCCCCCCCCATGCCACATAATAGTGCTCATTTTCCACCACAATACACTCACCGACCTTCTGAAAGCAATAACTGCCCTTTTCATTGACCATCTCCCTTTCTGACACAGTCACATCACAGCCCACATGCTACCACCCACAGAACACAGTGACCCCCTCACAGCCTTCCTCCCTCTCTCACCTAACAGACTTACCACTCCCTTCAACTTCACCCTCAGTCCCCCCTTCACCCCCAGTTTTTTTCACTGTCCACCTTACAGTATTCCCCAGCCCCTGCAGTCTCTCACAGCACTCCCACTGACCCCTTCCCATCCATCAATTTCACATATAGAGAATACCTAGAACCTAGGGCCATTCCAAGGCTAGGCCTGGAGCAAGTTTGGGGCACCTGGATGGTGATTCTGGCTACAGTGATCGGAGATCAGCTCTAACTGGGTAGCTCAACATGCTGCAGGTTGCTGCTCAGCTGCAGCAGTCAGGTACTAATATCATCAAACTGACTCATTATAGTATGCTGGAAGCAGTGGCCCATAATTAAGAGAGAGAAGGATGCAGTCTGGCTTGAAGAGGTGTGCCTCCACTCACTTCTGGTAACCTCTCCACCTCTCAAAATAGGGGCCTTATTCTGATCGGTGCGGCCCGATCAGAATATGCGGCCGCAACCGTGCAGGCGAATCCCCGCCTTCCATACGGATCGCCACCTGCCGTCCGTACGCGGATATGTGGCGATCCGCATGAAATTGGACGGGGATACGCCTCCTCCGTCTTGGGAGCAGCCCCAGCATTCGATGGTCGCCGAACATCGAATGCAGGGCCGCACGCTCCACCAGGTCCCGCAACACAAGACCACACGGACACTTGTCCGTGTGAAATCATGTATGGGGGCGGGCAGCTGACATCCGGCGATGTCAGATGCCCGCCCCGTACCCACGCGTCACGGCCACATTACCATGCATACGCCCCGCGTTTGCATGGGAACGCCCATGAAACGCGGGGCGTATGCATAGGGTAATGAGGCTAAGTAGCCCCTCACGCCCCTCTACGCCCCCTGTGCGGCGTATCAAGAATCCGTGCGGCGAAATCGCCTGCCCATGCGCAGAGTGACCTCTGCACATGCGCAGACGATCAACATCGGCGGTCCGTCTGCATGCGGGAATATCCGCACCGATCAGAATAAGGCCCTTGGTACTCTTCTCCTGCAGTTTACTGACAGTGACCTGTTGTTTTGTTATGTGGTGGAACTACGGATTAGGGCCATCTCTGATAATTAATGCATAAACCATACTTGCCTACATTTGAAAACTAGTTTCAGGGAGATTATAGTTAAAATGACTTATATCCAAACGTAGATGAGCCCCAAAGCAGTTAGAAAGAGATACTACAGTATACTTGCTAAATTGCTAGGAAATGGCACTGATGATTCAATGTAAATGTATCTATCTCTCATTCCTTTTTTCCCCCAAAATGTAACCGTGTAATGTGGGCTAGGTGAAATGAGGGAGATTGCTAGACTAATGAGGGAGAAGGAGATTGCTGCTATTTCAGGGAGTCTCCTGCAGAATGTATGATAAACGTGTGCACAATAACCAGGGTGGAATCAGGTGCAGCTGCCTGTTTGACAGTTATACACACGTGTATTATATGCATAGAAATTGGGCTGAGACCGCCCTGTGTGTAGGCCCCATAACATTATGTAAAGCAAATGAATAATCCCACTATCTACAAGCACTGAGATCTGCTCTTAATAGCCATTCCTTCTTATCTGCGTACTCATTGAGACTAGTGCCTTTCCAATATCTGGCTGTCTTGTGTAAGCCATAACAATTAGAGGTGTAATGTTTTCTGTATGAGTGGTGTCTGGTGAGACATTTGTCACAAGATCCTGACTTTGTTTCACTCTCTATTCTCTGCTCATCATTTGACCCATCGCTTTATGATGATAGAAGGCAGCTTGTCCTACATTTGGCGACTCCAGCAGGGAAAGATTTATTTAATGCTCCAGCTTCTCTAGAGACAGCTAATTTTATCTCTGCAATCTGATACCGCACATGATATTTCTGTCAAAATGGGATTAAGTTCAAAAGATGAGATATACTCATTGCAAGCAAAACAGCTTGTGTAAGATTACAATTCACAGCAGCGGTATTAAGACCTTGTTCAGGTCCGTTCGTATCAGCGCTATGTCCGCACGTTGACCGATGTTGTCTTACTGCACATGCGCATTTATCCAGTCTGTTCGCCCGGGGCACGCACCCAGGACAGCGGGGGGTGGAGAGGGGTGTGGGGTGGCATATGGGAACTCCCAGTGTTTCATGGGTGTTCTCATGATAATGAGGCTATGACGCGGGTGCGGGCAGCTGACATCACCAGATGTCAGCCGCCCGCCCATTTCCTTCCTAGCGTGCATTGGTATGTAAGGTTGCTCAGAGCAACCTTACATATGTGTGCACCTTCCACATCTTTCGGTGGTCGGTGACCACCGAAAGATCTGAGAGGTTCCCCTTGGCCTGCGTATGGATGCTACTGTGTAACATCCATTCGCATTCCCTGCATGTGATTCGCGCTTGCGGATGGGTGGCAGAAGCCAACCATTTGCAAGGCGGGGTTTGGTTGATTCGCAATGGTGCGAATTTGCATCCGAGCGAATCAACCAGAATAACCCCCTTCATGTGTTAGTGAGGAGCGCACTGCACACTGTCCTTACAGCCCGAAGGCTATTTGTGCCTTGCTCTACCCGTCTGGTAAAAGAGTGCGGCTACCAAGCGCGTCCCGGCTTGATGTCACATTAGAGTGACAGTGCACTCAGCCAATCTGTAGCTAGCGTGCCCTTTTAAAAGTGTCTACCCGCTTCCTGTCAGTGAGAGCAGAGAAGTGTCCCATGCTGGCGCCACTGTTGTGAGATGATGACTGCGCTCAGCTTAGTGCTAGTGTACAGGGGAAACCCTGCAGTACATCCTCTGCCCCGGCATCGATACACGGTGGAGAGACCTGTCAGTCACTGCTGCTGTTAGTTTCCTGTGTGGTGCTGCAGCGCTACAGCCGCCATCATCCTCAAAGACCCACTGCTACAAATCTGCACACTGTGCAAACTTCCCTGCTTTAACAGAGAGACCTGTATTACCTCCATCAATCTACTGCAGATACAGGATACGATAAGTACATTACGTGCACCATACACCCGTGTGCCTGTGATATACATTGCTATATACTGCATAGCTGCAAGTTAACCCTTAATCCTGTTAGCCCTCTGCGCATACTACAATAAACTATATTCCTGGTTAAGTTTCTAAAATGGTGTGTCGTCTAACAACACCACAAGCACCGCTATATACTCTGCCAACATAATGCACGTTTAAAATGATATTGAATAATTACATTGATCTAAAACTATACTCTATACACAATGTGGCTATAACATTTTCCAATTCTGAGCTGTCTGTGGTCTCTCTAAGGTGCAATGTTGCCAAATTTATAAATGTGTTTTCCAAGGCGTGGGGAGAAAAGCTCAGCAGTGAATTGTAGTTCTACTATCTGTTAGAAGTAAATGTATAAGGTAAATGGAAAAAGTACCAACAAATGAGTACAATGCCTACTTTTCTGTTTTTTAAATTAAAGTTTCAGATAAGTTCAATTTAGTTTTCATTTAATACAAAGAAAAAACTTTTTTACATTTTGTGTTCACTAATCAGCTATTTACATCAATTACATAATTATGGCCCTTATTCTAGTTGAATCGGTCGGATGCGTATTTTCTGACAGGAACCGAGTGTTCTTAGCCCCGCCTTCCATACAGATCGCTCACACCATCCGAATACGGTAAGACGCTGACCGAATGGACCGCGAGTGGATTTTTCATGTGAACACCTCCTCCATCTGTGGGAACCTCCCCCATCATTCGATGGTTGCCGACCATCGAATGCTGGACTGACTGGTCAGACAGCACCGAGTGCTCCAGACCACTCGGGCAAAAGCAGGGATATGGGCGGGCAGCTGGCATCCGGCTATGTCATATGTCCGCCCCCCACACGTGCGTCACGGCCGCATTACCATACGTAAGCCCAGCGTTTTCATGGGAACGCCCATGAAAACACGGGGCGTACGCATATGGTAAAAAGCCCAAACAGCCCTTCACGCCCCTCTCCACTCCCTGTTCAGATTGTTTCAACTGATCGTTTTCCGTACAGAATTTACACCGTATTCAGACGTGCGCGGCATTCACACACACATCATGAGACACATTGGGCGAGATGTATCAAGCTTCAAAAAGTGATAAACAACCAGCCAATCTGCTCCAACCTGTTATTTTCAAACCTAGCTTGTAACATGGCAGTTAGGAGATTATTTGCTGGCACTCTCCACTTTATCACTTTCTGAAGTTTACATCTAAGCCCATTTTTCCTGGTGCTCTAAATGTTTGTTCTGAATCCGTATTAACACCTACTGTATAGAAACTTTAAAAAGTGATTGCTATAACATCACCAAATTATTTTGTGGTCAATTGAATTAGGCAAAACCAGTGCTGGTGACAACCAATAATAAACTATGTGGGGAGACAGAAGTGAATCCTGTCTCTCGCCACATATCAGGGACTAAGGATGACAAATAAACATGATTACTTTCTAAATCTCATATGCAGTATTTACACACTATATGAATCATTATATGACAATTAAAATAAATAGAAAAAAATAATATGTACATTTATGCAAATTAATTGAAATGCAAAATCATGCATAAAGGGAAAATAATAATGATATATCATAAAGATGCAAATAAAGAAGGTGTTGATTGTTATTATACTTAAATTCATTTTAATAGGTACTCTTTACCTAGAAGGGCGCCAGCGATTGGAATCGCGGGCGTCGGGGGTAAAAAATCGCGGTCATCGCGGGCATCGCGGGTAAATCGCGGGTACATAAAAATCGGCTGCCCGCGATGACCGCGATTTTCCCATAGGGAACAATGTTAAAAAGGCTGATTGACCGCGATTTTCATGTAAAATGCCTCAATGCCCGCGATTTTACCATAGGAATCAATGTTAAATGGGCTACAGAGCCCAAATAGGCACAATTAACCCTTAAATGTCCCCCCAAATTTGTAACGCCACCCCACGATCCACGCCAACCCGAAGCGTGGCGAGCGCAGCGAGCCCGCGCGGGGCGGCGGTATGCGTCCTCCGACCTTTTCATGCCCTACTATCCACGTCGGCGTGGAGTTGAGAATAGAATAGTGTGGTGTCAATACCTAATTTTTCCCAGCATATAATTTCCATAATCATAATTATAATCATGCCCACTAAATTAATATAGTCAGGGATAAATAATCTTTTATCCCATAAATGTCATGTTTGGACTCTAGAGGTGCGAAATTACACTAGCTGTCAGATGATAGTTATTAGAATTCCATATGATACTGCACACACATGTTATTACAAATCATAAGTTCATGTAAGATTAAGATACAGCTAACAGAGGGGCGTGTCTGTAGGCTAATGAAAGGAGATGACTGAATGGTTTCTGGAAGGACAAAAGAGATACACTTAAGCCAGTCACAGGTTACCGTAAACAAAGGGGTGGGCCAATGATGAATGAGCCCAGCAAAGGGAGTTCTCTTGGGAAGAAAAAATACAGTTTTAAGTTAGTTGTTTTTGGAACCTGAGCAAGTCAAGATGCAGTGCAACAGTCCTGGAGAAAGATTGGATAAGATTGGACATGACTCTGAGTAATGTATAAACTTGTAGGACCGATATATTGTGTACTAGGACCCCGGTGATGGTATATGGATTATGTTATAGAGTTTAAGAGTAGTTAACTTCCATTCTTAGTTTGTCTTCAGATATTAACATGTGCATAGGCCCAGAGTATGTTTAGATATGGTTTGGACAAAGAAAGCTTCTGTCTGTAGTTAAGGGTGATCTGTGTGAGTTGATGTTTAGCTAGCCTGTAGTTATGAATGTGAGTAAGGATATGCTTAAATTGGTAGATATAGCCGTGTACGTTTACTTGTGGACAAAGTGAGGCCTGAACCTGCTGCTGCCATGTGGGAAAAGCAGAGGCCTAGTTCCAGGATCTTTTGTATGCAAGGAGTGTAAATAACTTCCTTTTGTCTGCTAAGTGTCTGTATATTTAAACTAGCATCTGTGTGTCCATGTGTGTGTGTAGAACTGAAAGCTTTTAAAGTATATTGACTGGCTAGATTATCTAGATAATCGGATGTAACTGTAAGATAACATGTGCTGTGAGGGTAGTCCACTATTGTCTGGATTCTTGGTATCTGAACGCATGTGTAAGGTTATGCGTGAGCATGTATGGACTCTGTGTATTCTAGAGTGTGAATGCTTTGTGTGATATAATGTGAGAATATCTAGATAAACAAGCAAATACAACCAACTATATGTAACAAATGTGGATAGCATGATGCTCGGATGGTGTGTGTGTAACAGCATGTGATGTGTGTATGATATAGCAAGGCCATAGATTGTATGTGCCAGTTAGGTGTTCTGTACAGAGAAGTACATTGTAGCTTAAATGATATTCAATTGTGTATGCTGCAGGTAAAGTGTGTTTGCTGAATGTGCGAGTTATTGTAAGGATTGAGAGTATCGTATGATGCAAGCTAGAGGTAATTTGGAATAAATGTTGTGGAAAGAAATTATGAACGTACAGTCAGTTTATGTGTGATTACCAGGCGGAAGTTATTAGTCTTTTGTTAAGGTTTCCTTTGTGTGCCATGTAGTGGAATCTAAGATGGCCGACAGTTACCATAAGATGGCTGAATGCCATGCGGCGGTATCTAAAATGGCGGACACAAAGACTTGGTATCACAAAATGGCTGCTTCTTCATAGCCACGCCCCCTCCCGCGCTGTATTCGCATACACAGTATATAACACTGAGGTTAGCTTCATTTAAGGATGCTGGAGAATAATAATCGTTATTATGTATAAATACCTGTATTGTTATATTTTGTAATCCATGATACAGTTTCATCAGTTTACATTCATAAATAATATTCATTGGTTATAAATCTGGACATTCAATTATTGGTTGCGTGCGAAATGAATAAATTAGATAGACTTTGCATATATAAATAAATGTACTTCAATAGTGGCGAGCGCAGCGAGCCACCGAGCCCGAAGCGTGGCGAGCGGACGCGGATACCTTCACAGGTAAACGCGTCCCCTCGCGGGCTTCACAGGTGTCCGTGGCCACGCGGACACCTGTGAAGTCCGCGAAGGGACGCGTATAACTGTGAAGGTATCCGCGTCCCCTCGCGGGGCTCGCTGCGCTCGCCACGCTTCGGGCTCGGTGGCTCGCTGCGCTCGCCACACTATTCTATTCTCAACTCCACGCCGACGTGGATAGTAGGGCATGAAAAGGTCGGAGGACGCGTACCGCCGCCCCTCGCGGGCTCGCTGCGCTCGCCACGCTTCGGGTTGGCGTGGATCGTGGGGTGGCGTTACAAATTTGGGGGGACATTTAAGGGTTAATTGTGCCTATTTGGGCTCTGTAGCCCATTTAACATTGATTCCTATGGCCAAATCGCGGCCATTGAAGCATTGAATGGAAAATCGCGGTCAGCACAAAATTTAACATTGAACCCTATGGGAAATCGCGGTGATCGCGGGCATCGCGTCGCGGCCGTTAATGTACTGCCCGCGATGCTCGCGATCACCACGATGGGCGCCCTTCTAGGTAAAGAGTACCTTTTAATATTAGACTTTAACAATCCCAACACACCAGGTTCTATTCTTTACACTAGCACAGGAGTAAATAGAAAATGATTGCAGCAAACAGTATTTCACTTACTGGACTAACCTTATAATGCTAAAATATGATTGGTCGGTATGGGCTATGGCACTGCTTAGCAGGGATGCACATCCTGATGTAATAGTAGTGCAAAACCCAGCTTGTGAGGCCAACTAGCTGAAATATGTTACACAAGCTGCAAATTAGGAGATGGTGGGGTATGATTGTGATCACACGGAAAGCTGTTTTGTATTCTGAAATTTGTGTCCTGGGTAGCTTCAGCCATCTTTATTAAAGGGGAATATTACTACTCAGTATCACATTATGTGGCTAAAGGGTCTATTTACTAAGCCATGGAGAAAGCTAAAGTGGATGGATAAAAGGTCTAATCAGACCTGGTCACACAGCTGCGAATTTCCCCAGTGGATGATTATCGATCCACTGCGCATGCACAGGGCTCTGACAGCGCCACCAGGACCTGGTAAATTGGGGCATGGCCTGTGGGAGGGGGCATGGACACGCCCTTGTAAAAAATAAACTTAGCAGGGGTGCGGGCGGGTACCTGCTCACCCCCCCTTTCTGAACCACTGCACATTTGTATGGCCCATAGTACACAAGCACAAGGCTATTCTGCAATGAAGTTCTGCAAATTTTCTAGACACATGCCGTTCGCAAGTTGATTGACAGGAAGTAGGCGGGGTGGAAACTGGCAGTTTAGTGGGTGTGCTAAGAAAAATGCAAGCGTGCCTAAGAAAACACTGGAAGTGTCAGGGAAAACGCTAGTTGTGCCTGAGCACTTTAGGGGAGGGTGTGTGATGGCAGCTCCAGCCTGGATATGCCTTTATCCAGGGCACTGCCACGTATGTCCAGGACTACGTGGCGTCTGCAATGAGTTGTGGCCATTGTAAAAATCATTTGATGGTGAGCCTGTTATGATGGGTTTTGGACACATTATTATTATAATTTTATTTATAAGGCGCCACAAGTGTTTCGCAGCACCGTACAATGGGGATACAATGGAACAGTGCAGGGAGACAAACTTAACATTACAGTTCAATACACATTACAGCTTAAATGTAAGTAGTGGGGACTTGATCAATGTACTACTAGGAGCTGGTGGCCAAAGTTGGAGATGAGTATGTGAAGGAGGATGGTCGCTGTATGAGAGAGCTGTGAGTGAAATGTGAAGAGAAGAGGGCTTTCACAACAGGAGGTAAGAGGGCCCTGCTCTGAGGAGCTTACATATACGCACAGCTGCGATTGATTCCCAAGGCTGGATTTCACTCTAGTGGGGTAGTGACTTAACACAGGCTGCTGCAAATTCACGGCCATGCAATTGTGTCTGAATCTGGGCCCAAAGTACCAGCCAATCAGCTCCTTACTGCTGTGTTACAGACTGTGTTTGAAAAATGACAGTTAGAAGTACTTTAGGGTCTATCGTAACTGGTCGACAGATCTACAATGTCTAGGTTGAATATGTTATGGTCAGCCATGCTTAGTTGAACCCATCTAGTAAGACGCCTAAATACCGTTAGAGCGGTGGTGCGGAATGTCACAGGTCAACTTGGTTCATAATTGTTTATTCAAGTGTAGAGTGAGATTATAATAGTGTGTAGCAAGTGCAGCGAGCCATACGAGGGGACACTGTGCCCATATACAGTGTCCACGGAGACCCCTATGACATTCGGCACCAAAACAACCTGAAAAACTGTTGTTGATCATGTGACCGTCTATCACACTCCCATCACATTAACACTGACGTCTAACTTCCGTTACTGTCCATCTAGATGCTGTCAACTAGCTTTAGGCATCTAACTAGATGGGTTTGGCTAAGGGTGGTCGATCAATCTAGACAACTTCGATCCTCTATACTGTAACCGGGGTTTATAAACTAAGCTTTGAAGAGAGATAAAGTGGACATAGGTCCTTATTCTGACTTACTCGCTCGGTAAGTTCGGAGTGCGTTTCTTAGCCTACTGCGTATGCAAACCTTTCGCTATGCGCATTTGCAGGTTCTGTCACCCGTGCACTGACGTGACACAGCGAACAGAAATACGCTGCCGAGCATGCTCGAGCAAAGTAGGCATAATGTGGGCGTATCAAAGGGCGTGGTTACAAAACTGGGCGGCAACCGGGGCATATACATGGGTGATGACAACAAGTGCTGGGCGGCTGCTTCGCTTGAGTGAGTGAGCACACCGACCATTTAAGCTGAAAATCACTCCAAAAAAGCAAGTCTCACTCCTCGCAGCCCAGCTGCCTTAGAGGGCCCACATTCACATGTACAATAGCTAAATTACTTTCACCTGCACGGAATACACACCCATGCAGCATAGACTTTTCTCTCATTAATCAATTAAATAACTGCATGGCAGCCACACAGATTGAGAGTTACTTAGGAAAGTGCAACTTTCAGAACACAAGAAATACACATGTAATAAGGGTTAATTTGTAGTGTAATTGGGGAAGACAATTAGTTAATGGAATGCAATAAACAACATAAACTTTGGGTAATTGGGTAATGGTTTGAGCATTACTTCCAAGCGGATTCATGCTGTGGCGTTCAAAACAACAGCAGAGCCTGTTCGCTCGGCCGTCCACCCGTCCACAAGCTGGATGTTCGAGTGTACAGGGTAAGATCCATACGAACAGGTTAGCGTACGTGCATTTGTGTTTGGATCCGAACAAACTGGTTCGCCAGCCTTATAGACGTGCCATCGCTCCCCATGTGCATGTGTGGACAGTTCGCTCAGCTGTGTGCGAATGTATAAGTGAATGAATCAACCTGAATAAGGCCCAAAGATACATTACCAGCCAATCAGCTCCGAACTGTAATTAAGGCTATATTTGATAAATGACAGGAGCTTGTTGGCTGGTACTTTATATCCATCCAAGGCCTAATAAATAGACCCCCATGTCACATGAATCCTTTTTCAGAGACGCAATGCAAATGAACACATCTGTTTGTATGTTCCTATTCTGAGTTGGATGCAATTTGATCATATTTGACTTTCGCATACAGATGAGCGCCTCTCTCATTTGGCTGGGTCTTGGCGATTCTATTGCCAATTGCCAGGATCCGCCATGAGATGGAAGTGGGGGCACACACGAGACACTTGAGTGCCCTGTTCTGTTTGAGCCTATCACCGCCTCCCCGCCGTTCCCCCATCGGTGCATGCAGCCCCCGCACCCCCCCGCCCTAACCCTGCCCATCTCCCTGAAGCGGATTCCGCTCCCTGCTGCTGAGAGAAGGGGACGCTCATGTCCCCATCAGACATAGCACCTCGGGGACGCTCGTGTCCCCATCAGATGGAGAGCCTCTCTGCTAGCTCTCGCCAGTGGAGGGGATCTGTCGCAGGCTGGCGCTAAATGAGAGGCACTGCATCTGTATGTCGTTCGCCGGGCGGGGTTTGGTGGACTCGCAAGGCTGCGAATTCGCAGCCTTGCGAATCAACCTGAATAACCCCCGCACTGTATTGGTAGGGTTAATTCAATTCACCCCAAAGTATAAGACTAAATTGCTCCAGGGGAACGTTCCTTCATGCTCTTGCAATCACTGTAGGATGGAAGTGGTCATCTGCTACCACTGTTTTAAGCAGGGAGAGCGACAGCCGTAGAGGTTAGACCTCATTTATTGTGTACTGCTACATGTTCCAGAGTAATCAGATGTTACTATCATAACTGTGACAGAGAGGGAATTAAAACCATCCAATTTAATATTACAACACAGATTCTTAGTGTTAAGTTAAATAGCCAACATGGTAATTGTCGCATATCAGTGTTTTTCCTTGACACAACCCGTAATAGGTTTTTGGAAGATTTGTTTTTGACTCAACTTCGTAAATTACTGGTTCATATGTAAATGACTGAAAATGAGCTAGCAGGGGACATTAATGAATTAGAAGCGCTAGCGTCCTAGCTTTCCAGTAATTTAATTTGTTCCTTTTCTTGCAGACTATCCATCACTATAAATCCCTGATAATTAGAATTGTAGACCCATGCTGTAATCTGAGCATATTCCATCAGGACAAGAAATGTTAATACTGTAGTATCTTCCTTCAGAAGTTTAATGTTAAAAAACCAAGGCATTTAGGGGGAATTTCTGATTTGGTATAAAAAGAGATATGAAATGAATGGAAGTCTGGTGGAGCGTTGACTGCATCCCAACCACATGATGTCTTCGGATCCTGTAGATTTGCGAAACTTTGTATTATGTCTGTTTTGTGGCTTCTTCTTCTAAATATAATCCTAACTGAAAATACATAAAGGATTATAGTATATTTAGATAATGATGCCATCCAACAGACACTGTGAAAAGGGTGTGGTACAGTATATTTTGACGACAACATTCAGAATGCTGACATGCTGCAAATGTTGACTTTCAGGGTGTTACCATGTCAAATGTTGACATTTCTGAATTTTTACATGGCCAAAGTGTCAACACTGTGAATGTTGACAGTCGGATTTTCCATAAATTTTTACTCTAAACCTAACCCCGACCTATCCCATTGTGAATGTTAAGTCCCAATCTTTGGTACATATCGATATCCTAAATGTCCAGATTCAGAGCAAGTCTAAAGGCCCCCATACACTTATGCGATTTGGACTGATATCACCATATTCTGATGGATCAGGTTGAGAAATCAGGTGAATTTGGCCAAAATCGCATTGTTTAACATCCCATCTGATCGATGTGTAGTCCCGTGTGCATCAGACCAGACCCGCGGCTGGACATGCTTGCACGTCCAACCTCGTACACTGACCTCTCGGCAGCTAGGAATGGGTTGCAAGCACCTGGGAAGGTCCTGGGTGGCTCGAGGGGGATCAGATGGCCATACACTGCTTTAAGAAGTTGCAGTAGTGTATGGCCACTGTAAGACTTTGGGGGTATTCAATAAGTTAAAATTTTTCGCCTAGGTGAATAATCGTCAGTTTTCAATGTTTTTCACCTATTCAATTTGGTGGCTGGTTTTCACATAGGCAAAAAAAATTGGCAGTGCTGAAAACTACCTGGAACGGTGTGTTTTTGGCAAAAATGTGACCGTTTTTCTATGCTTTTTGTGGCATTTTTACAAAAAATGTCTTCAATAGTGGTGAAAATAGCTGCAATTGAATGATCACTGGGCAAATTTGTTCCCTTTTTTAAAAACCTACACTCATTTAATGCCCCCACAGGGCCATCTTAACATATGGTCTTGAAGGGCAGTTGCTAGACAATGCTAGGAGCCCAAAACGAAAGCCTATCACCCCATTCAGCAAGCCCCCCCCATTTCCAACCCTGTACCACTACCACCCCCATCAGAAAGGCCCCCCCAGGCATGCGGCACCCTAATAGCCATTCTGCTCCAATGCCCACTGCCTGCCCCACAGTCTGTGGGGCGCAGAGCTTTACTGGGAGTCTGGAAAGGGACGGTGCATGGCCGCTATACTGCAGGCTGCAGTATTAACTAGGGATGCCAATCCCGGGGTATTTTTTTTCAATCCCGAGATCCAGGATTGAAAAATGATGAAACTCGGGATTCCCAGGATCCCGGAATTTACATCTCTAATTGCAGTACACACATTATCAGTCAGAAGAGGGGAAAAAAACAAGCTGCCTTTCCCCCCCACACTGGCCCCCCTGCAAATTTACTTACAAGGGTGGGCGGCCGGAAGCAGAGCAGACAGCAGCTTTGCCTCCAGGACCACGGGGGTGGCTCCGGCGGTGCCGGCAGCAGAGCCGGAGGGTGGGTAGGTCGAAGCTGCTTATGCTGCACGGAGATGGCTGGAATGGGAGCAGGCGCTGATGTCATGTGATGTCATCCACCTGCCCTGTGCAGACAGGGGCACGCCAGTGTTTGCTGGGTCTGTCCAGCATTTCTATGGGCGCACTCACTGTTTTTGTGGGCACGCAGTGAAACACTGTCACTCAGGTGAATGAAAAATTCACTGAAGGCGCTTGCTGTGGGGATTTGCACAAGCGCATAATCGGTGATGGGTGCAAATTTGGACGCCTGCATTCGCATGGAGATGCCCAACATTTTTCCCAGACGCCCCCTGCCCGCCTCAAACCTGCCCCCCTGTGTGGATGCCATAGGAACTGTGCAAGTTACCGACGGCAACCACACAGCAGCCCTGCACATTGCGCATATGAGAATATGCGCATTGCAGACCGCAAACAGCAGTCCCGGGGCGAATACTCCAGGGACCAGGATGATCAGAATCCCTCTCATAATACCATCTATATAGTCATTTATACACATTGACATTCTCTTTAATTTAAAAAATGGAGCTGGAGGCAGCGTTGTCCCAAATCTCGATTACAAAGGTTACTTAGAGATAGAATAGCAGTATAGATTTCATACAAAGCGAACCGATGCTCTATGATGAGTGTATTATTTCTTATGGGATCCATCACTCTTCTGTTAAAGCATATGGCCTTTACTTTGCATATTGCAGATTACCAGTTAATTAACCACCACCCTAAAGTTAAGATATCGCCTCTTCACTCATTCTCATGGCATTTACACAGGCATACATCCAGCTAAACTAAACAATACAAATTATACTGATGCAAACTCACTTTCATGGCTGCAACTACAAACTGTATAAAACAAGCGACTTTAACCCTTACAGCTCCTACACCCATTCATGCTGAACTGTGCTAGTGTCTCCGAGCAAAGAAGAACACATGTTATCACACTGATTGAACCTAGATAAACTGCATACAATAGCTAAACCCAAAGTACTGGACGCTACAGTACATGAAAGGTGCCGTTTGGAGGTAGAAACAGATCAAATTTTGCACATTTCAGCTTACCACCTTCGGAGGCTGCGAGACAGCCAAGGAATAAAATGAAGGCCTTATTTATTCCATGCTTGTTCGCTATCACCCTTCCCGATGTACTGTGGGGGGTTCCTAAGGAGACTGCTAGATGACTGTGACAATGTAACTTACTGCTGTAACCATTACTTTATGTACATTGTGCTACGGCATCAGCTGGACAACATAAAGCCAAAGTCTCCTTCCCACGCCACAAGCATTATATCCTACATGCCAGTTGTATAACCTTTGTTATATGCACACGGGTCAGAATGACTGGGGAGTCCCTGAGCACCCATAAACATGTGTTTGGCAGAATTACAAGGGAAGCTACATGTATAATAGCCTAGGGCACTATAAACCTTTAATCAGGCCCTGCCTTACTGTTCTGGCAGTCACCACAGCACGTGGCAATGCTGGCGGTGCCCCCACCTAGCTAGTGTCCCTGGAAAGTGCCTTCCTGGCCAAGAGGTAGATATGCCCCAGGGTTGAAACAAAAGAACACTGCATATAGACTATACTTGGGTTATGGGTATACAGTGTACATGTCCACCCATCCATCATGTGGAGGATGTTAGAACATAGACAGAAAATGTGGACAATATTGATGTGATTACTTTAGTAGATAACATTGAGATGAGCATGAGAGGAAGCATGTAAGAGTGCAAAGGCAGCCAAATATACAAATGCAGAATAATATTATATTATTTACCTGTAATGGATCCAAAAGTGATATTGAACAATTGATGTGATGGTATGAGACCTTGGGAGCATGGAAGAGAGTAGCTAAGATGCCGTAAATTACTTTAATTATCATCAACATGATATTGAGCATTTGATGTAACCTGATGAATGATGACATTGATTATAGACTAGCTCGTCATAATAGATGGAAGCATACAAAAAAAACAGAACGAAAAATGCAGCAAATTATAGTAATATAACATTTTCACAACAGATTTGTCAGTCTGCCAGAGAATGTAAGCAATCCCGAACATTAGTTTCAGAGAGTCCTGTATTTCAGCTGAAGTTATTTGTGGATTTTTCATTGCATTCCGAACAATTTTCCTGGCAGTTGTGGCTGAAATTTTTGTTGGTCTACCTGACCGTGATTTGGTTTCCTTATTTTCCACTTCTTAAGTAGAGTTTGATCACTGCTGATTGGCATTCTCAATTGCTTTTATATCTTTTTATATCCCTTTCCTGTTCTATACAGTTCAATTACCTTTTCCTGTAGATCCTTTGACAATTCTTTTGTTTTCCCCATGACTCAAAAACCAGACCCGTCAGTGAAGCACTGGATGAAAGATTCAAGGGTCTTTCAGGAGACCAGAAACTCACTGACCTTTAATACACACACACACACACACACACACTGATTACAAGCAAACAGATCACAGGTGAGGATGGTTACCTTTAATAGCCATTCAATCCCGTATGTGTCAACTTGTGTGCATGTTATCAGGCCAAAATCTCCAGGGTATGTAAACTTTTGATCAGGGTCATTTGGTTTATTTTGTCATTATTGTCATTTAAAAAGAGTAAATACAGTTGTTTGACAATAAATGGCTTCACCCAACCACTAACCATGAGTGAAAGAAAAGGTTGTGAGTTATCATTCATATTCTCTGACAAATGGCCAGAAAATCACAAATTCTGCTAGGGTATGTAACCTTATGAGCACAACTGTATATACTGTAAATATCGCATCATATCACTAGCACTCCCGTGCAATCACAGGTACCTTGCTCCAGTGTCTTCCTATGTGGAAGAGTTTTCTGCCACTGCAATATTTTCAATGAAGAGGTGGCACTCGATAAACTTCAGAAATCAACTTTTAGCGAAAAAACAGGTGCATTGACGTGGGGTACTAAACCCAGAAACATCTGTTTTTTTCACTAAAAGTTGATTTCTGAAGTCTGTTGAGTGCTGCCTTTTCATTGAAAATAATATATATATATATATATATATATATATATATATATATCAGGGGTGGGGAACCTTTTTTGTGCCAAGGGCCGTTTGTATGGGGGGAAAATCCTACGGGGGCCATATGTAAAAATTTCTCTTACAAATTGTCCTGCTGCAGCCGTCCCACACTCCGGCAGCTGCCGCTGACTAGGACTGACAGTCTCCAGGCTACTGTTGATTAAACGGAATCTTGCGAGAACTACCGACCTCTTGCGAGAAGTCCCCTGTACTTGACTCCCGGCAAAGCCACCGGGCAGGTGGGCGGGCCACTTAGAACGGCTACGCATACGGCCCCCGGGCCTGAGGTTCCCCACCCCTTATATAGAGCCGGTGACTTTGCTACACTGTGGAAATTGTTTTGCACATTTTGGAGAAATTTTCCTGCTGGGAACACACCGTACCGAATCTTAGGCAAAGGTGCATACAATTAAGTGGTTCAATAGGCCTATACAATTCAGGGATCTAAGAATCCGTTCCGAAAAACCAGGCCGGATAGGCCATATTAGGTTTGCTAAAAATCACCTACACTTTGATTTGATCTTTTCTTAAAGAATACCATTTGCTGTGCAGACTTAATTATAAAGTCTTTGTCTAACCCCTGATGAAGTCGTTCTGACAAAATTCGTTGGGTTTATTTTGGAAAAATGACAGAGAACTGCTACATGAAGTGTGATCGGTGCATCACGTGGTTATAATCTTATTAATGACTGGGTGGTACTAATTCCAGTGCTCTCCGATAAACCCCCCTTTGTCTTTCAATATATATATTGTGTACACTTGCTGTTTGAGGAGATCCTATAAACAAATTCTACCTGGCACTGAATCGGTATGAGATATTTGCCTTTAAATACCACAGAGTTCATGAGACACTTCACCATTTTTGATTATATTGGACACTGAATGTCAAAGAACCTGTCATAAAGGATCCATTTTTATTATTTTTCTCGACATACTACCTGTACATTAACACCTGATGAAGTCTTTATAGACAAAACGCTTAGGGTTTTGGATATACCTTGTGTCGTCAACTACTGTAATGAACAGAACAAACAGACATGGATTATAAAGTTTTAAAGAACCTTTTTAATGAAATCAATTTTATTGTTACCAGATGTCCAAAATCCATTTGTCAAAGATGATCTTTGTTGAAACTAGATAAGGCTGTGGATTTTACACCATTTCTACCCTCTTCCTGTCTTCCATTAACTGGGGGAATTTGTAGAGCAGCTGCTTGGTTTCTGGAGGCGCACTTGGGGTCATTTCTGTGTGTGTGTGTGTGTGTGTGTGATATATCATTTTTGTATTCACATAAAATGCATATGAAAAGGTAGACCAACGTTTTAGGGTTCACTAACGCCAATGTCAAGGTGCATAACCATACCTTGACAAAAGGGTTAGTGAACCCAGGTCTGCCTGTTCATATTCACTTTGGCCCCTATTCAGATCTGATCGCAGTACAAATTTGTTCGGAAAATGGGCAAAACCATGTGCACTCAGTGGCGTAACTATAGCGCTGCAGCCCCCAGGATGGCAGGGAGGTGCCGGGGGTTCTGCGGGCGCTATTGTTACTCCCCCAGCTCCCCCCTCCATGTGGGTGCAGCGGGGAGTGAGCAGGGGGGTCCGTGCGGTGTGGGGGTACCTGCAGTCAGGGAGAGCCTGAATCTCAGCCAATCAGCGCGCGGCCAGTGTTTTCAAAGTCAGAAGCGCTTCCCGCGCCGCCGGGCGGCGGATAGCGCGTTGTCTCCAGGTCACTGCAGGGACCCCGGAAACGTCATACTCACCCCATGCCAGCTCCCCGGACCCCCATGCCAGCTCCCCGGGGGGGCCTTGTCTTTTAACTGGGGAGCTACGCCACTGTGTTTAACCCCACGCGCGTGTCTGCCTTACCGATCAAGCTGGCGGGCGGCTGGCTAGTTGGGGAGGAGTTTGCTGCCCTCTCCCCGGACCTCCATCCCACCAATGAGAAGAAGGGAAGGGGGTTCGTCTTTAACAGACGCTCAGTGCAATGCATGCACTGAGCGACCATGTGGAGCTGCGCTGTGAATCTGAACTGATGGTTGTCAGATTCACAGCGTTAGCTGAGAAATACACTGTGCTTCCCCAGACCCAGTGCTCGAAGTGGCGGTATGCCATACCATTTTATACCACCCCACTTCGAGCACTGTATATATATATATATATATATATATATATATATATATATATACACTCATACACACATACACACATGTACAGTATAGTACTATAATTACAAATATTGCAGACCTACAGATGCTAGCACGACTTGTTGGTCAGTACCTGATCAATCAACTTAACAAGCAGCCAGCAAGTTAAAATTGCTTGTGATTGGCTGAGTCGTTTAATATTTTTTCTAAGGACAATGTAGGGCTGCAGTCATAGATAATGCATTATCTGTTTAATTGCAGTCATAGATAATGCATTATCTGTTCAAATGAAAGAGAAAAAAGATGATTTTTTTAAGCAGAATATACTCACATGAAATTGAAAATGCATCAATTTTCCTAAAATATAGAGATTACAAAGTTTGGGGAATAAATGTATGATTTATTTATGGTGATTTTAACTTCTGTACAAAATCAATCAATAGATACAGTATGTCTCCTCCATATAGAGTTAAAGCAATAAATGACTGAGGAAGAGGAAGAAAAATTACGAAAGAGAAAAAGAGAAGGCATCAGAACAACTACAAAAAAAAATAGGCGCAAAGGGGACAGTCAGCGTGAGAAGACCCACTCCATTTAACTGAAACTTTCCTCACCAAATTCACCAATGTTCTCCTCTCTTTCTCTTCCTTACCAAATCACCAATGGCCTCCTCTCTGCTGTTACGGATCCCAGCCGTTGCCAAGCACCTGGGGCACCATGTCAAGTTGGATACCAGTACTAAGTGGAGTACCACAGGGTTTGGTGTTAGCTCCCCTTCTATTTAAGATATTCATTAATGATACAGAGGAGGGAATACTAAGCTGAGTCTCCATCTTTGCAGATGACACAAAAGTGTGCAGGGGGGTTAAACCGGTTGAGGATGTCTCCATTTTACAGAGCGACTTAGATAAACTTGATGACTGGACTGATACATGGAAAATGAGGTTCAATGTTGATAAATGTAGGGTTATGCATCTCGGAAGACATAACCAGTGTGCGGTTTATAGGCTAAATGGAGTAGAATTGGGCAAATCAGAATTGGAAGAGGACCTACTGTAGGAGTCCAAATTAATCACAAACTGGTGTGACATGCCCAGTGTCATGGTGCAGCCACTAAATCACAAACTGGTGTGACATGCCCAGTGTCATGGTGCAGCCACTAAGGCCAATGGGATACTAGCCTGTATAAAAGCGGGGCCATTCTGTGCGATTTAAGACAGGAAGGGTTTATTCTTATTGCCAGTTAAAGCTTAAGCCCTGCTAAAATCTTATGATGCTCAATTCCTGGTTTCTCTCCACCTGTTTACTTTGTCTACAGCTTCCAGTCCTCTCCATTTACCTGGTTATTCTGAGAATAGCCCAGCCTATACCTGGACCCCGCCTATATACTGTTCAGCCATGTACTGCCTCCTGGAGACTGCATAGGACAGTCTTCAGCCCAGATTCCCATATACTCTTTGGCTCAAATTGTAATTCCACTCCTGTTTCCCTGCTTTCACAGTTAGTATTTCATATCTACCTCAGGGAGAGAAAAAGTGCCAGTCGTACAGGACCCTCTTAAATTTGAGGATGATGGACCCCCTGAAAATTCTAAAGTATATTTGTCAAATTCAGGACGACATATTGGGGGTGTGCTACCACCAGACAAAAAATGTAATGATACACAAAAAAGAGAAATCTGTCATGTGCGTGGTGTACCTACTTGTAATAAAAATGTAACCTTTGATTAAATCTTGTTAGGAACTTGCTAAATATAAAAACAATACAATGAGGGTGAGAAAAGACAGAGAATATGTGCATTAAAAATAGGGTGGCTCACTGAGAGTGCACTGATTAGTGATTATATATATATATATATATATATATATATATATATTTATATACAATGGATTGGATAGAGGTCTAAGCGACTACAAAATACCTGTATAAGAAACGTATTTCTTTTTTAAAACATATAAAAATTTATTTTATACATATAAAAATGCACAGTAGCATTAAATATAAGAACAAACAGTATAATAGATTTAATATAGAAAAACAGCAATGTAAAAAATGCGTAGCTTGTTTAAAAAATGCCTACACATGTTATCGCTAAAAAATGGGAGATATACTAGGAGGTTATAAAAAAGTTATAAAAAAGTTATAAAAAATGAACTTATCTATTTGTGGAGGAGTCAGCAGGCAGTACCCAACGCGTTTCGTCGATTAAGACTTCATCAAGGGGTAAGAGGGAGATGTGCCTAGTGCTCTATTTATACTGTGAATGTCTAGTGCTCATAATTATGGTGTCACATCCTGTGGGTGTGGCTACCGTTTCTGAAAAACGAGGGGCTTAACTAAATCTTTTATACACTCATATTGGTGTTAAGATCAGGATTCTATATAGCTTATGCTGTAGTGCATTAGTTAGAAAACATAATAGGGATAACAGAAAATACTTTATTATATTAGCGGGGATGCGCATCCCCATTTCCTGCGGGCGGTTGTCACTTCCGCCCCGCTTCCTGTGTCCGTTGCTAGAGCATAGTTCTGTGCCTTCCGCCTCTCTCGGGCGGACGTGCGGGTGCGCCCCGCTTCCGGTTATTGCGGAGCTCTGTCTCATTGGTTGTAGTGGTCCTCACTCAATGCGTAGTGTTGTTTATTGGAGTTGCTTGCGGTATTTGTTGGAGTTGGCGGAAGGCACAGAACTATGCTCTAGCAACGGACACAGGAAGCGGGGCGGAAGTGACGTCCGCCCGCAGGAATTTTTTTTTTTTTTTTTATATAGATGTGACACCAAGGTGTTTATTACTTAGAGGTCAGCTGACACCCTTTTTTCTTAAAGGTATACCTGTGTTTACTATATACATTAGAACTAAGTTGTTCAGGACACAAGTGGCGCCTTGCATCCCCCCCTTTTTTCCTATATATATATATATATATATATATATATATATATATATATATATATATATATATATATATATATATAGTAGTTTTCAGGCATCTAACTAGGTGGCAGTATACCTTTTCTTTAATATATCTTTATTGTTAAATGTCAAGATTAGGTATATCTGTAGTTTCCTTTTATTTTATTGTATTTAATGTATTTTATTTTATTTTGATTGTGAGTTATTTAAACTAATTATCACAACGTCAATACACACTACATGTTACTATCATACAGGGGTGGAACCAGGAGAAAAGTGGTGCCAGTGTACATGCTAAGAGAGTGGCGAGAGAGAGGAGGAGAGCAGAGAGAGGGCGGGAATCGGATTAAAAACAAGCCCTGCCGTTTAAAGTACACAGGCCCACCTTGGTGTCAAAAATGAAGGATGAAGATGTGCACGCGCCGAAAGTGCATGTCTTTGAGTGTAGTGTACCACACCATATACCACTTCTATACATTAATAATGCAACAAAATACTACACCCAGTTATACTTGCCCCTTACACATGATGCCAAACGGAATGAGCCAAAATTCACATAAAGCCACACGGATTGAGATCCTTGGAAAAGCTCTGGTCCTCAGCTACAAAATGAGCTATGTCAGAAATGACAGGGGGACATGTGCCCAGGTGCCCACTCCCCCTGAATCCGCCACTGTATACTGCTGTTAGGAGGTGCATTTATTGCATCAACTATAGCAGGAGGATTACTTTTTATAATCTAGGAGCTTATATTCAATCTGCCATCAGCCATCAGTATTCAATCCTGGTCGAAAACATCTGTGACTCACCTATGCAGATAACTTTGTTAAAAGTTGAATCGGCATTGTCAAAAATGGCTGCAGGATTGTGGAATGCGCAGCTGTTTTTGACTATCCACAGCCATTTACATGCTGATGCACGGACTTTACATCTGTTTGGAATCTATTACAACAGTCGTAAAAACGGACCTGACATTGAATTGGTTAGATGTACATGCACATATGTATGTGGCCAATTCAATATTGTATGTATCTTTGGATATGTACAGTATGGCAGTGCATAAATACCTAATTTATACCAAGTCTGCTTCTGCCAAAATATTCTGTTTGTTTTCCCTTTTGTAATCTGTATGAGCAGCCAAGACTTTGATTGATTGTAGTTAGTATATTGCATAAAAACTTTTGACATATGCAAGTAATTTGAGAGTCCCCAGTATTCTATTTCTGATGATCCTGTTGTCAGGATCTAAAGTGTTTATGCCTTAAGGCCCCCATACACTAGTCCGATATGGGCCGATTTCACCCGAACCCGATAGATCGGACCAATTAATCGAACCAAATCGGATGTGTTTAGTGTATGGCCACCTTAAAGGGGCAGAAAGGGAGAGCAGAGGAATAGTACAGCAGAGGGAGAAAAGAGAAAAGGAGGAAGTAAAGTGATCGCATTGCAAAAACATTCCTTCTCTGTGATCGTCAGGATAGGCTCATATTAAAGCCTCTGTCCCAGCGCCTCATAATGACGAAAACCTCGATAAGGATTTTTTATTTTTGTGATATGATCACGCCCTTAAGGTTTAATTTTAACAATTAGTTCATGCATTAAGCCCTACAGGGAAAAAAAAAAACATTTTGTAGTACACATGGAAAAAATTTAATTAAACATATTGCTCCCAGTGGAAAAAACACATTGCCCCCAATTTTTTTAAAATGATAATAAATATGGTCTCCATGTGTATAAATAAATAAAATAAAATACATTGTCCCCCAAAAAAATGAAACACATTGACTCCCAGTAGAAAAAAAAATGTGGCCAAAGGTGATAGCTTCCGAGTTTGGTGGCACAGCGCGAAACCGGGCAAACTCAGATGTTTTTTAAAGGGGTAATCATTTACAAGACAAAACCTATTTTTCATTGGGACGCCCATAAACGTTGGGCATTCCCCTTGGGCATTCCCCGTCCCTGCCGCCATCTGCCCTCGTCCCTCCCTCCGCACTGCGAATAGCCCAGTTTGTGTGTAATTCACCGTGGTCTTCCTCAGAAGGGGTTTGCACATGCTAAGAAATGCACATGTGCAAACCCCGACCATCGGAGCAGGGGCCGAATTTGGATCACTACGAGTGATCCAGAATCGGCCTTAAGGTGTGAGTTTAAGTACAGACATTTTGTAATAGGCTCCAAAACTAGCAAACTTCATGTAACATTTTCACTACTTGCAAGACAAACTCACATACAGATATTTTCTTACTCTGAAACCTAGGGTGAAATGTAATAGGATGAGAGATTCAGAAAGTGAGAGATTTTGTAAGAAATCTCCAGTTTTTTTTAGGATTGATTGTGCAGTGTAAATAATTGCTGCTTTAAAATAACTAACCTATCAATCTGAAAATCTGGGAGCACTGCTTACCGATTCCCTATCTTTGTGACGAAGCTGGACGATCCCTGCTGGGCATCTAAACTCAGGAAAGTGATTTTCCCTATTTCGGTTATAAGCTTTGATGGCACCTATGTATATAGTATAACTTAAAAGGTTATATGTAAATGATTTCAAGTTACTGCTAAAACGATTACAACCCTGAGGAAGTCCTAAGGATAAAACGCATAGGGTTTTACATTCTGCTACTCCATGTTTTGAAAATGATCAATGCATATGATGTGTACGATTGCTAAATGAATTTCTGTGGAAGACATATTAAATCATGTTTTAACATTTTAATGTGTCAATAACCACTGTTTTTTACATACTATATTTGAATATTAATGATTATAAATAATTGTTACACACCACTATACTTCCTTCTATCCATATCCTCAGACTGTGGGCCAAATTCTCTAAGCTTCAAAAGAGATAAAATGGAGAGTGATAAATAGCCAGCCAATCAGCTCCTACCTGCCATGTCACAGACTGTGTTTGAAAAATGTCAGACAGGAGCTGATTGGCTGGCTGTTTATCACTCTCCGTTTTATCACTTTTAAAGCTTAGAGAATCGGGCCCTAGTGGCAGCGCTCCCCCCCCCCCACACACACACACATACACACACACAGACACACGCCCCTTTAGCCCAACCCCCACTCTCGTACTTGCCCCATCGTTTTCCTCGTCTGTAGTTGTAGGGCCTGCAATGCTGTTAAGACGGTCCTGGTGGTACCATATTCTACCAAGATATGTTCAGTTAAACATTACAAAGTTGAATATCCCTTATATGATTTAACACATTTAAATATGTTGCAAAAATAGTCACTGTTTAATGTAAGTATATCAAGTATGTCCCCTCAAATAGGCCAACAGTCACTATGCCTGTCTCTACAAACTGGAACAAGTGCAAATATAAAATCTAAAAGGTAATGAGTCATTTAGAGCTACACAATAAAAAAACAACAACACAGCTGCAGATAGATTGCCCATAGTACATAAGGGCAAAGAAAATCTCAAAAACAAAAACTGTAGCCTATTACAGGTACGACTAATGAGAACACTTTAAATCTCTTTCAAAAGAAAAATGCATTGTGACATTATTAATAAGACAACAGTCAGTGCCAGTATTGCCAATGCTGCTGAAAGCATTCATTTCAGGAATACTGAATATCTACACCATATATAAAACAATAGACATCTTGGCTTTGGAGTTTTACAGGATAGATTTTGTTTCTTTCCCATTCGGTGTCACATGTATTTCTCCTTATGATTGATGAGCTAGATTTTCCATCATGGTAAAAAGAAAATGTGTTTTTATGTTTCAACAGTCAGACTGGGGAGATGTTCTTCAAAAGTAATAGTTTTGGTGTTGTATTTGTTCAGAAATACGACAAGCCCTACGCACTGCTGAAGATGACAGAGGCTTTCTCAAAGCCCTGCGCTGGGGAAACATTATTTCATGTACTTTTTCAGAAGTAAGAAGATATTATTGGGGATTTTTTGCCTGGTATTTGTTCAAAAAGTTTGATATGTCAACCAAGTTGTTGGCCTATATATGTGAGACTACTATCTTTCTAAATTAATAGGGGTTAAATTTACTAAAGCTTCTAAAAATGAAAAAAGGAGATGATTCCCATAGCAACCAATCAGATTATGTCTTTCATTTCTCTATGGTAGGCTATAAAATTACAGAATTATTGTTATGAGAAACATAACCTCTTTTAATTTTTAGAGTTTTTACATTTTTTTAATTTTTCCTTAAGTGTCATTTTCAAATTTCATAGGAAAAAAACTTGTGGAAATGACTACATAATCTGTAAAGCATGTCACTTCAAAAATTCTAAGGAATAACCCATTGGGGGAAATATTGACTGTCAGTATTCAATCCCTGGGCTGGGACTCACCTGTGCAGATTAGACTTTCATAAAAGTCTAATCTGCATTGTCGAAAAAGGACGATGGATTGTGGATTCTGCGTCCGTTTTCGACTAGCGGTTGCGGTTTTCACCGAAGCGTGGACTTTCCAACTGATAAAATCTTTTCCGACAGGTGACAAAAGGGAACTGACCTTGAATAGGTTGAATATAAATTCAACCTATTTCCAGCTGGTAGAAATATTGCGTGAGATTAAATACCCCCCATAGTCTACATTCCCCAAAAGAGTTTTAAAAAATTATATAACTGACATTGTGTTAAATCACTTGTAATATGGGTTTGTCAAAAAAATAACTGTGAAATAATATGTTGAAAAGAAAACCAGTGTCCTAGGATAAAATCCAAGTTTCTATTAGAGGAGGAGATTATGAAAAGATGAGTTAATTATAATTTTTGTGGGGAGAGTCTTATTGAGGAGACAGAAGCCTGATTACATAAAGTCAAGAAGAAGGTAAAAGGAAAGGAAGAAAGACACAGATGTGTCATCCACAGGGACACCGACAGCATGGCCAATGAGAGGGAATGTGGCCACGCCCTATAAAATACAACCTTAGCAGGGGCAGCGGGTGGTGACGGGAGGGTGCAGGTGTGATCACTCACCTGTGCAGGGTGAGAGAGGACAGCCTGCTGCTACAGCTGCCTCTCTCCCCAGCTCAGCATGCAGCAGTGAGCAAGTATGGCCCGGGCCGCTTTATTGGCCGCCAGCACACCCCATGCACATGTCTGGCACTGCCGCCACAACTATTACCATGTCCATCCTCCCCGCTGCATCACGCCTGCCAGCCACCAACTGCTGCTGTTGTCACTCACATCATGGAGAGTTGAAAGCTGCTGCTCAGTTCCGTCCAGCTGAACCCACCCCCTGTCATGTCACACCGATGGACATTGGAGACTAAGAGTAGATGAACTGGAGTCAAATTCTCTGCCCAGCTCCGCCTCCTTATAAGTGCGGGACTGCGTGCGTGTGGTGGCACACAATTATTTCATCCCGTCCATGATTTATCTTTTTTCTCGGGGCCCCTTGTAGCGGTGTGTACTTGCTGGCTGCGCTGCATGAGCTAGTTATGCAATGGATGGGGTATGGCCTATCTGAAAGTCTGCAGAGAGAGCATCATCTGAAAGAAGCATTTCTCATGCAGAATTTGGCTCTGTGAGAAACTAAATGCATCCCAGGAGTATATAAATACTCACAGGATATGGCAGTGAATGGTTGAACAACACTTGAAACAAAATGTGTTTCTTTGTTTGTTTGTTTGTTTGGGTTAGGGAGGAGGTGAAGGCCCAGAATTTTGTCAGTTCTGAGCCCGAAAATTTCTGATGACAGCCCTGGCTGTGCTGCAGCGGCACCCTGTCCTTGCTCTTCCACTGCCTGGCTCCTTGCAATGGGGGAGGGGATAGTGAACCCCTCCATGAGACCTAGACCTAGAAAAAAAAGTACCTGCTTGCCCCCCCCCCCTATCGGCGCCACTGGTCCTCCAGTCTAAGCCGTAGAGAGCTGTGAACGACTCATCAACCTCCTCATGAGTAGAGGTTGTCCTTCCCAAAACAAATTTGGGCCAGGCACAAACAAACCAAGCAATTTAACCTTGTTGCTGAAGTGCTTGGTTTGCGCATGTCTATTTAATATCCAACACAACAGTAGGTGGGATGGCCTAAGGACAATTTCATCTTGCACCACTTTTCTGTCACTGCTGTGTGGCAACATTTCACATATGTGCTATAAATTGCCATGTGTTTTTGTCACTGCTCTGTCACTTAATAACAAGCTAGCTCGCTACAGCCTTTAGCCAATAATATAATCTATGACGTGTTCAAATCTGACTGGAGATAAATGTTATTGCAGTTAACAATACTGTAGAAACACAAATAGGCCCAAATTGCATACAGAAAAATTACAAATCCAGTTTTGGCAAAACTTAAAACAAAAACCAATGACAAATAAGAACCGGTGCCAATGCACATCTTCAATAGTAAGATTGTACAACAATTTCAGTTCTCCCAATGTGTAATAAATTATGCAAATTAATCCATCATTTGGAGCATCTAACTTATTATGGATGTAGTTTCCTTTAACACGTCCACTGAAAAATAAACTTTTAACCACAGTTCTCTTTCAATAAATGTAAATATGTAGATAAAGAAGGTTCTTTAAACAGAATAACCTATAGTACAGTATATCCAGTATATTTTTTTTCTTGGCACAACAACAGTCAAAGATGCAGTATCCCATTATTGTAGTTTCCCCTTACAACAGGCTGCGATATCTCAGCAGTCTTTGTTACACATGAAAAACTTACTTCTATATCTTATCAGTACTCACTTTTCCATGGAATAGAGAAAAAAGGTATGTTTAGGAGAAAGTCATTCTGAAACCAATGAATTCTTATAACATGATCCACAGGTCTAAACTACTGAATTAAAACATTATTTGTGTCTGGCTTTACTAGGAGAAAAAAAACTAATCAGATGAATGAGTCAGTGTTCAGAGATACTGCAGTTATCTCCCTCCTGGATTTCTCATTTATTAACTACAATGAACTGTTAGTTTTGGCTCACAATGACACTGACTGCAGTGCTTGATTAATTTGCTGTCTTCAAATTCGCAAGGACATTTTAAAGTCTGCAGCCTTTTTGATATATATACCTCATTGGCATACAGAACAGATTATTACAGCCACCTCTGTATTAAGATGAAACAGAAGGCAAGGCTTGAGAAATATGAAATACTCATTGTTTCATAAAAAAAAAGACTTATAGATTATGTCAGTACAGCTTAATTACGGTATTAATTTTAATGACACAAATCTAAAGACCTTTTTATTATTTTATTTGAGTGACATGTACTGATCAGCCAATAAAAGGTTCTCTGGGTAATCTGAAATTAGGTTCTATCATTGCCTCAGGCAACTCTCGGAGTGACACAAGAGAGTGAGGGGGACAATCTCTGAGATGTTAAAGGGACTTTATTAAAATTATAATTTAAATATCTTTATATATGTTTGATATAATATATATTATAATATTTTCATTTGTTTAAAATTGATTTAATGGTCTCATTATACAAAGTTAATACATTATCATGTACTGTATTGCTAGAGAGTCATTAGTTTGATTAAAGTATATTAAATGACTAATTATTTTCGTAATATTGCACGTCTTCAATATGAGTGAGATTATACTGAACCATTTATTCTGATTAAAATAAATTGTATATTTTGACTTCAACGGGATTTTTGGGTAGTTTGGCGGTTTCAACTAAAAAAATGACACAAATTGAAATATACAGGAAACAGAAGATGCAGGCATACACTCTGGGCCAGTGGCGTAACTATAGCGCCACAGTCCCCGCGACGGCGAGGAGGCACCGGGGGGTCTGCGGGTGCTATAGTTACTTCCCCAGATCCCCCCTCCTTGTGGGTGCAGTGGGGAGCGGGCAGGGGGGTCCACGTGGCGCGGGGGTCCGTGCGGTCAGGGAGAACCTGGAGGTCCCTGCAGCGCTGAGTATGACGTTGCCGGTGTCCCTGCAGTGACCTGAAAACAGCGTGCTTTCCGCCACCCAGCGGCGCGAGAAGTGCTTCTAACTTTGAGAACACTGGGCACACGCTGATTGGCTGAATCTCAGCCAATCAGCATGCGACCAGTGTTTTCAAAGTAGTTAGAAGCGCTTCCCGCACCGCCGGGCAGCGGAAAGCGCATTGTTCCCAGGTCACTGCAGGGACCCCGGCAAAGTCATACTCAGCGCCGCAGGGACCTCTCCCGGACCCTGACCGCAGATACTCCGGCACCGCACGGACCCCCCCTGCCAGCTCCCGGGTGGGGGGGGGGGGGCAAATATTTTTGTTACTGCCACTGCTCTGGGCCTAATTCCTGAGTCTACAAAATAGCCTATGCAATTGTGATTTTACAGGCTACGGACTTGCTAATCATGGCAAGAGAAGCTGAAGGCCACAAACGAATATAGATGCCCAGCAGAGCCATTGCAAAGTCTGCATCAGCTGCTTACACATACACCACAAAAACGAGGAACATCAATTTCATAGCAATCCATAACCAAACTTAAAACTGAACCATAACACTTTTTGCCAAAAACAAACCAAAACCAGAACAGCTGCGCATATTTCTAGTTACAAGCAACAAAAGTTTTCGACTATAACAAGACAATGTTACAATGCAAATTGGGCCAACTGTAGATATACTCTCTACACTTGTTTTTCCCAACCCAGCTCATGGAACACTACCTATAGAACACATCTTGCGTTATTACTTAGACTCACTGGACATTTGTGTGAGAGCCAAAATAAAACAATGTTATTTTATTGTAAATTTATTTAGTAAGAAAGCTAACTAATGTAATGTATGTCAACCAGTTACATATTCATTATACACAGACAACCATCTCATCATAAGCAGAAAAACTACAGTAGTGACAGGGGGACTCCAAACTGCCCCCTACCATGGGGCACTTTGGCCCACAGGTGGGACAGTCCTGAAAAATTAGTATTATCCCATGAAAATTGTGGACAGATGGGTGGTACAATGCCTTGCAAAAGTTAGTTCGGCTCAGCTGCCACAGGTGGCAGTTCTGAGCACAGACATGGTGTGGATTGCACTCTGTGGAGCTGAACTAAGTCAGTCAGTACACAGTTATTCTAAGCTACCATGTGTGGCATTGCTGTGCTCAGGCACCCAAATGTAACTCTGGGGGTTATTTTGGTTCACTCTTTCTGACAAATTCCTTCTTAGATGGACAAAACCATGTGCACTGCAGGGGGGCAGATGTAAAATGTGCAGAGAGAATTAGATTTGGGTGAGTTATTTTGTTTCTATGCAGGGAAAATACAGGCTGCTTTATTTTTACACTGCAATATATCTCACTTTGAAGTAAAACCTCACCCAAATCTAACTCTCTTTGCACAAATAACATCTGCCCCACCTGCAGTGCAAATGGTTTTGTCCCTCTAAGAAGGAATTTGTCAGAGAGTGAACCAAAATAACCCCCTCTCTCGGCACAAGTAAAATCTACCCCACCTGCAGTGCACATGGTTTTGTCCATTTGAGAAGGAATTTGCCAGAAGGAGCGAACCAGAATAACCCCCACTATCCCTATCTCAATAGTGACTGTGTTCCAGGTCCAACACGTTTTCTCAGAAAGACCTTTTCAAGAAAGACTACAGTGCTACAGTTTTACTATTTGGCCATGCTAAAACTGATGCAGGGCATGCTGGGATGTGTCGTTCAACAACAGCTGGAGTGTCAAGGTTAGCCATCACTGCATTATAAAACATGTCAGGTATAAAAAAGTATATTACATATAAACTGTATCAAATATTAAACAAGTGCACAAGCAGCACAGTTATTTAATGCATTAGATTGATTGCTGGATTCAGTAACTACCCAGTGCCCAAAGCATGGTTGCCCAATCTGAATCCTAACTCAATTAATTGCATGGGAGAGTATGTATTTTCTGCATGGGTCACCTGGCTTATTGGATGAGTGACGTGCTTGGGCAGTCCTGGTGGAGCAAGAGGATTGCAGGGGAAGGGAAGTAAGAGATATAATATAGCACTGCTTTCTGCTCTACACAAGACTGTTATTAAGTACAGATAGCAACATTTACTGTAGGAGAAACCTCTACAGTGTCAGACTGACACAAATGGGCACTGACAAAATTTGCCCGAGGGTACTCTCTTCCTCCCTTATTGATCTAGTTACAGGGAGTGCATTGGTATTGGTATTAGTGGCTCAGTTGCTTAGTAGAGGATGATAACAAACTGGTATATATATATATATATATATATATATATAAAAAATATATATTTCTAAATATATATATATATATAAATATATATAGTGACAGGGTCACTGGTATGGTGCCGGAAGGCAGGTACATTTCCCCCAGGTTTCTGACATATGTGTTTTAAAACCAGAAGATTTGCTGGTTCTACTGTGAGCTATTGGGCTCTTTATAAGAAACATAAGAACCGGTATGAGGTCCTGGGGTTGGGCGGTGAAGAGAATGGATTCACCAACCATTAGGTCCAGTTCGGGTCTTTGGGCTGTTAACCTCACAGAAGGCTAATCAGTGCCTCCACCTGTGAGAGTCTTGTGAAAAGACTGCCAGACCGAGCTTTAAAAGTGTCTCTGCTTGGGTGAAAGGAGACACTGTGCTGTTTCTTAGGGGGTTATTCTGGTCCATTTGTACGGACCAGAACATTCACAAGGGGACTGATGGTGGGTGTATGCACATGCGCAGGGTCATCATTAAGAGGTATAGTAAAACAACAAAGACTCAATGAGTACTATATGGCATTCCTTACCACCTAGAATCTTCCCCTGATGAAGTCGTCAAGACGAAACGCGTAGGATTATCAAGCACCGACTGTATTGGAAAAATCACTTTTACATTGTTTTACAAATAATTGCTTTTAAATATTGTGATTCTTATACAAATAAAAGTGCTGAATTCCTCTATATCTAATTGGTTGAACTCTGCAGAGGTGGTGGTATTATTAACATTAGTGCACTTTTTATCTATCTATAGATAGGTATCTATCTGTCTATCTATCTATCCAGGGCCGGCGTTAGCCGCTCAGCAAAGCCTGCAAAGCAGGGAGGCGCTGGGCTGTATAGGCGCTCTCTCCCTGCTCTGCGACTCTGCCACTATGTGCAGGGATGTGTGGGGTGCTGCCACTGTCAGTGTATGACAGGCTGCGGTGCGGAGCACTTACATCGTATGCTGTAGCAGGGAGCACAGAGCAGCGGCAGCAGCAGGGGAAGTCCTCCTGGCCTGAAGCTTCCTCACTGCGGTGCCGACTCGAGCACTTCCCTACTCATCTCACAGGACAGCATGTGCCGAGCAGTGATTGGAGGAGCTCGGCACATGCTGATGATGAGAGCCACTGAGTGGAGGAGCCTATAACATACCCTTTGATCCCTGGCTGAAGTGAATGTATCTCACAGAATGGCATCCTCTGTGAGTATAATCTCTGTCTCTGTAGCTCATGCCTCTCCCTGCAGCAGCTTTTCTCTCTCTCCCCCCATCATCTGTCTCACCTCCTTTCTGTCCAGCATCTGTCCTGTCCCCCCCTCATGTCCACCATTTCTTCCTGCCCTGTATTTGCCCTTTCTCCCTGCCCATCATCTGCTCCACCCCTCCCATGCCAGTATCTGCCTTCTCACTGCCCAGCATCTGTCCTGTCCCCCTCTCCTGCCCACCATTTGTCCCTGCCCAGTATTTGCCCCCTCTCCCTGCCTATCATCTATCCCAACATCTCCCTACCCAGCATCTGCCTGCCGCTAACTGCCCACTATCTATCCCCCATCTCCCTACCCATCGTCTGTCCCCCTCTATCTGCCCAGCTCCTCTCCCCTCTCTCTGCCCAGCATCTGAACCCCATCACCTGTTCCCCTTCCCCTGCCCATCATCTGTACCCCCTCACTGCCCATCATCTGTCCCACCCTTTTCCTGCCCATCATCATTCCCCCTATCCCTCTTTGTCCAGCATCTGTCCCAGTCTCTCCACCATCTGTCCCCTATGCACAGAATCTGACCCCCCCCCCCCCACTCTCTACCCAGCATCTATCCCCCCTCTCTCCCCACATCTGTCCCCATACGCATGCGCACAGGGTGTGCCAGGTGTGCACAGGCACACCCTAATGCACACACCACCAGCCGATGCTGTCACACATCATGTGTGGGGACGGGGCTTCAGTGACAAGTTACTTAAGTCCTGGCCACTGCGAGTCATAGGTAACTCTTTAGAGGTGGCTGCTGCTTAGCAATGTGCAGCGGCAGCGAAGGCAGAGGACGAGGAGGTGTCAACAGCAGAGACACAAAAGTAGAGGACTCTTTTCCCATAACATGTAAATGAAATAAATGCGGCATGGATGGGGTGCATGGTGGCTGGGCTGGTCATGACTTGCCTGGATGTATGTGTTTGTGCTATGCAATCCCTATTTGTATATAATCAGGGGTTAAAGTGAGGGGGAACTGGGGGGAACTGAGTTCCACCACCTCTAATGGTAGGGGGAACTGAGTTCCACCACCTCTAATGGTAGGGGCAACCACTTCCACCTCCAGCACAGACCTGCACAGTAATTCCAACAGAAAAGACTGTCCCAGCAGCTTTCTTATCTGGCACAGCATATGAGATTTCAAGCTGTCACATGGTACTATTGCTGTGGGCATTATGTGTAAGGAGCTGTACTACTATGGGCATTGTGTATAAGCAAAGCTACTGTGTTGCATACATGTATAAAGAGTACTACTGTGCAGCGTAACATGAAAAGTGAGTAAGGGGCATTGCATGTGGTGTAATGTGTATGCGATTGTGCTACTGTGTGAAATCATTTAAATTGGGGGTACAATTGTATGACCACTGTCCCTTCATAAAGAAGGGGAGGTAGGACATAAACTTATACAGTAGTTGCAGGTGGTGCCAAAAACCCTGGCACTGGCTCAAGTTTGCCTAAATTGGGAGGGGGGGGGGGGTGGTTGATGTCAGGGGAAAGGAGTTCCACCACCTCTCAATGACCACTTTAAGCCCTGTATATAATAAAATAAAATTGTAATAAAAATGTTTTATTAATTTATCATCAGTGTGTTGCCAATAATAATTATTGACACCAAACCAATGATAAGTTAACAAACCATTTTTTTTATTCTCTCTCGTCACACCTGCCTTGTGTCACTCTATGCCCTCCCTAGCACCCTGCATCTCACTATGTCCTACCTAGCGCCCTGTATCTCACTATGTCCTACCTAGCGCCCTGTATCTCACTATGTCCTACCTAGCGCCCTGTATCTCACTATGTCCTACCTAGCGCCCTGTATCTCACTATGTCCTACCTAGCGCCCTGTATCTCACTATGTCCTACCTAGCGCCCTGTATCTCACTATGTCCTACCTAGAACCCTGTATCTTACTATGTCCTACCTAGCGCCCTGTATCTCACTATGCCCTCCCTACGTCTCTCTATGCCTTCCCTATTGCCCTGCGTCTCTCTATGCCGGCTGTGCGCACCCTAATAATATGATCTTGGCACGCGTATGTCTGTCCCCCTCTCTCAGCCCAGCATCCGTACCCTTCACACTCTGCTCCACATCTCACTGTCCTACCCTCTCTCTGCCCAGCATCTGGCTCCCCATCACCTTGTTCCACCTTTTCCCTCCTATCTCTTTTCCTTGTACCCCATCTATCATTTCTATACTCCATCCATATGCCACTATTTTCCCTCAGCACCCACTTTTCCCTTGCTCCCCTCACAAATCACTGTTTCTCTAACATTTCCCCTTCTCATGCCTCCCCTTTCCTATTACTCTTTTGCTCTCTACCCACCTTACGTCTCTACTACTGTGGGCATGATGTGTTTAAGGTGCATTCCTACTGTGAATTGTGTATGTAATAGGCACTACTGTGAGCAATATGTATTAGGTGCACTACTATTGTGTGCATTGTGTTTTTAAGTAATGCTACTATGTGAGTTATGTATAAGGGACAATACTACTGTGGGTGTTTTAAGTGGCACCAGCATTATGTTAAAGAGCATTACTTCTGTGAGCATTGTGTATAATACTTTTGTGGGCTTTGTGTATAAGGGGCACTACTGTGGGCTTTGTGTATAAAGGGACACCAGGTACGGTGTAATGTATATTGTGCTACTGTATGGTGTCATTTAACTAGCAGTACTATTGTGCAGCTGTGCCCCTTCCTTATGATACTACACCCTTTATTTGTGTGTGCCATTAAATATGGGAGGGCGCAAATATACAATTTGCAGGAGGGCGCCAGACACCCTAGCACTGGCCCTGTATCTATCTATCTATCTATCTATCTATCTATCGATATATATCGATAGATAGATAGATAGATAGATAGATAGATAGATAGATACCTATCTATCGATATATATATACCGTATATATATGAAAATATAGTTACAAATTTGATTTGTTTTGCCATAAGCATTTCCCATTAAAGAAGTATAATTTAGCAAACAAAATAGTCTTGTTTTCCCATTTGCAGAACATATGGTGACGTAAGCATTATTACATACTGTAGATGTTTCTGTTGTTTTTTCCCCTTTCACTAAGCTTGCATTAATTGCCAGTGCGCACTGCAGTTGTGGTGTGGTTGTAATGCATGTCTGGTACAGGGTAGGTTTCCTGGAAAGCCTTGCCATACTTTATATTATGACATGTAGTAATTTCATGCACCCTTGGTTATGGTGAGGAATGTCTAAAGCCTCAATTATGTCTCTGCATGAGGAGAGGCCATTGTGTTGTGTATATGAAGAGAGAAATATGATGACGTTGGCTTCTGATTCTGTTAGATAATAATGAAAAAGCATAAAGCTCATACATGTGTGACCTTGGCTAGGCTGGGTTAGGCACAAATACGTGTGACTTTATGTGTCACTCACATACCATAGCGGCTTCTCTGGATTAACTAAAAGAAAAGTGTAAACAGTTTCTCTTCCCCAAAAAATTATATTTATGTGTATTTCCACATCACATGTTCCTAGAAAACTATGCTTTACCATATTAAAGTAATCATATAATTGTGCAAAAAATCAAATCCATATTTAATTCATAGTTGCCTACCCTCCTGCAGGAGACTCCCTGAAATAACAGCAATCTCCCTCTCTCCCTCATTAGTCTAGCAATCTCCCTCATTTCACCTAGCCCACATTACACTGTTACATTTTTTGGGGGAAAAAGGAACGAGAGACAGATACATTTACACTGGATCATCAGCACCATTTCCCAGCACCTTACCAAGTATAGTATATCTTACTAACTGCTTTGGGCTCATCTACATTTAATTATAAGTAATTTTAAAAGATTCCCCTAAAATGTAGCAGTACACACCCACGCTTCTAGGTGCCACGTTCACAATCTCTTTTCACAATCTCTCCATATATGGAAGTAGACACGCCCTTTGGGTGGAGCATGACACGCCCCCCTCAGTGGGGTGCTGTGCAAAATTATATTACCAACTATAATCTCCCTGAAACTAGTTTTCAAAAGTAGGCAAGTATGATTTAATTGGGTTACCCCTTTGTGTATGTTACAAAAGCACAAAATTACTTACAGCCAGATGTATCAAGCTTCAAAAAGTGTCTTTTTAAACTAAGCCTGTAACATGGCATTTAGGAACTGGTGGTTTATTACTCTCCATTTTATAACTTTTTATAGCTGGATACATCTGGCTCTTAAGAATGTCTGTTGTGTGGGTGTGAAAGGGTTAATTAAAAAATGAAATCTCACATCACTAATAATAACCCCAGTACTGTCTCCTAAAGCTGACAGTGTGTACCCGCGATATGCGAGCTCCCATGTCACATGGGACAATGCCAGGCTTGCTGTACCTTACATCATACCTAATGATATCACTGGCGTACTAATGCATGATAATGAAGGACGGAACAGTGATAGCTCCGTCCTTCATTAACATTTTGCCAGTGTGTGTTGGCAATACCGCTGATAGGGATTCGTTCTGATGTCGAAACAAATCCCCATTGTGTACCCAGCTTTACCAAGCCTGGTACGTCAGTTATTTATGGCTATGAGCTCTCATGGGCAGGACCCTCCACTCTCTTGGTTTTCAATCTGCACTGTTCATGTCTCTAGTGAGCCCCCATTAGAAGCTTTGATTCTGCCTCTGCCTTTCCCCAGGACACAGGGTGGTAAATGTAAGAAATGTGGTTATGGGGGAGAAGCGGTATCAGTACATATTATGGGCCTGATTCTGGTTCACTCGCAAAAGCAAATTCTCTCTCTAATAGATAAAAAGATAAAAATAATCGGGCAGTCATTCCGCACCCAAGGATTATATTGGTGACAGCATCCAAGTAGGCATGTCAGACAGTCCGTACCTGTACTGGCAGGAAAAAGGCAATTTGGAAGCCCCTGTACAAACTGGCTCTATATTACCTCAGTTGCCCCCCTTCCTGTGAGTACTCTGAAATCATTTTTAGTACAGCCGGGAACCTTGTCAGCGAAAGATGTAGGAGGTTGCTTCCACAAAATGTGGAGAAAATGATGTTCATCAAAATGAATTATCAATTCTTACCAGCGACCACAAAGTACACAGAGACCTGTGGTGGTGGATTCCAGTGGGGACAAATTAATACTCTGGAAGGAGGATGAGGATGTACACGACACTGAAGGGGGTGAGTAATTGGAGGATGAGAAGGACGACGACATCTTGCCTCAGTAGAGCCAGTTTGTGCAGACTGACAGACAGCTTATTTTGTGGGTGCACAGATGAACCAATCATTTCAGCCAAAGTCATGAGGCAGACCCTGGAGCTGAAATGATTGGTTTGTTAAAGTGTCCTGTTTATGAAACATAAGGACAATTCCATCTTGCTCTTTGGGGCCTAGTTTTTCAAACTGCCATCTTGTCTGCCACTGCAGTGCCACTCCTAGATAGGCCACGTGTTTGTGCCGCCCACTTGTGTCGCTTAGCATAGTCGTCCAGCTATCTTGGGGCAACCTTTTGCCCTAAAAACAATATTGTGAGGTGCTCAGAAAAGGTTGGAAATGAGTGGAAATTAATTTTATTGAGGTTAATAATAGCGTAGGAGCAAAAGAAACTGTGTTTTTTTTCCAAAAATATCCAAACCCAAAACCCGGAAGGGTGGTTTTGGCAAAACACATCCAGACCTAAAACCCAAAGAAGATCCAGACCCAAAACCAGAAGAAGATACCGGACCCAAAACTTAAATATCAAAAAATGGACAGTGCACATCCCTAATATATAAACAATACTGTACTGAAGCGTTTAGCTGGCATACTGTAACACAATAAGTTTGGTGGTGTCAGATTTCTAAACAAGTGTGAAAATAAGGATAGAAATCGGGGTAATCTCTCTTTTTTTCAAGGTTTTGTGGACCTTATTGTGGTCCACACACAACGCTGCAAATTTTGCAGCGTTGCATGTGGATATAATGCTAGGCCACCCCTCGCATGCCCCTATCCCCGACATGGCTGTAAATGGATGTTTTGCATAAATATCCATTTGCAGTCTTTGGTGGGTGGACCAAATCATTTGATGGTCTATGACCATCAAATGATTTAGTGCAAACACGCAAAACAAAGGCACCGTTAGGTGCCTTTGCGGTGATGTCACTGCCACATCAACATAGGAAGACCCTTGAAATGCTGGGCATTCCCATTGGCGCGTCCATCCGCTACTACCCCTGGCCCGCACTGGGTGCAAATGGGATGGCAAACTAGCAGTCTGCACATGCTTTGTTGTGCCTTCTTGGTAGACTGGACCCCCAGACAGACCAAAGGCAAATGTACTTTGTAACCGCTGTGCCACACTCCAGTGACCCTGATTATACTCAGCATCCTGATTACTACTCTTATATACATCAATCACTAAACACAACATCTTTTCTTTACACGCAAGATTATTATGTACTTTAATTTGTGATGTGATATTTGTTTTGTATTGCCATTAAACCCTTTTTCTTTCATAATCCTGCCAGTGTGCAAAATTAGATATACTGGCATTGCCATACTGTACCTGGCCTATTATTAATATTAAACACACAAAATTGTGATACATTTCAACCGCGCTCAGAGCAGCTATATGGAAACTACCAAAAAAAGGAGATCCGCATCATGCATTCCATGAGCAGTGGAACGCATGATCCACTTCTGGATGACAGGTCCCGGAGCAGGGGGTGGCGGTAAAATGGAGAGACATCTGTCTCCCGATATTAACACCCCCCCCCCCCCCCCCGATGTCGTCACTGGAATTTGGGTATGAGACGCATTCAGCCGGGAACAAGTCATCTTCCGGTGGATGTGTTCCTCTAGGTGTGGAACGCATACCGCAGGATGTACAGTATTCTATCTTTCCACACACGGCCCATGTGATCGAGGGCATTTCCAGAGTGTGGAATTCATACCACAAATAAATAAACCATTTATAGGTATAAAACCATCGTTTGAGACTGTTGGCTTCAGAGGAGTCTTATTCCATACAGAGGGATATGGTCCACTAGTAGTTGAAGGCATCTAGTTAGATGCCATACTTGATCAACCGCATCTAGTTTGACAGTGACTGGAGATTGAAGCCTGTGAATGGTGACAAGAACATGGTCAACAATAGCAAGGATGACACGTGTTTTTCATGTTTTTTTGGTGCCGAATGTAATAGGGGTCCCCAGGGACACTGTGTATGTGCTCAGTGTCCCCTTACATGGCTCGCTGTGCTCATCATGGTTCGGGCATTATAGTCTAACTCTATATCCATTTGGTAGTAAAGTATGAACCGAGTAATATTTGTTGAGGAAAGAAAAAGACTGTCATGGGTGTGGCACACTTAGGAAGAAAATGAACCAATTCTAAAATATAACTTTTATTCTTTATCACTAAAACTGCGACATATAAAACCACGTAACATACAAGGGTAAAGGACAGGGTATATATATTTTTTTTAAAAGGATGTAAATCCTTACTTAGTGAACCCCAATATCACTTGATATTTGTACTGATTTTGTCTGATTTGGATCAGTGCATCTTATCATTTGTATCACAATTTATATCCACTATATATACTTTTGGCAGATCTGCAGGTTTCGTAAGTAACTTTTTATCTTTATTTTGTATAATGTTACCTACTGTGTATCTGCTGTGTGGCAGCGATAAACAGGGCCAATCATAAACTAATAGAGCAAGGTTTTGATTAGAGAGACAGACCTTGACCACGATTTCCCCCAATCCCGGTGTATGACAGCCCAGCGGTGCAGAATTAGCACACAGCTGGTGCTTCCCGCTCTGTCAGAGTGTTAAGACGGTCCGTGACATGGTTCAGGCAAGGTTAGAATTGCAGCATCACATATTGACCACAATCCCCCTCCAGATACCGGCGCCTACCAACATGCGATCACACTCACAGTCCTCCACAATTTCATGATTGTACAGCAGCAATAGGCCGCTATTGAGAGCAGTCTGTGAGAACAGTGTCATTCATATACCAAACTACATGCTGTCTCTAATCAAAACCTTGCTCTATTAGTTTATGATTGGCTTATACAAATATTGCTTATTTACTGTCTTAATGGCAGCAAACCCCAGTTTAAGTTCTGTTGATCTATTATTTAAGAATAAAGGGGTTACATCACATTATCTTAGATTTTCCTGTGCAATTGGCAACAACTCCATTTTGTGCTATGAACCGAGTGGACCTGCACCAAGAAACATGAAAAATTCATGTCCACCTTACTACGGTCGACCACGTTCCGGTGATCATTTACAGGCGTCGATCTCCCATCAATGTCTAACTCTACGCCGTCGACCAAGTTTAGCCATCTAACTGGACGCCTTCGACCACTATTGGTCAATCATAGTTTTGTCGACCTAAACATGATCATTCCACCATCCAGATATGTTATCACTTTACCATGATGAATACATCTGTCTCAATGTTCCTACTTTCTTGACCAGGGCATCCTAAAATATCAGTATTTGTTCAATGTACCCATAGTCAAAAAGTTTCTTATGGATAAATAATTAAATACAGTAAATTTTGCTTTACTGTCACCCTCAGGTTTAGTTATGTGGTGGAGAACATAGCTGTGGTTCTAATTGTCCATACAATTTATGATTGGCAGCCACCAGCACTGGTTATACCTATCACCTTGAGCATAAATCATTTGTTTTGGTCATGGACCCCCAACCTTACGCACCCTTGCAAACATCCCAAGACACCTCAGGGTGCCTAGGCACACAGTTTGGGAACCACTGCAGTACATACAGAAATTAGAGAATTATTTCTCAAAGCTGTTGACAAACTATTTTAAGTTGTTAACAAACTAGTTTTTCCATTGTCATAACTAAAGAGCCCCTTTGATATTTTACCATAAACCTATATTCATTCTTTCCATAACTTTTAGTTGTTACTGTTTGTAGAACTTTAGAAGTTTATTAGAGGAAAGCCATTTCCCTGCTATAGGTAGAGTGCGTCTGAAAACACAATGACTGCTGACACCCCAGCTGCATTTTCTCCAGAGTATTATTTTCAAATTTCATGGTGATAATAGTTTTCTTGCAGACTATTAACTGCATAAATGAGGCTAACAAAATGTCTCCATATTGCAGTTCCTAGAGGAAATAATATTTTTATGTAGTTTTCTGCCAAGGCTGATGGAAGCACATAACCAACTCTAATGACATTGGGTGGAGGGAGGGAGGGAGCGCTGTTTGAATACCATATCATGGTAAGTGCGCATTTCTTTCTCTCACAAATAGACATTTATTGATGTGAAATAGTTTGTAATTATTTATGGGGTATCTTTAATTAAACCTGTCATCAAGAAATGTATTTAGTATCATCCATGTAGTCACATACAACTGTGTGAACTTTATAATTAATTTATTCAGTTTTTTGTTTGTTTGTTTGTTTGTTTGTTTGTTTGTTTAGGATATTTATTTTTAACTTTAACAAAACAGCCAGCGACTTAAAAGGGGATTTCGACCCTTGGGCAAGGTTTATTCACAGAAGATTTATATTCTCGCTCCTTAGGACACCACAACAGATCTATTTAGATACAATTAAATCCAATGCACAGACATGAAGTTATCTATTGTATCTGCAGACAACAAAAGGAAACAAATCTGCCTGGAAGATAAAACAAACGAATCGAGAACTTTCACATATTGACTGGGGCTGCTTAAAAAAATCTGTCTGAATGACCAGTACAATACATCTGATACGGTGCTCATTTATCTTTTAATGTTTGCATCTAACTTCCAGAAAACACCCGCAAATATTAAGTATCCCCCTGACTGTAAGTGGAAGGGACTGCAGTAGGTATCTCCATCTTAGGAAGGCAGTAGCCCATTGTAGCCTATGGGCTACTTTCTGCAGTGGGCGCTGTGTGGAGGTGCAGTGGTCAGCTGGGGGTCAGCATTGATTGTGCATGCGCTCACACCCCCTATTCCCTCGGCTCCCAGCAGATTACAATGCAGGATCCCTTCGGAGCCCTTTTCCTAGTGTCAGCTGATTGATGCATACCACCTATAGGATAGCCTATTGCAATGCGATCCTGGGTGGTAAGATCCCACTCAGATCGCATTGAATATGCAAACCATAATAAATGGGCCCCTACATCTAAAAGTAGGGTACATACTGTACCTATACAATCCATTGCGCAGATAAACAGAGGTCACATAGTATGTACTGTTTAATATTTGTTGGGCCAACATAGCGACACCGTATATATCTTTAATGTTCTTATTTATACTGTACCCTGAGGATATGCAGACCTTTCTTATTACAGCAATCAGTTTTAAGGGCTGCTTATAATATCACCTGTTTAATCTATAAACCACAATACTCTAAGGAAAAAGAAATAATATTTTAAAGATGATTATGTTTGGCCATGACCCTTTGAATCCTTGCTTTTGTTATAACTCTGAGTTAGTAAGTGTGCCTTCCCGTAATGTATATACCATCCATTTCCTAGCTACTGTATATGCAGCTCATTTATTTGAAAAACGTATGCTACATTCTGTTTTGAGAGACATTTTGCATTTGTATTTTCAGTATAATACATACTTGCCTACTTTTGAAAACTAGTTTCAGGGAGATTATAGTTGGTAGTAGAATTTTGCACAGTGCCCCATTGAGGGGGCGTTTCATGCTCCACCCAAAGGGCGTGTCTAGTTCCATATATGGAGAGATTATAAAAAGAGATTGTGAACGTGGCATCTAGAAGTGTAGGTGTATACTAATACATCTGAGAAGAATCTTTTATAATGACTTATTCCAAATATAGATGATCCCCAAAGCAGTTAGTAAGAGCTACTATACTTGGTAAAGTGCTGGGAAATGGCACTGACAATTTAATGTAAATGTATCTAACTCTCATTGCTTTTTCCCCAAAAAAATGTAACAGTGTAATGTGGACTAGGTGACATGAGGGAGATTGCTACACTAATCAGGGAGAGAGGGAGATTGCTGTTATTTCAGGGAGTCTCCTGCAGAATGCAGGAGGGTAGGTAACTATGCCTTACATCTCCCCTTCACGTCATTGCACACTATATGCCGCATCAAAAACCCCACCCCTGCAATGCTGACTCGTATACCTCCCCCAAGATCAAGCCACCTGAAAGGTGGCAAGTATATATTATGGTCCTATAGATTGCAAGCTTTTGACCAGGGCCCTCTCTTTGTCCGACTGTTATTACCCAGTCTCGTCTTATTGCAGATTGGTTCCCAATTGTAAAGCACAAAGGAATATGCTGGCGCTATATAGATAGATGTTAATAAATAAATAATGGCTAAGTGGACTATGCAGCGGTGGTTCAGGAAGAGTGGGATCCCATGGAAATGAGAGTACCTTCGTTACATGAACAATCTCTCCTGTGTCATGTGCAGTATTCCAGGATTGTGCCGGCAGTATACAATGACAGGGCTGTCTGTCCGTCTCTATTTCTTCCTCTGTCTTTGTGCAAAAAAAAAAATCCTGGCGCCCAACCAGTAATTTATCACGATCAGGAACATATTGTTGCATCTCTCATTTCAGCTGGAGATAAGGAGCCCCTTGCTTTCTTGTAGCTATGTATGTCAGTGGATTACATTACTCCTCACAGAGCAGCTATTTAGGAATCAGACAAAGATCTTCTATGACATAAATCATCTGCATGGCTAAGTATTGTCAACATATATGATTTTAAGTTACTGCGAGAACTCTGCCAAGTATGCACGACGAAGCAATGGGAAAATCCAGGGTAAGAGAAAGGGGTATTTACCAAGTGCTACAAATGGTCATTCATCTGGCCCCTTACTACAATGCCGAGATGCAGTAGGCCGCCATTGGTCTGCCACAGAGACAAGTAAAGTTTTGTTAAGCAACAATTTGCTCTTTGATTTCTGGGTCACAAGTGAATATGTTAGTTCATCTTCTCCAGCCGTGGGTCAGCACAGTGTCACAGTGGTGAACACAGCCTGGGGTGCTGAGTACAGAAACAGTATGGAGTTTGCATTTCCTCTAGCCATCCCACAGTGGGTTAGCTGGCTTGGATTAGTGGGGGCTTGGCTGGCATGACTGTTGTATGGAAATCAGATTGTGAGACCTACAGAGGCTGAATAGAAAGCTGCTGACTATGTGGGCTTTATTTCTGCTTTGTAAGTAAGGCATAAGGGGGAAATTTACTAAGATTGAATGGGTATGAATGCAGTCATTTGCACGCATTTGAGCTGTAAAACGGTCAGATCCTGGTGATCGGCTGATTGGTCATATGTAACCTGGCTATAACCAGCCCCAGGAACATTGAACCAGTCCTGGTTTTAGAAATGTAGTGGGGAAAAAAAGTGGGGTCCCCCCATATTCTATAACCAGCACCAGGCTCATGGTCCGGTCCTGGTTCCCAAAATATGGGGGAAAAAAGGAGTTTCTAAAACAAGACCGTTCAATGAGCCTGGGGTTGGTTATAGCCGTGGGGGGGGGGGGGGGGGGGGGACCAATGTCATTTTTTAAAATATTTTTTTACTCATTCTTTTTTTTTTCCACACTGAGAATTCTGCATAGATCTGACTGATCTCTGAAGGCTTCAGTCAAATGCGAATGAGAACGATGTTCTAGTTGACATTCATATTTCGTGGTGAATTTGTATTCATATTCACCAGTACGAATTATAGTAAATTTGTCGATACCATTGAAATGATGGAGACGGCCATATTCATCGATGGTGTATTCATTTGTATTTTTTACGTACGGAAAAATATACTTACGTTAAAAAGAGAACTTGTATACATTTCAGCATTAGTAAATGATCCGGGGGGAGATTCTCTAAACGGAAAATGCCGTAAAAACCCCGAAATCTGGGTTTTTACCGCATTTTGGAATGCGGAAAAATCTGGAGATGCTCCATAGAAGCCTATCGACTTCTAACGCGACCCCTCACCGACCCCCCCTCACCTGTGTCCAGGCAGCACAGTGCTGTGCTGCCCGGACCTGTGACCTCCTCCTCCCTGCACTGTACATCCTCTTCCGGGTGCAGGGAGGAGGAGAGCCAGCCCCCCGCCGCAGCAGCAGCTCCAGGCGGGGTAAGACAGGGAGGGGGGAGCTGCCGGGACCCGCCGCTCATCGCCGGGTCAACGCAAAAGACAGCTCTTCACGCAAGAGCTGTCTTTTGTGATAATTATCGCATATGTTAGATATTATGTTTGCAGTAGCCGGCGATGGGCGGTGATAAGGGGGCGCGGATGTAAGAGCATACCCCCCCCCCCCCCCCCCGAGCTGTATTGTGCACTGAGAATTGTGCTGGTGATGTCATTTTACAGTTACTGTAATGTTTTAGTTCTGTCTGTGTGCCCTGCATTGTTCTACTGTGTGGCATAAATAAAATGTAATAATAATAATAGACAGGTTATTTTATGCTACAGGCATTGAAGCATTGTTACTTATTTACCAGCTATTTATCTACCTAATAGAAAGTACTAGTCTTGCTGTCGGACATATGACATATAAAGAGCAGCCGTTGTTTGTCTGTGAAACATGAACGGAATTGAAGACCTTTCAAATGGGATCTGTGTTATATTTCACGTAAGGGAATAACCCAACATGAGATATCATAACCAAGTGCCAGGAAGTTCCAGGAGAATGAGATTAGAACCCAAACATGCCTAGGCTTATGTCACACACACTATAAACCCACCGTGAGAAAAAACATGATAGAAGTTCAAAACATTTCTTCTGACAGGGAGAACGTTACTTAAGGTGAGTGTGCACTGCGCAGTTCTGCCAATAATGATGAGAGCGTGTGACCAGAAGCTTCATGATCATCTGACCATCCTGGGCTCAGGGTCTATCCCTGGTTCTCTTCAATGTCCTCTAGCCCTGTCTACCAAATAACTAACTTTCATCATTAAAGAAAATTGAAAGTCAATATTACCAGGGCTTGGAAGCACTTAACTCCAGTTATATATGTATGTATATATAAATATATATATATATATATATATATATATATATATACTCACAGCACTGAGGTCATGGGTTTGATTCCCACCATGGCCCTTACTGTGCGGAATTTGTATAATCCTCTGGGTTTATATACCCACCAAAAACCGTGAATATGTATGTGAAAAATGAGGTAGGGAATATAAATCAGGGTTGCCTACTTTTGGGCTGTACTCTCTGGAAGAGGTCAGACAGCTAGTAGAAGAATGGGGTGGGGTGGCAGCCGTGCCAAGAAAAGGGGCGGACCGGAGGTGGGGCTAACCTTATAAACACATTTGGAGACACGGTCATTGTGATCACATCATGGTGGCCGCACCCCCACTGTGAAATGCCTGCATTACAGGCATTTCACAGCGGGGGTGAGACCATGATGATGCGATTCGTGTCAGCAACTGTCAGTGAGTCCAGGACAGTGATGTTTGGGGTGGCAGTAGGTGTGGCTCCCCTTTTTTAATTTTGGACTGTGCTGGAGCCCCACATCTGTAACTGCCACTGTCAGAAAAGTCCAGAAACAGAGCATTTTGTACCTAATGGGATGGGTCATGTTGGAGGGTATGCAATTGATGATGATGATGATGACAACCTTTTTGATATTTCTCTATCTCATTGCTGGTTGATTTTAGAATTGTCATTAATCCATTAGATCCTTTCCTGCAGTGCAACATGGCTTAACCCACTTTCTTGCTTCTCTGCTTTACTTACAGACATGTACCAGACAGAGAATTGCACCAATCAGAAGAAGCACAAAGTAATGTGGGGTACACACCACGACGACCCGCTCACGATGCACATTGTGAGCGGGTTGTCAGTGTTTCTTCAGACCCGCTCACGATGATGCGGGGGGGGGGGGGCAAGACCCGCTCACGATGTGCACCGCACCCGGCAGTATGGTCATTATTCAGATCCTACCTGCAGCAGGTAGGATCTGAATAACGACCGACCCGCGGGACCACGCATCAGATCGGTATCGGTCCACACAGGACAGAAAAGGGCCCAATCACCACACAATCTACATCCAATTGGTCGGAATTGGATCTAGATTGAGGGGATCGGGCCCTAGTCGTCCTGGTGTGTACCAGGCATAAGAACGGACGCTTTTCATTTCTAATATCATAGAGACGCATTCACTGAGAGTCTTTGTGTTGTCGTTGTGAGGAGAGGGAATGCCAAGAATAATGCTCGCCAGGAGGGGAGCTGGTATAACACCAAAGATGGCATCATTGGCACCTACTCTCTCCAGACTAATGCACTGGCACCAGCATGAGACAGACAGGAGCTACTTAAATATTTTTTCAGAAGCTCACATTTTGAAATAACCTTTTTAGGGTTAATCAGCGGGTGTTATAGTCTGTACATGCTGCCACGTCTGTGGTCGGCACTGAAGCTGGGCTCAAAGTTATTGGGCTGCACTAACAGGTGAAAAAAACAAGTCAGGAATCTGCATTTACATTGAAATATAAATACCAAGTGCTATTAATTAGTTACAGCTAAATAAAAAAAAACAATATAAGATACACAGAACAACAAATATGCAATAAGTATAAAGACCTCATTGTAGACTCCCTGGCTAAAATAAAATATTCCCTTTTTTTCACAAAAACCTTCTACCGCTCCTCTCCAGAATCTGCGTAGGAGGGGGTGGAGCACACATTGCATCATCAATCTGCACGGCCCGCCCACTTCACTTGGGAAGTGCCAGCAGCAGGTACCCATCAGAAAGCTTGCCTACTTTTCCAGGAATCCAGGAAAGATAAGAGAGATGGGGAGGTGTGTGTGAGGAAGGGGGTGGGGTGGGGGGATGGGGTGCAGAGATAAGACAGATAAGAAGAAAAATATAACATTATGGGCCCCATTTACTGTTTATTAAGGTTTAGATTTTATAAATAAAATTTCATATAGCCCCTATTTGGGAAATAAGAAATAAAATTCTGACAGATGTATTAATCCCATCCAGGGTCAGACGCTCTGATAGAAGCCCATCCCAGCATTGTGTAACTGCATTGTGACTATGTAAAGTGCTGAGGATCCACTCAAAGCATGTGCACGGAGAGAGTCTGGGAGCGTGCCCAGCAGTTCCCGGAACATTGGGTATGCAGCTAGTTTTACGAAATTAGGGCCACTCATTGCTTGTGGCCTTTACCACAAACTCATGCTACTATTTTCTGGGTGATCCCCTAAGGCACACACAGAGTTGCTGCTCTGGAACTGAAAAAAGTTTTGAGGTATGGGAAGGGTTGGCCATAATAACCAATCAGATGCTCTGTGTCATTGTTCAAGTACAGGTCAGCGAATAGAAACAACAACCTTAAGTTTTTGTTTTCTTATACAATCCACAAAGTTTAATTCCCCGCTTTGTCCTGGCCTAACATTTGTGATGATTTCGCAGTGCGAATAACACCATTCCTGCACTTAGGGCCCAGTTCAGAGGGTGGCAATTCTGCATCAGCTCTGGAGTCCGTTGGCTTCTGTGTGCAAATAGTTGCTCAATTACGTGAACACCGGCTTTACTGGCAGTTTGCCTGCGAAACAGAACCAGGCTTTTAGTCAGGGTTGCCTACTTTTGAAAAATAATTTCAGGGAGAAAAGTAAAAGCCAAGGGGCGGGCCTTGCGTCACCAGGGGGCAGGCCTTGCGTTGACAGGGGGAGGGCCTAGCATCACCAGGGGGCGGGCCTACAGTACGTTTGATAAGCATGCAGACAGATTTGGGAATGAAATATGGTTGTGTATTAATTTGGTCCGCAACCAATCAGAAAAATATATTTGTTGATCGCCTGCACTGTAGTCCTCAAAGGGTCACATGGTTCTGTGATGTGCCCTATGCCCCTATATGAATAGCATAACATATGAGTGACAAAACATATGAATGACAAAACATGTAACATACTTTCTGGAGGAGGGAGGAGAACAGACCCGAGGGAGAGGATATTAATGCAGCAACTTTGCTGCTTGCCGGGCACTGTTTTCTTTAAGGCAAGGGTTAAGGGGATATCTGCTGTCCTGGCTAGTGAACTGTGATACACAGAAGCCAGAGCAGGGAACTCACACTAGAAACCTAGATGAAAGTATCCAATTACCTTACTTCTGCAGTCTCCGTGTGCTGCCTGAAAGCACGGAGCCGCCTGTCACTGTGTGCTGCTGCTGCTGGAAAAGGCATCACTACTAGTAGCTGTACACTGCCTGAAAGACGGAAGTGGAAGCCGCTGTCACCCGTTGCTGATAGGGAGGGACGGCTTCACTTGCACACTGTACTGTGTGCCCGGCCGTACGTGGAGATCAGGGAGGTCTCCACTCTCCTAACTAAAGCAGCAGCTGCGGGAGAAAGGGTCCGTCTTCCGGGAGTCCGTGAGATATCCCATGATTCCGGGAGTCTCACGGACATTCCGGGAGAGTCGGCAGCCCTGGTATAATACATTCAAAAATCATGAACTATAACATATAAGTTAAAGGTCACCTGGAAACATTCACAATGAAATCTTTTTCTATCATGATTAAGTAGAATGTATGGGAAACTGCACTGGCCTTTGTTATGTAGTTGACTGTGAGTTGCTGTGTTCTATTATCGGCTATTTTAGTCTTGGAAGAGTTCACTTGTGTTCTTCAAAAGACCTGCTGGCAGGAAGTCTGCTGTGCATAGAAATATATGTTCAGTCCACACTACGTATATAAGAGATGCCTGAAGTCTTTACCTATACATACCTCCCAACTGTCACGATTACAGCGGGACAGTCCAGATTTTCAGGTCCTGTCCTGCTGTCCCACCCGCGGCAGGCATTGTCCCGCTGCGGGGGGTGGCAGTTGGGAGACCCCCCAATCTAACAGAATAGACGCTGTGCGCATGCGCACAGCGTCTATTCTCGTATGAAAATGAGGCCGCGGCTAATTAGCATAAGCCGCGCCCTCATTTGCATATGCCCCGCCCCCTTTTCGGACGAAGCCGCGCGAGTGTCCCTATTTCTTCCGTTGACAAGTTGGGAGGTATGCCTATATTTGTATACGTTACTACTTGCTCTCTTATAAGTAAAGTTAGTTGTCCTTGTAGTAGAAAGAAATATCTGCACTGTAAATGTGGTTCTCCAGTTAGATCATTTATATAAAGAGTGATGATATATCAGGGTTGCCGACTTTTAAATGCTCCTCTCCGGGAGAAGCCCGGGGAGGAGACTTTCCTTACCCGATCGGGGGGTGGGGCTTGACTGTGACGTCATTAAACCCCGCCCCCATTACGGGAAATAGTAGAAATGACTGATCTCCATGGAGGGGGCGGGGCTAAAATGACACGATTGTGCCATTTTAGCTCCACCCCCTCCTCTGAGACCCCGCGGATTGCGGCATTTACACGCCGCGATTCGGGGGGGCTCAGGGGGGTTCCCCAGATTCCGGGAGGGTTGCCCACCCTTCCGGGGGGCCAGGAGAGGGACCCGATTTTCGTGAGACTCCCGGGAATTCCGGGAGGGTCGGCAACCCTGTGATATATGAAATGCCTTCAGCACTCTGCAACTTTACGTTTATTAAAAATAGTGTATAATGTACAGGTGCAAATTGGCAATTAAACCTACAGGGAAGATTTCTGGTAGACCCAGGGCCGGTGCAAGGCACTGGAGCGCCCCAGGCGAGTCGGGGTGGGGGCACCCCGGTGCCGGGGGGGTTCCTGCTGCGCCGTCTGACAATAGTGCACAGGGGGTACCTGCGGCACTGTGTATAAAGCTGGCGGCGTCGGCGTCCCTGCAGTGATTAAGGTGCTGGAGCGGGCAGGGGTTTCCGTGCCATGGGGTACCTGCGGCGCTGTGTATAAAGCTGGCGGCGGGGTCCCTGCAGTGAATAGAAAATAACTAGCGCTATGCGACAGCGTGGGAAGCGCTTCTGATTTTGAAAACACTGGCCACAACTTGTCAACTTGTCACAGGTAGAGATGCCAATCCCGGGATACGGGATTAAAAATGCTCAATGCTCCCAGGATTCCCTGGTAACTGGGATTGGCATCCCTAGTACTGATGAGCATGTGGTGTCTGCTCATCATTTAACTATATAGAGGGTCATCAACCTCCTTTCTATACTATTACTTAGATCTGCTTGTCTGCATTGTCTAGTCACACCTTACCGGAGCAGTTGCTCTTTAATGCCACAGACCCATCAGTGTGGTGTTTTGGTGGAGATGCTCAGATGCTGCCCGGCATTAGACTGTTCATGCACAGTCTAATCCCGAAACCCCGGAATTGGATACTCCAATCCTGGGATTGAAATTCCGGACTTTTTAGGGTCAAATCCCGAGATCCTGCCGATTCCGATCCCATGATTGGCCACCCTAGTCACGGGAATATAAACATTTGAATTGTCTTTGATTCATGGAAGCTCCTTCTTATTTTCATGATGAAATCATTATAATGATAAATGCATAATAATACATCTGCCACTATTTGAGTTGGAGGCACACAAAGAAAATGGATAAGCTTTGGAGTTGGAAATCACCCAAGATGATGGTGGGAAGGTCAGAGGATAAGAGAGCCAGGCAAGAAATGGTTTAATGAATGTGTGATCCTGCCAACCTGGGAGATTGTTACCAATACACAGAAAATCCAAACAGCATGAACTTCATCCTATATACGAGGGAGCAATTTGAGTCTTGCTCCATTCGGGCATGCACAGCCACCGGCACTGTTTTGATGAACTGGTAACTACTGTAGTAAGATATAAATGTGAGTTGAGAAAACTGTGAATATGCAGCGTGGGGAACAGGAGACTCTTACCCCACCTCCTTGTATGCTCCGACCTGGATTTATGGGTGAAGTGGCTGAGAGCAAATGATGCAGTGCCTGAGCCACGTTTCTGTTATTGCCAGAGAGCTGAGGCTGTTTGAGCGTAAGAGGTCATGGATGGAGGTTACTTTGTTACAGACAAACCCTTCATGCAATAGCGAACATACAAAGATCTATGAAAACAATGTGAGGCAAAGATATATCTCCACCTGCGTAAGGTGACAGAGGGATAATAGATGATTTTAGGATTTTAAATGTTTTATTTTGTGTTGGTAGATTAAAAAATTTGGTATCCGGACTATTTGTCTACAGCCAAAAGATAGACAACCATTAGGTCGACACCATTAGTTCGACAAGCCAAAAGGTCGACATGCCAAAAGGTCAACATGTCAAAAGTTCGACATGCAAAAAGGTTGACACTTCCATTAGGTCAACAGTGTCTAGGTCGACAGTCAAAAGGTCGACATGGGGTTTTCCACTGTTTTTTTTTAGCCGACATGTGCCGACAGGCGGTATTTCATGCCCTACCATCCACTAGGGTGAGGTGTGAGAATAAAATAGTGTGCCGAGTGCAGCGAGGCACCGTGGCCGAAGCATTGCGAGCAAAGCGAGGGGCTGCGGTTCACTTCAAACTGTGTCCATGTCGAATATGTCGACATTTAGGTAAAAAAACAGTGAAAAACCCCATGTCGACCTTTTGACTGTCGACCTAGACACTGTCGACCTAATGGCAGTGTCAACCTTTTTGCATGTCGGCCTTTTGTCATGTCGATCTTTTTGGATGTCGACCTTTTTGCTTGTTGAACTAATGGTGTCGACCCATTCACACGCCCAGCGGCTGGCATTAGAAGGCTCGTTAAGCAGCAAATTACCGCTGCTTAGAGAGCCAGCCAGAATGACTCCCATCGTGTAGCAGATGAAGATTGTTACTCTAGGGCCAATTTTGACCTGTTCCTACTGTTCTAAAATCAGATCCGGCTCCCGATGGTGCGGGTCTGTGCATGTGCATATGTGCAAACCTCCGCTGGGAGCGCCTTTGGTGAATTTTTCATTCGTCAGTGTGCTCACTGCCTGGCTGGCAGGGAGCATTCTGGGGTGGGCAGCCGGTGTTGCAAAGACGTGCCCAGAAAAACGGTGAGTGCGGCCATAGAAACGCTGGGCATGCCCCTGCCTTTTCAGGGTGGCCGGATGATGTCACATGACATCAGCGCCCACCCCCTAAGTCCTGGCTTAATTCTTTCAGCAAACAGAGGAAAATGTATATGATGGTGAGTAGCCATCGAATAACTTTTCCTCTGTGCAGGCGCATGTAAGCGTATGTGTAAGGGTACACATCCGCTCGCATCTGGCCAGTGGGGGGCATGTGCACTCGGCGTGACGGCATTAATCTGCTCACTGGGCAGCGAATATATGGAGCCTATTAACCCCTTCCCGACATTTGACGTACATTTACGTCATGGTCGGGAAGCACTTCCCGACACATGGCGTAAATGTACGTCATGGATTTAAACTGTCACCGCGTCTATAGACGCGGTGACAGTTTCAACATGTCTGCTGTCCCTGACAGCAGACATGTCCGTGCATGCCCAGGATGGGCTGCGATGCCGCCCCCCCGTCGGCGATCGCTGTGATTGGCTGTTCAGTGTGAACAGCCAATTACAGCGTTTTCCTGTGTCACCGGCGAATAACGTTCGCCGGTGACACGGGATCGGAGGTGATTGGTGCTGTAAAGTACAGCACCAATCACCGCGGGGTGTAAGGGTGACACTGGTGTCACCCCACCGCACCCCGCCCGCCCCCAAAGGCCGTGATTGGTTCGTCGGACCGACGGACCAATCACAGCCATGGAGGGGGGTTTAAACTAACGGTGACTGCACTGCAGACGCCATTCCGGTCTGGAATAGCGTGCAGTGCGGTCACCGTGCCACCTGCCGCCATATACTGACCAGAACCTTGCTCCATACTTACCTGATCACTGCTTCATCACTGCTTGATCACTGCTTGATCTGTGCTTGTAGTGTGCTGGATGCTTCCTGGATCCTGTTGCTACTTGTGCCTTCCTGTGCTGTGAAATTGTGCTGCTGCAGTGTAATAGCTAGATAGAGAGATAGAGAGAGAGAGATAGAGAGAGATAGAGAGAGATAGAGAGAGAGATAGTGTCAGAGAGTGCTATATTTTGTGCTGCTGCAGTGTGATATAGTTATAGATAGAGAGAGAGAGATAGAGAGATAGAGAGAGATAGAGAGAGAGAGATAGATAGAGAGGCCTAGTGACAGAGTGCTATATTTTGTGCTGCTGCAGTGTGATAGTTATAGAGAGATAGAGAGAGATAGAGAGAGATAGAGAGAGATAGTGACAGATTGTGCTATATATTTTTGATATAACTGACTGCTGCCCCCTCCTTTTGTGCTGATCAGTATAAATTAACTGATCAGCAACTTTTTGGGGGCGCAGGTTTTTTTTTATATATAGATATACCTGTCAGTGCTGCTGCTGTAGTGTCATAGAGTGATAGATAGTGATAGATAGTGATAGATAGTGAGAGATAGAGAGAGATAGAGAGAGATAGTGACAGAGAGTGATAGAGAGTGTATATTTTGTGTCTGCTACCCCCCCTTTTTGGGGGTGCAGGTTTTTTAGTGTCCTAGAGTGATAGATAGTGAGAGATAGTGAGAGATAGTGAGAGATAGTGAGAGATAGTGAGAGAGAGTGACAGAGAGTGATAGAGAGTGACAGAGAGTGCTAAATTTTGTGTCTGCTGCCCCCGCCTTTTGTGCTGATCACTATATCTGAGGTGATCAGCAACTTTTTTGGGGGTGCAGAGGTTTTTTTTTTTTATATACCTGTCAGTTGCACCAAAGGTTGTGCACCTGCTGCACCTCACTGGTAATCAGTGTCGCATCACTGATCACCTTTTTTTTTTTTTGTGAGTGCTGTGGGGTCTTTTTTTAATTTTTTTTTTACACACACTGTGATTTTGTGGTTGTCCTGTGGCCACTGTGCGCTGATCAGTGACGTACATCACTGATCAGCTTTTTCGGCACAGGGTTGATCTATTTTATTTTTTTTTTTGATCAAATTCCTGTTGCCTTTGAGCGCTGTTCAGTGACAGACGTTACTGACCAACATCTGTGCTCAATTTTTGACGCAGGACCTTTTTTTTTTTTTTTTTTTTAACCCCTTCAATTTTTTATTTTTAACCCCTTCATTTTTTTTTTTTTTTTATTGGTATAAAGTATTTTTTTTTTTTCTGCACTACATACACACTACATATCCCCCGGGTTGAAATAAAGTTTGTACCCCCCCCCTACACTATACACGTGTTGAAACATTTCACTACCAGTAACACAAAAATAAAAATGGCATCCCAAATGTCCTCCCAAATGTCCTCCCAAATGTCATCACAGTCATCCAGAAGAATGTATTCAGCGGAGGAGGCATATGCCCTGCTTGCTTCTGACTCTGACACAGCCAGTGATGCAAGCGGGGAATTTGAAGGATTCGCCTTAAGCTCCTCTTCCTCCTCTGATGATGAGGGACCCCCTCAAAGACGCCCCCGTAGAGCAGCTGAGACCCCCCCCCCAACAATTGATCTCGTATGGACCCCACCACCAGACAATTTTGAGCCCCAGGTTCCTGAGTTTTTGGCCATGCCAGGAATCCAATTTGATTCCACAGGTCTCAGAGAAATTGACTTTTTCAAATTATTTTTCTCTGATGATTTTGTAAATTTAATGGTGGACCAAACTAATTTATATGCCCAGCAGTTTATTGCTCAAAACCCCACGTCATCATTTGCTAGGTGGACCCCTGTAGATGCAGTAGAGATGATGACGTTTTGGGGTCTGGTGTTTCATATGGGCATAGTAAAAAAGCCAGAAATTAGGCAATATTGGAGTACAGATGTTCTGTACAGTACTCCATTTTACCGTATGGCCATGACCCGGACTCGATTTGAGACAATTCTTAAATTTATACATTACACCGATAATGCACAGTGCCCACCCAGAGATGATCCCACCTTTGACTGGCTATTCAAAGTCAGGCCGGTCATTGATCATTTCAGTGCCAAATTTGAAGAGGTGTACATCCCTGAAAAATTTATTTGTATCGACGAGTCCCTTATACATTTTAAAGGAAGGGTTAAATTCCGCCAGTACCTTCCCAGTAAGAGGGCAAGGTATGGCATAAAAATGTATAAACTGTGTGAAAGCACCTCAGGGTACACCCACAGGTTTAGGGTTTATGAAGGGAAGGATTCTAGAATTGAACCGCCAGAATGCCCCCCCTCCCTCGTAGGTGTTAGTGGGAAAATTGTCTGGGATTTAGTGCACCCCTTCCTGGATAAAGGTTATCACCTCTATGTGGATAACTTTTACACTAGCATCCCCCTGTTTAAGGCCCTTGGTTCAAGAGGTACAGCAGCTTGCGGTACTGTGCGCAAGAACCAAAGAGGCCTCCCAAAAACGCACATTGCCCAAGTAATGAGAAGGGGTGAAAGCAGGGGAATATGCAACGAAAATATGTTGTTGGTCAAATATAAGGACAAGAGGGATGTCCTTATACTGACAACAATTCACGGAGACAGTACCACCTCCGTCCCTGTACGAGGTACCAGTACCCACACCTCAAAACCTAATTGTATCCTGGATTACAATAGGTACATGGGCGGAGTGGATCTTTCAGATCAGGTACTGAAGCCGTACAGTGCCCTGCGGAAAACAAAAATCTGGTACAAGAAGGTGGCCGTGTATATCATCCAGATGGCACTGTATAACGCTTACGTGCTATTCCGTTCTACCGGCCAGAGGGGGACATTTATGCACTTTCAAGAGGAAGTCATAAAGGGCCTAATATTTGGGAACCAGCAGGCAGAGGGCCCCAGTACTTCTAGTACTGGCCCCCGTATTGTACCAGGGCAGCATTTTCCTGATGAAATCCCCTCCACTGGAAAAAAGGGCAGGACACAAAAAAGGTGCAAAGTTTGCTATAAAAAGGGAATAAGAAAGCAAACTATTTTCCAGTGTGACACTTGCCCCGACAAACCCGGCCTATGTATAAAGGAGTGTTTTAAAATATACCACACATCTATGGAATATTAGGTTCATAATTTCACCGTGCTTCGGGGGTCTTGCTAATGCCACATAGCACCCACCATTCATTCCACCAGAATCTGAGCCGCAAAATCCAAAAATCACTCCTTCCCTTCTGAGTCCTGCCATGCACCCAACTGGTATTTTTTGGTCACATGTGAGGCATTGCCGTACTCGGGAGAAATTGGGGCACAGATTTTGGGGTGCTTTGTCTCCTTCATTCCTTGTGAAAATGAAAAATTTTGAGCCAGAACTGCATTTTTGTGTAAAAAAATGTAATTTTTCATGTTCACTGCCCAGTTTTATCAAAATTGGTGAAACCCCTGGGGGTTTGAAATGTACACTATACCCCTAGATGAATTCCCTGAGGGGTGTAGTTTGCAAAATGGGGTCACTTGTGGGGGGGTTCCACTGTATTGGTGCTTTGGGGGTCTTGCTAATGCGACATAGCACCCACCATCATTCCACCAGAATTTGTGCTGCAAAATCCAAATATCACTCCTTCCCTTCTGAGTCCTGCCACTTTTTGGTCACACATGAGGCATTGCCGTACTCGGGAGAAATTGGGGCACAGATTTTGGGGTGCTTTGTCTCCTTCATTCCTTCTGAAAATGAAAAATTTTGAGCCAGAACTGCATTTTTGTGTAAAAAAATGTAATTTTTCATTTTCACTGCCCACTTGTATCAAAATTGGTGAAACCCCTGGGGGTTTGAAATGTACACTATACCCCTAGATGAATTCCCTGAGGGGTGTAGTTTGCAAAATGGGGTGACTTGTGGGGGGGTTCCACTGTATTGGTGCAACATAGCACCCACCATTCATTCCACCAGAATCTGTGCTGCAAAATCCAAAAATCACTCCTTCCCTTCTGAGTCCTGCCATGCACCCAACTGGTATTTTTTGGTCACATGTGAGGCATTGCCGTACTCGGGAGAAATTGGGGCACAGATTTTGGGGTGCTTTTTCTCCTTCATACCTTCTGAAAATGAAAAATTTTGAGCCAGAACTGCATTTTTGTGTAAAAAATGTAATTTTTCTTTTTCACTGCCCACTTGTATCAAAATTGGTGAAACCCCTGGGGGTTTTAAATGTACACTATACCCCTAGATGAATTCCCTGAGGGGTGTAGTTTGCAAAATGGGGTCACTTGTGGGGGGGTTCCACTGTATTGGTGCTTGGGGGGTCTTGCTAATGCGACATAGCACCCACCAAAATTCCACCAGAATCTGAGCTGCAAAATCCAAAAATCACTCCTTCCCTTTTGAGTCCTGCCATGCACCCAACTGGTATTTTTTGTTCACATGTGAGGCATTGCCGTACTCGGGAGAAATTGGGGCACAGATTTTGGGGTGCTTTTTCTCCTTCATACCTTCTGAAAATGAAAAATTTTGAGCCAGAACTGCATTTTTGTGTAAAAAATGTAATTTTTCATGTTCACTGCCCACTTGTATCAAAATTGGTGAAACCCCTGGGGGTTTGAAATGTACACTATACCCCTAGATGAATTCCCTGAGGGGTGTAGTTTGCAAAATGGGGTCACTTGTGGGGGGGTTCCACTGTATTGGTGCTTGGGGGGTCTTGCTAATGCAACATAGCACCCACCAAAATTCCACCAGAATCTGAGCTGCAAAATCCAAAAATCACTCCTTCCCTTCTGAGTCCTGCCATGCACCCAACTGGTATTTTTTGGTCACATGTGAGGCATTGACGTACTCGGGAGAAATTGGGGCACAGATTTTGGGGTGCTTTGTCTCCTTCATACCTTCTGAAAATGAAAAATTTTGAGCCAGAACTGCATTTTTGTGTAAAAAAATGTAATTTTTCATTTTCACTGCCCACTTGTATCAAAATTGGTGAAACCCCTGGGGGTTTGAAATGTACACTATACCCCTAGATGAATTCCCTGAGGGGTGTACTTTGCAAAATGGGGTGACTTGTGGGGGGGTTCCACTGTATTGGTGCAACATAGCACCCACCATTCATTCCACCAAAATCTGTGCTGCAAAATCCAAAAATCACTCCTTCCGTTCTGAGTCCTGCCATGCACCCAACTGGTATTTTTTGGTCACATGTGAGGCATTGCCGTACTCGGGAGAAATTGAGGCACAGATTTTGGGGTGCTTTTTCTCCTTCATACCTTCTGAAAATGAAAAATTTTGAGCCAGAACTGCATTTTTGTGTAAAAAAATGTAATTTTTCATTTTCACTGCCCACTTGTATCAAAATTGGTGAAACCCCTGGGGGTTTGAAATGTACACTATACCCCTAGATGAATTCCCTGAGGGGTGTAGTTTTCAAAATGGGGTAACTTGTGGGGGGGTTCCACTGTATTGGTGCTTGGGGGGTCTTGCTAATGCGACATAGCACCCACCAAAATTCCACCAGAATCTGAGCTGCAAAATCCAAAAATCACTCCTTCCGTTCTGAGTCCTGCCATGCACCCAACTGGTATTTTTTGGTCACATGTGAGGCATTGCCGTACTCGGGAGAAATTGGGGCACAGATTTTGGGGTGCTTTTTCTCCTTCATACCTTCTGAAAATGAAAAATTTCGAGCCAGAACTGCATTTTTGTGTAAAAAATGTAATTTTTCATTTTCACTGCCCACTTGTATCAAAATTGGTGAAACCCCTGGGGGTTTGAAATGTACACTATACCCCTAGATGAATTCCCTGAGGGGTGTAGTTTTCAAAATGGGGTGACTTGTGGGGGGGTTCCACTGTATTGGTGCTTGGGGGGTCTTGCTAATGCGACATAGCACCCACCAAAATTCCACCAGAATCTGAGCCGCAAAATCCAAAAATCACTCCTTCCGTTCTGAGTCCTGCCATGCACCCAACTGGTATTTTTTGGTCACATGTGAGGCATTTCTGTACTCGGGAGAAATTGGGGCACATATTTTGGGGTGCTTTTTCTCCTTCATACCTTCTGAAAATGAAAAATTTTGAGCCAGAACTGCATTTTTGTGTAAAAAAATGTAATTTTTCATTTTCACTGCCCACTTGTATCAAAATTGGTGAAACCCCTGGGGGTTTGAAATGTACACTATACCCCTAGATGAATTCCCTGAGGGGTGTACTTTGCAAAATGGGGTGACTTGTGGGGGGGTTCCACTGTATTGGTGCAACATAGCACCCACCATTCATTCCACCAGAATCTGTGCTGCAAAATCCAAAAATCACTCCTTCCCTTCTGAGTCCTGCCATGCACCCAACTGGTATTTTTTGGTCACATGTGAGGCATTGCCGTACTCGGGAGAAATTGGGGCACAGATTTTGGGGTGCTTTTTCTCCTTCATACCTTCTGAAAATGAAAAATTTTGAGCCAGAACTGCATTTTTGTGTAAAAAAATGTAATTTTTTATTTTCACTGCCCACTTGTATCAAAATTGGTGAAACCCCTGGGGGTTTGAAATGTACACTATACCCCTAGATGAATTCCCTGAGGGGTGTAGTTTGCAAAATGGGGTGACTTGTGGGGGGGTTCCACTGTATTGGTGCTTGGGGGGTCTTGCTAATGCGACATAGCACCCACCAAAATTCCACCAGAATCTGAGCTGCAAAATCCAAAAATCACTCCTTCCCTTCTGAGTCCTGCCATGCACCCAACTGGTATTTTTTGGTCACATGTGAGGCATTGCCGTACTCGGGAGAAATTGGGGCACAGATTTTGGGGTGCTTTGTCTCCTTCAAACCTTCTGAAAATGACAAATTTGGAGCCAGAACTGCATTTTTGTGTAAAAAAAATAATTTTTCATTTTCACTGCCCAGTTGTACCACAATTGGTGAAACCCCTGGGGGTTTGAAATGTACACTATACCCCTAGATGAATTCCCTGAGGGGTGTAGTTTGCAAAATGGGGTCACTTGTGGGGGGGTTCCTAACTTTTAGCATCTTATGGTGCCTTGAAACCTACATGGTGCCTAAAAAATAATCTCATAAAAAGGAGGCTCCAAAATCAAGTAGGTGCTCCTTCTATTATGAAGCCTGTGGTTTGGTCACCGTGCACACTAGGGCCACATATAGGATATTTATGAAAACAAAAGAATTGGGGGAATCAATTTTTAGTCACATTTCTCTAGTAAAATGTACTGTGTTCCTTAGAAAAATGTATTAAAATTGCAAATCTGCAAAAAAAAAGAAATTTTGAAATTTCACCTACACTTTGTTTTAATTCCTGTGAAACACCTAAAGGGTTAACAAACTTCCAAAATGCTGTTTTGAATACTGTGAGGGGTGCAGTTTTTGAAATGGCATCATTTATGGGGGTGTCTCACATACAAGTCCCTCAAAGTCACATCAGAACTGAACTGGTCCCTAAAAAAATCAGTGTTTGAAATTTTCTTGAAAATTTGAGAATTTGCTATTCATATTGTAAGCCTCCTAGTGTCCCAAAAAATTAAAAGGAAGTTGAAATAATGATGTCAACATAAAGTAGACATATGGTCTATGTTAGTTATTCACTATTTTGAGTGGTAAGATTATTTGTCTCACAAGCAGAAAATTTAACATTTTGCAAATCGCTAAATTTTCCATTTTTTCATGATATTTTGGTATTTTTCACAAAAAAACACAGACTGTATCGACCCAAATTTACCACTAATTTGAAGTACAATGTGTCACGAAAAAACAATCTCAAAATCACTGGGATAAGTAAAAGCAAAAAAAAGTTATCCCCACTTAAGTGAGACATGTCAGATTTGAAAAAAAGGGCTCTGTCAGGAACGCAAAAACTGGCTCTGTCAGGAAGGGGTTAATAGGTCTGAATCTGGCCCTTAATGCAGTGGTTCCCAAACTGTATGCTGTGGCACCCTTGGGTGCCTCGGGACCCCTGCAGGGGTGCCTCAGGTAGGTTGGTGGTCCAGGACCAATTCAGATTAATTATAGTCAATGTAAATGGCAAAACCAGAGCTTGTGACTGCCAATCATAACCTACTGGATATGGACAAACAAGCAAATCCCTCACCACATAACTGACCATAAGGATGATGTAGGAACACAATTTATTTAGTTAATACTGTATTTTTTCTTAATTTCTCAAAACTTTTGGCCTAGGGGTGCTGTGGATAAAATTCTGATATTATAGTGCACCTTGATTCAAAAAAGTTTGGGAACCTCTGACTTAATACATTGAGATGTTATAAAATTGTGATTCCACACATGTGCACAAAGTGGGCAGTAGACTGTACAGCTTGCTGAAGGACCTGTGCCAAGGTACTGTAAAGCTTGCTGAAGGACCTGTGCCCTGGTAATGTACAGCTTGCTGAAGGACCTGTGCCTCAGTACTGTACAGCTTGCTGAAGGACCTGTGCCCCGGTAATGCACAGCTTGCTGAAGGACCTGTGCCCCGGTAATGCACAGCTTGCTGAAGGACCTGTGTCCTGGTAATGTACAGCTTGCTGAAGGACCTGTACCCCGGTACTGTACAGCTTGCTGAAGGACCTGTGCCCCGGTACTGTACAGATTGCTGAACGACCTGTGTCCCGGTAATATACAGCTTGCTGAACGACCTGTTCCCCAGTACTGTACAGCTCCCTGAAGGACCTGTGCCCTGGGAATGTACAGCTTTCTGATGGACCTATGCCCCGGTACCATACAGCTTGCTGATGGACCTGTGCCCCGGTACTGTACAGCTTGCTGATGGACCTGTGCCCCAGTACTGTACAGCTTGCTGATGGACCTGTGCCCCAGTACTGTACAGCTTGCTGAAGGACCTGTGCACCAGTACTGTACAGATTTCTGAAGGACCTGTGCCCCGGTACTGGACAGCTTGCTGAAGGACCTGTGCCCCGGTACTGGACAGCTTGCTGAAGCACCTGTGCTCCGGTACTGGACAGCTTGCTGATGGACCTGTGCTCCGGTACTGGACAGCTTGCTGATGGACCTGTGCTCCGGTACTGTACAGCTTGCTGAAGGACCTGAGCCTGGTATGGTACAGCTTGTTGAAGGACCTGTGCACCGGTACTGTACAGCTTGCTGAAGGACCTGTGCTCCGATACTGGACAGCTTGCCGAAGGACCTGTGCTCAGGTACTGGACAGCTTGCTGAAGGACCTGTGCCCGGCCAGTACTGGACAGCTTGCTGAAAGACCTGTGCCCGGCCGGTACTGGACAGCTTTCTGAAAGACCTGTGCCCGGGCCGGTACTGGACAGCTTGCTGAAGGACCTGTGCCCGGCCGGTACTGGACAGCTTGCTGAAGGACCTGTACCCCGGTACTGAAGAGCTTGCTGAAGGACCTGCGCCCCGTTACTGTACAGCTTGCTGAAGGACCTGTGCCCCGGTATTGGACAGCTTGCTGAAGAACCCGAGCCTGGTACTGGACTTTCTTTCCTTCTTCTAACCCCCATTAACATCTGGGGCTGTTTTGTATACTGCTGGGAGGAACTAACAGAGAGACAAATTACATATATAGATGCCACGGATGCAAACCTGAGAATGTGTAAATTTGTGCTAATTATAAATAAAGCTGGCATTGTTAATTGTAAAGTCTCTTAATAAAGCTATTATCATCAATCACTAATCAGCCACAGATAAGGCTTAAAACAGGGGGATGGAAACCCGGCGACAATAGAGACTCTGAACGAGGCTTAGTTTGATACCAACCCATCTACGGACAATTTCCTATAATTGAAAACGAGGCTTGGAGTGCATGAGAGCCCGACCAATACACAGACGAGGAATAAAAGGAAAAGGATGACGCGCACTATATCTATTGGTTGAAAATGACAAGTGGGCGTGTATCTACACCGGGCTCCATACCCGGAAATGACCCGATCGCGAATTACAAACAGCTGCAACCACCCTATTTAAACACAGTTCTACAGACCTTACATTAGCTCAAATATCTGAAGAAGCCGCTGAGTCCCCACGGAGGCGAGGAAACGCGTTATATTGAGCAATTCTTTCATCCTCAAAATACAGGAGGACCTACCCATGTGACCTGCCTAAATGCTACATATTCCTGGAGACAATTGTCATTTATACCAAAGAGAAGGAGCCCGGGCTTCCAAGGAATACTAAACGGGACTGCTACAAATAACTTACAAATAAAAGCACACAACCCGGGTTACACAGTGCAGGTACAGGAGGGAAACATCCCTTTCCTTTATTTCTATTTTATATTTTGTATTTTTACTTTTTATTTTTATGTCTGGCCAGACAAAATACAGCGAGAGAAGGTCTCTCATATAGAGGATTACAAACATCCTCCATCCACCCTGCAGTGAGCGAAAACTTATGATTGCAATTAACAACAGCTTTTTTCTCATACCATACTGTGAACTTTTTAAACCTAGTATGGCACACTTATTATCCTTCTTTCACATTTTTATAATTTTGTCTATAATAACCTGATTTTTATCACTGGCCAGTGTATTACAGTTTAATAAATTCTATTTATTTTTATACATTGTTTCTAGCGCATTATATGTATTTTTATTTTTGATTGTCTTTGCATATTTGGGGAATAGGCAATTCCCTTACCTGATGCTGCTGGAACCTACTGCGCATTTATACATATATATCTAATATGTATATGTACGCAGTGGTGTATTGGGTCTACACCTCAAACTATTTTATAAACACAGTGTTTATTTTAGAGATGAGCGGGTCCGGATCTCCGGGATCCGACAGATCCGAATATCGCGATCCGAGTCTGGATCCGAGCCGGCTCAGAAGTTCCCGCCTAAATTCCGGACCGAAAACGAGGCAAAACGTCATCATCGCGCTGTCGGATTCTCGCGGGATCTGGATTCTATATAAGACGCACGCGTGCCCCGCCATCTTTACTCCAGCATAGGAGAGGGAAGAGGGTGGTTGTGCTGTGTGCTGTGCTATAATAATAATATATTATTCTGCTGCTACTCACTCGATTAGGTTCTGCAGGGGCTGCTGTACACAAGTCCAGTGTACAGGGGCTGCAGTGGCCATGTACAAGGGGCTGTACAGGGGCTGTGCTCAGTGTGGCAGGGCTTGTGTCCAGTGTGACAGGGCCTGTGTACAGTGTGACAGGGTCTGTGTCCAGTGTACAGGGTTTGTGTCCAGTGTACAGGGGTTGTGTCCGGTGTACAGGGGCTGTGTACAGGGGCTGTGTACAGGGGCTGTGTCCAGTGTACAGGGGTTGTGTCCAGTGTACAGGAGCTGTGTACATGAGCTGTGTCCAGTGTCCAGGGGCAGTGTCCAGCGTACAGGGGTTGTGTCCAGTGTGACAGGGCCTGTGTCCAGTGTGACATGGGCTGTGTCCAGTGTACAGGGGCTGTGTCCAGTGTACAGGGGCTGTGTCCAGTGTACAGGGGCTGTGTACAGGGGTTGTGTCCAGTGTACAGGGGCTGTGTCCAGTGTACAGGGGCTGTGTACAGGGGTTGTGTCCAGTGCACAGGGGTTGTGTCCAGTGTACAGGAGCTGTGTACAGGAGCTGTGTCCAGGGGCTGTGTCCAGGGGCAGTGTCCAGTGTGACGGCTGTGTCCAGTGTACAGGAGCTGTGTCCAGAGGCTGTGTCCATTGTCCAGGGGCTGTGTCCAGGGTAATGGGCTGTGTCCATTGTCCAGAGGCTGTGTCCAGGGGCTGTGTCCAGGGTGACGGGCTGTGTCCTTTGTCCAGGGGCTGTGTCCAGGGTGACGGGCTGTGTCCAGTGTCCAGGGGCAGTGTCCAGGGGCAGTGTCCAGTGTGACGGCTGTGTCCAGTGTACAGGAGCTGTGTCCAGGGGCGGTGTCTAGAGGCTGTGTCCAGTGTACAGGAGCTGTGTCCAGAGGCTGTGTCCATTGTCCAGGGGCTGTGTCCAGTGTGACGGCTGTGTCCAGTGTACAGGAGCTGTGTCCAGAGGCTGTGCCCTTTGTCCAGGGGCTGTGTCCAGGGTCACGGGCTTTGTCCAGTGTCCAGGGGCAGTGTCCAGGGGCTGTGTCCAGGGGCAGTGTCCAGTGTCCAAGGGGCTGTGTCCAGTGTGACAGGCTGTGTCCAGTGTAAAGTAAGAAAAATAAATAAAAGTAATAAATAAAATAAAAACACATTTTTGGAGGATGATGGATGAGGAAATAGTGGGAGATCAGCAACCTGATAGAAGTGCTGAAGCTGCTACCACCAGTCATGACAAGGCCGATACCTCTTTGTATTTTTTGCTCTTTGGAGCATTTCTCTTTTTTTGGGATAGTTTATTAAACTGCCACCCTGTCTGCCCCGGCAGTGCCGCTCTGCTTCCAAGATGTGCCAGGTTGGAAGTGTAAGGTCCACATGTATGTGATGCCCACTGCTGTCGCTTAGCTTAGTCATCCAGCTACCTCGGTATACCCTTTTGGTCCAACTACAGTAAATGAAAACAATTTTGTAAGCTGTGAAGTGATCAAAATTGACTAGAAATGAGTGGAAACTAATGTTATTGAGGTCAATAATACTTTAGGGGCAAAAAAAGACCCAAATTCTGTTATTTTAGCCATTTTTAGCATTTTTTCATAAAAATCCAGATCCAAAACCAAAACCCACAAGGGTGGTTTTGCCAAAACCAATCCAGATCCAAAACACGAAGGGAGATCCAGATCCAAAACCAAAACCTGAAAAAGTGGCCGCCGCACATCTCTAGTTTATTTAGAGTTTACCGCCGATATTGTTTCTTGTGTTTGTGGTGCTGGACAGCTTGCTGAAGGACCTGTGCCCCGGTACTGCACAGCTTGCTGAAGGACCTGTACCTGTGTCCCGGTACTGGACAGCTTACTGAAGGACCTGTGCCCTGGGACCATACAGCTTGCTGAAGGACCTATGCCCGGTATTCTACATCTTGCTGAAGGACCTGTGCCACTATTTTCACAGCATCGTTCTGGTTATCATAGGTATGGTTGGTCAGTGCTGCCCTGTTGGGCACTCACCTATCTGCGTTGTGCGCAGAGGTGCCTGTCATTCCTTTTGGTCTCAAGTATCGATCTAGTGAGATCGCTTAGAAAATGCCCTGAAATCTCCCCATGTGTATGCCCCATTACTATCTTACATGTTTTACTTCTTTGATAATAAATTGAGTTTTTTCATCCAAATTTTTTTTTTTTCTGAAATCAATTCTCAAAGGTTAAAGAGACTGTAAAAGATGAAAATTAGTGCTTTCAAAGACTCAAATAGATAGTAAAAATGAAAGGTTATGATGAAAGGATAGTAAACTTGGTGAAGACTAAAGCTACAGAGAATGAAATGTGTCACATATAGCAGGAAGGCTACGAGGAAATGAATCAGGTCTCCAATCAGCCCTTTGAGTTCTCTCTGATATCTCCTCTACAGAGAAGATTAAAAGAACGATTCAACAAGATTGGTACATTCTAGAATCAGATAGCAGATTACCGAAATCTTTAACCTTCTCCCTTTGATGTTTCCATAAAAAGTAATAGCAACATGGAATAGATTGCTTTTATATTTGATTTTTTGGAAATTAAACAGAAAGGTCACTTTCAAAATAAGTTGTTACTACACATTTATTTCCCCATTTGGGATTTGTAATCAAGTTTGCTGCAGGAAAAATCAATTATTGCATCTGAGAACTGGAACCAATCTTTCGAGAAACGGTTTTGTAAAAACAATATTTAAATGAGTTATATTATTTATACAGCCACAATTTAATGGTAAAACATTTCCATCATTATTGTTTTTAAGCAAGTGAAGTTTCAGCTTAGGAAATGTTTAACACGCTTTGTTTGACGTTTACAAAATGATGAACTTGATGCACAGCTAGGAAAGAAAAATACTGATTATCCCAGGCGAGTATTGCATTAATAATCATACAGAGAGTACATAAAGACTATAGTTAGAAAAGTTAGAAAAATGGAAACGTTTAAAAGTTACTCATCGCTTAGTCACACCGTATTCTAAATTACATGCAACAGGGGAACAGTGATCTAAGATTCATGTGGTTCACTGTATAAAATGTGAGCAATTCTGAAATTCTGCAAAATTGTGCATGAATCATATCAAGTACTATACTGATTTTTCCTGCAACTAGCAACTGCCCTAACAATTAGTGCTCGTCCCTCCAGTCCTGGCCGATGCCTGCTGGTTCCAGCTGCCGTACCCTACCCCGTCGCAGTCGCAGGACCGTTGCATGCGCAGTAGCTTCTACGGTGCTGTGCATGCGCTGGCCCCAAGCCTCTATGGGCTGCTTCAGCAACAGTCCATAGAAGCATATTCATAGTCCCAGGTCCAGCATTCGTGCAGTATCGTCCTCACTACTGCACATGTTCAGAACTCATTTTTATGGGCTGCCCACGCACCAGTCCATAGAGGCATCATAGAGGGTGGGAACACCTCCCATTTGGACTGCCTTGAGTGACTGGTAGGTCTTACTTCCAATAGGCAGTCACTGCCAGTCACAGTGAAGCCAGTGCAGTCTCACAGACTGCATCTGGCTTCACACAATGGTTGATTTTACCTGGAGGGGATGCTGAAATATACTTAAGTATCCATCCAATTAAATGCAAAACTTCAGAGTTGCTGTTGCCGCAGCATTTCAACATTGTCATTTAACTCACAGCCCTCAGAGGACAACTTCTGCCCTACGGAGTTGCAAAAATGTAGGGGCCGATTCAGACCCTTTCATAACGGGCCCAATTTGCCCTCGCCCTCACATGTGCAAACCCCTGGAGTAAACGGCTTTGGTGAGTTTCACACTCGCTGGGCCATTTACTCCAGGAGGAGCGGGCAGGGGGGGGCGGGGGCAAGGGGATGCCCAACATTTTGTAGGCATGCCCATAAAAATGCTGGATGCACCCCTGCCGGCACAGGCATATCTATGCCTGCTTGGGGCAAGCGGCTGACATCACATGGCGATAATTCTAGAATCAGTCTGGAATAACTTTTATTAGCGAATGGGTGAAAAATCTTTTGATGGTTAGCACCTATCTGCATGCAAGGGGATGTGTTAGTGGGGGGGGGGGGGGGGGGCAGCAGACAATGAACATACGTGGCCAAGCAAACAGGACTGAATCAGGCCCCCAGTGCAAGCTTGGCTGCTGTAAAGTGTGGCTATAGCTGCACTTACCCGGGGTTTTGGGGAACTGACACCTAATTGGACTGACCCCATAGTATGTGTTTAAGAAAAACATTCTGCTTTCAATGGCTTCATGTGATTTCCGACTGACATTTTGTTTAAAAAGATAATTAGTACTAATTTAAAGAGGCTGAACTAACATTTAACTTAAGGCTTCCATACACTACTGCAATCTATCACATGTGATCCCCCGTCAGCTACAAACTGGGGAGCAGCCAAACTCCCTGGCAGCTGGAATGCATACGATACACCATATGAGCTCCTATTGGCAGCCATGGCCATATCCGGAGGTGAAACACATTGGGCGGTATTCAATGAGGCTGATTCGCCAGGTTTTTATGGCGATTTTGTGCTGTTAGGCGAATTTTTGACTAAAACGGTGAATCACCCTATTCAATGACCAGATGGTGAATACATTTCAAGGTTTTTTTCGCCATGATTCACCGAGTAGCAATCGCTATGTTTTTATGGTGAAGTGAAATGTGAACTTTTAAAATAAAGTGTTTTTTTTTTACATTTGGTGTAAAAAAAATCAGGAATTTTATTCTGAGGAGGGGCATGCTATTTTTATTCATGTGCTGTAAGCACATGAATATATATTTAATTTAAAAAAAAATATATATATATTTTTTTTTTTTACACAGACCAGCCAGCAGGGGGCCGGAGCCGAGCCGCTCATTAGATATTCATATATTCACTTCACCCGATCATTACATATTCATGATCGGGTGTAGTGAATATACGCGGTCTCCTGCTTGCACCCCTGGGGGGCAGCCTGTGCTGCCTGGCACCCAGGGAGCCCACCTCCCCCCCACAAACGTTCTGGGGCAGGCAGGGAGACTTCTATTTCCCTGCCTGCCACCGTCCTCAGGCTCCCTGCGGCGTTCGCCGCAGGAGCTCAAATTCCCCGGTCAGCCTGACTCGTTGAATACTGGAGCCGGCGAGGCTCCGGAACGCAGCGAGCAGTGGCGAATGTGCAGCGAATCCTAAACAGGATTCGCTGCACGTCGCCAGTATTCACATTGAATACCGCCCAATGTGTATATGGGCACCTTTACTTAAACACATAAAAATGCATAGAACTTCCTACAGGAAATGAGGAGCATAATTGCAATTAGAAGGCTTTAAGGCAAGTCATAGCCACAGCTAATGAGAGCGAGGAGGGAGGGGTTACTAATTACTCGGGCCCTGGTCTGATGGAAGGGCCCAGTGGGGACCCCATTACATAGCATTAGCATCAACTCTTTGCAACCTAACATATGCTGCTTTGTGTTGGGCTGCAGAGTGGCCAGAAAGGTGCTTAAAGTACTAATTTTTCTGTTTAATTTGTCTGCATGACCACACCTCCTGTAATAAGGCCACACCCCTGAAAACTACCTGGGCCCAAAAAGGCTCTCTACTGCCCTGGCCACAGTTGTCAGGCCCACTGTGTGTTAAATGAGTTTAAGTGGCAAGTCAAGGCAGCAGTGGGAGCCTTCAGTGGCAATGGGGGAAGTTGCAAGAGATGAATGGAATAAATGAGGCAAGTGCGGTGACAGAGAAGCACTTTGCACACTTTTTGCATTTCTTTGGTGCTCTTTGATTATTTTATTAATATACTACAAACAGAGCTGGCCCCAGGGGCAAACAAATTTTTCATGGGGGTTTCCAAAACAAAATAACAATTATTATTCTATTATGCCATGTGCCCTCACAGCAATATGTCCTGATTTATGGGCCTATTGGGAGTGTTTAGGGCTAAAATGACACGATTACAATGGAATCACATCATATTGGCTCTGCCCCTTCCTCATTGACCCGCAAATCGTGGAAGATTGCCGTGAGGGGTGGTGCTTTGTAATATCGTGCTGGCTTTCTCTCTTCTGTTATAGCCAATTTGGTGCCCAGTCAAGATTTTGTCTGGTGCCCCCTAGCAAATAACACCACCAATAAAGTTAGTGTTTATATGTGGACACAAAAAATAACACATTGGTTTATGACATTTTCACAGCACAGCAACCCTCTCCCCTCACAGCACATCACAGAAAAGCTGGCATTGCCCTATAGAAGCCTATAAACATCAGTGCTGTTGGAGATCCAATCCGGCATCCTGTGTCCGCTGCATCACTCTGTGCATGCTGATAGGATCCCTCCCTCCGCGTGCATGCGTGGATGGACTCCCAGAAGTCCATGGCCTGGCGCGCATTGCAAAGGACATCTCGTATCAGGAGAGCTGCACTTTGCAATATAATTGCACACTTGCTTATCACAGCTCTTGTGTTTCACAGCTGGACGTGATGGCTACAGTCTGCTGAAGCAAAGTAAGGGACAAGCTCTACAAAGGCTCAGGGGAGGAGTTGCTGCAGCTTGACATGGGCAGCCATTTTATATCTAGTACAGAATGAGCTTTTGGGTATGGCAGAAGCCGATTCTGATTGCAATAGCCGCTGTTCACCCACTAAGCAGAATGACATTTGCACAAAAATGTCTACGTATGGCCTTTGTCTTTATTACAGAAATCTTAAGGCCCATACCCTCACTGGGTGACTGAGCTGAAAGCGGCTCAGTTTTGCTGCCCAGTGTGTACAGGGCAGTGATGAGCGTTGATGCGCACTCCCACACCACCGCTGGCCCCGCTGCTGATCTGTTGGTATTACCAGCAGTTGAGTGGCGAGGTGGACAGCTTTCCATAGAATCCTGCTATGGAAAGTTGTCCACCATGGGGAAAATCACTCAGAAGAGCAAAAATCGGGGGGCGGGGCCACGACGGCGTGTGTGTGAGGGAGGTTGACTGTGCTCTCCGGCGTCTCCATGCACAGCCGGTAAACCCCCCCTGCAAATGCCACCCTAATCCGTGAAAAGGACCGGATGGATGGTCGTGACCCTGCCTAATTCATATCCAGACCTGACCTCCTGTGAGCCCGGTGACATACTCGTCTGTGGGGGACGGTCAGTGGAGGCATCTCTCCAGCGTCCCGGTTCTTAGCAGCAGAACAATCTACAGAGGCCAACACTGCTGGTAAGACCATACGCACCTGAATATAGATGGATTGATTATATATTCACTTTTTGAGAGATGGGATGTTAACACTGAGGATCAGAGGAAAAACAGTTCAATAAGACAGAGTCTGGGCGCAAGCCTTTAAATAATTGCTAACTGAATAAGTGACTAAGAGCGATTGAACCTGGGCACTTGAATTTACAAGGTATCTCCACAGTGCTAACACAGTAGAGTCTCTTTTACACAAGGTAATCCTGTAAGTGTTCCCACTACTAGGAGGACTATAATAAGGTGTGTGTGGTGAAGTGCAGCATAAATAATTAAAGCCTGAGCAGGAATAATATATATATATTCCCAGGATTACAAACTTGAATGAATTGTTAGTAGCTGGGATACTCTCCTCTACTACTTTAAAGTTGCTTCAGAAAAAGGGGGAAAGGAGAAGAAAAAAAAAAAAAAAAAATAGCGGTCATAATACCTGTGGTGGCGGACGGTTTAAAGCATAAGGGTAAAGGCTAACTAATCCGCACCCCTGCACCCCCTGAGTTAAAACTTGGAAAAACTCAAGTTTCCACGTGACGGGTTCTGAGCTCCCGGACGAATAATCGCTAAGATGGGAAAAACAGGGCAGAGCTCAGCCGCTGCAAGGTTGGAGAAATATGCTCGCTCACAGGCCCAGGGAGTGAGCGGATCTCGGGAAAGTACTCCTCAAAGTACTCCAACCAAAAGTGGTAGCGGTACTCAGCAAAAAGAGGCTACCCTACAGCAAATATTGGATGCGGTAAATGCCTGTGAAACTCGTTTATCTGAACAAATAAACAAAGTGCAGTCAGACATTATGTTACTAAGAGACGATGCCCAGAAAACGCGAGTGAGAGTAACAGAAGTAGAAACCAGAGTATCGGACCTGGAGGATATCATTGGTCCAATACAAACCCAGGTTAAATCCATGACGGGCAAACTCTCAGATATGCAAAATAAAATAACTGACATGGAAGGGCGCATGCGCCGTAACAATATTCGCTTTATAGGCTTTGAAGAAAAAGTGGAAGGGAGCTCGCCAGAAAAATTTATCGAGGACTGGTTGAAACAGAGTCTGGGGAAAGAGGCGCTGTCACCCTTCTTCTCTATAGAAAGAGCACATCGGGTCCCAACCAGGGCCCCGATCCCTGGAGGACCCCCACGTACCCTTATTGTAAAAGTGTTGCATTTTAGAGACCGGGACAATATACTGAGATTAGCAAGAAACATGGGAGACCTTTGTTACAACGGCAGGAAAATCTCTGCTTTCCCAGACCTCCCATACGAAGTACAGAAAGAGAGAGCCAGATACAGAGACATCAAGGCGAGACTCAGAGAATTGAGTATTAAATACTCCATGATATACCCCACAAAATTGAGAGTCCTGAGCAATGATGAGACTAAGTTCTTTTTCTCACCAGGGGAGGCCGCGGCCTGGCTGGATAAAACCCATCCAGGCAGTAAACAACTAGTTGTCAGCTAAGGAAAGGGAAGAACTGTATGTACTAATCATCAGAAAGATCTTGCGTTAGAGGAGGAGCTCTGAAATGAAATGTATATTATGGTGTAACAAGTCGATGGTTCTTTTTTTTATTTTATTTTCATCCTGTGTCCTTTTTTTTTTCTCTTTTTTCCTTTCTTTGTATTTCTTCCCTCTCAAGCTTCTGTATATAATACGCCCACTATACGAGAAATTGTATTCACTATAATTTTCTATATAGAATGTATGAGAATGGAGGGCTTGAGGAGAGGAAATATAAGTTGAGCTCCGGGGATGGGGGGAGAGGTGGCGGGGGGGGGGGGGATATAAGGATAAAAATGACTTAAAAATAAGTGGAGATGCCGGAGAGCCGGACATGCCTACGGTTGTGTGGCCGATAGTTAATTGCCCTTAGCAAAAGGTGTATGGTAGTATTGGGTTAATTCGATGGGTGGTAATGAGATAGGTATGCCTAAAGGGGTAGGTTATACAGGGAGGGGGAGGGAGGTGGGGTTTATGTTGTGTTTGGTTTGTTTGTATAGTGCATCGAATCGGCAAGCTAAAGTAGGAATGGTGGCAGAGGGAAACCATATTATATCTTCTTTGCAGTTTATAATGTTGATTGGGAATAAGGACAATCTGTTGGAAGCTGAAAGTGCTTGGAAATGGTAGGGTTCCTAACTTGGAATGTGCGCGGTTTAAATGAGAAAATTAAGCGCTCGTTAGTACTTAAATATTGTAAAGCCGCTGAAGCAGACATAATATGCCTTCAGGAAACCCATCTGTATGGGGATAAAGCATTGGCACTGAGGCGACCATGGATTGGTCGGTCCTTCCACTCGCAGTTTTCCTCGTCGTCACGAGGAGTTTCCATAATAATTAAGAAAAATACTGTCTTTGAACTCTATGCATCTGAAATAGACCCCAGGGGTAGATATATCTTCTTGGATGGGAAGGTTGAGTCAATCAGGTATTGTATCCTGGCTGTGTATATTCCCCCTCCCTTTACATATGATGTTCTGCAACGGGCTGTTGACTTTGTGGCTTCCCGACCTGACACATACATTGTCTGCTTGGGCGATTTCAATGCAGTGATGAATACTAGTATTGATAGGTGGAACAATAGGGGGGGAGGAGTAAATAAGAGAACTGGATTGGCCGAATTTATATCGGAGGTTGACTGGTGGGATATCTGGAGAGAGAGGTATCCTAATGCGAAACATTTTTCATGCTACTCCCCCTCGCATAAAACCTTCTCAAGAATCGATATAATTTTTGTTTCCAGAAACCTGTTAAAGAATATCTCTCGGATAGATTATAAGGCTCGGGGAATCTCTGACCACTCGCCAGTACTCATGGTAATAAACTCAGATCACCACGTGGGTTTTAGATACTGGAGATTCCATCCCTCGTGGCTTGCTCAGATTGACAGTATGGAGGAAATACGAGTGATGGTAGATGGTTTTTTTGGGGAGAATAGCGACTCTGCAAGTCCAACGGTGGTTTGGGATACTTTTAAGGCCTTTATGCGAGGAGTCTTAATGAAAAAAATATCCCAAATTAAAGGCAACTGTCGAGAAGCTGCTCTGGTATTAGAAAATCAAACAATAGAATTGGAGCAGAGATTCTTGCATGAACAAACCGAAGCAGCAAGATTGGAATGGTTGACAGCTCAGCGAGGGTGGGTGGAGCACCTACAAACTATGACAAACCACAGATTATTAAAAAATTCACATCAATTCTATTTGAACATCGACAAAGCAGGGAAATATATGGCCTTTCTCTCCAAGCTAGATAAACCATCAAACATTGTAACTAAAATCTATACAGGCACAGGGGATATGCGGACAACCGCTCCAGAAATTGCAGAGGTATTTCGCTGTTACTTCAGTGAAGTTTATAAATCTAAACTCACTTATAGGAGTAATGAAATTGAAAGATATCTTACTAGTATTAATTTACCCACCCTCTCTAGTGAAGAGAGGAGTTTACTGGACTCCCCCTTCTCCGTTGAAGAGGTTGAAATGTCAGTTAACTCCCTATCAACAGGTAAAGCCCCGGGAATAGATGGGCTGCCCGGAGAGATCTACCAAAAGTTTGGGGGGATCATGGCCCCAAAGTTATTACATTACTTTCAGGAGATGGAACAGGAAGGTAAATTATCCAAATCAATGACGGAGGCTATTATTACCGTTATTCCAAAAAGTGGTAAGGACCCCTCACTAGTTGACTCATATAGGCCAATCTCCCTGATCACAACCGATGCCAAGATCTACGCCAAGATTTTGGCGACCAGACTGAATGGTGTGATTAGGAAGATTGTCCATTCGGACCAAACTGGATTTATGAGTGGAAAATCCACAGCAATTAATTTGCGCAGAGTATTTATGTACCTCCAGATGGCAGACCTATCAGGTAGAAATGCCGCAGTTGCATCATTTGATGCAAATAAAGCTTTTGACTCAGTGGAATGGCCCTATTTAAGACAGGTACTGACGGCATTTGGGATGGGTCCCAGGTTTATAAACTGGGTCCTTTTGCTATATCAGTCTCCAAGTGCGAGGATTTCAGTCAATGGATATGTAACTGAGCCATTTCCACTCTTTAGGGGTACCCGTCAAGGGTGTCCCCTCTCACCCTTATTATTCGCGGTGGCCATTGAGCCGATAGCGTGCAAATTAAGAGCAATCCTGGGCAGTGAGGGTGAGAGGGAGAACCCAAATGGTAATATTATCTCCTTATATGCAGATGATCTGCTGGTAGGAATGGCTGACTATGAGACCCAGCTACCATTAGTAATCGAGAACATGCAAGAATTTGGGCTGTACTCCGGCTTAACAATAAACTATGGGAAATCACACCTCCTCATAACTAAAGAGGAAGGGGATAGCATAATAGAAAGCGCTTTATGTCTTACTAGGGTCGAGAGATTCAAATATCTAGGAATTATTGTATCAAATAACCCAGGGGAATATGTTAAGGAAAATCTAGACCCCATAATTGATGAGATCAAAATTAGGTGTAAAAATTGGTTGAGACTCCCATTAACAATAATCGGTCGGGTTAATTTGGTAAAAATGACGATCCTGCCAAAACTCCTCTATGTGTTCCTCCATTCTCCCATCCTCATTAAGGAAGAGGTGTTTAAGAGAATTAATCAGGTAATTTCATCTTTTGTTTGGCGGAACAAAACACCTAGAATTAAAATGCCCTTCTTAACTAGAGAGCGAGGAGATGGGGGCGTTGCCAGGGGCGGATTTAGGGAGGAGGGCGCCCCTAGGCACAACAATAATGTTTACTAAGTAGGACAGTTTATAGGGGCAGTATCTGCATGTCCTATCCATTTACACTCTATCCTATCCATTTACACTCTATTTAAGATGGAATATAGTACAGTACAGTGGATATTTTGCAGTTATTGGTACATTTTGGGCTGACAGTACTATCACAGGCATCCAAGTGCCGCCCCCAAACATGTGCCGCCCCTAGGCCGGTGCCTCAGGTGCCTAATGGGAAATTCGGCTCTGGGCGTTGCAATACCCAACTTTAAATTGTATTATTATGCGGCCCAAATGGTTCATTTAGCGGTCTGGATTAATGGAGATGAATACATGGGTGAAATCGCTAGATTCATTAGTAAAATCGTCCCCGGTCACTCCCCATTACAGGCAATTCTGAAGAAGGAAAGCCATCAAAATTTCCCCCCGATACTTAAACAATCTAAAAAAATCTGGCAATGGGTAAGTAAAAAAATGGAACTTGAAGAAATAGACCCTGATACTCATTTATTCTCGATGGCCTCGCTTAATAAAATAAATTTACATCAGGGTGGGAGGATATGGGGACACTATGGAATAAATGCTATTGGTCAGGTCTTTGTCAACAATGATCTGAAATCTTTTTCCCAATTACAAACCGAATTTGCTCTCCCCAAAACCATGTTCTACAGATATTTGCAATTAAGGAGAGCAATAATACAACAAAATCGGATAAAACAGTTCAAGCTAGGTGAGTCCCCAATCAAAAAATTTATCAAAACAATGGGAAATAGTAAACGTCTATCAAAATGTTACAAATACCTGTTAGTAAATACACAAGGCGAGGAAATGGGTGGTCTCGTCCAAAAATGGAAAATGAACATTCCGGAAGTGAATGCAGGGAATTGGAGTTCAGTCCTGGCGGCCCCTAGTCTAGCTACAAACTCATTAAGAATCCAGCAGGTACAACTAAACATTCTATATCGAACATATCTAACCCCGGAAAGGATCAGTAAATTCTCCCAAATGAGCATTAATCGCTGTCCAAAATGTAACCAACTGGGATGCAACTTCTGGCATCTCCTCTGGGAGTGCAGAAATCTGCAAAAGTTTTGGAAAGGGATTGGGAAAATATTGGTGGCATTAGGGGTTCCAAGTCAAAATTTATCATCCCTGGGGCTTATCCTTGGGGTATGGCCTTCGGACAATATGGTCTGCGGAGACAGACAGCTAGTAATTAACCTCTGCGCCATAGCAAAAATGGTTATTGCCCGGTCCTGGATGGCAAAAAATGGCCCAAGGGTACAGGAATGGATTAGTCTGGTCAATAGTATCATGAAGCATGAGAAATATATGTATCTTCAAAGGAAATCAATTGACAAGTTTTATGGTATTTGGGGGACATGGTATTATTCAAAGTATTATAGTCACCAATAGTAAGGTATATTGGATTTAGTATAGGGTCACGATTGAATGAATAATTGCACCACGAACACTTAATGTGTAATATATTCTAATGTTTAAAATGTTATAACTAGGTGTAAATTAACTAGGGAATAAGTTAGAAATTCAGCACTATTAAAAATTCCACTACCTGGAATTGGTGGATCTGTACACGGTTATAAATAGCCTAATGGAATATAATAAAAAAAAAAAAAAAAAGAAAAAGGAAGTTAATATGAAGTTTAATATGCACGAAAGCACTTTAAAACACGTAGAGGGATTATGAGTTAATTCACGTAAACAATTGATAGAATAAGAGATTTGCACAACAGTGCTTTTTCACTTTTTTGTTTCTACCAGTATGGGGCATATGTATGTATGTGTGTATATATACGTATATATGTATATATATATGTACATATGTTTATCATTTGCATCGCACTTTTATGAATAACTTTATGTATCTGAAGGTAATAGTAAAAAAAAAAAAAAAAAAAAAAAAGGAGTTGTATACTCATAGTATAGGCACCTACACTCCCTTTTTTTTTTTACTTCTCTGCTCTGTCCAGGCACGCTTCAAAACCTTACTATGTACTATTCTACATTAAGGGACTAATTAGAAGTTTAGATTATGGTGGATAACGATAGATGGATAAGCGGATAAGCCACAAAGATATCTAAAACTTAAAAGTAGCTGTATAGATGCACATGTATATATGTATGTAATGTATGTCAGGTATGTTTGTTATGTATTATCAATGTGTATTGTCTTTTATAAAATGTTGAATAAAGATGAAAATAAAAAAAAATAAAAAAAAAGAAGAGCAAAAATCACTCTGTGTGTATGGACCTTAACCTTACAGAAGAGGCATGTTCCCCATTTCACTATACTTTTTGTATATTATATTGGAAGAGAAAACTCTCAGTGAATCCTGACTCCTGTACCGCTCTGCATATTTAATCGTTTTTCTCTATACTCACATTGCAATCTACACTGATTACTGTGTCTCTGTACTGTATATTTCTCACTTTTCACAGAGTTGTAACACATTTTCTTACGTAACTCCTGTTCTTAATAGGTATATTGCAAGGACAGGCTTTGTAAGCGTAATTCACTTTATACAAACTGCATCACATTTATCCTTGTAGCGACAGATAATTGTTTTTTGGCTTACACAGACATTAAAATATGTTTTTCGTTAAAGTAAATATTGGAAAATGTGGAACAAATCTAAAGTTTGTCTAAAATTTCTGTCTTTTAAGCATCCATTTTCATTCTTTTCATATTACACTGTAGGTATACAAATTACTGGAATATAGGGGTTTATTCAGTAAGGATCTCAAAAGCAAAATCTTTCTCTAATAGGCAAAATCATGCTGCACTGCGGGTGGGGCAAAAGTAACGTGCAGAGCGAGTTAGATTTGACCAAGTTTTTTTGTTTCTGTGCAGGGTAACACACCGCACCCAAATCTAAAGGTGCCCATACACTTGTCTGATTTGGGACGATATTGCCAGATCCAGACAGATCCGGCCAAGAAATTGGCTCAAATCGGATGTGTTTGACACCTCATCCGACCCGATGTGCAGTCCCGTGAGCAAAAGGTCCTACCTTACAGACTGAAGCTGCTGTAGGTTCAATCTGTCGGATCATCAGCAGCACATCCCGGGTGCTTTTTAGCACCCACGATGTGTTGGTCTGATCTGTATGTGTGTGACAGTGGTGAAGCACCACTGTCACACACTTATGTGCTATCAGTTGAATCTCAGCCAATCAGTGCCCGGACAGCGCTTTCAAATTCAGTAGCACTTCCGGGGCGCCGTCCGGCAAATATCCGTACTTATTTCCCAGCCACCGCATGAACCCTGCTGACTTACTGCCCAGCACCGCAGAGACCCCGCTGCACGTCCCATGCCACATGGACCCCCCTGCCCACCCCCTGCCACTGCCAGCTCCTACGGGGATATACATGCAATAAATCGCATGCAATTTATTGAATGTATAATTTGGCACATCAAGTGCCAAATTGTAAGCAAGCCTCCTGATGAGCTGCCGGGGGACTCATAAGGGCAAACTGGTCCGGCTTGTCCTTAGGTGTATGGGGGCCTTAACTATCTCTCTACATGTTACATCTGCCCCACCTGCAGTGCACATGGTTTTGTCCATTAGAGAAAGACTTTGCTTTGTGATCCTTACTGAATAACCCCCATACTTGATTATTATACCAAATGCACGAGAAATGTCTTATTTATATACATACACAAGTAGAAATGGATCAAATGCTTTGTATCAATTGACCTGTACATTTTCACTAAATAAAGTAGGTTTATACAAGGAGGTTAACCCTTGTTGTGTTGTACTGCTAGTCATTTGCTTTCTGGGTGTTTTGTCTCACTTGGTTACAAGTTTTCTTGTCTTGACTCATTAGTCTACTAATTTCGTTAATTTATCGTTTTTCTGACCTGGACCAACTGACCTTACTCTAATTGCGGTGGCTTTTATTGACCTATGGTCTGTAAGAAACTTCTAGTTAGCATCCTAATTTCTGGTAATGATTTATTCCATAACAGACTGCCTCATCTTCTATTACTGCCCAACCACACTGTTTACATGTAAAATTACATGTGGGCAGCACAGAGTTAGCATGGTTAGCATTGCTGCCTCACAACACTGAGGTCATGGGGTCAATTCTTACCATGACCCTAACCGTGCAGAGTTTGTATATTCTCCCCGTGCTTGCGTGGGTTTCCTTTGGGTACTCAGGTTTCCTCCCACAATCCAAAATATACTGATATAACAAAATTGACCCTAGAATGAATGTGTGCGCTTGTAGGAAATATAGATTATAAGCGCCACTGGGGGCAGGGAATGTTTAACTATTCTATACAGAGCTGCAGAATATGCGCTATAGAAAAAACTGTTAATCCTTTCAAGTCCAACGTCTAGTCAGGCTCAATAGCCCTAGCGCTAGTAGTAGATCCATTGGTAAGCCACTATAAAATAAGAACATTAACATCATTCAACATTCAATGTAGACCATTTTTGAATAATAGACAAAAAAAATTTAACCATTTAAACCAGACTGTTTGAATTGCAAAAAAAAAAATTTGTACTGCAAAAGGTTAATAAATAAATAAAAAATGTAAATGTGAAAAATGCTTGCTTGGAACGTGATGTGGTGGTGGACATGAATGCAGTAAAATGTGATAAGATGTTTTGTGTTTGGGGGGTATATTTTGTTGACATTCATCATGTCAACATAAGCCGTAATGTCGCCAATGGTGTGTCAACATTTATCATGCATGTCTTCTGGTCTAGAGGTTACGTACCTGGTATGTTTAGTCAGTGCCAGATTAAGGTCTAAATGGGCCTGGAGCTGAAAATTATCAAGGGCCTATTATGCGCAATAACAGGGGTTGTGGCCAGCACCTAATAATGTGGGGGCGTGACCAGTGTTCTGTAAATACTTTCAACTAATTATATATGCCTGCAAAAGGCAGGGGACTGGCATAGGAAAAATGCAGGGAGATATATTGGCAGGTGACCTCCAAAGGTGCACCGACAGGATGCCAATGTCATAAGACACTTGCGGAGTGATGCGGCACTCCAGTCATATAAAAATACTGAAAGTCAAAACTTGGTAGACAACATTTTAGCACCTTTTATGTGGTCACCTAAGTTTATCACACCATATACCCCTTATACAAATCATGCAACACAATAGTAACCCCCTTATACTGTACTTGCCTCTTACACATTATGCCACATAGATTGAGCCAAAATTCACACGACTGAGCCAAAATTCACAGTATGGCACACGGATTGAGTCAAAATTCACGTTATGCCACACAGATTAAGGCAAAATTCACATTTTGCCACATGGATTGAGGCAAAATACACACTATACCAAACGGATTGAGCAATAATGCACAATATTCTTTATAAACAGGGGCATTGCGCACCAAAAGCGTGCATTAAAAATGTACACCATAATGCCCATTACATGTTAAAACACACTCCATAATGTCCATTACATACTGTATTATGCCAAACACCATAATGCCTATTAAAAATTATGCTACATAAGTGCTGCTTACCTACATGCTCATTGCCAGGGGTTCCAGGCTCATTGCCATGTGGGATTACATGCTCATTACCAAGGGGGAATACATTACCATTACTAAGGGGGTAACTGGGGGACAGCCGCCGCTGATCAGAGGTGACAGCCATTGACAGCCAAGCAGAGAGCGGGGGGCTGCCCGGCTATATTCAGAGCACTGCAGATCCCGGCTATTTCAAATAATACCCCTTTCACACTAGAAAATGCAGGGATTTACCCAGGAATATGGTCCCAGGATCATGCAGGGACATTCCCAGGCTGACCACTTTTACACCAGCCTAGTCCCTGTATTTTCTGGTGTAAGGTGGAGAGAAAACCACACCTCCTTTAACCAACCAGCTACATCTTCGGAACCAACTGACCCATTTACATGAGACCAGTTTAAAATTGATGAACTCCTCAGTGTGCTTCGAATGATTTTGGTCCTGTGAAACTGGGCCATTTGGTTCCATAGAAATCTGCCCTCAAACAACATGAACAGCCATGAAATTTAAAAAAATAAAAAAAACGGTTTACCCGCAATATCTCTGGAACCAATGAGCCCGTATGAACCAGCCTGGTATCAGATTGAAGGCCCAGCGATTTGGATTCAAATGAGATCCTCGAGCTTCTGTGATGTTGGAGGGGGAACTGGCAGCCGTTAAAACCACTTAACACTAAACCTGCCTCCGCAGCCTAACTCTAATGCTCTGTCTGCAGCCAGACCCTGATATTGGCTTTCTTCACAATATCAGTATTTCACATGTTGACATTTCAGATATCAAAATTCTAAGTTAGCTAATATTCCACAGTCTGGTGTCAACATTCTTAATGCCTTCCCCTGCATACATCGATACCATCCTGATTTTGGTGGGAAAGTCATAATGTTCGGAGACTTTGCCATAGTTCCGTAAACAGAAAGGGCAAATCGATTTTGAGGGGAATAATGCGGTGCATGCAGCAGAAAAAAACATGACAAGGAAAAATGTCAAGCATGGATGACACAATGCTTCATGGGATATGACTACTCCCCACCATGATGTACATGACCCCATCCCAAATTACACTAGGGCACAAGTTCCCAAAGTCGGTCTTCAGGACCCCACACAGTGCATGTTTTGCAGGGCAAGTAAAATATTTAGCTCCACCTGTGAATTATTTAAAATGTGTCAGTCAGTAATGAGTGCACCTGTCAGGTGACCTGGAAAAAGTGAACTGCTTGGGGTCCTGAGGACCACGTTTGAGAACCACCGTACTAAGGTAATGTTGAGAGATATAAAGGGCAGTATGTATGTAGCAAACACAGATTAGCATTATAAATATCTTACACTTGGCTTGGACAAGTTAGAGAAACAGACAGACATGTGTGAGGGAGTGTCTTGTTCTCATACACTGCACAGTAGACAGAACTTAAAACAAGTACAATAAATCAAGTAAAATCTGAGTGAGTCTCCCTATGTTATGACTTTCTAGTATCATAATATAAATTATTGCATATTTCCCTTTATATTTACATAAAGCATTACCTACTTTAGCATGAAATGACCAATGTAAGAGCAGAAAACAAGAATATGTTATTAAGAATAACTTTTATTGCATACTGCTGCTTTTCCTTCCTTGCTTATCCACAATTCAATTCCCCATTTCAGTCAACCTTGTATTCCCTGATCTAATTTAACTGCCATTCTTGGTTTCTCATTGATGTATCTTCTGCAGCCCTGTATATGGGTTTTAATATAATGTTTGTCTCTGTGAAAATTAATTGAGACTAGAGGAATCAAATAAAGTTAGAAGATGTTTTCTGAAAATTCCAATAATAAAATACAACAAGATGATATTATATTTGTTTCATGAGTGTAAACAGTAATGGATCTTGCTTACGGCTAACTGAGTTTATAGAGGACATTTTAATGGGAGATCAATGCTAAAATGTTGGCAATTTTAGTCCCTAAATGACAGCTGATAACGAATTTGTCCCCACAGTACATTCCTCTTGTATTTAACGATTTATGCTACTGTAAGGTAATAAAAGCATCATTTTGCCATAAAAATGTTTTTTTTTAACAAACATCACTCCTTATCCTAACTAGGAGAGAAGTGGGTGACTCAATGTCCTGGGGTTACCATGTTTGTTACCCATAATGTCCCAGTGTGGCCCGTAATGTCCTGGTATTACCATGCTTGTGACCTGTAATGTCCTGGTGTTACCATGCTTGTGACCCCTGATGTCCTGGTGTTACCATGCTTGTGACCCCTGATGTCCTGGTGTTACCATGCTTGTGACCTGTAATGTCCTGGTGTTACCATGCTTGTGACCCCTGATGTCCTGGTGTTACCATGCTTGTGACCCCTGATGTCCTGGTGTTACCATGCTTGTGACCCCTGATGTCCTGGTGTTACCATGCTTGTGACCCTCAATGTCACGTTGTTACTATGCTTGTGGCCTGTAATGTCCTGGTGTTACCATGCTTGTGACCCTCAATGTCCCGGTGTTACCATGCTTGTGACCCTAAATGTCTCGGTGTTACCATGTTTGTGACCCGTAATGTCCTGGTGTTGCCATGTTTGGGACCCTCAATGTCCTGTTGTTACCATGTGTGTGACCCGTAATGTCCTGGTTTTGCCATGTTTGGGACCCTCAATGTCCCGTTACCATGGTTGTGACTCTCAATGTTCTGGTGTTAGTTACCATGCTTGTGACCCTCATTGTCCTAGTGTTACCATGCTTGTGACCCTCATTGTCCTGGTGTTACCATGCTTGTGACCCTCATTGTCCTGGTGTTACTATGCTTGTGACCCTCATTGTCCTGGTGTTACTATGCTTGGGACCCTCAATGTCCAATGTACATTTAAGAACAAAGGGGGTTATTATTCTGGTTTATTATTCCCCCATGTGTTCGCATGGCGTACCTGATGTTTTGCAAATGCGCAGAAGCATTTCTTTGCAGATGCAGGCTGTGAGCGGGCATGGCAAACTACATGTTAACCGTCCTGATTGCACCTAGCAGTGCGGACGGGGGGCATTGGTTGGCGGCGGGGGGCAGAACACATGATAACGGGCAGTGTTTCATGGGCATTCCCATGAAATCTCTGGCCGTTCCCATGGAAATCCAGCGACACGGGTGCGTGGGGCAGGCAGATGACATCGGCGGATGTCAGCTGCCCGCCTGCGCCCCACACAGGGTGCTTGCAGATCAGAGACACCATCTCCTTTTCAATCCTAAAGGAGATTTCAGAGTGGGCTGTAGGGGGTGTGGATCAGTTGGTCACCAGCAAAGTCAATAGGTCGACTTGTATTTAGGTTGATATGTGTCTAGGTCGACATGAGTCTAAGTCGACATGGGTTAGGGTGACCGGGTCATAAGGTCAACAGGGTCATTAGGTCGACATGGGAAAGGTTGACAGGGTCATTAGGTTGACATGGGTATGGTCAAAATTGAAAAAGTCACTTTTTTATTATTATTATTTTATTTTTATTTTTTTACCCTTAAACGCCCTACTGGATGGTAGGGCATGAAATACTGCCCGTCGGCACATGTCGTGTCCACACAGACACCGAAATGTACCACCCTGTCCCCTCGCATGGCTTGCTATGCTTGCCATGCTTCGGCACGATGCCTCGCTACGCTCAGCACACTCATTTATTCTCCCACCACGCCCTAGTGGATGGCAGGGCATGAAATACCACCTGTCATCACATGCCGGCTTAAAAAACAGTAAAAAAAAAACCCTATGTCGACCTAGTGACCCTGTCGACCTAGTGACCCATGTCGACCTAATGACCCTGTCAACCTAACTCATGTCGACCTAGTGATCCTGTCAACCTACCCCATGTCGACCTAATGACCCTGTCAACCTTACTGCATGTCAACCTAAAGCCACGTCGACCTAAACTCATGTCAACATATCTGCATGTCAACCTAGTGGTGTCGACCTAATTCTTGTCGACCTACTTGGTGGTGACCCAATGACCGTATCCCGCTGTAGGATACACAAAGGGGAAAATCCCTCTCAAGATGGGATAACCAATAAGTATGCAGACCATTTATTACTGTAGCTATCTTTTTATTTTTACATATAGTTTAAACACAGCAAACTCTCATAAACACACAGCACAGAAAATGCAGTAAAGAAAAAAACTCATAATTTATTTTCTTTTAATTATCACTGTTACTAGAAAAACGGTTTTCATAACAATTGAGAATTTGTATTCATCCCCTCATCCCCTGACGGGTGTGGTATAATTACCCGACAGTCATTACTCAGATGTCGGAATCCCGACTGCACAGCGTGGGGAGCGCAATGAAGCCCCTTGCGGGCACGGTGGCGAGCTGCGCTCGTCACCTATTTTATTCTCCCTCTATGGTGGTCGTGGACCCCCAGGAGGGAGCAGTCGGGATTCCGACGTCGGAGTATTGACTGTCGGAATCCCGACTGTCGGGGAGCCGTCCGGCACCCCCCTGACAGTACAGTCGCTCAAATCATCACCACAATAGCTGTAGTATATATTACAATTTACTTAAGCTCTGACTGCAACATGCAGTATAAGGAATAGAACAGAGCGGCTGCACATGTCCTGTGGCTTCTAATACCATATCTGCTGGGTTTGTGGATCTAAATGCTCAATCAGAGCCCCTGGCCAAAAAGATCAGAGAGCAGCTGCCAGCTAGAAGAGACAGGTAACTTACCATGAGGTGGGAGAATGTTTTTTTCAGAATTCTCTGTTCTTCCTCCTACTTGTTATATTACAGTATGTGAGTATATTTGTTACGGGCTATAAAACTTTCTACTGATCACTTACGCTATGTTATTTGTGTGCGCTATATAAGAAACTGTTAATAAATAAATAATAAATATGAGGCAGTGCTATTTATAACTTCCAGCCACATTCACTGTAATCAAATATTTGGTAACCTACCTCTTGAAATCCTTTTGTTGTAAGCTAATGCCACATAATACTATTCATAATAATAATAATAATATATTGCAATGAAAATACTGTATAGTGCTTTCCTATTTAAGAAACTGATTTCTCAGTTTGAATGTCTTACAACAGAACTGGTAGTCTAATACCACTTTCACACTGCCTAAAAGTTTTAAAAATCTGTATTTTTAAATGGTATTTAAAACGGGTCTGAGCCTTCACATTGCAGTAGATTTTTAATAACCGTTTAAATACCATTCACATCAGTCAACCCGTTAATCCCCTGAACACATTTCAAGGCAGAATGCAGGGGACAGCATGTAATGTGTAGGAAATACCGGTTATCTTTAACTGGTAAATGAACTCTGGTCAGCGGCGTAGCTAGGATTTTTGCACCCCCCCGCCGTTATAGGAGGCGCCGCCCCCCCTAGGTCTTCCAAGAGTTAAACACACCCCCCCCTTACCCCTCTGCCGCCGCCGCCGCATTCCCGCAGCGCAGATCTCCTCCAGGCTCCGGACCGTCTCCTCCTGATGTACAGTGCTAATGAAATAATACCATCACAAAATGGCTGCCCCCTAATAGCAGACAGATTTTAAGGATGCTAGAGGAGGCCGCCGCCTCCTCTAGCATCCCTACAAAAACTGTCTGCTGTTAGGGGGCAGCCATATTCTGAGGGGCAGTTTTCAATAGCACTGTACGTCGGGAGGAGACTGTCCGGAGCCTGAAGGACTGGAGATCTGCGCTGCGAGAATGTGGCGGCGGTGGCACGAGGAGGGGTAAGGGGGGTGATTAACTGTCCGAGGGCGGGCGGATGGGAGGGCGAGGGGGAGGGGAGGGGGCCGCACTGTCTGCCCACATGTCCCGGCCAGCCTTACACAGCGTAACATAGCCCCGCAGCAGAGACCGGCGCCCACAGTTACTCAACGCCTCCCCGCCATGGCGGGGGCTGCGGGGCTATAGTTACGCCCCTGACTCTGGTGCTTTCCCACTGAAGCCTTAAACGTGTTGAAATGGAAAAGAACGGCAATATACAGTTAAACAAGTGCAGTGTGAAAGGGGTATAGGAGTTAAATACCTGTATTTGTACATGTTTGTACATTAATTTATGAAATTTAAGTAAAAGCTTGTGCTGGGTTCACCCTAAACCCAGGCCTCACCCCTAAGGCAGAGGCTGTGGTTGGCGTTCTGCCAGTTGCTTACAATGTTGCAGGTTGTAGCTAACATAAAAGGTTGCGGTTAATGTCCCAAAACTGTGGAACATTAGTTGCATAGTTGGTACTTGTTTCCTAGCACGGCGCCCAGATTTGCTATGTACGGCACCGTAGGGGAATCGCATCGCATGGGCCATTATGACGGCATGCAAAGCGATGCAATGCAATTTTTTCATGTCATTTTTTTTTACACCACAATATCACATCGCACAGCATCTCATGTCCCGCAAAATCGCATGCGATTTTATAGGGTGTGCGATGCCATGACATTAGGTATACAATAATATGATTGTACGTCCCAAAAATAGATAGTAACGCACCCCCCCACTATCCACGCCACCCCGAAGCGTGGCGAGGGGCAGCGGAACGCGTCCTCTTACTTTTTCACTACCCCACTATCCACGTCAGCGTGGAGTTGATTTCATATAGTTTGGCGAGCCCGAAGCGTGGCGAGCGCACGAGGATTACTTTACATGTATTCCGCGTTACATGTATTTCGCTGCTCTCGCCACACTATTTAAAGTAAACTCCACACCAACGTGGATAGTGGGGTAATGAAAAAGTCGGAGGATGCGTTCCGCAGCCCCTCTCAAGGCTCACTGTGCTCGCCACGCTTCGGGTTGGCGTGGATAGTGGGGGGTGGGTACGTTAAACCTATTTTTGGGGACATACAATCATATGATTGCATACCTAATGTCATGGCATCAAACACCGTATAAAATGACATAATACCGCATGCGATTTTGCGGCAGATGCGATGCGATGGCCCGGGGCTGAGAGAGCAGTGAATAAATTACATAGGAAAATTGCATCGCATCGCATTGCACATCGCATGGCCCTAAAATGGCCCATGCGATGCGATTTCACTACGCAGAATAGCAATTTGCTTAGTGGGCGCCGTTCTAGGAAACAAGTACAGCATAGTTTTAGGTAGGTATGCACCTACACCTAATTGGCATTTAACTTTTCAACATTCAACTTTCAGCATTCATGAATATGTAGACTTTTCAAAAATGTCGACATCGTACTGTTGAATTTATGATCATCGACATGCTGACTGTATCCCGGTTCAAATTACATACAGTACTGTACTGTTGTATAATACCTGTACTGTATGTGTATTTTATTTCTTCTAGTCTTAAAATAAATAATGAATGCCATAGGTGCTCTTAAAATGCTAACCAAAACTGCAAATCTAATTACTTACTCTAATTACAATTGTTGTTGTTGATATAAAAGTGTGTGTGCTCATCTCAGTGTCCAGCCACTTGTTGACTGGACACTGAGATGAGCACACACACTTTGAACCACTAGAGGAATAGGAGACCAATTGTATTCCATTCCGCAATGAGCGAATACGCTGTATCAGAACGATCTTTCTCAAGGAAAACATTGTTCCTTCGAATATAATTGCCTATATATATAATTATGAGATCTTAAAAAATTCTCTCATATTCTATTAAGGCTTATTTAAAAGACCGTACAAATTGCCTCATAAAGAAGGGTTTTACGTCCAAATATTAGAGATACCCATTATTATTCCACTTTGGAGGAAAAAATCAACCAAAATAACATGTCAACAAAATAAGGAGAAGAATTTATCTTCCTATATCTTTATTCATTCCCAAGTGGCTCCGAAGTTGTAGATCAATGCTTTATCCCCTGATGAAGTTTCTTGTAGAAACGAAACGCGTTGGGTAACTGCTACATTTTTTTCGAATGGAAAACAACTATTTTACACTGTGAATTACTCCAGCTACAAGGAGCCGTGTAAAAAGGAATTATTAAATTTTATGAATTTTTAATAAATGTCTTTTTTGTGAACAAATGAAGTGTTCTATGTGAGACTGTTATTGGGCGCTAAGAAAACACTATTGGTATTTGGATATATATGTGTTTGTGTGTGTGTGTGTGTGTGTGTGTGTGTGTGTGTGTGTGTGTGTGTGTGTGTGTGTGTGTGTGTGTGAAGAAAAGATAAAATAAAGCACAAGAGTAAAATGTGTAAGACAGGAACCTGGGACAAACATACCTGCCCTCAAACACTATTCCAGTGTTCTTGTCACATATCCCCCTCCCCTGTTTTGACCTAGGGGCCGGAACACTGTTTTGGCCCCCAAACAGAAGATATGGGATAACGCATCTGCATTGGCCAATTGTGTACCTGGTCTATGTTCAACTGTAAACATAAAATCTTGCAATGCTAGAAACCATCTAGTTACATGAGCATTCCGACCTCTATTTACATATATCCATTTTAAAGGGGCATGATCTGTCACTATGCAAAAAGAAAATAGAATAGAATAGAATAGAATCAACTTTATTGGCCATGTGTGCTTGCGCACACTAGGAATTTTTTGTGGATTACAGTGCAGCATCAAGCAGGGATGAAAAGGGGGGGGGGGGTGAGACACTACATATATTATATAAAGACATTACAAGCATTTAATTTCTAGCTACGACTATGGTGGTCAGGTGATACTGAGCGCTGATTAATATTAAGCACTGCAGCTGTTACCTAAGGGGGATTACTAAAACCCCTTAATGATTGAGCAACAAGAAAAAAACTGATTGGTACAGCACTGTGCTTAATAATATTTTACATATTTATTAAAACAAATTTTATATATATACTGTATAACAATTTATACAATTTGAGTATTAAACAGTGTGGCCAACATTGAGACAGACAGTTTAGGGCCCCTCCCCCTATGTACAACATTGAGACAGACAAGACTTACAAACACAGATTCATAAAATTTCTCCCCTCAAATAGCGTCTTTGAAATAGTGTCAATATTAGAGGATTAGTAGCAGCATGCAGTTAGTTGGATTATCCTTGGTACTTGTGTATTATCATGGCACCCACATTTTCCATCGTAGGGCATTGTCCAACCAAAAAATCGCATCGCATGCGATGTGATGCGACGCGATTGGACCCGATTTTTAATCGTACAGGCACCCAGATGCCTGATTCCTATGTTAAATGCCCCCCCAGACCTGATTTTTGATTGTACACCCACCCTGATGGGTAATGACTATGTTAAATGCCCCCCCATTGTTAACACCACCCCATTATCACGCCAACCCGAAGCGTGGCGAGTGCAGCGAGCCCGCGAGGGGCGGCGGTACGTGTCCTCCGACCTTTTCATACCCCCACTATCCACGTCGGCATGGAGTTGACTTTATATAGTGTGGCGAGCGTAGTGAGCCACCGAGCCCGAAGCGTGGCGAGCAGACGCGGATGACTTCACATATATTCCGCGTCCCCTCGTGGGGCTCGCTATGCTCGCCACACTTTGGGCTCGCCACACTACATAAACTCATCTCCACTCCAACGTGGATCGTGGGGGTATGAAAAGGTCGGAGGACGCGTACCGCCCGCGCTCGACACGCTTCGGGTTGGCGTTGATAGTGGGGTGGCATTAACAATGGGGGGGGCATTTAACATAGATATTACCCATCAGGGTGGGTATAAAATTAAGAATCGGGTCTGGGGGGGCATTTAACATGGGAATAAGCCCAAATCGGGCATGATCGCGTCGCATGCCATTATAATGGCATGCGATGCGACGCGATATTAAAATTGGATACTCACGCCCGGGGAAAGGCTCAAATCGGGTCCCATCGCATGGCATCGCATGCCATCGCATACCTTAATTAGTGGCATGCGATGTGATGGGCGCGGTGATAATACACAAGTACCTTATCCTTTGTTAAACCGGTTAGTTTGTAAATAACAGTCCCCTATTCATGTGCACATTACTTAAGTGAGCATCCGGATATAACAACCGGGATCCAGCTTGCAGTCCCTAAACGAACCTCTCCGACCGCCAATGCACTGTTGAACGCAGTCCTATCTGAGATTGGAATCGTTGGTTCTGTCTAGTGGCAGCTTGTGTCCCCAGTCCTCTACGTGTTTCTCCACCTAAAAACCTTTTTAGCGGCTTCCTCCGGAGGTATATCAATGTAGCAGCGTCCCCACTATTTATGGTGATCATTTCCACTTTGACGCTTTCGCGCATGCACCCGTCGTGGTGGGTCAAGCCTCTATATCAAGTTAATTTCTGCATTCTCTCTGTCGGCTGCATTTTGCCAAGCCTCATTCTCATGTTATTTACATGTGTCCATGGTTACAAGCACCTTGTATGGAAGTGTTTATTGACTCGTACATGAGCCTCACTTTCACTCTTATTTACATCAATACTGGAGCAATCTGGTTTTATACTTGTTCTTTAAGATACAACATCGACTTCCTTTTCATTATAATCCAGTATATTAGGGCTAATAATTAAAGAAACAGCTGCTACCCACATCAACTGATGTGTATATCTTCGGGAAGTTTTTTTTTTTTTAAAACATATAATGATGATCTGTCACTAGCCTGAACGGTCTTCGCAAGAGGTAATATCTCAAGGTATCTAATGCCCTCTTAATGTCCAAAGTTTCCTTTTCCACAATGGCATACCTTTTTTCATGAGTTTCCTGCTCAAATAAATGATAGGTTATTCGTCCCCATCTCTGGATTGGGACAGGACAGCCCCTATCCCTACCTCTGACTCATCTGTCTGTAGAACAAATTATTTTGAACAATCTGGTGTTATCAGTACAGGTTGTGAGCACAAAGCCACTTTAAACACATGGGGTGAAATGTAATAGGGTGCGATTTTTTAGATGTGTGGTTTTTGATTAAAAACGGACGAATTTGCACGTTTTAAAAAAATTGCACATGTAATAGGGTGCAATTCGCAGCAAAAAATGTATTCTTTTTGCCGCGAAATCGCACATTTTGAAGTGGCGATTTTTAGTCACACTTCAATTCGCATCCAGATGTTTTCCCATTGGAAAGCATCTAATTCGCACATGTAATAGGGTGCAATTTTTGGTAAAGGTTACCAAAAATAAAAATAAAAATTAGACCAGGTTCTGGCTGGCAAATTTGACAGAACCATGCACAGATCATTGTAATCTGTGCATGGGTCTGTCCAAAAAAAAGCATAACTAGCCCCGGGCTGAAAGAGCCGGTCTTGGTTTCATAAAATTACAGGGACAAACAAGTTGGGGTTCCCTGGATTTTATAAAACCAGCACCAGACTCAAGGGCCAGTCCTGGTTCCCAAAATACGGGGGACAAAATGAGTAGGGGTCCCCCGTATTTCAAGAACCAGCATGATGGTCCGGCATGGGGGTTTTCCTGGACCATCATTGGCTGGTGGGCGGTCTGATGACAGAGCCTCAGATGTAACCAGAAGAAGAGCTGAAGAGCTGGTTATGCTCAGGAGGGGGGACCCCACGCCTTTTTTTCGCATGTTTTAAAATGACTGCACACATTTTCATGACTAAAAATTGCCCGAAATCGCACCATATCGCCCTTTTTTGCCACGATTTCGCATCTCATTACATATGTGAATTCGCGGCAAAAAATTATATATATATTTTTTAAAGGTGAAAAAGAATAAGGAGATAAAGATTGAGACTTTGTGGTGCACTCTCTGGGTGCCTTGATTGGGCTAAAAGGGGGGGGGGGGGTCTGGTATACCTGGTTGGTTAAAAATTTACTTTTATTTGTACTCCCTAAAAAATCCTACTTCTTGAAGGATATATTGTTTTTTATTTTTTATTTATTCTTTTTTTTTATATAAAATTTTTATATAGTAAGTTAGTGCGTATAGAAGTTTGAAAAAGAAAAAGATTATTTGGTTAAAAAAACAGACTTAGCTGTTTGATTCCTAGTATATGTATATGTATATATACATATACCAGGAATCACGGGTTTTAACAAGGTACAGGTGGGAGACATTCTTCACAGGAGCAACAGAACACAAGGACATGCACAGAAACTAGAGGGAGGAAGATTCAGGGAAAATGTGAGGAAGAATTTTTTCACAGAAAGAGTAGTAGATAAGTGGAATATCCTACTATCAGAGGTGGTAGACGCAAATACAGTAGTACAATTTAAACATGCTTGGGATAAGCATATTGATATCCTTACAAAAAAATAAGGATCAAATATGGTTTGAGGTAACATGTTTAAAAAAAGGGGCAGACTAGATGGGCCAAGTGGTTCTTATCTGCCGTCAAATTCTATGTTTCTATGTTTCTATATATGTGTCACTGGGCTGTTATTGCCTCTTTTATAGGATTTTTTAAAGGTGCAATTAGCCCTTGGAACGCTTTTTCTGCATCAGAGTTCCATTTCACCATATTTGACTGCTTCCCTATGGTAAGGTCTGATAACAGCACTGCTGTGGCTGCAAAATTAGGAATAAATCGTCTATAGTACCTAGTTATTCCCAAAAAAGCCCTTACTTGTTTTTTATTCACCGGACGAGGCCAGTTTTGAATAGCATCAATTTTATTCAATTGGGGCCTAATCAGACCTCTACCATTGGTGAAGCCCAAGTACTTAACCTCCTCCATTGCAAGGCAGCACTTCTTTGGGCTAGCAGCAGTGTTCCCTCTAAGCTGTGCGCATGTGCGCGCGCACACACCTCGTCGAGCATGCGCACAGACATTACAACTGAGCGCACAAAGCAGCAGTGGTCCCTTTTTGCAGTTGTGGACTCCATTAATGTGTGTTTCACCCATTAACTACATTGTGTGCTGTATTTTAAATGTTTAAATGTTTAATATAATTTTGAAGTAAAGTTAACGCAAATGCTGAACGTCATTTTCAGTTCTATATAAGTGACGCACAAAAATGTAAATTTCATTCCAAAGTTGCACTGCCAAAATCTTTAGCCGCACACAGCCTTCGCAAAATTAGAGAGAACATTGGTTAGCAGTAAACCCTGCTTCTCTGATTGAGTTCAGCACTGCTTGTACTTTAACCAAGTGGGACCCCAGTCCGTACTGTGAATTACCACATCATTCAAATAGGCAGCTGCATATTTTCTAAGGGACCTCAAAATTTTATCCATCATCCATTGAAAGGTTGCTGTAGCCCCATGAAAACCAAAGGGTAACATCTTATACTGGTATAGCCCCTCAGGAACCGAAAAGGCTGTTTTTTCTTTTGCGCTTAAGTTAAAGGTATCTGCCAGTAACCTTTAGTCAGGTCCAATGTGGCGAGAAACCTGGCTGTTCCCAGCCTTTCTATAAGCTCATTCACATGGGGCATGGGGTATGCAACAAATTTGGACACCTCATTTAATTTACGAAAATCATTACAGAAGTGTATTCTACCGTCTGGCTTCGGGATGAGAACTATAGGACAGGACCACTCACTGTTAGATTCCTCTATGACTCCAAGTTCTAACATGTTTTTAACTTCTTTAGAAACAGCTTATCTCTGAGCTTATGGCTTTAACTGAACCCTGACCCCTGGTTCTGTGACAATGTCATGTTTTGTTATGGTCGTTTGGCCAGGCATCTCTGAAAATATCTCCCTATTTCGGATGAGAAATTATTTAACCTGATTGTTCTGATCAGCTGACAATGTCTCTGACAGGAAGCAACCGAGGTGAAGACACCAAAGAGCAAGGCTCCGCTGACAGAGACAACCTATCTTTACAAGATTTGATTAAGTTTACATGGTCGATTTGATCGGGTTTTCTCTTTCCTGGTTGGTTACTTTAGAATTAACCTGCACTTGTGCAGGACCACAGGCAAAGATAGCGGTCCATGATGACTCTTTCAACCATGTGGGGACCAGTTAATGTCTTTGGCTGTAACCATTTTTGGTTAGCTGAATAAGGTCATGCATCTGGGAGCGAGGAGGCTTCTCCAGGGCATGTACCCAGCGGCACACCCGTTGGGCTCGTACAGACAGTGTGACTCCCAGGCGGGTCAGGATCTCAGTTTTTAAGCATCGGTAGGGCTTAAATCAAAGTATGCTTTTTGGGGCTTACCTGAGAGAAAAGGTGCTAGCGGACTGGCCCACTGTACTTTCGGCCAGTTCTCATGCTCGGCAGTCCTTTCAAATGTGGTCAGATAGGACTCCACATCATCAGTCTCTGTCATTTTCGGCAGGAAGTGACTGTCCCGTATAGAACTAGAGCTGGCCGGAGCACTGAAGGCAACATCGTCACTCCGTGCTGCAAAGCTCCGCACCACTTCTGCTAAAACCTCTCTATCCTGATGCTGTTGCCTGTAAAGTTTGTCCATTGCCACCTGCTGCAGCCTGGTGGCATCCTGCTGCTGCCTCCTATTTTCCTCAATTGCCACCTGCTGCTGCCTGGTGGCCTCCTGCTGAGCCACTGTGGCCTCCCACTGAACCACTGTAGCTTGCAGCAAGGCTTTAAGCAGTTCCTCCATGTTGACAGATTTTTTTCCGACGGCTTTGTTGCTGCTTACACCCAGGACATATATCAAATCCTCAGGCAAGTCTCAACAACTTCACACTGGGCTGCTCTCACTTATGTGCAGAACGGAGTGCTCGCAATCTCCACCAAGTTGTAACACTGTAGGGGAACCGGATACCTTTTCCTGGGGTAGAAGACAGCAAGCAGCAGCTGAGAAATCATACAAGTCCAGTCTTTGGGGTGCAACTGGCCGCAACCAGTTTTATTAAGCAGAAAATAAAATAAACATCAAAAGAAAATACCTTGCCTGTCCGGCACTAAACACAAGATATTCCTAACTGTCTCTAACCAAAACACAAAGTTTTCCAATAACTACGGGATGGCTCACTTGCATAAGAAACCTTGTTTTTCTCACAGAGATTCTGCAGCCTCCCCAGTCAGTCTGCAAACACTGATCAGTCTAGCAGCTCTATATGGCCCTTGCACAGCTGCAAGCTCTGATTAGCCCTCTGTGAGGCCAAACACCTGAACTGGGCCTTTATTCAGCTTTAACCAAAAAGAAACACTCTCATGGAAGTTTTTAAAATGTGTAAGACAAGAACCTGGGACAAACATACCTGCCCTCAAACACTATTCCAGTGTTTTTGTCACAATAGATATATATATATATATATATATATGAACCGGCACTCCACAAGAGAAGTCAATTGCCTGGGTGCCTTTTTTAAAGTAGTACAATAATCCAAAGTAAAGAGATCCCCCATAACAGGTTAGTCTCCCAACACGGTACTCCAAGGACTTGGTGTGACTAGTGAAAATAGCTGTTTATTAACACAATGTTTTAGTGAACTGTACACCTGACAACGAGACTTAGGGCCTTATTCTGGTTGGTTCTTTGGGATGCGCGTTCTTTCGGAAATGACCGAACGCGACGCACGGCGGACATTCTAAGAACACACGCCCACAGCTCGTCCGCATCCGTTCGGACGGACTCGCTAAGAAGAGGGAGTGTCTTCAGACTGCATCCAAATGTGCGTGGGCGGTGGGAACTCAAAGTATCTGCACGGTCTTACTGCGTCCGAACGGACGGGAAGCTGACCGTACGCACCGAGTTGGTGTATGTGCGCAAACCTCACTAATCTATTCGGAAGTCATGCTTCAGCAACATGACACACTTATCCAATTATGGTACCTCATAACATATACATTTATTTGTCATTAAATCAATTACTTCCTAAATGACACTTAAACACACTACTAGCACTTTAGATTAACCCTTACATCATGTTAAGTTGAAATACTTAATTGTTGCCCCTTTACCTGTGTTCTAGTATTTTGTAATGGCCCATTTAGCCAGCAATGCTTCCAATTAAACCTGTGAAAAGAGTGTAATTAATCACTAATGAGTAGAGGAGTGGATTGTATTGTGGTCAGCTGAGAGTGCTTCAGGTGCGGGCCTACTAATTGGGCGATCTGAATGCCTAGCGCATGAACCAGTGCTCTCCGAGAACTGAAACTTGCTTATGGACTCCGCAGATTTCTGGCGTGTTGGTTCGCTTGCACTCGGTGTCCGGTCCGAATGTATGCCTACCACTGTTCGTGCACTCCCACGACCAGTTTTGCCCACTTTGAAACTGCGCCCTTGTGTATGTCCACATGACGCCCATATTATGCCCATATTTCCAGAGGGAGTTCGGTGGAAATTTGCAGATGGTATTGCTGAGAACGAGTGCGGAGACACTGCATTGCTTGCGCATGCGCAGGTAGCTAAAAATTGCCCTCCGAAAGAATTCTGAACGGACCACATCAACCAGAATAAGGCCCTTAGTGTCTCAAAACGCACCAAGTCCTTGGAGTGCCGTGTTGGGAGACTCAACTTTTACGGGAGGATATCTTCACTTTGGATTTATATACTGTATATATATATATATATATATATATATATATATATATATATATATATATAAAGTATACTGTTATAATAACCACGGCAAGCATACTCCTTCTTTTGGATGCAGCCTCTTTAGATCCGTGCAGGCTCACACCAGGATCCAATCAAGATACTATGGGAAGAAGAGCACACGGAGGGCACACCAGTGAGTGGAAATATAGGTGTTTATATAACAGCAACACGAAAATATACATGGGGGTTTAAAATCAACAGCTTGCCAGCAAATGTGATATAATTCAGTCACCGCTCTGGAACTTACGACCCGACTTCACCAAAATGTTTCCTTTCAGCTCCCAATAGCACAGTGAACTGTGGAAGCCGCTCAGCTAGATAACCGCTGATGTGAGACTTGTGCTCCGGTGTCTGGGTGCAGCATCTGTCAGGGGGTGAGAGTGCCTCACTCTGGAATCCGTCTGCGGTGCTTCCAGAGAAATGATGGTAACACGTCACAGTAGACCACAGCCAGACCACATTCCCCTTCAATATGTAAGATATTGCCGCTAGCAGGGGTGGGGGCATGGGATGGCACCACCGCCACTGCCAGTGCGGCTGTGTCACTACTTAAGGGTGCAGGGGATTGCCTGTTGAGCTCTGCGACCCCCCAAGAGCCCAGGCCCCATAGCAGCTGCATCCCCTGCACCCTCTATAGTTACACCACGTATACTGATTTTCTGATCTGTATTAGAATTTCACCACCAAGTAAACTACAATAATAGCTGCCAGTATATGTTTCCTCTAGTAAAGGATATTGGATTTATTCCAACCTGCAGCACCTATTGTACAGGCACAGTGAGGCATACCTAATACACAGCTAATGCTAAACAAACTGTTATTGCAGCTTATGGAATAATTGCTAACATATAACTGCAACATTTACATTTGTTGTCATTCAAAAGTTTAGTCTCCTACTGAGTTACAGACCTGCAGTAAAACAATAATAGGAGATTGTAAATAAAGAAACTGGTCATAGATGGTTCTAATACAGATTAGTTTTCACTAGGAAAACATTACAGGTTATTTTGATGTTTCGAAAAGCTTAACAGATAAAACAAAATACTTTATAAATTCTGTCAAATATGCTAAAATTCAATATGGCCTCTTATCTTTCAAATGTTAATTTTTTTTCGTGGGGAGTGACTTAGTCACACAGAGATGGTTTGTCAAAGACCTTGTAGTATGCATAAGATTAACTATTTCCTCTGTCAATTTAAATAACTTCATTAATGATAATTTTCCCTCAGGATTATTACCGCTCCAGAAGAAGCAAAGCTATGACGGAGAATCAAATGACCAACTCTTGCCCAATGTGGTAAATTAGATGAAGTATGGTTCTGTTGCTCAGTGCTCGTGCCTAGCAACAGTAGCGGCCACGTGTCAACAGTATAAGAATTTGGCAACGCGTGTCCTAGGTAACAGAAATGATCTACCATATATTATGGACACAAGAGACCTGATGCATAGAAGTAGAAAAGCAGACATACTATTACTGTTCAGACATACTATTACATTATGTCTGTATGTGATTAGTTACTGGAGGCAGTGCAAGTTTGTACACAGAGAGGCAATGTTAGCAGGAGTTCCTGGGAGGTAAAAGGCAGTGGTTAGTTATATGTGGGCATGTCACCACCACTGACGGCGTCCAAAGACGCATTTGCAATGACACCAGTGGCCATGTCCTGATGAACAATCTGAGCAACTATAGGCTCAGTAGTTTGATGCTGCAATATATGTGCAATCAATGGTGTGACTTTTAGTACAAAGCAGTGGAGTAGGAACACCGTCAGTGGACGACTCTGTACATAATCCAACGTCTATGGCATTAACACAAATATTCAGTTTCACTGCATACAAAGACTCAGTTGTATCTTCCTTGCGGTGCACGTCTGAATCAGGACCAGCCCCCAATTGTCTATTATACTCTGTTTTATAAAAATAATGATTTATTATTTTTGTAAATAAAAATACAAGTTGTTTAGTCATATAAACATTTATAGTTGAAAACATCTGGTCCCTGGAAACACCAAAAGTTATATCATTATAGTCAGGGGTGGATTGAGAACTAATGGTGTGTACACACAGGTACAATCAGCATGAGATTTTGACTGTGTGTACACACCATTAAAGCAGACTTGGAAAAATTGGTAGAAGTGGCCAAAGGTGTTTCATGCCATGTAACCAAAGCAGCAGCACCCACCACCACAGCCACACCCCCAACCCTAAGATTTGTCAGGGAGTGTGCCATGTAGGGTTGGTCATTGATGATCGAAACCTGTCGATGGACTTACTTTTCAGAGCGAAGGCCGAAGAAATCATTCAACAGTCAGCAACAGGGGGACATTTGGTCCGGGCAGTGGTCGGGGCTTACCTGTTCACTAGGCTGCGATTACATGCAGCCTAGGATTCGGGTACTGGGGGGGGGCATTCGGTTCAGGGAAGCGGTCGGGGTTTACCTGTTCGCTAGGCTGCGATTACATGCAGCTTAGCAAACAAGTCTGAATCATGCCCTAAATATCATATGTAAATGATAAATCCTCCTCCTGTAAATTGTCGCACAGATCATGGGGCAGATTTATTAAGCCTGGTGAAGTGATAAATTTGGCTGTAATAAAGCACCATCCAATCAGCTTCTCTATCATTTTTCAACCTCAGCCTGTAACAACGGTTATTTGTTGATTGGCTGGTGCATTATCCCAGCAACTTTATCACTTCACCAGGCTTAATAAATCTCCCCCACAGAGACTTAAGAGCGTCGATGGAAGTTCTTTTGAACAGCCGAGTCCCAGATATTAGACCTTGCCATTCTGCTGAATGAGGCTGTTGTATAATAAATAATTCCAAGTGATACAAACTTTTTTTGTTTGTATATTCAGAAAAATTACCTAAAATAAATGTACTTTTACATTAACTGTTTGCATGATGAAGCAATGTCTGTAGGCTGGTCACAATGTATTCCTGGAGGGCTACATTTGCTGTAACTTTACATGAATTTTACTAGAGAAGAAATACACTCCCCAGTTCTATGGCAATCAATGTAAGTGTTCACGTGTTTTCCTTGTAGAGTTTCTATACAATAACAATGATATTAGGAAATTATACGAGGATCTATAAATATATAAAGATGTAAGAAAGTAATAGCTAATCCAATTCCTTTCATTTAAAAATAATAGTCAAAATAAAATGTTTCACATTGGCTGGGGACTGAGACTTGGGTGTGTTTCTTGGCAATGAACTAAGAATAAAGAACAGAGAAGTCAGTTCAGAAGTCTAGAGAATAAATGAACAGACCTCTGAGTTTCCCATATGCCAAGTTAGGAGGTGTTGCTGTGCCGAATCCAGTTCTGCTTTCAGCTGCGAGTGGAAAAAAAAAAAATTCCAAGTTCCCCTTCTGTTGCACGAACCATACATTTCCAGTATCCATAGGAAAAAATCAAATAAAATGTTCCTAAAATTGTACATACAAATATATAAAATGTATCTGGATAAACAGCTTTGTTCACTGAAACATCAAATTTGTATCATGGAAGGATAAAAAGCAATATACCTTATTGTGATCTAGAAGAAAAGAAAACTCAGTTATTACTGGAAGTTTTGGGATGGCTGAATCTTAGGAACACATAGGAAAAAATACAATATAAAATTATTGTCACATTTGACAATTTTCTACGGTTTTGTTTTTTAATGGAATTTAAAGCCGCAATTTTTGTTCTAGATAAAAGCTGGCATTGTGGGCTGGAAAATATGTTTTCCAACACACACTGCCAGTTTTTGCCTTTAAAACAAATGCTGCACGAAGTTCTGCAGCACAAACGATCCAAAAATCCCCAATATTGACAAATCACTCTTGTTTACATCTCCCCCATGGTTTGATGCTTCATTTTAAATATTTTGTAGTATCATTAGGATGTTACATCAATAGTTTATTGTTGCTGAAGAAAAACTTATCATAAAACCCAAGAACTCAACTGAAAACAAGTGTTGGTATTTAGCACTGTATTGTTAAATAAAGAACATAAATGCAAAATAAATGTATTTTACCACTTTACATATTTATTATCTAAATAATACTAGAAGTGCAATAATAAAAGTACTTTGCTAAGACTCCATAAAAAGGCAACTTTACTGTACTGTAAATAAGAGCATTGAATATATGTTCTGCCTTATAGTTACATGCAGTGGCGTAAGTTTGTCCCAGTTGCCCGGAGGCAAGATAAATATTGGTGCCCCCCCAACAAACATACATCGTCTTATATTAATATATGTATGCATGTATGTATGTTATGGATATTATGTTTAGAATAATGAGAGTGTGACCTCTATGGTCCTGCTGGTAGGAGGAGTCAGTCACAGAAGCGATATCAACGGCTTTCAATTAACTGATTCAAACTCACAGGAGAGGAGAGGTGCCCCCTTGGGAGCAGGAGCCCGGCGGCAGATGACTCCATTGCCTCCCAGAGTTCTGCCACTGGTTACATGAACTTAATAGTCTTTAATAAAGACATTCCAAAATGTGCTCTGTAAAAGACCAATAAAGGACACCCTGCTATAAAATGAAACTGATTAGACAAACAGGGGAGAAATGTACTAAGATGGGAGTTCTATTTCACACGGGATATTGCTAAGGGCAACCAATAAAGATCTATTTCTTATTTAGCACCTTAATCTAGAAGATAATAGATGGTAGCTGATTGGTTGCGTATAGCACCTTTCCCTCTGAAATAGAACTCCTATCTTAGTAAATTTCCCCCACAATATCAATAGGTTTTAAGGTTTTTTTTCCAGGCCCAACCAAAACAAATACAGTAAATGCTGTGGCATCATTTAAAGAATATAGTAACATTTATAGGAAATAGTCTTTTTAGATATGATTCACTGTAGGGTCAGTGAACAGAGGGCAATGTTTCAAACTTCTGCAGAAGTAATAAGAGGAAGTAAAGAGTTTACTGTATGCAAATAAACAAACATAATAAACATGATTACTACTATACACATTGTATCTATTTGAAAGATTTATCTGAAAACAAAACCATATTGAATATAATCAGATTTAGCTCTTCTTTCCCAGAAGACAGACTTTCCCTCAGTAGGTGGCGCTGTAACGTAACATCACTGTACATGCTGAATTTCAGCCTCAGAAACATATGCACACCTCTGCTGTCTGTAACAGAGCGCTGCTTGTGAGGAAATGTTATTCCAGCAACAAGAAATGAGTAATAAGCAAACTTGATTCACTGCCACATAATTAGAAATTCAGGAATGCTGATTGCAAGATAAAAAATAAAAAAAAGATGCCGTATTAAAGAACCGCTTGCAGAATATAGGTGTACAGGGATTCTGTCGAAAACATTTGCAAAATACATTTCTTTCCCATTGCAAAAGGCAGGCATGCTTACAATGTACTATACACATTTGTACTTGTACGTGGGGTAAGAAAAGTAAATCCAAATGTGGCAGGGACTAATAATAGGATGGTGTTATCTAAATAAACAATATCTCTTTCTTCTTCTTCTTCTTCTTCTTCTTCTCTCTCCTCTCTCTTTCTCTTCCTCTCTCTTTTTATTTCCCTCTTTTTCTCTCTCTCTCTCTCTCTCTCTCTCTCTCTCTCTCTCTCTCTCTATCTCTCTCTTTCTCTCTCTTTCTCCTCCCCCCCCCCCCCTCTCTTTCTCTATTTCTCTCTCTATCTTTCAAAATGTCCCATTTATTCCTGGTACTAAACGTTGTGTCCCCAAATGTTGCACTTAGTTTGCTATTGCATTAACTGTACTAAAACAATTAATTGAAGCTTAGCAAAACTCCATTCTTATTCATTTATTAATTGAGCACAGCTACAGACATAACAATAGTACGGTGTTTCCCAACCTCAGGCCTCATGGAACACTAACACCACTTTTAAACCAAAAAGCCAGGTCGCACCTGGGATTTTGCACGCAGCTCCAAAGCCGGTCTCGCTACCCGGTATAATGCTGGATGGGTGACGGCAGTGGATGCATTTACACTGACGGCAATCCCAGGTTTTTGTGCACTCCCATTGCAAAAACCCAGGTTATTTCAGGTGGTGTAAAAGTGGTATAACAGCCAGGAATGACTGATATCAGTGCTTGAGCACAGATGGATAAATCACAATAACTGAGGTATTGTACTAATTAGGTGACCTGTGCACAAGTATTGCTATCCTTAACACCTGGATTGTTCGTTTCCCTCGAGGACTGTGGTTGGGAAACACCGCACATTAAGGGCCTGTATCAGATCTGATCACTAGGCTGCGTGTACTTGCAGCCTAGCGAACAGGTCAGTGCTGCCCGCTGCCCCACCAAATGTGCCTCCCTGCTGCCAGCGCCACCTGTACGAGAAAACATCCCCTGGCATGCGGCCAAAGGGGAGAGAAATCATTCGATGGTCACTGACCATCAAATTATCAAATTATTTTTCCCCCCTTCAGAAATAAGTCAGTCTAAACTAACTTCTAATTGCGCTGCTGATTGTCGAAAATGAGGGGGGGGGGGGGGGCGCACTGATGTCATATGATGACCACCCAGAGCAGCGTTTCCATGGGGACATCCATAAAACACGGTATTCCATTGATGCCGCCCCCTGACCGCTGACCTCCATCCGCTGCCTGTGTGAACGCCGCAACCCATGTGAACGCCTCGCCCCCACCATCGAAAATGGGGTCGAATTCAGACCCAGATTTTCCAGATCACAGTACAGAGCATTTGTGTAGCACTTGCTATCTCTCTCTACCCCTGTCTGGTGGTGTATATATATATATATATATATATATAGACAGTTGGGTTCTCAGGTTGGCACTCTGGTTAAAGATAAAACTGTTCCGGTGCCAGGCACATAATGTGGTTAATAGAAAGCACTTACCCCCTCGCAGAAAGGATTGGAGCCGGCACACGGTAGTAGGTGAAGAAATAAAGGGTTTATTGCAATTACATCATTGCACAAAGAGACAGCTGCCGACCTGACAGCCGTTTCAACTGCATGTGACCTCTGATGAAAACTGCTCACATGCAGTTGAAACGGCTGTCAGGTCGGCAGCTGTCTCTTTGTGCAATGATGTAATTGCAATAAACCCTTTTTTTCTTCACCTACTACCGTGTGCCGGCTCCAATCCTTTCTGCGAGGGGGTAAGTGCTTTATATATATATATATATATATATATATATATCTGGCACTACAGTAGTGACCACTTGCTGTACATGTTGGGAGTACCAGTGTCAGTAATACAGTTATATATTCTGTTATATATATTCTGCACATGTTGTGAAATATATAACTGACAGTAAGACACATGTGGATACGAGAAACACTTTATAGCGGCAATTATTTTTGTGTGTTATAAGGAAAGATTTGCCTCCTACTGTAAAATAAAAAGAACATTAGGAGACATCCTACAGCTCTGTGACCTGTTTATTTGGTTACAGAACTCCTTAGTGACTTCTAATGTTCCTTACAAAAAAAACCATTGCAAAAAATGTATTGTCGTGTTCTGTCCTATTTATTGTCTATAGTGAAAAGCCATTTACATGGTAGGAAAGCTGTGAGGGTGGTAACAGCTGCAGCTCCCACAATTAAACAGTAAAATTAGACTTTGTTAAACAATGTATCCTTACAATTTAGATAATAACCCTCCTCATCCATCTTTCAACATAAATTATAATTATACTCAGTTTTAATTCTAGCATAGGTTAAATACAAACCACAAAGTATATGGGTATGCAAAACATTACTATTAGTACAAATGCTCCTAATTGCCCCTCTACTCATTATTATTACCAGTTATTTATATAGCGCACACATATTCCGCAGCACTTTACAGAGAATATTTGAACATTCACATCAGTCCCTGCCCCAGTGGAGCTTACAATCTATATTCCCTACCACATGTTCACACACAGAGTTTCTAGGGTTAATACAATATTAACTGGAAGCCAATTAACTTACCAGTGTATTCATTTATTTGATGTTTTTTTTGGGGGGGGGGGATCAGAGTACCCATAGGAAACCCATGCAAGTATGGAGAGAACATACAAACTCTGCACAGTTTGGGCTATGGTGGGTATGGAACCCATGACCTCAGCGCTGTGAGGCAGTAATGCTAACCATTGCACCTCCATGCTGTCCATTACAATACACAGGCCCACTCTCCATGCACCCTGCTGTTACTCTCTTAAGACAATGCAACTGGGACTGGGAATAGTAATGTGCATAGTGCAAAAAATAAGAACTTAATTCCGTTATATTAATTTACTGTTGCTTACAGTATATAGTGGAGGGACACTGTAATTGGACTCTCTTCATTACAGTTGCTGTCTTTGTTCCAGTAGTTGGCTTGTGTCTGGAGTTGTGCACTTGTGTACAAATGACATTACATGGTTCAGAAGATGTCTCATTATCATCCACATTCAGCTTTCCACCCAGGGCTATAGTACTTTTGTGGGCAGTACAAAAGGCAAAGTACTATTATTCCTCGTCCACTTCATCAAACATCTAGTTACAGTATTTATTTCCTACCATATGAACCCATTTAGCATTTTGTTAATATCTGGCTAATGTCAAAGTTTGCAAACCAAGCAGATGCCCCCATCTTGCATTCAAGTTTTGAACTTGCTCATAAAACTGAGTGCATGCTCTCTGAATAACACATGTGACTTAAAATCTCAACATTAACAGGGTGGTACAGGCTCCACCCAAGTGTCACCCATCGGTTGTGTAACACCAAGATCTGATGCCTCCTCAGTGTCAGAAACCAGGAACCACACCTTAACATTAGGTTCAGCACCAGGCTCCTGTCACAGTGTAATAGCCTGCAAAACATACTGACTGGTCTCCAGGGCAGCCCGCATCTCCTGGACCTCTGCAGTGCTGAAAATGGGGGTCTGGACTGCAAAGTAAAATCCCTACCCACAAGGCTATTCCCTACCCATGGGGCCACGCCCCTTTTGACGCACACAATTTTGGTGTGCAAAGAACAGGCCCTTATACACCAGGTGGCACCTGAGGTAGTGACACCACTGAAGATAAACACATTAAATATATTCATGGCAAACAATACTCTATATAAATAAACAGAACCTTACTAATCCCCTTAAAGTTATTGCGTCTCCCAAGCAGTAACTCGGAATGACTTAAAAATGTAAACAGTGTAAATATTTCAGTGCGGCAAGGAGGAAAATGTTGAAAATTGTTTGTACCTCCTGCAGTTTGACAATACAGTGTTTTGTCTTATCTATCTGTACATTGGGAGGGTCCAATAAAAATATATTGGGAAAAATATGTAAACAGTAACTTCAAAGGTAAATTTAAACCTCTAAAAAAAAGCGCATAAAAAATTTCAATATGTAAAACAAATGTAATCATCAATTCAATACAGAAAACATGCATTAAAAACATTGAAATAATTAACCCATAAACAGACTCTACCCTAGAATGAATAAAAGTATTAATCTGTGCAGTAAAGTAATAAATTCACAAATTCAGACAAAAGGGTTAATCCAACACAGTTCTAATGAAATATCCAATGAGCTGCTAGACAAGACCAATCAGATAGCAGTTAATACTATCTTGGATTAACGCTTTTGACTAAACATGTAGAATTGTGAACATATTTTCCTAGCTGGGACATGTTATTGGTCTGTTTATACTGTAGATTCATTCGGTGGTTCCTAAACTTTCTTGAATCACATTGCCCTAGAGCAGTAGTTTTCAACCTCGGTCCTCTAAATCCCCACACAGTTCATGTTTTCTAGGTCGCCCAGCATGGGCACAGGTGCACTCATTACGCACTGATACATTTTAAAAGATCTAAGGGTGGAACAAATTATTTCAATTGTGATTCTGTGTGGAGATATGGAAAATGTGCACTGTGTGGGGTCCTAAGGACCGAGGTTGAGAACCACTACCCTAGAGTATCAGCATGTGCTTTCATGGCACCACTGGGATACATGTTTTTTTTTTTTTATTAATACATTTGGAAACAAAACAAGAAATTAAGTAAATAGTGCCCACCTGCCACTCTTAAACTGACCATACACTTATCTGAGGTATTGTATAAGTGCATGGCCAGCTTTAGGTTCAGTTATGTAGTGGAGGACAGGGTTGTGCTTCCGATTGTCCATAATTGGCAGCCACTAGCACTGGTTCCTCTATCATTTTGTACCATTCCATTAGGTACAAAATGCTCTGTTCCTGGACTTCCTTGCCAGTGACAGTCACAGAGGTGGGACTGCACCACTGTCCAATATTCAAAAAGGGGAACCACACCTACTGCCACCTCAAAAATCACTGTCCTGGACTCACTGACAGTTGATGTGACCCCCCCCCCCCCTCTCTGAATTTTGGACTGTGCTGAAGTCCTACCTCTGTAACTACCACTGGCAGGGAAGTCCAGGAACAGAGCATATTGTACCTAATGGAATGGATCATGTTGGAGGTTATGCAGTGTCAGCTCTTACCTCTGTAGAGGAGAGGGGCTGCCATGATGCCGACACCCCCCCCCCTTCCCCCCATTGCAGCTGGTCCCTGCTGTCGGTCCCAACGGGACCGGCGCTTGCGCAGTTGCTTCTTCCGTACTGCGGATGATCTGGCCCCCAACCTTTATGGGCTGCTTGGGGAGCAGACCATAGATGCATAGTCACGGTCCCGGGTCCGGCTGATGCATAGTGTCATCCACGGTACTACACATACACAATACCCGTTTTTATGGGCTCCCCCCACAGCAGCCCATAGAGGAATCCTGGAGGGAGGGAACACCTCCCAAAGTGACTTCCTTGGGTGACTGGCAGGTGGGACTTCCAATAGGAATCCCCTGCCAGTCTCAGTGAAGCCAGTGCAGTCTCACAGACTGCATCTGGTTTTACACAGTGGTGGATTTTACCTGGGGGTTGCAGCCCATAGGTAGCCTCCAAACTTTCAAGTGTTCCCTGAAAACTCACCTCTTCAGGCAAGCCTATCATATTTAAGTTCTACACGCATAACCCTCTGAGTCACTTATGTATTATATAGCTTCCCTTCTGGACTTGTAACTTGGTGAGATTGCTATGCTATTACTGGTGCCTGTCCTTGTGTTTCCCTCCTTTATCCCTATAGATTGTAAGCTTGTAGCAAGGCCCTCCTACCTCCAAGTCTGTCTGTTGTTACCCAGTTTGTTTTATCACTGTCTACTATTGTAAAGCACAACGGAATCTGGTGCACTATATAAGAAACTGTAAATAAATAAATAATAGGTAAAAACCGCCACTGTATTTAATTATATGGGGACATACTGTACAGTACTGTATTTATTTATTTATTTATTTATTAACAGTTTCTTATATAGTGCAGCATATTCCATTGCGCTTTACAAAGGGGACAGTGATACAACAAAACTGATTATTTACAGACAGTCAAAATGTAGGAGGGCCCTGCTCGCAAGCTTACAATCTATAGGGAAATAGGCATTGATACATAAGGATAGATACTGTATTCTTTATTGCATCTATTCCACCAGAATGCAAGGTTCTATGACTGGTTCTGGAATTTGGTAAGCTTGCCTGAAGAGATTAGTTTTTAGGGAACGCTCATAGGTTTGGAGACTGGAGGAGAGTCTTATTGTGCTTGGGAGGGCATTCCACAGAGTGGGTGCAGCCTGTAGAAAGTCCTGCAGTCGGGAATGGGAGCGAGTAATGAGTGTGGATGAGAGACGCAGATCTTGGGAGGAGCGTAGAGGTCCTGTTGGATGATATTTTGAGATAAGAGAAGATATGTATGTTGGTGTAGTTTGGTTTATGGCTTTGTGTGTAAGTAAAATAATTTTGTATTGAATACGGTAGAATACAGGTAACCAATGAAGTGACCGACAGAGTAGCTTTGCAGACGATGAACGTCTGGCTAGGAAGATTAGCCTTGCAGCTGCATTCATAATGGACTGTAGTGGTGAGAGTCTGTATTGGGGAAGGCCAATAAGGAGACTATTGCAATAATCAATGCGTGAGATGATGAGAGCATGGATTAGAGTTTTTGCTGTGTCTTGTGTAAGGTAAGGGCGAATTTTAAATATGTTTTTTAGGTGCATGTGGCATGATTTTGAGACAGATTGAATGAGGGGTACAAAGGAAAGTTCTGAGTCAAGAATAACACCTAGGCAGCAAGCTTGAGAGGTAGGAGTGATTGTCATCTTCTCAACAGCGATAGAGATATCAGGTTGGTAACTACTATTTATTGGCGGAAATATAATTCATTCTGTTTTTGAGATATTAAGTTTGAGGTGGCGAGATGACATCCAGAATGAAACAGCAGAAAGGCATTCAGAGACACGGCTCAATACAGATGGGGACAGGTCCGGGGAGGATAGGTAGAGCTGAGTATCATCCGCATACAGATGATACTGAAATCCAAAGGAGCTGATTAGTTTGCCAAGAGATGAGGTATAGATTGAGAAAAGCAGGGGACCTAAAACTGAACCCTGAGGTACTCCAACTGAAAGAGGTAGTGAAGAGGAGGTAGAATCAGAGAAACGAACACTAAAGGAGCGGTTAGATAAATAGGATGAGAACCAAGAGAGGGCTGTGTCTTTAAGACCTATGGATTGTAGTGTTTGTATGAGAAGTGTGTGGTCAACAGTGTCAAAAGCAGCAGAGAGATCTAGAATAATTAGTAGTGAGTAGTGGCCTTTAGACTTAGCAGTGACCAGATCATTCACAACTTTAGTCAGTGCTGTCTCTGTGGAGTGTTGGGCACGAAAGCCTGACTGATGCGGGTCCATTAAGTTGTGCGAGTTAAGAAAGTGTGTGAGGCGAGTATAGGCAAGTCTTTCAAGTAGTTTGGAGGTGCATGGAAGTTGAGAAATGGGACGGTAGTTTGAGAGAGAGCTTGGATCAGAATTCTGTTTTTTTCAGAATCGGAGTAATACTGTAACTGCTTGTTTAAACAATGAAGGAAAGACACCAGTAGAGAAAGAGAGATTACAGATTTTAGTTAAGATTGGGATGAGCACAGGAGACAGAGATTTACTTATTTGCGAGGGTATAGGGTCAAGAGGAGAGGTAGTAGAGTGGGAGGCAGAAAAAAGTGCAGATACATCATTCCACTGTCTACAGTATACCTGCTACCTGGGACAGCAATGTATGCTCACTCTAAACACATTTCCTTCTACAGGTTACATGATTCTCTGTAGTTCTCTATCGGTTTTTAGAATGTTCCCCTCAACTGTGGAGTTATATATATTTTTTGGTTAATTAACTTTGGCAAGTTAATGGTCGTTAAGGAGGTAGCAGAGAATGTCCTTACCAGACTGGGGAGGAAGGGTGTATAAAACATTTTAATTATCAGTAGGGATGTGCACCGGCCACTTTTTGGGTTTTGGGTTCTGATTATCTTGAGGTTTTGGGTTCTAATGGGTTTTGGCAAAACACCTCCTAAGTGTTTTGTGTTTGGATTTTTTGGGTTTTGGGTTCTGATTTTTTGGTCAAAAAAGCATAAAAACTGCTAAATTTGGGGGGGTTTTTTTGCTCCTACGCTATTATTAACCTCAATAACATTAATTTCCACTCATTTTTAGTCTATTCTGAACACGTCACACCTCACAATATTGTTTTTAGGGCAAAAGTTGCACCGAAGTAGCTAGATAACTATGCTAAGCCACACAAGTGTGTGGCACAAACACGTGGCTCATGTAAGAGTGGCACTGCAGCGGCAGACAGGATGGCAGTTTAAAAAACTAGGCCCCAAAAAGATCCCTATCTGGCTTGATCGTGCACTGTTTACCATGTGCAGCCAAGGAGCAGTGGGCATTTTGTGCAGCACAGAGTTTGTCTGCAAGTGTGTAACTGTTTCGATCACTTTAACATCCAACAAGACCCCTATCTGGCTTGATTGTGATTATTATTAAATAATTTAATGATCTGATTGTTTAATTTTATTATTCCGATATCGTCAACATCGGAAAGGAAATCGGACCGTGTGTACACAGCATTAGACTACACAGCAGCACTGAGAGACAGCCCCAGCGAATAAAAAATATTGCATTCAAGGTCAAGCTCAAGTTTAAGCCCCAGCAGCAGCACCAACACACCCTCTCCCAACCCACTACTAGACTGGAGTGAAGATAGCGGGCGCAGCAGCCGCTATTTAAAGCCTCACGAAATCCGGCGCCGGGAGATGACGTTCTGACCACGCGGACAGACCCGAGTCAGTCGGGAATCTCCGGGAGCTGCTCGGAACCGGGCTCGGAATGATGACGTTCGTGGGGGCTCGGATCTCTGGAATCCGAGTCTGCACATCTCTAATTATCAGTGGAGAAGTCTGAGGTAGTGACCAATCAGGTTTTCACTTTCACTATTTAGTATTTACTTTAAAGTGATAGGAATAATTAGTTTGGTTGCTATGAACAATTTCTCTACTTGTCCCCTTTAGAAGGCTTGATATACTTACTGTATCCTCTTATTCAGACATGTGTTACATTGGTTTCTCCCTTCAGATGCTTAAAAATGAGATTTCTGCTTTTTCTGTGTAATGGAGTTTGAAAAGGAGCAGTGACCACAGGATATGGCATGTGAGTAGCTGAGATACTTGCAAAAAACCATACCCCCTTCCCCTTATCACTTTCCTCTTTAAAGCTAGCTGCTAATATACTGTATTCTCAAGATTTGGCTAGAATTCACTGAACAAAACTGCAAGACCGTCTGCAAACCGTTTCTCAGAAAGTGAGAGCAAGCAACTATTGTAATGTAGATTCACGCTCTGATAGCAACTATACTGATGACCATGGAGGAGGAAGGGTGTGAAATAGTGTTCTCATGTGAGAAAGGTTCAGTAAGGGCAGTCAAACATACGCAGTGTGAAGGGGCCTACACATGTAGAGGCTTGCTAAACGTTCTGAACCATGCTAGATTGCACAGCACACAGCGATGTGTCAGCACTGTGGGCCTTATTCTAGTTCACTCTTTCTGACAAAATCCTTCTTAGATGGACAAAACCATGTGCACTGCAGGGGGGCAGATGTCAAATGTGCAGAGAGAATTAGATTTGGGTATAGGAGAGATATACCAAGCTTTGGAGAGTGATAAGGTGGAGAGTGATAAATTATCAACCAATTAGCTCCTAACTGCAATGTTACAGGCTGTATTGAAGCAATCCTGACAGTTAGGGGCTGATTGGTTGGTAGTGCATCTCTCTCCATCTTATCACTCACCATGGCTTAGTACATATGCCCCTATATGTGTTACAATATACAAGTCTTCCATCCTTGTTTCTTTGGAGCAGGGGCATTTTAAGAGAGGAGACTCCGCAGCGGGCCCCTCCTCTCTGATAGCAAGTAGACTCTGCCATTATGCCAGGGTCTATTGCACATCCGCAGGTCTCCGGGAACATGGCCCCTGCACCTTGTTCCAAGGGACATATATATATATATAGTGCACATGTGCAAATTACTCGGAAATGGATGTGATTTTTGTCTCCGTTGCCGAGATACCGCCGCGGGACTCTGGAGGGGTTAGTATAATACTGTATATGGGTGTAGTGTGTGCACTGTGGGCTCCTTGGACACAGTGGCCCGTGTTCACCATGCACACTGCACCCATTATAGAAAAGCCTATGCTTTTAATGTACACCCATTTTACTACTAACTCAGCCCCAATATTTACAATATTGGCTAACTCACCAGATGTCACCAGGACATCACGGACGGTGTAATGGTTAGCATTACTTCCTCACAGCACTGAGGTCATGGGTTCCATTCCCACCATGGCCCTAACTGTGTGGAGTTTGTATATTCTCCCCGTACCTGCTTAGATTTCCTCCCACACTCCAAAAATATACTGGTAGGCTAATTGGCTGCCCAAAAAATTAACCCTAGAATGTCTGTGTGTGTGCATGTACATGTGGTAGGGAATATAGATTGTAAGCTCCACTGGGGCAGGGACTGATGTGAATGTTCAAATATTCTCTGTAAAGCGCTGCGGAATATGTGTGCGCTATATAAATAACTGTTCATAAAGAAATATTTTAGCAATATATTTTGACCACTGATAAATTGTTCATTGCAATTCATCACCAAATGACAATTAGCACATAAACGTATTTAGGTACAGCAGAGGTATAGATACAATTCTGGCTACATGTTTAGCAGCAGCTGCCATAATTCCTAGCTTGTACTGAGCTCATTTCACAGGTTCTCATACAGCTGGAGCCAGACAGGTTTGAGGGATATGGTCTTTTCACCTTTTGCTACAATAAAATTGATTATGGCATGTTAGAGAAATCCATCCTACAACAGAAGTGTCATACCCAAAAAAATGGAAAGTACCATTACTCTCCATCTACAAATCATACAGGTGGACTTACTGTACAAGCAGCAATGCAGTGTGGGCATTACACGGGTCACATGCCAGGATTATTTACTCACACACAGCTATTTTGGTCCTGGCTCTGTAATCTCCAACTATTATGAGACATCTAACTGTTTTTTTTTCTTTTTTCTTTATCCTAGATTAATCCAAAAAGCCTCACTGACAGTGAGAGTTGCTTCTTTTTCATTAGAGAATAACTCAACCGTAACTTTTCATATTATATTTTTAATAGCTTAGATATTAATTGTGCAAATAGAGCCACATCCACAATGTATTGATATATTTTGGTGGAAGATTCTGAACATGAGTGGGGGAAGGGGGATGGGGGGGGGGGAGGGGTTGCAGTAGCATACACAGGATTTTTAGAGGGGAGCAGAAACAGCCCTGAAAATTGGTCTTTTTATACATTGGATACTGCATGGAGTACAGTATTATTATTTAACAGTACAAATGGTCATTATGGTCTATAGTACAGGCTGTTTCAAACATTTAAATATGATAGGTGGTCAGGAAAAAGTTAAACATACCATAATAAATAAATGCACTAACATAATAGAACCAGCAATGCACTTTCTAAGCTGACAAACTCCCACTTCATGGTAAGGTTCCTGTCTCTTCCTCCTGGCTGCTGCTCTCCAGTGCGATGTTTGTGGGTTTAGATCCACACATACAGTACATGTGGTATAAGATGCTGGCACATTGGGCATGTGCAGTAGCTCTGCTCTGTCCCTTACATTGCATGACGTGGCGGCAGCTCTATTGATCATTGTCTCAATTAAGGCACTTGCCAAAAGGAGGGGGGTTTCCAGGCAACCAGCCCCCCCCCATCCCTTCCTGCGTTTGCCTATGGGGTGGATAGATACATATGCTGGATGCCCCAAACATGGCATTTCCTGTTCCTCTTCGCTTCTAACCCCCCCCCCCCCCCCAACTTGATCCAGTTCTCTGAATAATTCCCCATGGATGCTGGAAGTAATTTACATTAGTCTTGCGGAGAGGGGTCATGCGTGACCCTCCATGCTGTATAATGTATTTCACTCAACAATGCAGGATTTCGAGGGATCTATGTACTAAGCCCTGAAGTGAGATAAAGTAGACAGAGATAAAGTAGCAGCCAATCCACTCTTAACGGCCATGTTACAGGCTGTCCTTGAATATGACTCCATGCACTGCTCAAAGATCAGACTACTGTATTCTAAAGTTTCATCAATTGTCCTATACCTATTGCAACCTTGTTTAAAATGGGATGCAGTCAATTTACCACCAGTCAAAATACCGCCGGTCAAAATACAGACATTCATTATGCTGACATGGTAAAACTGTTGACGCAGTCCAAATGCAAGCATTTAAAATGTTGACATCTCAAAAAGTCGACATGACATGAATTTGTTCTTTCTAATCGTCTTGTTCTTACGTCACGATCCAAGTGGGCATAGAGTTAGATTATAATAGTGTGCCGAGGGCAGCCAGCCATGCTTGGGGACGCAGTACACTTATACATGTTGACATAGACACCAAAAACAAAATTTGTTGAATTTTTTACGTTTACATTTTAAATTTCGGCATAATGAATAAAATTCTAATACATTCATTAAAATATGAATTAAATTCTAATACATTAATAAAGGGATTTTTGTAAGAACTTACCGTTCGAATCCCTTTCTCTGATATGGTCCTGGTGACACAGCTCAACACTGGGATGTAGGAGGGTCCGAAGGAGCCAGGCACCTATCCTAAAGTTTTAGAGGGTAGGCTCCTCCCCTACTGCATCCCTGGACTCTTCAGTTCATCTTTCAAAGCCACTGGAATACATTAACTCAGTACAAACGCCTGCACATATTATATGCACATCTTATAACAGAAAAACTGTTAACTTTTAACCATTTTAACATGAACATCATGAAACTTCTGGCATACTTACTGAGCGTAAGGGAGGGATCGCTGTGTCACCAGGACCATATCAGAGAAAGGGATTCGAACGGTAAGTTCTTACAAAAATCCCTTTTTCTCTTTCAATGGTCCTGGTGACACAGCTCAACACTGGGACGTTCCAGAGCCGGTCCTTTGGGAGGGTACGCTCAGGTCTGCAGCTCTCAGCACTGCTCGCCCGAATGATGCGTCCTCCGACGCGAACTCATGGAATCTATAGAATTTGGCAAATGTGTGAACAGATGACCAAGTGGCAGCTCTGCAAACCTGCTCAGCTGTGGCCCCATGTCGAACCGCCCAAGAGGTGGCAACTGACCTGGTGGTATGCGCATTTATTTTGGCCGGTACTGGTCTACCCACTTTGGTGTATGCAAATGCTATCACAGACCGCAACCACCTAGCAATAGTCTGCTTAGATGCAGGCCAACCAATTTTGTGTACGTCATACAATACCAACAATGTGTCAGTCTTCCTGACACTCTTCACTCTGTCCACATATATGCGTAAGGCACGCACAACATCCAAAGTTCTCAACTTGTCCCTTTTCTTGGAACCCTCTGGGGGTTGAAACACAGGTAGAACTATCTCCTGATTTAAATGGAAGGTAGATACCACCTTCGGTAAAAACTGAGGCACTGTTCTTAAAACAGCCCTGTCATCATGAAAAATTAAGAAGGGAGATTTACATGACAAAGCTCCCAATTCTGAAACTCTTTTAGCAGATGCTACTGCTAACAAAAACACTAGCTTCCACGTGAGAAACTTAAAGTCAGCCGACCTTAAAGGTTCAAAAGGTGCCTTTTGAAGGCATTCCAAAACCAGTGATAGATCCCAAGGTGCTACTGGTTGCTTGTATGGAGGTTTCAACCTGGATACTCCTTGTAAAAAGGTTTGAATTTCCGGCAAAATGGCTATCTTTTTCTGGAAATAGATGGACAAGGCCGAAATCTGCACCTTCAGTGACTGAAGGCTTAGGCCCGATGAAAAACCATCTTGTAAGAATTCCATCATTCTTGATAGCTTAAAATGAGATGTATGAGCCTTTCTTCTCTCACACCATCGAATGTAAGTCTTCCAGACTCTATAATAATTTGCCGAAGATACAGCTTTTCTGGCTTTTATCATAGTCTGTACTACTGCCTCAGAAAACCCTTTTCTTTTCAAAATGGTGGTTTCAATAGCCAGGCCGTCAAAATCAATCGATCTGAATCCAGGTGATTGAATGGGCCTTGTCTTAGAAGGTCTGGTCTCAGAGGTAGACGCCATGAGTCCACAGACAACCTCTGAAGCCTCGAGTACCAGGATCTCCTTGGCCAATCCGGGGCCACTAAGATCACTGGAACCTTCTGCCCCTGTATTTTCTTCAGAAGTCTCGGTAACATTGGTACTGGTGGGAATGCATAAAGGAGATCTCCCTGCCAGTGAATAGTCATGGCATCCACTGCCTCCGCTAGTGGATCCCTTGTTCTGGCATAGAACCTGGGCACTTGACGGTTGATCCTGGATGCCATCAGGTCCACATCCGGAGTTCCCCACATCGAAGTGATTTGGTGAAACACCTGAGGGTGTAAGCTCCATTCCCCTTCCTTGAGCTCCTCCCTGCTCAGGAAGTCGGCTTCTATATTCTCTATTCCTGGGATGAATATAGCCGATACAGCTGGAACATTCTGTTCCGCCCATAGGAAGATTCTGGACACCTCCCACATGGCCAATTTGCTGCGTGTACCTCCCTGGTGATTCAGATACACCACAGCTGTGGCATTGTCGGTCTGAATCCTCAAAGGGAGGTTCTGTAACCTGTCTCCCGCCAAGGAAATGACTTTCCAGACAGCTCTCAGCTCCAAGATGTTGATTGGTAACGCTGATTCCTCTGCCGTCCACAGGCCCTGAAGCCTGAGATCCAGGACTATTGCCCCCCAGCCCCTGAGACTGGCGTCGGTAGTTACTATCAACCAGTCCCAGGTCTGTAATGACCGACCCCACTGAAGGGAATCTACTTCTGTCCACCATTTCAAGGATTCTCGGGTGTCCGAAGACAGCACTATCATCTCGGATTTCATGGTCAAAGTGTCTCCTGACCAAGCTGACAAAATGTTCCATTGGAACCTCCGAGAGTGGAACCTGGCAAATTGAAGCGTCTCGAATGACGCCACCATCTTCCCCAGGAGCTTGAGGCACCTCCATACTGAAATGCTCTGAGCCCTGAGAATCTCCTGGACTAGGGTGACCAGATCCCTGGCCTTTACCTCCGGGAGGAATACCCGATGAAGATGGGTGTCCAGTATGACTCCCAAGAATTGGAGCCTTTGTGACGGTACCAACTGAGATTTTTGCAAATTTAAAATCCAGCCGTGAGCCTGCAAAAAACTGATGGCCTCTGCCAAGTGACTCTGCAGCATGGCTGCTGACTCTGCTTTGAACAGGAGATCGTCCAAATAGGGTATTACTGTGATTCCCCTGAGCCTCAGCACCGCCGCCATTACTGACATTATCTTTGTGAATACCCTTGGCGCGGTTGCTAGCCCAAAGGGTAACGCCCGGAATTGTAAATGCAGGTCTCCTATGGCAAACCTCAACAAGGTCTGATGCTCCGGGTGTATAGGAACGTGCAAATATGCGTCCTGGACATCCATGGACGCCAAAAATTCTCCCTGGTCCAGACTCAGGAGTACTGACCGTAGAGACTTCATTTTGAAATGGTCTACCCATAAATGAACATTTAGAGACTTCAAATTTAGTATTGGTCTGAAAGACCCGTCTGGTTTGGGCACCAGGAACAGCGTGGAGTAAAAGCCTTTCTTCCACTCTGTCTTGGGGACTAGTGTCACCACCCCTTTTTCCAAAAGGGAGTGCGCTGCTCTCACAAGAGCTGTACGCAGCCGTGCCTCCTTTGGTAAGGATGTGGGAATGAACCTCTTCGGAGGTGGCCCTCTGAAAGGGATTTTGTAACCCTGTGTTATGATGTCTAGCACCCAGGCATCCTGGTCTAGAGAAGCCCAAGCGTCCCTGAAGAGTGTGAGACGCCCGCCCACTTTTGTCACTGTCGGGCAAAGCCCCTGACAGTCATGCAGAGGGTTTATCCTCTCCTTTATTGGCAGGCTTCTTGTGAAAGGAGCCAAATTTTGACTTTTGTGTCTTGCCTCTAGAGGGCTGAAACCTTCCCCTGAAAGACTGTCCTCGAAAGGACGCACCACCTCTAGGGGAGGGCCGAAAGGACGGCTTAAAAGCAGAAAATCTGGACGTCTGCTTTGCTGAGGAGGCCGGCAGGAATGTACTTTTGCCGCCTGTGGCCTGTTTTATAATCTCCTCTAATTCGGTACCAAAGAGTACCTTTCCTTTGAAGGCTAATGTTTCCAGAGCCTTCTTGGACTCATTGTCTGCTTCCCAGGCTTTAAGCCAAAGCACTCTCCTGGCATTAATGGAGACTGTGGACACTCGGGTTGCCATTTTAATAGCTTCCTCCTCTGCTTCAACTGCATATTCTGCTGCTGCCTTAATCTTTTCTGCAAGCAGTAATGCACCCGGGTCAGCCTGCAGCATGGTGCATAATTCACCAGCCCACTCTATCATGGCCTTAGAAACCCAGGCTGAAGCAATAAGGGGTCGTAAGGTAAACCCCACCCCTTCAAAGATAGCCTTGAGGTTTCCCTCCAGCTTTTTATCCACAGAATCTTTAAAAGCTGCACCGCCCTGTACTGGTAATACAGTAGCCTTGGACAAACGTGCCACTGAAGCGTCCACAACTGGGACCCTTTCCCAGAGCTCCGCATGAGACTCTGGCATGGGGTACAGATTTAGGAATCGTTTTGGCATCTGAAGCCTCTTATCAGGAGTTTTCCAAGCCCCTTCTAACAATTCCTGTAACCCCTCATCTGAAGGAAAAGTAACAGCCTCCTTCCGCTGTCGCTTAAAAACACCTTTAACAGGAGTCTTATCCTCCACAGTCAGCTTTAAAGCCTGCTTCACAGCTACAATGAGATCCTCTATACCAGCAGCAGAGTTCTCTTCCAAATCATCACCCTGATCCCAGGGGATGTCAGTATACTCTCCTTCCTCTTCATCTACCACAGTAGTTAAAGCATAAGACCTTCTAGGGGTCCCTGCCACATCATCCATTTTGTCCAGCATTTCACTGAACCTGTTAATCCCTTTTGCAGTATCCTGCATCACCTGGATAAGTGCAGGATCTGCCTGGGTAAGAGGCAAGGAGCCAGACGACTGCTGAGATGATGGCATAGGTCTCTGTGATTCTACCAGCCCATCACTCTGCCTGTCCAAAAGCTGCACCAAAGCGTTTACTGACCTGCCTAGGGCCCTGGCCCACGCAGGTTCCATATGCTCTGCCCTATGGGGATCACTGCCCATGGGTCTCACATCAGCGCAAGTAATACATAAGCCCCCCTTGGCCATCTGCTCAGGGACAAACTTTTGTGTGCAAACATTGCACGCGCTCAGTGCATTAAGGGCTCCCTCCCCCAAAACCACAGCCTGATGCTCAGACATGATGCAAGTGATAAATGTATATCTATCAGTATACACAGTGCAAACAATGTACAAGCGTTTATACAGAGGCAATGCACCCAATCACTTATCTGTCTGTTGGTTTCAACTGCGGGGAAGCGATGCCCAGGAAATCCAAGTCACTCTGCCAGGATCAGTAAGCCAGCTCAGCTCCGCTGCAAGCGTTCTGAAAGGCGCCAAAGTCAGAGTGAAGGAAGAGACCACAGGTCCCTGCTGCTGCGGGGTCCGTGACCTTTTGGCGCCAACCACCCCCAGCAAGCCGCTCCTTAGGTAGGATTTCCTAGTTCCAGTGTCTCCCCCTCAAATGGGGATCACTTGGAACATGCCTGTCACAACGCTGCTGTCCTCTCATCTAGGAGCTCAGCGTGTAAGCTCCGCATAAAATGGCCACCGCCATCACGGAGCGCCTGTCCCCCATGATCCCCACCTAAACGTGGAGCCGGTTTCAGGGTACTCCGGAGCCCAGGCAGCCTTTTAGAAAAGGCTATAAGCGCTGCACAGGGGGACCAGACAGTGTCTCCCTTGTGCACAGTGAGCTGACAGGACGCGCTTCTGTCAGCTCCTGCTGCGCAAGCAGTGTGAGGATTCACTATGAGAATCCTCACACTGTGCCTACCTAGCTAGGGTAAAAGTTAATAAAATAATAAAAATCCCCTAACTACTCTAATTCTTCGGCTGCTCCTGCAGCCCTTTAGAATAGCACCCACTCCAGTGGGCACCTAACACGAACTGAAGAGTCCAGGGATGCAGTAGGGGAGGAGCCTACCCTCTAAAACTTTAGGATAGGTGCCTGGCTCCTTCGGACCCTCCTACATCCCAGTGTTGAGCTGTGTCACCAGGACCATTGAAAGAGAAAGAACATTTGATGTTAGATTTGTCAATTTTATTGTAAAATTGGCTCTACCAAAAATAGCTTAGAATTGGGTCTCTTTAAAATCAATAGAAGCTATTTGCACCATAGCCATTAATTGCATTGTGTCTTATTACTAGAGGTTCTCAACCTTTTCTCAAATCCAAATTCACTAGCTAAGAAACCCATTTGATTTTATATGGAAAGAATTTATAGCCATCATTTTCCTTTTCTAATGAGCATTTCATCTGTGTGGACGTATGTGGAAAAAAGTGGAAGGCTTTCTCTTACTGAATCACCAATCATGTGCTCTTATTGGTGTCACTGTGCATTTTGTTTAGCATGCAGCTTGTTAACATTTTGCATTGCAATATTAATATCAATTCTCGTTCTAATGTAGAAGCTGTTGTATTACTGAATGGTCCTGGAAACCACTATTTGACATTACTAGATGTCAAAGGCTGTGTACTACTAAGCTGTGTAGCAGATGAGACAAACCTGAAGTGTTTTAAATACCTTCTGAGCCATATAGCTGAATATTATTATTATTTACTATTATTAGCACTTTAGCTGCCTGCAGTGTGGTGTGAAGGCAATCATGTGCCGTTATACAGCACTGCAGTTGTATATCATGTAGACATTGAGTAGTGTGTTTTATATTCATTCATACCAGATCCCAATTGTGATTCTCAATTAATGTCCATTAATATATTTAATGGAATTTAAAAATAAATGAACGCCTTCCCTAACACAGCACAAAAAAGTAGCATTACACAGGGGTGGGGGGGTGGGGGGGGGGGGTGGGGGGGGGTGGTATTTGGTGGACAGATAACAAATACAGGTTGAGTATCCCTTGTCCAAATATTTGTTATCCTAATTATTCCGTACTTTTTATTTGCTAAAAGCACAACTGGGACATCTGTAACTGGCACTACTGGGGGCATGATATGTAACCGGCACTACTGGGGACATCTGTAACTGGCACTACTGGATAAATGACATGTAACTGGCACTACTGGGGTAATCTGTTGAGTATCCCTTATGCAAATATTTGTTATCCTAATTATTCCATACTTTTTTTTTTCTTCTAAAAGCACTACTGGGGACATCTGTAACTGGCACTACTGGGGACATCTGTAACTGGCACTACTGGGGACATCTGTAACTGGCACTACTGGGGACATGATATGTACCTGGTACTACTGTGGACATTATATGTAACTGGCACTACTGGGGACATGATATGTACCTGGTACTACTGTGGACATGATGTGTAACTGGCACTACTGGGGACATGATATGTAACTGGCACTACTGGGGAGATCTGTATCGGCTCTACTGGGGACATGATATGTACCTGGCACTACTGGGGACATGAAATGTAACTGGCACTACTGGGGGTATCTGTAACTGGCACTACTAGGGACATGATATGTAACTGGCACTACTAGGGACATAATATGTAACTGGCACTATTGAGGGTATCTGTAACTGGCACTACTAGGGACATTATATGTAACTGGCACTTCTGAGGACATGATATGTAACTGGCACTACAGGGGATACCTGTAGCTGACACTACTGGGAACATCTGTAACTGGCACTACTGGGGACATGGTATGTAACCGGCACTACTGGGGGCATCTGTAACTGGCACTACTGGATAAATGATATGTAACTGGCACTACTGGGGTAATCTGTATCTGGCACTTCTGGGGACATATGAAACTGGCACTAAACATGTAGAAGAAAATGATTGTTTAGCATTTAAATTCAGTGCCTAAGGTAGTACAAAAACTTTGTTTCATCTTTTGAAACTATGTTTCATGCACAAATAAAATATATTTGTGTGTATTTCATGTGTTTGATGTGTTTATACAACATAAATGCAAGATACCTCAAGATACCTCATTGAAACATAAAAATATTTCCGAAATACAGAAAAATCAGTTATTCAAAATACAAAAAGTCCCGAGCATTTTGAATAAGGGATACTCAACCTGTATTCCAAAATTCAATGTATGGCTAAACCTAATCCATAGCATTGGCATTTCTACTACCATATGCTGACAGGTCACAAGTGAGCATTTCGGGCATATGGAATTTCCTGATGTCATGCTAGATGTTGACATTTTAACCATGCTGATGTCATTTATGTCAACATTCTGATATCAATAGGTCGACAGCAAAGGTTTGGCATGCAATAATTTGACATGTCAAAGAGTCGACATGGTCAAAAGGTCGACATGAAAACCATGACATGAGTTTTCTCCCAATTTTTTTATTTTTTGTTCTTTTCATACTTTACCATCCATGTGGACTACAACTGAGAACGGTAAAGTGTGCTGAGAGCAGTAAACCAGAGCGAGGCACCAGGCCCGAAGCGCAGTAAGCGAGCACTGTGATGGTACCCGTTACACTAAATGGGGGTCCATGTTGATAGGTGCCGACATTGACACCAACAAAATATGAAAGAATCATGTAGACCTTTTTAGGTGTCAACCTTTTTTCATGTTGACCTTTTGACCATTTTTTGGTGTCGACCTATCTAAATACTGTGGGACAGATGTATCAAGCTTCAAAAAGTAATAAAGTGGAGAGTGATAAAAAAACCCAGCCAATCTGCTCATAACTGTAATGTTTCAACCGTCTGGAACATGCCAATTAGGAGCTGATGCTTGGTTGTTTATGACTATGTATTTTAGCACTTTTTGAAGCTTGGTGAATCTGGCCCTGTGTATCTAATAATCCACAACTGTTTTCCTGCTACTTTGCTTCCTCAGTATCAATGACCAATAGTATTATTATTGTGCAATAACTCCTTAGTAATATAGCTATCTGTTGTCAGTCTAAATGATTTAAGCTACACTATACTAGTGATATAGTGGCACCCATTGTGTATAAAGAATCTGCACAAGTAGCACCTACACCTCCTAGTTACTGTCTATACTTTGGCTACAAGTGCAACAGTGCAACCAAGAAAAGGAAAGCAGGTAGCATACAGCATTGGACATTGGGGTTATTCAGACCTGATCACAGCCCTGTGATTTTGCATGGTGACTGATTATTGAATGACTGCTCATGCGTACGAATTGTAGCCCGCATGCGCAAGGCCATACATCGAACAAATCCAGTGTCCTTTCTGATCACAAGCAGTTTGCAAGTTGATTGACAGGAAGCCAGCATTGGGGGTGATAACCGGCCATTTTTCTGGGAGTGTAAGGAAAAACGCAGATGTGCCCAGGTGTTTGAAGGGGGGGGGGGGGGGGGTGTCGTCGGCTCTGGGTTCGATCAGCCTGTTTGGATGATATGAAATATCATCCAATGGTGAATTCGTTGCAAATAGATTTGCAGCTATTCGCCAATCTGTGTGATTTTGCACCTTGTGCAGGGCAGGATTTCACTCTGGTGGTGGCAACTATCCAGGGCTATGTAATTTAGCAGAGCAGCGATCAGGCAGATTGTACAGTCAGCTTTGGAAATGGTGTGTGAACCTGTCATGTAATTATCTTAGTAGGGATCTGGCCATGAAGAATTGTGACATAATTCAGCTGATACCTATCTCTGATGCAAAATAAGTGAAAATAAGATGATGCACAAAGGGAACTGCAACAACTAACCCCCCCCCCCCAGGTAACACTGTCACAGAAATTAGGGTGTGACGACTGCTGGCATGGTAGGGTCTGTGGCAGGTAATCCCCTTCTACCTGAGGCCCCCAGCAGCAGCAGCACTGTCCCACAGCAGCACCAGTGTACCCTGCAGCAGCAACACTGTCCCTTAACATCAGCAGAACCAGTGTTCCCAAGCAACAGTGTCTCCCAACAGCAGCACCAGTGCCCCCCAGCAGCACTGTGCCCCTGCAGCACCAGTGTCCCCCTGCAGCAGCAGCACTGTCCCCTAACATCAGCAAAACCAGTGTTCCTAAGCACCAGTGCCCCCCAGCAGCACTTCACCCCAACCACAGCACCAGTGCCCCCCAGCAGCACTGTCCCCCTGCAGCACCAGTGTCCCCCTGCAGCAGCAACACTGTCCCCTAACATCAGCAGAACCAGTGTCCCCAAGCAACGGTGCCCTCCAGTAGCACTGTCCCCCAACAGCTGCACCAGTGCCCCCAGCAGCACTGACCCCCGGTAGCACCAGTGTCCCCCTGCAGCAGCAGCACTGTCCCCCACTAGCACCAGTGCCCCCCTGTAGTAGCACTGACCCAGAGCAGCACCAGTGTCCCCGAACATCAGCAGCACTGTCCCCCAGTAACACCAGTGTCTCCCTCCTGCAGCATCAGCACTGTACCCTAGCAGCAGCAGCAGCAGCACTGCCCCAGTATAGTAGCAGCACTGTCCCCCTACAGCAGCAGCAGCAGCAGCAGAGGTGGGGGCTCCCCCGCCTGCAGCCACACACCGCTGCTGCCACCATCATCATGGCGCTCCCAGCTCCCCTCCTACTCCTGCTGACGTCTCGCCTCCTGCCGCCCGTGTGAGGCGGAGAGAGGGGGAGAGAGAGCGGCTGCTGCTGAGGAGGACTCCGTGTCTCCGCCGGGCTGGGGAAGATGGTGGCGGCTTCGTGCCCTCGCAGGCTGGCCAGGCGTTCCCGCTCGGCAATCGCAGCGGCTCTCACCGTGCTGCTCATCCAGACCCTCATCGTATGGAATTTCAGCAGCCTGGACTCGGAGGACGAGCAGCGGGGAGGAGGAGGCGGCGGCAGCCGGGAGAAGAGGGACCGGGGCAGCCAGAGCGAGAGGGATGACTCCCGGCTGGGGCAGCATCAGCAGCTGCGCAAGGGAGCCGCAGCACTCAGCAACCAGGCTCTGGTAGGTACCCGGGTGCCCTGCTATTTACCAGTATCAGATGGGGGGACGGGCACTGCGCTGCACAGCAAGGTGATGCTCCTTATGGGCTGGCAGCAGATGCCCGGGGCACTGGTGGCAGGCGCATCTTGCTGCAAGCTCAGGGTGCCCAAGTGGCTGCAAACTTTTTTTTTTTCAGTGGCTGTATATGTGTGCTATATTTCTGTCACAGTGTGCTCATAGGCTCACCCCAACCGGGCACAGGGACTAATGTGTCACTCATCATGGAATACCCTCACTGGGATGCCCCTATAGTCATGGAGAGATGGGGCATCACTGCCACTCCACTGAGTTTAAATAGGGAGAGCAGAGCTGGCTCATGTGTAGGGCAGTGTGCCTGTGCTGGGGGTGCCAGGTAGGCATCATATGTGGCTTCTGTAGCATCTACTGTGTGTGTAAATATGTGTGTGTGCAATATATATGTGTATATGTATATATATATATATATATATATATATATATATTTACACAAACACACATTTCCTGTGACTGCCCTGCCTGATGTGTGCTGGCATCCCCTTGGCTTGTTGTAGCATGATAAAGTGACAATATAGGCACATTGGCTGTGATGCAGCAGTGAGGCTCCCTCAGCCATTTCTACTTCTCTGTGATACCAGGGGGTGGGATGGGTAAAATATTGGGGGTTCCTATAATATGTGACTTTTAGTTGTACTGTGACATCTTACCTGCCACTAACATGTCAACCCCTTAGTAAGGTATAGTGGTTATTAGAGTGTTTTTTTTTCTTTTGACCCCCAAACCCCCCACCCCCCTATTTCCCTAGCAGACTGCTAATGTTCCTGGCAATCAAATACATTGGCTATTGTGTCTGTGTCATAAGTCATTTGCCTTTATGTCATACTGTATATCATTTCCCTGTTGGGATATTTCGTAACACAAAGAACTGTTTCTGTTAAAAAAAAAATCTGTATTCTGCTGTTATATTAATTTAGACAACTTTTTGTTTTGTATCAGTAAATGTTGTGTAAAAGGAGTGTTCTTTGCATGTATTATACATAGCAATCTTTGCTGGAGTATGTTACCTGTTGATTTGCGGCCGTTATATCTCAAATAGGACAATTGTTTTCATTGCAAGAGCTTGCACATACAGAACTACTACTGTAGCTGTGGTCTTGAACCTTTCCTAAATATAACTGTTCTCATTCTACTGCTGGGCCAGCTTCTGCTTTCTATCATAGTAAGCAGCCTGGGAGTGCTAAAATAAACCTCATTTTATGACAGGCTTCTGCCTATAGGGTGACTTTAAAACTAAGATACTGGAATGATGGGTATTGGGGAGCTTCAACATTCTATTGTCCGGTCAGAAGACTCTGGCTGGTTTAATTGTGATTTGTTTGTGACTACTACATAGTTCTTGTGAACTGAGAATAGGGTATTGTCCAATCTGTGGCACCGATGTGTTTTCTATTGTATTTTATATTCTGTAAAAATCTGTACATTTAACTATTTTCTGGCCAAATGTTCCAGCGTAGTGCATAGACAGTTTACAAAGTGCATCAATATTACAGATGGAGTGGTTCATTTGATTCACAAATACCCGTTTTGGAGGGTGACACAGTAATCGGCACTTGTCAGCTTGGACAGGCAATATCAGTTTGTACCAGCCAATATTCTGCATCCCTTAGCTGGGTTGGGAAAACTCTACGGATGGATATGCCATTGAGTAACATTGCCTTGTTTTTATAATTCATGTAACCAAAAAGGACATTTCAACCATCAAAATCTGTTGAGAGTGTCTGTAGCAGCTTCAGTCTATACCATTAACCACAGGGCACTTTTCTAAGAGTGCAATTTTCCAATAGCATCTGACAGATGTTGTCTTGTGAGTGGATTTGTATTACAGTTATTCTGTTTCCTTTGAGAGGATCTACGATTGCAATATTTCTACTGAAACTAGTAGCAGGGTCCCTGATTTCCCAGTGTAAAAATTGTGATGGCTTTGTAATTTATTGTAAAGTGATGTTGCTATCACATTTTCTTACCTTATTGTTCATTTTTATATATATTTGGACAGTAGTCATACGTTGTTGTGGTTGTGTAACAAACAGGGATGAATAGAATTGTCTTAAAAAATGTCATTTATTTTGGAACCTATGGTACTTATATGTTAGTTGGGCGCCCACTAAGCTATTTGCTTAGTTTTCCGTGTCTCCTCACGGGGCTTGCCTCGCTTCGGGCTCAGTGGTTCGCTGCGCTCGCCACACTATAAAATATCAGCTCCATGCCGACATGGATAGTGGGGGTATGAGCGTACTAACTATAGTGGGCGCCCAACTAACATATAAGTACCGATCTTATTATAGCAATGTATCTTTTGTATAATGATGGCAATTCTGCAGATCCAAAAAGGTCTGGGATAACTGCTCTAATGAGTTTTCTATGTGACGAGCACTTACTTATATAATTGTCATCATTTGGAGATTTATCATGTTAAGTTATTATTATCGCTGACAAACCTGGAATACAGGATCTGGGAATTATTTGTATTGTACAGTAACTGCATCAGTGTCACATATATTAAAGGGAATTACTTTGTAGTGAAAAAAGCAGAGTATTTTCCTTTCTTAGCATGAAAAATTTGGACTTAATTATAATACAATTCACTTGCATTTTAATTACTGTTCGGGTACTCTTAATGCATACTGTGAAGTTGATCATTATAAAAAAAGAAGCTTTTCTGCATAATCAGAACCAGGTTTGTCCTTGGAAACTTTTTCCCTCTTGGAAGTCGTCATAAATCATGTCTCCACTTAAATTCTCCACCTTCATTGTAGTAAATAGGGAACCTATGTTATCCTGAGTTAGGACGCTCTATCTCGCTCAGCATTTGAGGAGTCAAGTCATCAAGTTCTGTTCAATAGATGATGACATTGAAGAGATATAGACTCTATGACCAGATCTGAAATTCAATCTGTGTTGGATTACATGGATTGCATGGGATGATGAGTATGATTATTGGAATTTTCCAAAGATATTTATCTTAATTCTTTACTATGTGTGAGATGCACAGTACCACTTCTCTAATATTACTTATTGACTGCAGGAGACAGCCATTCATGTTTGCTATGCATGATCTACTGCAGGGGTAGCCAACTTCAGTCCTCGAGAGCTACCAACAGTTCGCGTTTTCCAGCTCACCTCGCAGGTACACAGGTGCACTCATTACTGACTGACACATTTTAAAAGACCCACAGGTGGAGCTTCACTTCACTTGTGATTCTGTGAGGGGACCTGGAAAACGTTAACTGTTGGTAGCTTTTGAGGACTGGAGTTGGCTACCCCTGATCTACTGTATAAATGATAAATCAGAACTTATTTTATTATTCATTTATTACCGGTTATTCATATAGTCCAAACTTGTGTGGAGTTTGTATATTCTCCCCGTGCTTGTGTGGGTTTTCTCCGGGTACTCCGGTTTCCTCCCACAATCCAAAAATATACCGGTAGGTTAATTGTCTCCCAACAAAACTAACCCTAGAATGAATGAGTGTGCGTGTACATGTGTGGTAGGGAATATACACTGTAGGCTCCACCGGGGCACGGACTGATGTGACTGTTCAACTAAACTCTTTAAATCACTGCTGAATATGTGTGCGCTATATAAATAACTGGTAATAACATTTGTGTATTTGTTAATATTACTCCTGTATAATTTATATGTCTGGTGATTGTCCAATGCTATGGGATCTGTGGTGGCCTATAAATAAACAATGATCTATTGGGTGAGTATCTAATACAATCATACATTTATTTAAGCTAGGTAAATAAACAATAAATGCTATTATAAATTAGATACAAATGTTTCAAGCTAATTATTGTCTTGATCAAGCAATTTACTATAAATTAAAGCAAAAGTGAACAAAACAGTAATCTAGCCCAGTGATCACAGCAAATTAGTCATTGGTTAGAACCGAGCTGCTGTGTTTAAATGTACTTGATATCTCCCTGAAAACCTGATTGCTTATATATTTCACTATATGTATGTATGTATGTATTTAGTTTTACATGGACTTTCCAGTAAATGTAAAAGCTGGGTACACACCTACAGATTTATTTGTCCAATCTGTCTGGAGGGAACAACAATCTGGTAATGAATGAAATTCAGTCGTTTTCTCCCAAACGCTGGAAAATGGACAAAAACTATTATTTGGACAAATCTGTTAGATCAAATGGATTTGACCAACTTGGATGAACGACCATTGTCTATTTTCCTGCGTTTGGGAGCAAATGATCTGTTGTCATAGTCTACCATACATTGCCAGATTTTTTTTCCACCAGACAGATTGGACAGATAAATCTTTGTGTGTCTACCCAGCCATAAAGGTTCACATATGTCTTGGAACAATGCTTTCTTTAAGCATTCATTCTCTTTTAATGTTTACTATAGGGGATGTTGCCCTTAGCAACCATTTAGATTCTGTCTATTCTGTTCTAGGACGCAACAGAAGCTTTATTTTTAGAAGCTTTAGTAAATTTTCCCCTTAATGTTTGCAATCAAGTTGGTTTTCATGGGTTGGCTGCTGTGTGCTGAGATTGATGTTTTTGTTAGTTGCTTGTGAATGAATCTATTAAATACTACTACTACTACTACTACTACTATTGGGTTCAGTAAACTTTGGTGACAATCCCTATGTAAACAGTCTTTATATCAACACCATAATGTCAACTTGTACCATGCTCAGAATGTCCACGACCACAATGTTAACTTGCAAAATATCAACTCTGACAAAATGTCAACAAGTACAATATGTCGACAGGTAGGAATGGGATTGTTGATGTACTATATCCCTATTTATATACCAGGGCCCAAATGTAATATGTGTGAGAATCAGAACGTGAGAGATTATCAGAGAGTTTTCCCACTATTTTAATGCGGCAATCATTTACACTGAAAAACCAGGTTAATTTTGCCAAGTCTTGTAAATGTTTGCCGCTTTAAAAAATGGGAAAACTCTCCCATAATCTTTCACTATCTGATTCTAATGCTGGCTACACACCAAAATGATTTGGATTGTATGCAAATCGTGTGATCCGATTTGCATACGATCCGATCCCATCTGTATTTAGATAAATGGATCTTATACAGATCCTACCTGCAGCAGGTAGGATCGGAATCGGATCCAATTCGGATCCAACCAAACGATTTTGACCCAATCTGCATCCAATCGGTCTGAATTGGATCCAGATTGATGGGATTGTGCCCAAATCGTTTTGGTGTGTACCCAGCATTACACCCTATTACATTCGGCCCCAGATCTCATAATCATGTGTTTTTTGTGACTATAGAAGGCAGAGTTTATAAACCCACACATCGTATGTGCAGGAGAATACATGAGAACAACTATAGGAAAAAGAAGCAGCCATGCCATTCACATGTTACAACTTATATAGAGCTGTACTATACAAACATATGATATACCAGTAAGCCAGCTCAAAGCAAATGCTTCCAAAGCTAGTCTGCTACCTTGTGATTGCCTCTGTGTTTCTGCATGTGTGAGAGAGAAGGAGATGTAGTTTCACTCGCTGCCAACAGATGGCAGTGTTTCGGAGATACACAATCAGACACTAGACGATATTAATATATATATTTATATATATAAATATATAGATGATTGCCCACTGTCATTTCTGATGCTTTCATAATAGCATTTCAAGTTTTAAAATAGTTAAGACAGATTAAGCTAAATTCTTAAAGCTGTAAACCCATCCCAAAATCAATACTCTCTAGTGTAATGTGTAAACCAGCACATATACCCCAAGACTGTAATGCCCCTTTCAGACCGCACTTAAAAACCGGTATTTGGCAGATTTTTAACCGTTTTAAAACGGTAATCTGTGCGGTCTGAAAGGTGCAGAACCACTTTACCATTTTACAAAAGCCGTTTTTGTAAAACGGTTAAAATGAAGGGTCCTACTTGTTTCAGACCAGGTATTTTGGCATCAAAATCGGGTCTGAAACGGTATTTAGGACCCAGCCAATGAGCTGGGTCTTAAAGTCAGCGCAGTGAATATTTAATTAGCGCTCATTAAATATTCATAGCACTGGAGCCGCCCCCCGTCGCGCGTGGGTTAACATCCCCCGACCCCCGCAATGTTTTAACCCCCCCCCGTGCAGCCGTTACCTCTGTAATCCCGGCACTGCAGTATGGACGGGTGCACTTATGAAAAAAGTGTCTTTCGGAAAATGGCCCCATAGGATTACCTGTTTAAAAAAACTCTTTCGTATGGGGGCAGCCATTTTCCGAAAGTCACTTTTCGCGCTAAAGACTGGCTTTGACCCTGTATTATGAAAGTTTCCAAAAACGGGTCTGCCAGTGTAAAAAAAAACGCCCTTAAACGGTAATATACCGTTTAAGAGATGCGGTGTGAAAGGGGTTTTACCTGGCAGACCCGTTTTTGGAAACATTTTCAAATACAGGGTCAAAGCCAGTTTTGCGGTCTGAAAGCAGCGTTTGTGAACTACACTGGCAATGCATTATTGGAAACAAAGTGCTACCAAAGCTGGGTATTTTTGTATTGTACAGTGCAAGGTCAAATGGGCACAATATAAAATAGGAAGGAACATTGCTCACTAACGCCAGTATTGCCTGGTGTTAGTGAGCTTACTCCCCTCTTCTGCTCTGTTGATTAATGCTAGAACAATATACAGTATAAAAAGTGTTGCCTGCCTTTTGACTGCAGATAAGGGATGATACATAAAAAGTGGGCTGACATCGTAATTAGTACATATACTGACTGTATGTATGTGTGTGTGTGTGTGTGTGTGTGTGTGTGTATATATATATATATATATATATATATATATATATATATATATATATATATATATATATATATATATATACAGGTTGAGTATCCCCTATCCGAAATGCTCGGGACCACGAGCATTCCGGATAGGGGAATTTTTCGGTTTTTAGAATATTTTTCAAAATATGAATTTCAATGATGGTGTTTTCATTTTGCAATAATATTAATTCCTGTATATCTCTGTAGAATGTAATCTCCCACTGTTAACCAATGTTCTCTTTGTATGGTACTCTGTCAAGCAATAGCTTTTACTAATTGTATGGCACTACATTATAGTATGGCGGAACATTACATGCTGCCAGTTGACTTTTTTTACCTTTAATAATATGCACCTGCACAAACATTCAGAAATACAGCTTAAATTTACTATGTGGTTGTTACTCTTGGAATGCCGGCTCGCGGCAGTTAGGAAGCTCAATACTTGGCATTAGAATACAATGTACAGAGGAATTCAGTATGAAATCCCGGCGGTCGGGATCCCGGCGTTCAAAATCCCGACGCCGGAATCCCGACCGTTGAAATCCTGACAAGGGGGGGACGTGGATCGCCCCCCCTTGCGTGCTCGCTGTGCTCGCCACGCAGTGGGCCCGGTGCCTTACTACGCTCGGCACGCTAATTTATTCTCCCTCCAGGGGTGTCGTGGACACCCACGGAGGGAGAAAGTGTCAGGATTTCGGCGGTCGGGATTCCGGCGTCGGGATTCTGAACACCGGGATCCCGACCGCCGGGATTTTAACTGCATCCCGTACAGAGTTACTGGTACAGAGTCTATGGATAAGTTACACACTAATATATATTTGATGTTTATGCTTGGACTCTATTGTTTGACTGATATGGTGTAATCTCCCATGTAGAGTGAAGAAGTTAGCCATGGCTTAGGCATCTGGTATCCCTTTACCATGGAATGGAGTTCCTAGATAATTTTAGTTTTACATGCTAAGGGCTAAGTTTATTATGTTGTTCACTTGTGTGAACCCCTTTTAGACCAGGAGTGCAACCATAGATCTTATTGGAATGGGTGCTGTCATTTATGCCCCTTTCAGACCGCACTTTTAAAACGGTAAATTGCCGTTTTTTTACCGTTTTAAAACGGTAATGTGTGCGGTCTGAAAGGTCCAGTCCCACTTAACCGGTTAGAAAATGCCGTTTTTTCTAACCGGTTAAAATGCAGGGTCCTACCCGTTTCTGAACCGGTATTTTAGCGCAAAAATCGGCTCAGAAACGGTATTTAGGACCCAGCCAATGAGCTGGGTCCTAAATTCAGCACAGTGAATACTTAATGAGCGCTCATTAAGTATTCACAGCACTGGAGCCCCCCCGCGCGTGTCGACACCCCCCGCGAGTGTCGACGCCCCCCGCGCGTGTCGACGCCCCCCCGCGTGTCGACCCCCCGCGCGTGTCGGCGCCCCCCCCACGTGTCGACTTACCCCGTGCCGGTATCTCCGTTGTGGTTCCCGGCACTGCAGCTCAGTATGCTCGGAAAGCACTTATGAAAAAAGTGTCTTTCAGAAAATGGCTGCCCCCCATACGGAAGACAGTTTTTTTAAACAGGGTTTCCTATGGGGCAGCCATTTTCTGGAAGACACTTTTTTCATAAGTGCTTTCCGAGCATACTGAGCTGCAGTCCACAACGGAGGTACCGGCACGGGGTAAGTCGACACGGGGGGGGGGGGGGCGCCGACACGCAGGGTGGGGTGGGGGGGCGTCGACACGCGCGGGGGGCGTCGACATGCGCGGGGGGGGCGTCGACATGCTCTCGGTCGACACGCGAGGGGGGGGGGGAGCTGCACGGAGGGGAGGGCTGAAGGCTGCACTGGCTTTGACCCTGTATTTGGAAAGTTTCCAAAAACGGGTCTGCCAGTGTCAAAAAATCGGCACTTAAACGGTAATATACCGTTTAAGTGCTGCGGTGTGAAAGGGGTTTTATCTGGCAGACCCGTTTTTGGAAACGTTTCCAAATACAGGGTCAAAGCCAGTTATGCGGTCTGAAAGCAGCATTAGTGTGCTCATAAAGCAGAAGCCCTCGAAGTGGTACATAGACAAGATTCCTCACATGCATGTACTACAAGATCCTTCTCGGTACTTGAATGATGTCAGCTGAAGGATGACTATGTACTTGTGAATTAATCTTTGACATTTCCGTTGTGAAAATAGGATATATGATAAAAAGTACAATATTCTGATTTGGGATGTGCCCACACTTTCTGTGGGCTTGAAAGTGTTCGTACATTTTTCTATGCATTTGAAAGGGAAGTAAGCTTGCACCAGGGCCCTCCTACCTCCACGTCTGTCTGTTACCCAGTTTGTTCTATCACTGTCCACAATCCCAAAGCGCAATGGAATCTGCTGCGCTATATAAGAAACTGTAAATAATTAAAATAAGCATAGTTCAGTTTTGTGCAAAATTACTTTTTAGTTAATGATTTTTCCATTGACTACAAATGGAAATATTGTTTTTTAGGTCATGGTTCACACTTTCTTTTGGTAGCATATTTATACATATTTTATTACATTTTATAAAAAAATAATCAGGCAAACTAATAATAAAAATATACTGTATAGACCACTTTTCCTTTACTCCTATTTACTTTTTCTCAGTTCTATAATTATAAAAAAACAAAAACAAATGAATCTAGGTATGACTAGGATACCATATTGTGTTGATATTGTAGACCTCATCTATATATACATCTGATGTCCGTGAGTCTCCAAAACACTGCCATCTACTGGCAGAGAGTGGCATCTCTTTCTCACACATGCAGAAACACAGAAGGTAGCAGACTAGCTTTCGAAGCTTTTACTAGTACTGTATATGTTTGCTTCATTACAAGCTTAGGTACTACTGTGGTACAAATTATTTGCAAAACTGCATTTTGTGCGTGTCCTGTGTTCACTTTTTTTCCATTTTTTTCTTATTTAGCAAAGGATTTTTACATTTCTACAGCATATATTTACTTGTAATAATATAATCTTAATTCATTTTCCATAGTGTAAAGGCTTGCTGTAACACTACAAGGAATATGGGGATATCTCTCTGGCCAGGAAGACCCCAAGGCACTGCTGGTTCCAGGGAGACACTGGCTGTACCGTTACTGTAATCTCCGTGTGTTTAGAATGATATGGTCACGGCCTGCACATAGCATTGTGTATTAGGAAGGTTCTGTGCGGCAATCTAAACTCTGGAGACAAAACCAAAATGTTCTTGACAGATGCACTTGAACAGCCTGTCTGTAGTGCAGGTGAGCAGATGCACACTCACAGAACAGACCTCCATTCAGCTAGTCCGTAAGGACATGCCTGTTTGGGGTATGTTTGGTGGTAGGCTCTTATGGTTATAATTATAATCTATGTTCTGTCTATAATAGTTGTGCAGGAAAGCGTGCACCTTGGCTTGTTGCTGGAAGCCCTGAGACCACATGGTGGAGCTGTAGTTGTTAGCAGAACTTAGCTAATACTTCAGTCTACATACTGTGCAACCATTCCAAGTCAACACAAACCACAAAGAAACATTACATTGACATTAGTATTGTTACATTGTTTTATGGACACATCGCTGCATTCAGGTACATTTTACTCTGTTGTGGTCCCTTTCAGCTACAGCAGTGGTTTCCAACCCTGGTCCTCAAGTACCCCAAACAGTTCACGTTTTCCAGGTCACCCGGCAGGTGCACTCATTATTCAGGCACATTTGAAAAGATCCACAGGTGGAGCTAATTATGTCACCTGTGATTCTGTGTGGAGACCTGCAAAACATGCACTGTTGGGGGTACTTGAGGACCAGGATTGGGAACCACTGAGCTACAGCCATTTCTATGAAGCGGTAGATACAGTAGTTACATCATAATGGAACTGGGAGATACATTGCTGATTCCATGAACCTACATGCTTTACAAAGCGTCTCTAAAGCTGGGTACACATATATACAATTGTCGGGCCGTTCTTCCGTTCTGGGTCGGACAGCCGTTCAATTGTATATGTGTGTACGCTGTCCCGTACGAGCGATAAACGGCAAAAAACTGTCTTGTCCGTCCATACTCGGTCGGTCGATGGTTCTTTGCAGTTTAATTTTCATCCGACAGGACGGCCTCATATCGGAACAAAAGTGCAGTGTGTACGCACGTTCGATCGATATGCTGCCGTCCTTGCGACTATACTGCCAAAGCTGGAACGCCCATGTGGGCGTTCCAAAGCTGCATAATCTCTCCTACAGATATAGTTACAAAATAATAAGTATATTGCATTCAGAACGCACACATGAATAAATCATGTGTGGAGGTGACAGGGTTAATGTAGTTCACGGAGCAGCGGCTCCGCTGCTCATGATATATCAGGCTGTCACAACATAAAGGAATTTGAGAGGCACAAGCAGACCGACAATAGCCCTTAAAATGAAGGATAATACAAGGCACAGTTGCTAATATTTCAATATGCATTACATAATGTGACACACGGAGCACCAAACTTCTATAAAGCCGGGTATGCGACTAGTCAGTTTGCGGTAGTCACCCTGCCAAACTTCTATAAAGCCGGGTATGGGAGTATAGTCAGTTTGCGGTAGTCACCCTGTAGTCGCATACCCGGCTTTATAGCAGTTTGGCAGGGTGACTACCGCAAACTGACAAGTCGCATACCCGGCTTTATAGAAATATTAAACTACAATATTTCAAATGGGGATTAGTGCAGCGCTCTGCTCCTAGGTGTATGTGTGTGGGAATAAGTTGAGTGGTACAGTGTTGTTTAAAACTTTTACTTCAAAAATAATTCAGATACAATACAGTGTAGATACAAAGTATAACATATACAAAATTCATACAAATTAACGTTTCTGTGGGGATTGTAGTAAGCAAGAAGTAGCAGAATGAAAATGTCTGTCTGTCACAGAAGGCTGCAACACAGTGCTTCCTTGCTTCCTTGCTCTCTTACTACTGGGATTTCTGGGGGGCACTTTATGGGTTGGTGCTGGGTGGGTTGGGGTATCAGGGTGACAGAGTCCAGTAACGGTGCACGGTGGCGGCGTCCCGCTCGTCCGTGATAATTAGTGCGGTCCTATGCGCTTGATGGTTGATGCGCTCCGGCTGGTAGTTGGTAACTGATTCCTCCACGGGGGGGGGGTTTGAGATCGACGTGCTCGTTGGTGTGGTACGGCAGCGAACGGGTTTTCAGTGGTGGCAGTGGGTCTGGTCACTCCTTGTGTCCCGTCGTGGCTGAAGTGCTGCTTAGGTTTCGGGTTAACAGCCCTCTGCCTTTGCAGTCCTGTGCCGCGGTCGGGGACGTGGAGTGTCTGGCAGCGAGCGCGGGTAGGAGGCGGCTTGGGTAACCCCTTCCTTCCCGGTGCCTGTCTTACGGACCCCCGCCTACTCACCCTGGCTTGCTTCTCGTCTCTCTCATACGGCTCTCCCCGTGTGTCTTCTCCGCTTGTTGTTGGTTGCGTCTCGGCCGGTGCTGATGTTCTGCCGTTACCGCTGTCAACCATCAAGCGCATAGGACCGCACTAATTATCACGGACGAGCGGGACGCCGCCACCGTGCACCGTTACTGGACTCTGTCACCCTGATACCCCAACCCACCCAGCACCAACCCATAAAGTACCCCCCAGAAATCCCAGTAGTAAGAGAGCAAGGAAGCAAGGAAGCACTGTGTTGCAGCCTTCTGTGACAGACAGACATTTTCATTCTGCTACTTCTTGCTTACTACAATCCCCACAGAAACGTTAATTTGTATGAATTTTGTATATGTTATACTTTGTATCTACACTGTATTGTATCTGAATTATTTTTGAAGTAAAAGTTTTAAACAACACTGTACCACTCAACTTATTCCCACACACATACACCTAGGAGCAGAGCGCTGCACTAATCCCCATTTGAAATATTGTAGTTCATTATTTCTATAAAGCCGGGTATGCGACTTGTCAGTTTGCGGTAGTCACCCTGCCAAACTGCTATAAAGCCGGGTATGCGACTACAGGGTGACTACCGCAAACTGACTATACTCGCATACCCGGCTTTATAGAAGTTTGGCAGGGTGACTACCGCAAACTGACTAGTCGCATACCCGGCTTTATAGAAGTTTGGTGCTCCGTGTGTGTCACATTATGTAATGCATATTGAAATATTAGCAACTGTGCCTTGTATTATCCTTGGCCATTTTAAGGGCTATTGTCTGTCTGCTTGTGCCTCTCAAATTTAACTGCGGGACCAGACCGGCATTTCTATACTGAAGTTTAGTAGACGCGTACCCCGTCACTTTTGTTTAGGTTCTGTACTCACGCCTCTTTGTTTTGGTATGCCCTTAACCCAGCCCATTATGATAATTTTGTTCATATATATCGTGTCAAAAGCCCAAATCGAGAGAGTGTGTACGGTGGTACAATCTTTTTCTTGCGACTGTTTGGACGGGAGTACATCGGACGTCGCAAGTAAAATTGTACAGGTGTGTACGCGCGTGATCGGCTGTTGTTTGTGGACGGTCCGACGGGAGTACAGTCGGCCAAACGGTTGGATTGTATATATGTGTACCCAGCTTTAGTCATGTGCTTTCCTGTTAGAACAGAACACATTTTTTGGGCCGATTTAGTCCTGATTGCAGGGCTGCAACTGTTTGCAGCCCTGGGATCAGTTAGCCCCCACTGCGGACCGTGTCCATCGCTGAGACTGGATGATTAGATGTTTCAGTCAGTAGATTTGTATATGCAGCCCTGTAGCATATATATAGCTGCACTTACTCAAGCTGCAAGAAAACTCAGGACTAATAGGATTGACCCCGTGGAGTCTTCTGTAGTAATCGGTTACAACATTGCATACTTTTAATTTTTAGCTTTAATTTTAATTTGGTTGTTACTTAACATTTATGGAAGTACCACAATACAAATACATTTATGCTCTTGTTATAAAAAAAAAAAACATTTTAATGGAGCATTATCACTTTCCCTCTAGTTGGGGAAAAAGGTGTGAAATGAGCACTCTGGATAATCCGCTTGACAGTCATTTTACACCATCTTGCTTGAATGCATTGTCTTACCCAGCCTGAGGGGGCGAGTCAATGAGGTGAACAGAATGGTCAGATGTGAATTATAATCGTGAGACAAACACCAAGAAAACTCAGGACTAATAGGATTGACCCCGTGGAGTCTTCTGTAGTAATCGGTTACAACATTGCATACTTTTAATTTTTAGCTTTAATTTTAATTTGGTTGTTACTTAACATTTATGGAAGTACCACAATACAAATACATTCATGCTCTTGTTATACAAAAAAAAACCTTTTAATGGAGCATTATCACTTTCCCTCTAGTTGGGGAAAAAGGTGTGAAATGAGCACTCTGGATAATCCGCTTGACAGTCATTTTACACCATCTTGCTTGAATGCATTGTCTTACCCAGCCTGAGGGGGCGAGTCAATGAGGTGAACAGAATGGTCAGATGTGAATTATAATCGTGAGACAAACACCTATCTATTGCACTGCATGCTGGGAAATATCCCATCTGTTGCCTGCTGCATAGAAATATGTGGGCATGAGGAGCACAGCTTTTTATTAATGTCATATGTCATATAGTACCATAGGGTTTTTAGCATTCACTGTTAAAAGTCAGTGCACAAATGTTAACGCATTTGTTAATATGCCTGTTCCTTGGAACTCTTGCCTGGTGGTATTGAAAAAGGTTTTTATGCAAATACTATCTTCCTTTTGCTTATGAAAATGTGTATTAGTGGAGCAGCCAGATATTTCCTACACTCGTTCTAATTAGGAGTCACTAATTGGTTTTGTATTAACAAAATGTCTACAGGAATTCATTTTTCAAACACTGGATCTTTACAAATGAAAGGAAAATATTGGTTTTCTTTTTGTTTTTTTCAAGCACGTTTAGAGCATTTTGCAATTATGGAATTTGAGAACTTAGACTTCAATAACTCTCACTACCCAAGCAATTTCCAAATTGTCTTTTTCAGCAACTGATAATTAATGTTGTTCCAAAATGCTGAGATTTTCAGAGCGCGAGAAATGTTAATTCTTTATTGTACATTTCGGGTGGGGAAAATAACTTTTATTTTTTTTGTTTAGTTTGTGTAAATTAGCTAAATTTCTTATGTATGCTGGCAAAGACTGCTGATTTGCAGGAATGTTTACAATGTCTACTTACAGACTGCTGAGAAATCATTATAATAAAATGAAATGATCAATTCCACTTCACTTTTTTGGTAGTAACTTTTGTTTTTGTAGTGTTTACGGTTTGTTAGGTTGTTTTTTGCAAAAGTAAATTGCAGATGACTATGGACCATATTCTGGTTAATTTGCTCAGATGCAAATTCGCACCCTTGCGAGGGAACCAGATCCCGCCTTGCGAATGGTGTTATGCCGTCACACCATTTGCAAAGGCGCGTACCATTGGACCATCGAATGATGTGGAACGTTGCTCAGAGTAACCTTAGATCTGCATGCACATTCGGAGGGAAGTGGGCGGGGAGCTGACATCCAGTGATGTCGGCTGCCTGCCCCCCCACACCACCATCATACAATGAGAACGCCCAGCTTTTTCATGGGAACGCACATAAAACACTGGGTGTTTCCATATTGTAATGGCCCACTCCTCCTGCCCCCACTTTTCGTTTGCAGGGATGCGTGCACCCAGCGAACACATTTTTTTTAAAGTCCTATATTTACATCTCCATGCTCGGTAATGATGAGTGCTTTTCCAGGAGCGGTTCCCAAATTCAAAATGGTTGCATATAGATCTTTTCAGTAGTCCAGACATACAGTTAAACAATATATTAGAGGGCGCAAATGTGACCTGAATTATGCCACTCTGATTAACAGAATAATGTAAAAAGATCACAAAAAAAACAGCACAAAGCTTATACAATATACATTTTTAATATATATACAAATATTTACAATTGCAGGTTTTCATGGTTGTCCGTAAAATACAGATTCCATATGAGTACAGTCGTTCTTATATACCCAATGCGTTTCGTCTTACGACTTCCTCAGGGGCATATAACAAAGAATTTGTACAATGATTTTACAGGGCATCTGTTATAATCCTTAACGAGCATGAGTAAAAAATCCTTCATATCCTATGAAGGTGGGTCTAATAGTACAGATGGACCAGTGAGTGTATGGCATAAAAAGTTCCTTTTTTCCAATACTGATAAAGGATCAACTTTTTCTTCAAGGTATAACCTCCTGTCTGAATCATAAGCTAACTGAGTGTGAACAGACATACAGTTTTAGTATCCTATATCTGAAATGCTTAAAACCAGAAATATTTTGGATTTTTCCTTAAGTTCTATTGGACAAAGAAGTTATATAAATAAAATTATTATTATTATATCATGGCGAAGGGACCCAGGACAAAACACAAAATGCGGTTGGGAGACAGAGGGGGGAGATTCAATCCCCACCGCTTGTCCGACAGCATTGAAAAGGCAGATCGACCCAATGGGCCTGACTTTAAAACCTGTCTGGCCCGTTGTGTTGATAACGGCCGTGAATTGTCGCGATCACAGCTGAATCTCGACAATCCATGGCCGTTTACACGGACACGCCCAACTAACATTTAAGTGCCTTTGCATTTATATGAAATTCTCAGGAATGTTTGTGAGATGACTGTATATAGGTGCTATGAGACAGTTTACCTCCAGAAAAGTGAAATGCGATCTTGGGCACTATTTGTAAACACATGGAGTCTATTGGGGTATATTTACGAAGTATGGGTTTTTAGGAGTACAGATGTTGCCAATCATATTATACCTATTTATCTTGCAAATTCTAGAAGATAAGACTAGACTCTGGTTGGTTGTTACAGACACATTTGCACTTTTGTACTGACAAAATGTTGCAATCGTATCAAAATGCATACCTCACTCACAAATACTGGCTTAATATATTCAGATATGCTGTATATGTCACATGCCTAGCATTCTTTATGTGAATTTGATTAATGTCAGAACATGTTTGGTATCCTTCATTTCCTGCATGTCTGTGTTACCCAGTTTGGAAGCTGGCAGAAATATAACCGCAGCAGAGTATTTCAGGAGATCAGGGGTAATGCCATGTTGTGGAGAGGAGAATACAAGTAAGCAGTAAGCATGTGGATTAGATGATAGATACCTGGTAGGCTATCCAGGAGAACTGAGCGATGTGACGCTCCTGTGCAAGTGTGATTAAATAATGTAATGCCAAGTGCACCCCTATCTATCATTACTTTTATAAATCTGGCTGGTTACTACAGTAAGGACATGTGTCCCCCTTCAATGTCTTTCCTACTAGGAGCATTTAGGATCCTTATTGAATTGTGTTTTTAGTGGTAGGGGTTGCCCAATGCTTTATCGGTGGCACTTCTCTAGGTACGGGTGGTTTAAGAAAGGAAGGGACCCATGTACACACTTTGGGGTTTATTCCGATTCACTCAGAAAGGCACAATCACTCAAAACCATATGCACTGCAGGTGGGGCAGATGTAACATGCGCAGAGAGCATTAGATTTGGTTTTTTTATTGTTTCTGTGCAGGGTAAATACTGGCTGTTTTATTTTACACTGCAAGATAGATATCAGTTTGAAGTACACCCCCCCACCTAAATCTAACTCTCTCTGCACATGTTACACAAAATAACCCCCTTTGTGTAGGCTCCCTCCTCTCTGTGGTGCATGTGCAGGTCTTTAGAAACATGGAGCTCACCATGTTTTTTGAAGACAAAACTCTACTGGTTATGCGTGTGCCTCCAGGGGAACATGACATTCCAACAATGTGACCTTATCAAGCTCAAAACAGCCAAAATTCAACCGATCAAGTCAGAATCAGTTATGTAATCATAAGATAGTGATGACAAACCTTATTTACTGAATGTTAATTGATCCCCTGAGGCTATCCAGTTACCCCCAAGCCCGGCCACAGCATTGCCCTTAACACATTTCTGGGTCTGAACAGACATGAAAAGAAATAAGCATTAATTAGTCTGTTAGGAAAAGGGGCATGGTCAACAGATGGGTGTGGCCAATGGGGGCATGGGCATGGTCCCTGTAAATAAAATATTTTAAATACATTTGCAGGGGGTGTAGGCTGTGTCCAGGAGGACAGGCTGCTGCTGCTGCCTCTCTCCCCCGCTCAGCATACGGCACTGAGCAGTGTGTGCTGTGTGGGGAAGAGAGGCTGTGCTGCTGCAGCAGCCAACCCGCTCTACTCCCACTGCCTGGTTTCTACAGTGGGGGAGAGGGGCACAGGTCCCAGGCCCCTCCATCAGACCTGGGCCTGGGTAAAAAGTACCCCCCTCCACCCCCCCTTTCGATGGTGCTGGGTGCAAACAGTGGTATGGCGATTTTCCAGATTCTATGTATTAACACCCGATGACAGATAGTGTATTGGCTGAAATGTAATAGCCCTGTACGGTAAAGCCAGAGGCTTACCGCCTTTTTTTCACCTCCGGTAAATTATTGTGGCGGATTAAATTTCCTCCCTTAGGCTGCATTTCCATGAATACCGATTTAGTCCATAAATTGTCCCATCCTCTGCATATTGGTAATGAATGCACTTTAAGTGCCGCTGTCACTCCAGAATGTGTGTTCCCCAAGACATCCAGCTTTCAACATTTGCTACACTGTTGATTATCCTTAAATAATGGGTCATTCATTGTCAGAGTTAAGCAACTCTCTGATACGCTGACATCATACTAGCTCATGTTACACTCATTTCAACAGGGGCTGGTCCACAAAACAGATTGTAATTAATTGAGTGCATTATGGTGTGGATGATTTGCTTTCTGTTTTCGCCAAGAACCTATTGCAGATGTTCTGTTTTGGATAAATACCTATTCATTCATTTGCTTTAGCCCAAGAGCAAGCAGTTAAGAAAATGCATATATCCCATTTACTTGTCATGAGGTATTGCATTTACAGTGTAAAATACACTCATTACCTGCCATTTGTTTAATTTACACTGGGACTTATTTCTAGCAATGCCTCCTGTGTGTGCATCAAATGAAATTGCTTCCATTGGAGGTGGCGGCACAATTTGTAGCGAACGGAAGATTGCAACTATGAGATGAGAGCTATATGGCAGGGAAAGCACTGTGTAGTGCATGCATATGGACAGGGGCATGCTGATGTGTGTAACACAACTCTTAGTGGAGTATGTGTGTGTGCATTGTGTAAATAACCAATTAATCTGGTGTAAAGGGGCATACACACGGAGCGACTTTGTGCTCTTTTCTACGCAATCTGACTAGATAGCTCAGAAAGTAAGCACAGATCGTTCCATGTGTATGAACTCGAGCGATGGCGATGCGCGGTCCTGCACATTGCCATCACCCGCTGGTTAAGTCAGTGCATGCAGTCAAAATCTAGTCACATTGCTTAGAAAGTGACAGCAAATCTCTCTGTGTGTACAGAATGAGATTTCTCATTCTGATCCACTACCCGGCCTTCTTATTTTGCTTAGCACAAATTGCTGCATGCGTATATGCTCTCATTGGTAGATCTGGACACAGGGAAATAGCCTACCCTAAATAGCTTAGCACACATCTCTACGTGTGTATGCACCTTTAGGTTTAATTAGTCTGGTGGTTCTGGAGGGGTAGTTATTTTTTGAACCCATATTTGTCTTTTCCTTTGTAATTATCATTCTTAGTGGACTAATGTCTACATATCCGTATGTAGATTGGAAAATTCCACAGGAACTACTTAGACAATGACTTCCCACTAGACGTGCTTCCTTCTGATCATATAATGGATGGTACTTGTGTAGTTTCACGGCGCCAGTATGGCGCCGTGCGTCTGAGTCCCCTTGTGGGGCTCGCTTCGCTCGCCCACGCTGCGGGCTCGGTGGCTCGCTACGCTCGCCACGCTATTTAAAATCAACTCCATGCCAACATGGATAGTGGGGGTATGAACTATCCATGTTGGCATGGAGTTAAGTTACTTTTTTTGACATATTTCGTGGTGAGCGTAGAACCCGGAAGTAGCACGGCGCCATGCTGGCGCCGTGAAACTACACAAGTACCTAATGGACAGATACAGTAGTTCCTGAGGGGATGGTTGGGTGTTTTCTTCCCCCAAGACTGCCAGTCCTAGCTGCAATAGCAGAGAAGGCTTCTCACAGTAAGCTACTCCCCAGCTATAACAACAGCCTTACATGGCGTCTGGGGGGATGCAGCCAATGCAGTCCCTTGTAGCTGGCTGGCTGGCTTGTTAATTTGTGCAAATGCTTGGGATTGCGATCCACTGCTGGTCACAACTGCTATAACTTTCATCTAAGGGACCAGACTTTGCCATTTCCCTTGCACTCCAATTTCCTCTTACTATAAACCTATTGTATTACATCTACTGTATGAATGATATCTAGTTTTAGTTCTCCTGTTTTGGGGTCTCCCCATTTGTATGCCTTGATCAGAATGCAATTTGAATTGTAATTGTAATTACATTTCATTTGTCTATTGTCAGCGCTCTGAAATCAAAAGCTTGTAGGTGTACTGGGCACATCATGCGTTGTGACCAAACTATTATATCCTGCTCTGTGCAATTCTCATAATGATGATTTTGATGAAACCATCTTCGACAGGTTGAAATTTGTCTTAGGTTGCTATACTTTTGCTTTATTTTCTACTTTATTTTCTATTTTGCTACTTAGAATTAATGCACAGTATTCGAGATAATTTATTTCTATCACTGTAACCTTTTTCTTTTTCTTATTGATGTTGTTCCAAAAGACTATCATGATGACATCCCCTTCAACACAGTTGCATGTGAGCCTTTAGAAAGCTGACCTGTCTCGGTAACTGAAGTTCCTGCCAAAGTTGAATTAACAATCACCTGTGTTTCCTCTAGCAGCCAGGACAACCATAAGTACAGGCACCTGGGCAGTATAGCATATTTCCACATGCACTGAGCTATGTTGTGCTTCATTAATGCACAAAACCACACCAATGTGAAAATCTTTGCTTCCAAGATGTTTTATGTCTTTAAAGGCCCATACACACCTGGTGACTTTGGGGGTTATTTTGGTTCACTCTTTCTGACAAATTCCTTCTTCGATGGACAAAACCATGTGCACTGCAGGGGGGCAGATGTAAAATGTGCAAAGATAATTAGATTTGGGTGAGTTATTTTGTTTCTGTGCAGGGAAAATACAGACTGCTTTATTTTTACACTGCAATATAGATCTCAATTTGAAGTAAAACCCCACCCAAATCTAACTCTCTCTGCACAAGTAACATCTGCCCCACCTGCAGTGCACATGGTTTTGTCCCTCTAAGAAGGAATTTGTCAGACAGAGTGAACCAAAATAACCCCCTTTGAGCTGAAAGTCGCTCAAAACAGCAAGCTGTGTAGTGCATGCATATGGACAGGGGCATGCTGATGTGTGTAACACAACTCTTAGTGGAGTATGTGTGTGTGCATTGTGTAAATAACCAATTAATCTGGTGTAAAGGGGCATACACACGGAGCGACTTTGTGCTCTTTTCTACGCAATCTGACTAGATAGCTCAGAAAGTAAGCACAGATCGTTCCATGTGTATGAACTCGAGCGATGGCGATGCGCGGTCCTGCACATTGCCATCACCCGCTGGTTAAGTCAGTGCATGCAGTCAAAATCTAGTCACATTGCTTAGAAAGTGACAGCAAATCTCTCTGTGTGTACAGAATGAGATTTCTCATTCTGATCCACTACCCGGCCTTCTTATTTTGCTTAGCACAAATTGCTGCATGCGTGTATGCTCTCATTGGTAGATCTGGACACAGGGAAATAGCCTACCCTAAATAGCTTAGCACACATCTCTACGTGTGTATGCACCTTTAGGTTTAATTAGTCTGGTGGTTCTGGAGGGGTAGTTATTTTTTGAACCCATATTTGTCTTTTCCTTTGTAATTATCATTCTTAGTGGACTAATGTCTACATATCCGTATGTAGATTGGAAAATTCCACAGGAACTACTTAGACAATGACTTCCCACTAGACGTGCTTCCTTCTGATCATATAATGGATGGTACTTGTGTAGTTTCACGGCGCCAGTATGGCGCCGTGCGTCTGAGTCCCCTTGTGGGGCTCGCTTCGCTCGCCCACGCTGCGGGCTCGGTGGCTCGCTACGCTCGCCACGCTATTTAAAATCAACTCCATGCCAACATGGATAGTGGGGGTATGAACTATCCATGTTGGCATGGAGTTAAGTTACTTTTTTTGACATATTTCGTGGTGAGCGTAGAACCCGGAAGTAGCACGGCGCCATGCTGGCGCCGTGAAACTACACAAGTACCTAATGGACAGATACAGTAGTTCCTGAGGGGATGGTTGGGTGTTTTCTTCCCCCAAGACTGCCAGTCCTAGCTGCAATAGCTGAGAAGGCTTCTCACAGTAAGCTACTCCCCAGCTATAACAACAGCCTTACATGGCGTCTGGGGGGATGCAGCCAATGCAGTCCCTTGTAGCTGGCTGGCTGGCTTGTTAATTTGTGCAAATGCTTGGGATTGCGATCCACTGCTGGTCACAACTGCTATAACTTTCATCTAAGGGACCAGACTTTGCCATTTCCCTTGCACTCCAATTTCCTCTTACTATAAACCTATTGTATTACATCTACTGTATGAATGATATCTAGTTTTAGTTCTCCTGTTTTGGGGTCTCCCCATTTGTATGCCTTGATCAGAATGCAATTTGAATTGTAATTGTAATTACATTTCATTTGTCTATTGTCAGCGCTCTGAAATCAAAAGCTTGTAGGTGTACTGGGCACATCATGCGTTGTGACCAAACTATTATATCCTGCTCTGTGCAATTCTCATAATGATGATTTTGATGAAACCATCTTCGACAGGTTGAAATTTGTCTTAGGTTGCTATACTTTTGCTTTATTTTCTACTTTATTTTCTATTTTGCTACTTAGAATTAATGCACAGTATTCGAGATAATTTATTTCTATCACTGTAACCTTTTTCTTTTTCTTATTGATGTTGTTCCAAAAGACTATCATGATGACATCCCCTTCAACACAGTTGCATGTGAGCCTTTAGAAAGCTGACCTGTCTCGGTAACTGAAGTTCCTGCCAAAGTTGAATTAACAATCACCTGTGTTTCCTCTAGCAGCCAGGACAACCATAAGTACAGGCACCTGGGCAGTATAGCATATTTCCACATGCACTGAGCTATGTTGTGCTTCATTAATGCACAAAACCACACCAATGTGAAAATCTTTGCTTCCAAGATGTTTTATGTCTTTAAAGGCCCATACACACCTGGTGACTTTGGGGGTTATTTTGGTTCACTCTTTCTGACAAATTCCTTCTTCGATGGACAAAACCATGTGCACTGCAGGGGGGCAGATGTAAAATGTGCAAAGATAATTAGATTTGGGTGAGTTATTTTGTTTCTGTGCAGGGAAAATACAGACTGCTTTATTTTTACACTGCAATATAGATCTCAATTTGAAGTAAAACCCCACCCAAATCTAACTCTCTCTGCACAAGTAACATCTGCCCCACCTGCAGTGCACATGGTTTTGTCCCTCTAAGAAGGAATTTGTCAGACAGAGTGAACCAAAATAACCCCCTTTGAGCTGAAAGTCGCTCAAAACAGCAAGCTGTGTAGTGCATGCATATGGACAGGGGCATGCTGATGTGTGTAACACAACTCTTAGTGGAGTATGTGTGTGTGCATTGTGTAAATAACCAATTAATCTGGTGTAAAGGGGCATACACACGGAGCGACTTTGTGCTCTTTTCTACGCAATCTGACTAGATAGCTCAGAAAGTAAGCACAGATCGTTCCATGTGTATGAACTCGAGCGATGGCGATGCGCGGTCCTGCACATTGCCATCACCCGCTGGTTAAGTCAGTGCATGCAGTCAAAATCTAGTCACATTGCTTAGAAAGTGACAGCAAATCTCTCTGTGTGTACAGAATGAGATTTCTCATTCTGATCCACTACCCGGCCTTCTTATTTTGCTTAGCACAAATTGCTGCATGCGTGTATGCTCTCATTGGTAGATCTGGACACAGGGAAATAGCCTACCCTAAATAGCTTAGCACACATCTCTACGTGTGTATGCACCTTTAGGTTTAATTAGTCTGGTGGTTCTGGAGGGGTAGTTATTTTTTGAACCCATATTTGTCTTTTCCTTTGTAATTATCATTCTTAGTGGACTAATGTCTACATATCCGTATGTAGATTGGAAAATTCCACAGGAACTACTTAGACAATGACTTCCCACTAGACGTGCTTCCTTCTGATCATATAATGGATGGTACTTGTGTAGTTTCACGGCGCCAGTATGGCGCCGTGCGTCTGAGTCCCCTTGTGGGGCTCGCTTCGCTCGCCCACGCTGCGGGCTCGGTGGCTCGCTACGCTCGCCACGCTATTTAAAATCAACTCCATGCCAACATGGATAGTGGGGGTATGAACTATCCATGTTGGCATGGAGTTAAGTTACTTTTTTTGACATATTTCGTGGTGAGCGTAGAACCCGGAAGTAGCACGGCGCCATGCTGGCGCCGTGAAACTACACAAGTACCTAATGGACAGATACAGTAGTTCCTGAGGGGATGGTTGGGTGTTTTCTTCCCCCAAGACTGCCAGTCCTAGCTGCAATAGCTGAGAAGGCTTCTCACAGTAAGCTACTCCCCAGCTATAACAACAGCCTTACATGGCGTCTGGGGGGATGCAGCCAATGCAGTCCCTTGTAGCTGGCTGGCTGGCTTGTTAATTTGTGCAAATGCTTGGGATTGCGATCCACTGCTGGTCACAACTGCTATAACTTTCATCTAAGGGACCAGACTTTGCCATTTCCCTTGCACTCCAATTTCCTCTTACTATAAACCTATTGTATTACATCTACTGTATGAATGATATCTAGTTTTAGTTCTCCTGTTTTGGGGTCTCCCCATTTGTATGCCTTGATCAGAATGCAATTTGAATTGTAATTGTAATTACATTTCATTTGTCTATTGTCAGCGCTCTGAAATCAAAAGCTTGTAGGTGTACTGGGCACATCATGCGTTGTGACCAAACTATTATATCCTGCTCTGTGCAATTCTCATAATGATGATTTTGATGAAACCATCTTCGACAGGTTGAAATTTGTCTTAGGTTGCTATACTTTTGCTTTATTTTCTACTTTATTTTCTATTTTGCTACTTAGAATTAATGCACAGTATTCGAGATAATTTATTTCTATCACTGTAACCTTTTTCTTTTTCTTATTGATGTTGTTCCAAAAGACTATCATGATGACATCCCCTTCAACACAGTTGCATGTGAGCCTTTAGAAAGCTGACCTGTCTCGGTAACTGAAGTTCCTGCCAAAGTTGAATTAACAATCACCTGTGTTTCCTCTAGCAGCCAGGACAACCATAAGTACAGGCACCTGGGCAGTATAGCATATTTCCACATGCACTGAGCTATGTTGTGCTTCATTAATGCACAAAACCACACCAATGTGAAAATCTTTGCTTCCAAGATGTTTTATGTCTTTAAAGGCCCATACACACCTGGTGACTTTGGGGGTTATTTTGGTTCACTCTTTCTGACAAATTCCTTCTTCGATGGACAAAACCATGTGCACTGCAGGGGGGCAGATGTAAAATGTGCAAAGATAATTAGATTTGGGTGAGTTATTTTGTTTCTGTGCAGGGAAAATACAGACTGCTTTATTTTTACACTGCAATATAGATCTCAATTTGAAGTAAAACCCCACCCAAATCTAACTCTCTCTGCACAAGTAACATCTGCCCCACCTGCAGTGCACATGGTTTTGTCCCTCTAAGAAGGAATTTGTCAGACAGAGTGAACCAAAATAACCCCCTTTGAGCTGAAAGTCGCTCAAAACAGCAAGTTTGAGCAGCTTTCAGCTCAAAGCCGCCCAGTGTGTATGCCCCGGCGGTGAGCGCTGCTGCGCGCTCCCGCATCATCACCGGGAAAGCTGTTCATCTGCTGCTATGAGATGAGCGGCTTTGAGGTCGGCTTTGCATAGCACTGTGCTGTACAAAGCCGTCCTCTCCCCGCTGACAGAGCCGGGCAGGGGGAAAGCCGCTTAGTGTGTATGCATTGAGCGGCTTCCCACAGCGATGATAGCGATCATCGCTGTCCATACACGCTGGGCATAGTCTCTCAGTGTATATGGACCTCAAGTTACCAAGATGTTTACTTATTTATTTTCTACTATCTGTATTTTCCACAGTATACAAAAGTATCTGTGTGCAAAATGCTATGTTTTCGTATGCAGGTAATGTGGCAGTCACACACTAAATATAGGTACTGTATATCATTTTAATCCGCAGAAGCTGCTTGTGTCTCATGTCCCCCCGTTTTGCAAAGAAGATGCATGTTAATGATAAAGTGGTAAAAAATATGCCTGGAGCTACAGAGTCTAGCACCATGGCATGGTTGACTAGAAGGGTTGTTTAATTTTAAAGGACGCTAGATGTATGTTAAAAGCTTAATGCTGATCCTTGCCTCTACGGTGCACTGGTGGCCCCTAGATAGCGCCCGATTGAGCACTGTTCAGGAGCGCACACACCATTCAACATAACAGAGCCCCAATTCCAGCAGCTCTCTCTCATTTTGACGGGCTGGTGACTTGTCACAGAATAATAGTATAGGATATGGAAACATGCACAGAAGTTTTCATGCTACTGTGTTTCTATTTATATGCATGTGTGTGATACCAGAAATATATTTGTGTAAAAATATAAAAATTCAGCAAAATAATTTTATTATGTTTTGAATTTTAGAGCAAAGTTCTAATTCTGTAGCTCCGGGGATGTGCTAATTTAAATGCAAAACAATTACTTACTGTTTAAAATGTCTTATCCAAATGTAAATCAGCCCCTGGGCTCTGGCTCACATAATGCATGGATGCTCTGTTCAAACTCCATACATATTTGACTGCCCTTTCCCCAAATAGCACTCAGCTTTTTATTCACTGACGTCTTCTGTTGCTAAAAGACCATTCTCCTGCTGGATGTTGTGCAGAGGTGATAATATAAAATGCATCCAGAGATCCTCTGTCTTCTGCATAGCCTATTTGAGAATAGTAAAAGGGAAGTACATCTTTATTGGTTCTAGAAGCACTTGTGGATTGTTTTCTATTTAGAAGAATATAATTAGCCACTTTCTTTAATTATTTTATTAGTATATTCCCCGATCAGATGATCCCTTATACACAATGAGGGTATATCATTCTTTTTTCCAAATGTTGGAACATTTCGGACAATTTGACCGTGAGTATTCAATTTTCCGACGGTCGGAAAGCCCGTGGATCGGTGAAAATGGCCGTGGATTGGCGAAAACTGACAGATTCAACATTTGACAGTACAGCCTTTGACGACGATGCAGTTTCGACTGTTTAAAAGTCGAATCTGCATGGGCTTCAATGTGGCTGAAAACAGCCGCATTGAATAGCTGTGTGTTGATATTTCCAACTGTGAGAAATATTGGCACAAATGGAATACCCCGCAATGTAGTAATTGTCAAATATGTAATCTTAAGTTTTAAAGATCGGTTCCTATACATGTATGGGTCTGGCATTGTCCCAATTTATCATTATCAACAAATTGAACAGTACAGTTTTTACTGTTTTGTAATACCCTGTAGTAGTTTGTATTATTTAGGCTTTGCAAGGTAATGGGTAGAAAAGTAAATAGTTAAAAATATAATTATAAAATAATGGTCTTTCTTAAATGGGTGAAAATTCTTATGTGAGACCTTTGGCATAACTAGGTGTTAGAATGGGGGGGGGGGGTTCTTGTGGAAATCTACTGTGGGCTGACCCCACTCCTATCTCTCTCTTCTCTCTCCTCTCTCTCTCCTCTCTCTCTATCTATCTATCTATCTCTCTTTCTCTCTCTCTCTCTTTCTTTTTTCTCTCTCTCTCTTTCTCTCTCTCTCTCTTTCTCTCTCTCTCTCTCTATCTATCTATCTATCAAACAGAGGGAGCTATATCTATGTGAAATTGCTGGTGTGGCAGGTAGTCCAGCTCAATGCTCAGAGGGGTGCTGGACAGTTTCCCGACATCGGGTCCCGACAGTCCAAACTCGACACTCGGGGCCCCGACGGTCACTGGTTATTCTCCCTCGTGGGGGTCCACGACCCCCATAGAGGGAAAATAGAATAGGTGGCAAGCGTAGCGAACCACGGTGCCCGCAGCGTGGCTCGCACAGTGAGCCTGCAAGGGGCTTTGTTGCGCTTTCCCCGCTGTCTGTGTCCGGCCAGTCGGGATCCTGGCATCGGGCTAATGACTGTCGGGATCATATACCACACCCTTTAGGAGAACCAGCATGAAATTATATTTTTGCTCCCCCAGCCTGTATAAATTGATGTATCTATGGGTACAGGATATGTAGCACAGGTGGGCCCTTACACCTGCAGCAGAATAATTGGCTGGCACAAGTATTCGTTGGACCTGCTGTGTTTAATGCCTGTATATAACCTATTTTCAATATGGTCCGGTGAAATGAAAATGTAATAGGAGGACTGACTAATATACTAAATAAAATGATTTTACCTGTTGATCCCACCCCCTTCAAGTAGAGGTACAGTGCCTACCTTGGAACCATTAACTAAATATGGATGTATCCTGAAACACTGCATTCCTCCTGGTGCCCCTGGAGCTATGTAATGTAGATTTTAGCTGTAATGAGGCGGTAACAAGGGGGTGCAAGGAGGGCTCCCCTGATTTCATCTATCAGGTATCCATTCCCTGTGGAAAGATGTTAATGGTGAAGTTCTTTAAAATGGGGAGATTATGGCATCAGCATACACAAGGATGTAGCCTTCCAATTCACTTTATGACTCAGTGGTGTAAAACATTTCTAATGATTAATTGGGTACATTATCCCACAGTGTGACTGCATGTAAGCAATGAATGGACAGAACATATGGCTATGAAATATGACACATTCCTTGCTCTACCACGATAGACTGAAAGAACAATGCAAAGTGGCTAACGGTTTCCAATTTCCTGTCCCAGGTTTAACAGATTGTCCATATTTTCAGTTTTGCTGAACTGTACATTAAAGTGCACCTTTTTTTTTTTCTGTGTGTCACAAGCAATTCTTACCATCTGTTCTTAAGTTCTGGGAGTAAAAAGTTAACGTTTATATAAGAGATGTGCATAATGATCGCTCTTAGTAAACATAAAGTGGTGCTGAAAGTTCTACTGAGACAGTATCACGAGCTGTGAGCTTTAATGCACTGGCTCCGCAGCGAATTGTGTCCCTGGAAGTGGATTTAAATGCTGGCAACTATGACAATGACCCCCAGTTAAGAGTGATCATAAATGACAGCATTATGCTTGCACTTTGTAACTAAGAAATAGCTTTGGAACACTCTTACATAGAAGTATAAAAGCTTTATTCAAGAGGAGATCTACAATACATTTATTATTTCTGAAATAAGTTATATTGCACTGTAATGTATATTAAAACTGCATTCCTCTTCATGAAGTACAGTGTAACCTTATAAAATTGGTATCCGGACTGATCGTAGACTGACTCATGATAGACAGTCATATGGTCGACCACTAATGATAAACAGTCACAAGGTGGACAGGGTCTAAAGGTCGACATGAAAAAGTTAGACGTGCATTTTTTTACAAAATTTTCAGCCGACATGTACCGACAGGTGGTATTTCATGCCCTACCATCCAATAGGGTGTGATGGGAGAATAAAATATGCTCGAAGCATGGTGAGCGGATGCGGTACAGTTAGACCTAGGTCTGGGTCAACCTATGTCATCATAGACACCCTAAAACCAATAAAAAAGCACGTCGACCTTTTGGCCATGTTGACCTTTTGGCCATGTTGACCTTTTGGCCATGTTGACCTTTTGGCCATGTTGACCTTTTGGCCATGTCGACCTTTTGGCCATGTCGACCTTTTGGCCCTGCCCACCTTTTGGCCCTGCCCACCTTTTGGCCCTGCCGATCTTTAGACCCTGCCGACCTTTTGACCTTGTCAACCTTGTGACTGCCGACCATTAGTGGTTGACCATATGACTGTCTATCATGAGTCAGTCTATGTTTTATACCATAACCATAAAATCTTCCTATATTTCATGTTTGCTACTTTTTGCCAGAATTTTTTTTTTTTCATGATTTTATGCCATTCACATCTGGGTTGATGTGCCAGATGTGGTGTGAATACCACCATGATATCTTGCTGCCCTCATTACCAGCTATTATGGCACACTATCTTGTCCAGTTTTCCTATTCTGCTTCATGGGGTTCTAGGGAAAATGAGTAAGATACAGCTCACAAAGTGCCTTTGCCTCATTGTTCTGGAGTTATGGTGTGTACACACGGTTGATTAGGCTTGCTATTCAATCCTGATGCGATCAGATCGCATCGGGATCGTATCGCACAGCAAGCCACCCGACATACATGCGATTTGGACGATATAGTGCAGATCTGCACTTTAGAGCCATTGATGCCCTGTCTATCTGGGTTTCCATTTGTGCTGCCACGGGAGCGTGCATCGGGAGCGCGCATCGGGATTGCAAGGTAAAAAACCTGTACGATCTGCATGCGATCCTGTTGCGATTTTGTCCATATAGTATACAATGCAGACTGTACCCGTGTGTACACACCATTACTCTGTTTCCATCACATTGAATTAAAATCCTTAGCATTTAATCACATCTGCATATAAACAAGGACTTGTGTGCATACAGATATGGAATAATTATATACAATGAAGGGTTTAGTAAGGGGGAGAGGGCCCAGTAAGTAACCTGTCCAATATAACAATGCACGCTATACGGTCCCTATCCTCCATGTCTGCATTCTCTGCGCACTAGGGAAGTTTGGAACGCCAAAGGTATCCTTCATGTTTTAAGAAGGGATCAAGTGCTGGAGAGACTAAATATATAAGTCAAGATGGATCTCTCTCTCTCTCTCTCTCTCTGTCTCTCTCTCGTATCATAAATGATGTTTATTTCAAGTAAGCAATGACACAAGTCCTTGCAGAATAAAATAGTATTCGATGTCAAAGGCGCAGCAGCTCTGTGCCATGTACATGGAAAACAAACAGCCCTGTCTGTTAATAAAAATGCATAGCTCAAAAACTTACAAGATGGCACAGAGATACAGCAATGTAGTGATGGACCAGGGGCTGGCAGTCCAGTGGCATGCAATAGGTGTGTGCGTGCTCGAGAAGGGGGTGTGCCGGATGGCCATTCCGGCCCTGCAGCAATGTGTTTGGTTAATGCTGGACAAGATCAAGCCAATCAAGTAAAAGGAACTAAAGGTGGACAAGACATGAGTGTATAGATCCACAATCGCTGTAGGAGAGTTCTGTTGTTACTATATCTGAGCATATGCTAGGCGAAGGGAACAGCAGAGTCTGGCTGCACACAGCAGTCTTGAAAACCTGTTTCAATTTACTAAATTGCTACAGTTATCATATTTTTTATTTTCCCCATTTTATTTGAGTGCTCTAGTCACGGAAAACCCAGAGGGAATATTCATTGTGCAGGTGTTGAGAGAGGGCTGGGAAATCCTTAGCTGATAGGACAATTGGCCTCTTTTTGAAGTGTCAGAACAATTGTGTAATTAGCTTTCGGCAGACACGTACGTTCTTATGGATACTGTCTGTTTGATGTTCTATTTCTGTATCGTGCTGCTGGAAAACAGGGATACTGGTCTTTCATGTCTGTTCTGGATTAGCTATCTACTTACTAATGCTGTTTTAGGATTTACCTACACAAATTTGGTATCTTTGTAATGTAGGGAATACACAATACACACTCCAAATATGTTCCGGGGGGGCTTTGTTGTGCTGCAGTCCCCACTCTTTCTTCCAAGCTGTGAGATATATAGCGAATGACAGTGTAATGTTGTAAAGATGATCATGGCCTCATGGCTTGGATCAGGAGGACTCTATGCTTGAGGACTGCAAACATCAGGCTAAACAGCTGTCCTTGACTGACTCTTATAGAAAGCTCTATCTTCTTAGATCTCCACCAGAGAAGAGCCATCATCAGGGTAGGTTTCTGCTTTATCCATCTACATCAGGCATCAGAATCACTTTATTGGCCATGTATACTCTCGTATACTAGAACTTATTTTGTGGATACAGTGCAGCTTCAAGCATGGTACAAGAGGCATAACAGGACATACATACATTGCATCAGTTGCGCATACAAATGTCAATTCACGTGTTATGATTTGACATGTCCAAACTATGGTCCTCCAGCTGTTGTGAAACTACAAGTCTCATCATGCCTTGCCACAGTTTTGCTATTAGGGAATGCTAAAACTATGGCAAGGCATGCTGCAATGTGTAACAGCTGGAGGGCCACAGTTTGGACATGCCTGATCCACATGTTATCCACATTGAGGTTTGCCCATAACATAGGAAGTCCCATGTAGGTGCATCAGCTAATTTGTGAAGTTTCCATGGAGACAACTACTGCAAATGTGCTCCATTTAGCCTTATTGAAAATAAAATCATAAAAAATGCAAGTCCCAGTGTATAAATGTTGTTTGCAGCCGTTTTGGCACTGATACACCAGATTTTGAGCAATTTGCAAGTTTGTCCATGTGAAAAGAAGTGCCCGCATGGGTGCAAGGTTTAGCGGAGATAAAATGAGAGTTAGATGCTTATTGTTCCTTTCTGCTTGCAGCTAATGATCATTGGAGATACATTGGGAGATCAGGAAAATTAAATATATTAAAAATGTCCTATTTTCTGATCCCAGTCAGGATAAGAAGATATGGATGTTGAAATGTGTTTAATATTCCCAAACCCCAACCCAGCTGTCGGGGGATCTGCCAACTGCCCAAATACAACTTGCTCTATCAAATTTTCACATGGGGTGTACAAGACAAAGTAAACGAGCTGGCACCTAAAATATGGGCATTTGTACAAATAGAAATAAAACAAAACCACAAAATATAGTGCATTTTCTCGGATTTTCATGGTGCTTAATCTAAAAAAGAATGCATTAATCTCATTTTACTGATATAACTTTTTTTAACCTATGGTTTCTGGTATTGTAATTGCGTTTTAGAAAGTGCAAATATATATCTTAGTACAGTATGACAACTAATCTAATAGGTCATCAAATGTGGAGCACTGAAATGTATTTTAACAGGTTGTACAAATTTATTTTGCTATATTTAAAATATGATGTAGGCTTTAAGGTAGACCTGTCCACTAGTAAATTTGCTTCCTATGGAACTGGTTCAGTCTCCAAATCCCACGAGGGGGGTAATGGGAGGGGATACATAACTATTGCAATTCGTTTTTTGGGGCTGATTCAGATTGAATTGCTTCTGTGCGAATTCGGTAGGCTGATGATGATCGAATGACTGATCATGCTTACTTATCGTAGCACGCATGCGCAAACCCAAGCAGCATCAAAATCCAGCATCTATTCTGATCACTAGCCATTCACAAGTTGATTGACAGGAAACCTCCGTTTGTGAGTGTTGCCCTGCCATTTTCTGGGAGTATCAGGGGTTCCCAAGTGTCTTTAGGGAGGGTCTGTGACGTCTGCTCTGGCCACGATCAGCCCGTTTCTATCGCACAGAGTACGTACCGAGATATGCGCAGACTGGAAAAATCATTCCATGGCAAGTAAGTTGCAAATGGATTTTCAGCTGTCCGCCAAGCGGCGTGATTACAAGGCATGCACATCTGATGTATCATCATCATAATCATCACTTGATTCTTTCAGTACCAGGGCTGTGCTATAATTGGGTTCATTCAATTATTTTGAAACATGTAGTATTTAACTGTATTGTCCATTGAGTGTACAGTATATTGAATTGTAGTAGAAGGTCAGCAAATTTGGTGTTTATAAATTAAACAAACAACTCCTGTAACCTAATTAGTAATAAGTACAAATATTGTTCCCTACTTGTTGACACCTACTAAGAAAAAATATTCATGCATGGCTTTACTGATGTGTGTAGTTTTCCTGAGTCACCTATAAAGTATTCAATATGCTACGTAACTGGCTTAGTTATTACAGGTATAAAATATATGCCTAGAAGATATTCAGTATTTAATTGCTGACTATTTTTTGTTGCCTCTGGCTTTCCAGCTGCGTTAAACTGTAGCCTCCAGCAAGATGTGCCTGTAAAATGTGGCTTTAAAGCCGTAGCAACACCTAACCGCTGACTTTTCCTCTCCTGCTCCTTCTTACGTTTCTGTAAAGTAGAACCAATTTAAAATAGGTGGGAAGGGGTCGAGAGATTGGTGTGGTTGAGAGGAGCAATCAGGAGTAGGCATCCTCAAAGGTCATTGGACAAGTCACAGTTTTAAGGGAAAAGGCACAAAATGTCTCCTTCCAAAGTTAGTAAATTATAGGACATTTTTTTTTATAAATCTTTTCATTATTGAAGCATAGTCAAAAAGAATACAGTAAAAGTATAATCTCTGTATACAAAATAGAATATACAAATATTACACTAAATATACAATAAAATAGAATAAGTTCCAATATATACTGTACAATAATGACATTCAATACAAATAATCCTTGTTCTGTAATACCCAACATTGCCCATTCAGGAGTTAGGGGTAGGCAATTTACTAAATACTGAATCATGTATAGCCAAACTTGGACCCCAAATCCTCTAATAATTGGGCAGTCCCATAGGCAGTGGTACAGTTCAGCTCTTTGGGAACCACACCTAAGGCAGGAATGTTCTGGTAGCGTTCTTATGAGATATCGACAATGGGGGGATAAATAATCTAGTGAAGTAGGTCTCGGCTATGGTACAGAAATACACAGTAAGTAACTAGGTTTATTTTCCTCAACCCTTCATTCAACAAACAAAGTCTAAATCCCTGATGACTTTCTGGTGTTGCCCGTATCTCTTCCATAGTCATGTACATATCTATTCTATCAAACCACTCCTTCACAGTAGGCGGGGCAGTGTACCAGCAACAAACCGGGATAACCGCTTTTGCGACACAATTGAGGAACTTTAGTAGGGATTGTCTGTAGGTGGTCAAGGAGCCTGCCACCAAATTAAGAAGCCAGAAAACCACTCCAAAGGAACTTCAGGGCCCGCAATCAACCTAGAGAGGGACCAAATATGTAATAAGGAACCCGATTCGGGGGGAGGGGCTTGGCTTAGTATGGTGTAGGCAGCACGCCAACACAGCTCCCACTAAGGATCCGTTTATTTCCCCATTCTGAGCTGTCTGAACTAGGATGCATAAGAAATAAAATGCATACCATCCGCTGAAATTAATGGAGTTGTGACCCAGAGCTGAAGTGTAGACTGGGAGCGCGAGGAACGCTGTGAGACACGTGTAGAGAGATCCGGAAGTGCCTGTGCAGGTCTGCCTCGCGGAGGAGAATCGGTGCTCGATTAGCGGTGCCTGTGGGAGACGCGTCTGAGAGGAAACCCTGCTGGAGTGCTGGGCGGGCGATTGCTGCCGGAGTTCACGCCGGTGAGAACAGTTTGGCCCAGGGGATCGCCTGGAGCCGCTCAAGCCCCAGGGAGTGTGGAGAGCGGTATCAACGCCCGTGATAGAGGCGGCGGGGCCACCAGAGACCGGGCCTGTACTGTGGCAGAGTCGGACCCGGAGACCGGTGGATCCCAGGTAGAGTGGAGAGGCGGGGGTCCCGGTCAATATCGGCGGTGCTGGTGAGTGTGGGGAGAGTGGTGACGTGAAGAGACATTGCTGTTTGATCCTTATTTGCCTCCGGGTTCGTTCGGTGGCAGAGAACGAGCACGGGGTCATTTGGGACTGTTGTTTGGTGATAAGGAGAAGTCCCACTATGGTGGCAGGGGTACACCTGACATTTAAAACAAGCAAGTGAGCTATATAACATTAAAAGTCAAGGCCCCGTTGGTGTACAGTTGGACTTGTGATTCCAGATCTGTTTATCAGATAAATATCCTTGCTCAGCAAAATGGGGAAGACTGGAAATACTTCTGCTGCAGCTCAGCGGCTGGAGAGATATGCAAGAAATGCTCAGTCCCCTGCTCCCCCACAAGTGCAAGAAATACCACCACCCTCCCCTAATACCACAATAGTAGAAAAAGGCACTGAAGATGTGACACATTCAACACAGCAAATACTACAGGCTATCGGTACATCTGAACACCGAGTCACAGAAAAAATAGGCCATGTGCAGGCAGAGATCTCATTGATTAGACATGATATGCAAAAACTCACTGAAAGAGTTAAAAATACGGAACAACGTGTCTCGGATGTGGAGGACATTGTAAACCCGTTAAAACTCACGGTATCAGACTTAACGTCACAAATGATAGCAGTTAAATCCAAACTTTCCGACATGGAAGGGCGATTAAGAAGGAACAATGTCCGGTTTGTGGGCATACCTGAGAGAGCAGAGGGCACATGCCCAGAAAAATTTGTAGAGGAATGGTTAGTGAAGATATTCGGCAGAGACAAATTCAGTCCCCATTATACGGTGGAACGTGCACACCGACTTCCAAATAAAGAACCACCACCTGGGGCACCACCCCGTACTCTCATAGTCCGTTTTTTGCATTTTAGGGACAGAGACTCAGTTCTACGAATGGCACGGATGCAAGGGCCCATGATGTATGAAACCAATACTGTAGCAGCCTTCCCAGATTTTGCAACAGATATACAAAAATCAAGGGCACAATTCGCACAAGTTAAGAAAAAATTGCGAGAGAGGCATATACAGTACTCTATGGTTTTCCCAGCACGCCTACGGGTGATATATGAAGACACTACCTTTTTTTTCTCTACACCTAATGAGGCCGAAATTTGGGTTGGGAAAAAACCTCTCTGAAAGAAACAGCGTTGGATACATGTCTTTCTTCTTTTTCTTTTTTCTCTAAATTCCTTTTTTCCTTTTTAATTTTTTTTGTTTTTTCTTTCCCATATATATGTCCTCTAAATGGGAATGGAGTGTTTAGAGGAATATAAATGCAGAATATAAAGGAATTAATGATGTAATGTATATGCTCTGCTCTGCTTATTAGGGTGTTATGAAAGAAATAATATCCTGGTACCCTAGTTTGGGTGGCATAAGTAAAAGTGGGAGATTAGTACTAGGAAATAGCTATTGGGGTTCTGAATAGATTTCTAATACTCCCTCTTTTAGATAAGGGTTAAGTTCAAGGGGCAACTAAGGTATAGGCATGTCTACAATTTTTGATAGGTATGCAGGGTGGGGGAGGGAGGGCACAGGGGATGCGTATGGTATTTATGTGTATGATGTTGTCTTTTTGTTTTTTTGGCTTTTTTGTTTTTATTCTCTTGAAGAAATAATGTATGGCTATTACATAAAGAATATTGGATGTATAAATCAAAGTATACGTAAGATAGTGCAATATAAGTGGAGATTGTATCTTTACTATTTGGCTCTACCTGTAATAAGAAAAAAGGGGGAGAATCCTATAAACCCCTTATTTGATCTTGATGTAAAGATAAGATGGGAGAACTATTTTATTATGTATTGTATTTGTGGTGGATATGACGGATAAAGTAGAGGGAACACGCATATTGGCGTGGAATACACGAGGGCTAAATGACAAGGTTAAGAGAGCATTAGTGCTCTCACAGGTAAAATCTTATAAAGCTGACATAATATGTCTATCAGAAACCCATTTAACAGGAGGGAAAGTCTTAGCCCTGAAAAAACCGTGGATAGGATGGATGTATCATTCTACTTTTTCACAGAACTCTAGAGGAGTTTCACTATTAATTAAAAAATCAGTTAGATTCCAATTGGAACACAGCCAAATAGATGAATATGGACGTTTTGTATTTATTAGAGCATATGTAAACTCCATCTTATTGAATATCCTTGCGGTATATGTACCACCACCATATAATAATGATGTCTTAAAACAAGTAGTAACATTTATGGCACTATCACCAGATACTCCTACGATATGTGTAGGGGACTATAATAATGTAATGGACCTGATTTTAGATAGGTGGCGGGTAGTACCACAAAGTAGTCCCTTAACGTCATCTCCATCTTCCTTTTTCAATCTGGTATCAGAGATAGGCCTAATTGATGCGTGGAGACTTCGCTTTCCAAGGAAAGCACAGTACTCCTGTTTTTCTGCCACACATAGTACTTTCTCGCGCATCGACATGGCTCTTATCTCCCCAGAATTATTACCAATGGTAACATCTATTGGATATTTGTCTAGAGGAATTTCTGATCATTCCCCTTTATTGATGGTTCTTGATACATTAATACCCCAAGGGGAAAGATACTGGAAACTGAATCCATTCTGGATAACACTGATGGGTGAAGGTACAGAGTTAACTAGGGAGTGGTCGGAGTTTCAGATGAATAACAATACATGTCTTTCAAATTCAGTAAAACATGATGCGTTTAAAGCTGTTATAAGGGGTTCTTTGATAAAGAGAGTAACTGATATAAAAAAAAATGGACATAAACAGGAGAAGGAGTTGGAACATAGGTGTAACCAATTAGAGGCACAATATTTGATCTCTAAATCTCCAACAGATTACAACCTCTGGGAAGGAGCTAGACAGAAATGGACTGGTTATCTATTAGATAAGTCTAAGAGGAGATTATTATTTGTAAAACATAATATGTATTCACAATCAGATATGGGAGGGGGATATTTAGCTTTCCTAGCACGAGATGAAAAAAATAGTGCCACTATCTCCAAGATACAAGATGAAGAGGGGAAAATTAAATATTCAAGTTCAGACATTGCGGAGGTCTTTTCTAAATATTATAAATCCTTATATTCCTCAAAGAGTTCGTACAGAAATGAGCAATTAGACGAATATTTTGAATCAATACAAGTACCAGGACTATCACAAGAGGTGATTGAGTATTTGGATTCTCCCATCACCTTGGAAGAAATTGAAGTAGCTATCCAGTCCTTTCCTAATAAAAAAGCTCCGGGATCTGATGGTATACCAATAGAACTTTATAAAAAATTCAAAGATGATTTTGCTCCCTATCTGTTGGAAATATTCAACAAATCAGTGGAGAGTGGTGTATTACCACCATCAATGTCAGAGGCGGTCATAGTTGTTATCCTTAAACCAGGAAAGGATCCAACTATGCCTGACTCATATAGGCCTATTTCGCTATTGACCTCAGATGTTAAAATTCTGGCCAAAATATTAGCTATTAGGTTAAATTCTGTAATTACATCGGTCATACATGGAGACCAAACCGGCTTCATGCCAGGTAGAAATACAACCTGTAATCTCCGAAGATTATTCTGCCATTTGCAAATGGGAGGAAAAGCTGGGTCGGAAGCCGTGGTGGTATCGTTAGATGCCGCCAAGGCTTTCGACTCAGTGGAGTGGAGATATCTTTGGAGAGTATTAGAAAAATTTTCTTTTGGCCCACGATATATAAAGTGGATTCAATTACTATATTCTGCCCCTGTAGCGCGAATCTCAGTTAACGGGTATATAACCAAACCATTTTGTCTGGGGAGAGGGACACGCCAGGGTTGCCCTTTATCACCGGCACTATTCGCTCTGGCGATTGAACCATTAGCTTGTCTTTTGAGGAGGTCGCCAGAAATGGTAGGCTGCAGAATCGGTAATATTACAGATATAATTGCATTATATGCAGACGATATATTACTGTTTCTGCAAGAAACAATTAGATCAATACCAGCCATGTTGCAAATAATTAATGCCTTTGGGAAGTTTTCCGGGATATGTATAAATTGGTCTAAATCTAATATTATGCCAATATCTGGGGTCCTTCCCCAAATTATAGATCCCCAATACCCTCTACAGTGGACTCTAAAATTTAGGTATTTAGGGGTATGGGTCACTCCAAACCCATTAGAGTATGTGGTACAAAATATAGTGCCTATAACGGAAGAATTTAAGCGTAAAGCACATATATGGAAGAAATTGCCCCTAACAGTTATTGGACGTATCAATTTAATCAAAATGATAATACAGCCTAAATATTTATATCTGTTGCAGCATTCACCTGTATATATACAAAAGAAAATATTTACTACAATAGACAGTATTATATCTTCTTTTATTTGGGGAAATGGAACATCAAGAATAGCGTTGAAAGCTCTAAAAAAATCTAAAAAGGAGGGTGGGGTTGGACTCCCTAATATGCAGATATATTATTTGGCCACACAGTTAGTACATATATCAGAATGGTTGCAGGGAAAAGGCGGAGACACTTTTTCAGAATTTTATTATATACATAGAGGACAACCAATAGAACCCTTACAATTTTTGTTATCTGATAATTCAATCTCAGGGGTACCGCCACTGTTGAGGCAGAGTAAGCTTGTATGGAGGAGGGTACACAATATAAGTAACTGGAATGAAATTGATGAAGATCAGTCACTATGGTACAATGCGACATTTAAGGAATTAATTCCCCTCTCTAGGGATAATATTTGGAGAGGAGTAGGAATAAGTACAATAAAACAGATATATGAAGATGGGATATTTAAAACATTTGAACAAATTAGAAGAGATTTTAATGTACCAAATGTAATGTTCTTTAGATATTTACAATTGAGGCATGGGATAGCTACACAATTTGGGGGATTAACTTTGGATATATGTGGATCACCTATAAAGATACTGGTATATAAGTTGGGAAAAGCCAAGCAGATATCAAAAGTATATGCCATGTTGAATAGTCATATAAACTCGCAAATATTTGACCCCCTAAAAAATAAATGGGAACAAAATCTGGGAAATATAACTGAGGGACAGTGGACACAAATATTAGGCTCAACGGGGCTGACAACCCCATGTATAAGATATCAGCAAATATATCTATATGTAATGCATAGAGTATATCATTCACCAGTATCTTTATATAAGGCTCATTTACGTTCCAATACAGTTTGTCCTAAATGTGGAGTAGAGGGTGCAGATTTTTGGCACTTAATATGGAGTTGTCCACAGATATTTAAATTCTGGGAATATGTATGGAGGGACATTGTAGGAACTGAATCTACTCTCCCAGAAATGATATCCCCACAAATTTGTTTGTTTGGATTAGATCTTGGAGAGACGCATTCAGCCATCATATATCAGTATGTACTATGCCTTACTACATTGGCAAAAGTTTTGATTGCAAGAAAATGGTTAGCAACTGAGATACCAAATATTAGCCACTGGAGAGCACTGGTGAATGAGACTATGAGACATGAGAAATTTACATATAAAACCAGAGGATCAATTACTATTTATCATAAGAAATGGGATAGATGGAATTTATCATAGTAGAAACTGTAAACAGAACATAAATAAAATAAAAAGAAATGATAGACCAAGAATTAATATATATACATATATTCATATTAATGTTGGTATATTGATATAAGATAGAAATATGCTAAACGGGAGAGAGATAAAACAAACATGGAAAATAATTAGAGAGAATGGTGAATTAACAATAATACTTTAATATGAAGAGTGAAGCCATACATAAACGTAGGGAGGAAAAAAAAAGTCTGCAATGTAAATTTTTTTTTTTTTTTTTTTTTTTGTCTGTTTGTTAGTTGTTATATGTAGAATATAGAGATATGTTTTTCACATGGAAACATGTGGAATTTGTGGGCATATATATCAAGGGAGTAGAATCGAGAGGGAGAAAGGAAAGGTAGAAGAAGTAAATGTGAAAATAACAGGAGATGCAGAACAGGGAAAAAAAAAAAAATATATAAAAGGGGGGGTAGAGGGTGGGGGGAGATGACTGTGCCTCATTATGGCTTTGGGTTTTTTAATTATATAAGATAATTAGAATAATAATCACATCACATAGTAAAACACTATTAAAACATAAATTTCAAAACACACAGAATATAAGCACTTATTAGATAACACATAAGGATTTAAATAAAATTACAAATATAGTACACAGTAACATAATACACGAACACAAAGTTCACAAATATAAACACATATAATATTATTTATAGGGGAAAGGAGGGGAGGGAAAGATGGGGGATGTATAGAGGTTAATGTAAGGAATATAAGATATAAATAAAGGAAGAGGGGGGGAGGGACATAGGGACAAGGGGAGGAAAAGCAATAAGGGGCACTTCAACCCCACACCCAAATAAACCAACAAAATAAAAATTCGACCCAATGTTATAGCATCTCCTGATATTTATTTATGGAAAAATGTATGTTGTACAGGCATGTACATAAAACATGACTGGAATATGTATATATATAAATGATATCCAAGAAGAATTGGAAAATTTGTGTATAAAACAAAATGTCTGTAACCCATATGAAAATATATGTCCAAATGTAAAAGAACGTGATAAAGATGTATGAAAGATATGCGAAAGGAAATGAAAAATGGAAAAAACAATAAAGAATTTAAAAAAAAAAAAAAATAAGGAACCCGATTCATTGCTACATGTGTCCAGCACACCCGAGAACATTTTAGCAAGTGTCAAGGGGCATCTGTACCAGTGTGATAGAACCTTGAACTGAATAACTAATCAAGCTAACAAAAGTGGCCTGGAAACTTTTTTCCCAGTCCTCTGTTAAGTCAAGGTGCAAGTCCTGTCCCCCGACCAAGAGTGAGCCGATACATTCACCCGCCATGGATTTAGAGAAATTAATTTTGAAGTTGGACAGGGAACTAAAACTACAAAATGTGGACATCAGGTTGGGGAGCGAGATGATCGGGTTCGATAGGATAACCAAGACAGATGGTGTAATGGTTAGCATTACTGCCTCACAGCACGGAGGTCATGGGTTCGATTCCCACCGTGGCCCTAACTGTGCGGAGTTTGTATATTATCCCCGTACTTGCGTGGGTTTCCTCTGGGTATATACTGGTAGGTTATTTGGCTCCTAACAAAAAATAACCATAGCATGTCTGTGTGTGCATGTACATTTGTAGGTAATATAGATTGTAAGCTCCACTGTGGCAGTGACTGATGTGAATATTCAACTATTCTCTGTAAAGTGCTGCGGAATATAAGATACTGTTAATAAATAAATAAAATAACCAGCAGGTCATCTGCAAAGAGTGTGAGCTTAAATTCTTTACCCCCTTCTGTTACTTTGGAGATTTTTGGGTTACACCTGATGGCTCTAGCTAGAGCTTCCTTGCATAAGATAAAAATAAGGGGCGAGAGAGGGCAGCCCAGCCTAGTTCCATTTCAAATCAATACTGGTGCGTATAAGGCCCCATTAATTTTAATGCTCGCTGTAGGGGAACTATAAAGTGCCACTGTATTCACTTTTTAAATTAATCAAAGTTTCTTTCAATCAAATGAAAATTGTTGACAGGCCTTTATATGAATAGGGAGTTTTGTTGAAGTCTAATCATCTTTGGATGTTACATATTACTTGATGATAATTATGTTTGAGTTATTAGTGCAATTTATGCTGATGAGTGTAGATAATGATACATTATTACTTACAGCACACATTTTGTCACCTGCCAACTATGTCTCTTAGCATAATCGCTATCATTTGGATTCTCCTGCCTGTGTATCATGTACAGATGGTCAGAGCTTTTAATCACCTCACTCTGAGAAGATCATAGCGTTGCTGAATATGCCATTGAGTCTGATGTTTGTGTTGTTTATGTGCTTCTTCGCTTTACTTTTGTGCCTGACAGAATTTTGTGCCATGAATTGGCAGCACTTATGGAGACATGGAAGCCGATTATGTTTCATGTCCAGGCTGGCTGGGCCTCAGTCACTAATTATATCTGAAACAGAAATTGTTGGGAAAACTTGCACACTGTTTGTCTGGAACCTTTTGGTCTTCTAATAGTTCCTTTTATTTAATTAACGGAACCAAAGTATTTAAAAATACATGTATTTTACTATATTAACAACTGTCAAATTAAGGAATCAAACAACCCTAAATATTGAAGTTGTCATAAACAAAGTTAACTGTGCATTTATACATTAAAATAACCGTTTATATTTTCTGCAATGGGGGATTCAATTAACTGTGGTAAATTACTATTACTATGTAAGTGTTTTTTCCCCACCTGCCTGGAGGTAGAAAATAAAAAATCCCAGTTAACTGACCTATTTTCATGACTGAAATCGTGAAAATGTTTTTATTTTTATCCGCATGGTAAAAACAATGCAAAAATTGAATTACGTCCCCGAAAATGTAAATCAACAAAAATCACAATAAAGTAAAAAACAATTCTGTTTGCAGGAGATATTGTTTCTAATTGTCTTCTACCATACGACATAAGGAATAAAAAATATAATAGGATATCATATTTGCTTAAAATATTTTTAGGCAGAAGTATCGCCTTTCATTTTGAAAGTATTTTTTTTTAAATTGTTTAAAACCTCACATATTAAACATAGGGTACTCTTTACCTAGAAGGGCGCCCACGATTTTGATCGTGGGCATCGTTAGTAAAAAATCGCGGGCATTGAATGCACTAAAAAATCGGGTGCAAAACATAGTAACAAAAAAAATAAAAGGCAGCTTTAAAATGGTCTTTGTTTCCTATAGGTTAATTCTAAATGAACATCTTGTGTTCTTGGCTCTGTCTGCTATGTAGAAACTGTGACTGATGAAGCATCTGGGATCTGATGCCTTCAGGTAGTGGCTCTGTGAATGTTGTGCATTGAAATTGTTAATATTCCTATTTGTTGAATGCCCAGAATTCCTTCAAGTATTGCCAAGCTTGGGGCAAACCAACATCTCTGTAAGCTAAACAGCAAATGGAAAAGCCTCCTACACATGTGTGGGTTATTATGAAGGCATGTTCCATGTGTTTTGGTATCTAACCAAGGGAGGCATAATGAGGGCTAATGTTTGTTTACATAAATATAGTATTATTATAGTCTGTTTGTTTCTGCATTCTAAGGTTTGCATATTGATTTACTTTGGCTTTCCTGACAAAATTATGACAAACCACTAATAGTTTAGATTGATTGTGATTTGCGTGCTAAACAGTGTATATACCTGCATATGTAGTTATTGTTCAGTGTGAGCATTAAAAAGTTATAGAACATATACAATTTCCATATCTATATAGTGTAATGTATTATGTAGCACTTCCAATGTTGGGCTGGGACATGAAGGGCCCACAGGGGAATGCAGTGATAGAGGCCCCCCTTTTAGGGGTGTGGCTATTCTCGACAGGGAGGGGGGTGGCCAGCTGCCAGAGTGCCTGTCTGGGTCAGCCCGGCACTCACGTGGATGTAACAGCATCCTGGGTTCCTTCTGGATCAATACGTATGTACCGGCTCTTAAACAGGCAGCGGCACTCCCAGGAATTTTTCAAAGTGATTTTATGTAAATTCTGATGCTTCGTGGTTCATAGACCCCATTTTCAAGGTGTACAGTGAACCGGTTTGTTGTACACCATGAAAACATGTTCTACAAACCCCGATATGTGGGAATTTACATAAGCGCCGATACATACATACATATATATATTATTGTAAGTACTGCTAGTGCATACATGATAATGTACCAGATAATAATGGCAAATAAACCATAGCCTGTCTTCCTGTGGGACAGTCCAACCCTGCGCGCCTTCTGGGAGTATTTAATCACTCCAACCCATGTACTGGCTCCTGTATCACACAACCACACCAATTAACCTATCGGAATGTGGGATAAGTCAGGTCTGACCCAATGAACTTGTATGATCATAGAGGCTTAATTTGCAGAATCATCATTATCGTTGCTGTATACAAACTGCAGCACCCAAATATGGTTCTAACAAATCCTTAAAATAAATCAGCCTATATATATAGACAGACTACGGAGGTATGATGCTCGTATATCTGCAATGCTAGCAAGTCATATAAACAGTGCGGCATAGTAAAATACCAAATACAGTACATACATTTCCCAGTGCATTTCATATGCTAATAAAGTCCTGCAGATATAATTTCCGATATAGAAAGGCAAAGCCTTGATTCCATTAAATTGTCAGATAAATTCCCATTGATAAAAACCGTCGGCTTTTTAAATTCCACTAAGAATGTAATTAACATTTTAATTTTCCTGAAATTCAAAGATCACCTTATGGGTCTCTCAGATGTTTAGCCAATATGCCCAGTATTTAGCCCTCCCATTTAGCTCTATTATATTCTCTTGTTAATATAGAAAACATCAGGGCACATTTCTGAATTATTCTACGATGAATATAAAACCAACAATGAATCAGAAATTAATTTTTATCCTTTTTTTTTTTTAAACAAGATGGATGAAGGGTATACATTTAATTACGGTAGTTGCTTGGACGTACATGTGTTGTTAGTGAATGATCTGCTGTTTCTTTAAAAAATAAATAAATATATATATGCTGTTAAAAGTTGTTAGTGAATTATTTAGCTGTTGCTATGAGTCACCAAACAAAATAAATGCAGAAATGTCTGTGAAAATCACCAGCTGCTCAATGTAAAATCCCTTTTTAGCTTTAATAAGCGCTGAAAATATAAAAAGACAAGCATGTTTTGTTCCTCCTTTGTTAGTTTCCAACATGTAGTTTGAATTCTATTTGTTGTTTTTGTATGAAGTGAAATCCAATAATTGACATGAAGAAGCAGTGGGATGTAATAGTGTTAGAAATATTTCATGCAATCACTTTCAGCAGACAGCTTCTCTAACAATACTGATCTGTCTCCCACATTATTATAAATAATCTAGCTCTAATTTTTTAGTTGTATACATGACTAATAGCAGTCGATTAAAATGGTGACAATGTCTCTTGTAAGAGGCATCTTTTATAAATAGGAAACAATACACTCCCAAAAATTTTGTTATGCTCTACATTTCAAAATGCTGGGGTATCCAATTGGGCACAGGGTGTGGTCTGCAAAAAATTCTTGTGATTTTGCAAGTTGGATACTTACCACTCTGTTGTAGCTGGTTCGGTGGTCTCCCAGTGATCTCCCTTCATCTTTATACTAGAGAAGTTGCATTTGGAAGGAGAAGGGGCTGCTGGAAGATGTAGTTCTCCCTGTTGCTGACTTCAGACACTTGTGTGTTTACATACACACAAGGGGGCAGTTGTCTCACACAGTGGGGGTCAAACACCTGACAGTGGTCTCACATACTCACCAATACTTACACACAGTGCTGCTGTGGAGGTCTGGATCCAGACAAGCTAGAGGAAGAAGGGGGTGTGGGGGGGGGGGGGGGGGGTGGACAATGGGGTTTCAGAGAAGGTCCCAATGAATTTTCCTAAAATTGACATTTGTAGGAAAAATCATACTTGCTCTGGGGATGTGAGAAATAAAGATGCTGTTATTTTCATAGAAATCACAGCGGCTCATGTTCTCCAGGGAATTGAATTGGAAAACCCTGCTGCTTCTCACAATTGAATGTGGGTTCAGATATGCTTAATGTGTTTTGTCTGAGGATGTGTGACCCTTTTATTGTGATCCACCTCACATGTACTGTATGTGTGACTGCAAATGTATAATCAATTCACTTAAATGCACACCAGCATAACATATATATATTAGTGTTGTTGATAGGTCTTTTATATAAACCAATTCTTGTAGGTTTAGTATCCCTTTAACTGAGAATAGTCGTCATTAAAGACTGCAGTCAGAATTGCTACTGTATGCAGGAACATATGTGGTGGAGATCAGGTAAGTGTACAACAAAGAACTCCATATCTTGTAATGAGGATTTCCTTTAAATACTGTTATTATTCATGAAATGTGTAATACATTATGAATATCTTGTTATTCTGTGTAATACATTACATCCATAAGAATGGCACAATTTATTATAAATCTACTTTCTCTATCACTTGTTGTGGTGTCTCTGGGGAAGTTCATGGCACATAATGAAGAAAAATACCCATAATGCACACAGTGTGCAGTGTGCTTCATAGTGAGGCACTGAAACTAAGAACAGGCATAAACAGATATTGGAATTCTCATTAAGTGATATGTTCCGTTGTTTCCTCTCGGGGAAAATGAAGACCAATAAAAGGGACCTACTGATGTTTCTACAGTCACATTAATTGGAAAAGCAGCTCAAAATAAAAATCTTTACAAGGAAATTATGTTTGATATAGAAGATACAGTTGTAAGCCTGCATGGATCTATCTATCAAGTCCTAGAGTTACTCATGCACAGTTACAATTGTATCCTGCTTTATTTTATAGAAGGCCATAACAAAAAGAGGGGCTCATGTATCAAGCCAGGTAAAGTGATAAAACGGTAATAAAGTGTTTTTGAAAAATAACAGTTGGAGCTGATTGGTTGGTGCGTTACCACCTTCCACTGTATCACCGCTTTATCAACACTTTAGTGTTAATACATCTGCCTCAGTGTCTCAAAAATAGGTTGATGAGCTTGTGAAGCTGATATTGTATTTGTTAATCATTTCCCACATTAATACTCAAAATAATGTGTATTATTTGCTCATTGAGAAAATTATTAAATTAAGTAAATATTGCCATCTTAGATCCAATTATGTGGCAGACAGGGTTGCACTTCTGTTTCGCCACACATTATTATTGGCAGCCACCATATCACATTGACCATAAATAATTTTATATGGTCCCGAAGTACCATCCTGATGCATGCCTTCAAGTGCCCTACGGCACCCAGTTTGGGAATCACTGACTTAAGGGCAGCATGGTTGGTGTAGCATTACTGCTGCATGTCACTAAGATCTTGGGTTCAATCCAAACCATGGCCCTAACTGTGTGGAGTATATATATGCTTAGTATTCTTAGGTGGGTTTCCTCTGGGTACTTTGAGTTTCTGCCCGCAATCCAGAAATATATTTGTAGGTTAATGGGTTTCCAGCAAAAGTTAATCCAGTGCGTATGTGTGTACATATGATAGGAATAATTGATTGTAAGCTCTACTGAGACAGGGACTGGTATATTCGGTATAGATCTACAGAATATTTGTGTGCTGTATAATGTTAATAACTCATATATAAGACATAAGTAATTGTATAGACATGCAATTATTGAAGGCTGAGTTCAGGTCACAAAGGCCTTTCATTCAGCACAGTCATTAGCATATTTTAGCAATCTATAATTGAATAGTTGGTGTGGTTTTTGTAGCAATATTATAGGAGTGGTTTTATGAATGGATTTATTTCTAGGGATTTTTCTATACTACTTTTTACTTAAATATTAAATGCTGTTTCCAAAAAATAAATATTCCAAAAACCATAGGTTTTCGGAATAGGTCGTTTATTTTTTTTAACCCCCGCTCCTAGATTTTGTGTTTTATACTCACTCCCAGCATCCGAGGCATCCGTCTTCAGAGGCATTCCCGGTCCCAATGAGGCATTCCACCGGCACACCCGTGCAATCATTGGGAATGAGATTTTCTTGCACCTGATTAAGTGGGAAGAGAAACCCCATATCCAAACATTATCCCATTTTGGCCATTCTCCAATCTTTAATTTGCCAATAAAAATGTCCCAGATAGCATGAGATATCAAGATATATTTATTTTTTTTTTAGCTGAAAGGACCTACGATAACACATGGCATCCGGGATAAGCTCCTGAACCTGTGCTTTATCACCGTTCTTTAGGCTGTTTATTGCAAATTAGGCTTTGGGTGCTTGAGGCACCCGAAGCATAATCCTTGATAAATGCTGTGCATCGGGGCTATTTGGATAGCCCCAGGTAAATTCACTATCTTCCAAAATTACTGCAACTCATTGGTTACTGGCCATAACCCTAATTCTTGTAGTAAATAGATGGATTCATAAGAATGTGCTGAAGTATATGCCTTCTGACGGTATATTGCCTAAAATGAGAATATTTGTGAGCATGTGATATATGATAGCACCCAAAGCAACACCATTTCTAATGAAAGTATAGCTAATATAAACCCCACACCACCATTTATTTATTTTGGAGTTTTTCTGATTTATAAGCCCATTTTGTCACCTATGTGAACATTTTCTGATTATTAATGGAAATGGTAGAACACAATTTGTTAGGCTGGAATCGCTGTCCTTTGAAGTTACCATCGCCCAGTGTCTGTATTACTGTCTCCCAGATCATTGTAGCTGTCTCTGAGTGTTATGGTCTCCCAGTGTAATATACTGTCATTTTCTCTCAGTGTTACGGTCTCCCAGGAAAGGCGACAGCCATTGGATTAGCAAAGTCAGTGTGTGTTTAAGAACAAGGCTAAAGATATAGGGGTTGACATACTGGATGAAGCCGTGAAAAGAGAGGAGAGGTTGCAAGTGGAGGTATTGCCCTCAACAACCAATCTACCCTATCATTTTACTGACTACTTGATCAAAGTTGATTGGCTGCTATGGGCAGCTTCTCCACTGGTCCACTTCTCCACTCTCTTCACTGCTTGAAGAAGAGGATTGGTTGAGGGCTTTGCCCAATCAGACGATAGAGACTAGGCCACAGTAGTACCATACGTGCAGCAGTGTTCACACTGGAACAGCAGCGATAGACTCTCTCTGAAGCTCCATGTAAAAACATCTGAAGTTTTTATTCCAATGCTTTTTACGATTTCTTTCCTGCAAATCTGATTTTGTGTCTGTTCTACATTAAATCACCATGTTGAACTTATATCAGCAGCAGCTTGAGACTACCATAAAATTTTGTGTGCTGAAACACACCAGGAACACGTCTCATGTAATAGCAGCGGGGACTGCAGAATATTTATTGAAGGTGCCGGGAGTATAAAACCTGCAAGGAAGACGTTTTTTTTTTTGTATTATTACTGATACATTTGATATATGCACTGTGACATTTGTGTACAATTTTCATTTACCTGATGCAGTCGTCCTAGTACTGTATTCTCTCATTTCACAAGCCAGTGAGCCGGAGATGCCATTCTACCAGCCAGTGACTTCTTCTTTCCACTTACATATCACATTCTGCCTTTACCCGTATATTAACAAAAACATTAGTTCTCTGCTCTTTTTTCTTCTGACTTTGTCCTTCACCTACAGTGAGCGAAGTAACTGGCTAATGTAAGCCGTGCAGCTTATTAGACTAATCTAGAGGACGCAAATTAGGATGAAACATTGATTATATGAAAGATTCTGGTTGATAGTAGAAAAGGACAGGCAACTATCCACCGGGGATAACCCTATAAACCGGGGTATTCGAGTCATAGATCAACAGAGCCTAGCTAGACAGTCAGTAGGTCAACATGGACAAAAAGGTCGACATTTACAAGGTCACCATTGACAAAGGGTTGACACAAGCAACAGGTTGACATGGCAATGGTCAACATGATAAGGTCGACATGAGTTTTTCATGATTTTATTTTCATTTTTGGGACTCCGATTGGGAATGGTAAAGTGTGCCAAGAGCAGCAGAAGTGGAGGGAGGCACCTGGCCAGAAGCATGGCGAGCATTCGCACTACAATAATAAAATGTGCTCCAGCGCCGACATTGACACCTGAAAAATGCACGTCAATCTTTTGACACTCTCGGCCTTGTGCATATTGACCTTGTTGGTGTCGACATGTTGACTGTCTGTCTAGACACTGTAGACCTTTTAATCAGGAACCATAACCGGAGCTAGATTGCACTGGTTACTGTCCTCAGTGTCCGTTGTTCCTTACTGACTATATCCCCTAAAGACATCAGATTCAGTCTATCATTTCTCTATTGCATCCTAGAAAATAAAAGATCGAATCTGATTGGTTGCTATGGGCAACATGATCTCTTCACTTTTAGAAGCTTTAGTAAATTTACTCCTAAAAGTCAGTAAATTCTTGGAGCTTATTTTATTGCAAATTAAATAAGAAAAACTGGGATGCTATAACTTGAAACTATCTATGTCAGGAAGAGATACCGTGTTTCCCCAATAATAAGACACTGTCTTATTTTTTTTTTTCAGTACAAAAACACCAAAGGGCTTATTTTTGGGGTAGGGCTTATTTTAGCTCCTCAGTCCTTCTTTTAGCTACATCATGCCCCTCAATCACCTTATACTTTAAGCACAACTGCCGCTTTCCTTTCCTTCTGCATTTTTCAGCCACTCAGCCTTTCCTCCGCCACCGCTCTGTCACTCCGCTCCCGTCTGTGAACAGACGCCACTCAGTCCTTGAGGTGCACAGTGACGTCACATGCACAATGCATCCCTGGGACCGCTGATGCCAGCAGAGGCTTCAGCGGTACCAGGGCTGCTACCGTAGAGGCAGCATCCATTTCATGCGGGTGGGGGGGGGGGGGTTTAGCAGAGCTGGGAGTTTAGCGCAGGGACTGGGCAAAATGGGGATTAAGCTAGGGCTTATTTTCGGGGTAGGGCTTATTTTGGACCGTTGTCCAGAAATAAGGGTAGGGCTTATTATTGGGGTAGGTCTTATTATCAGGGAAACAGGGTATAGGGAATTCAGTTGCCCACAGTAATTTTCTGTGGCTAACCAATCAGCACAGAAGGCAGCATGACCCCGGCACAATTCCAGCAAATGGTGTTATTGTAGCCCCTATCCTGCCCACCTCACTGCAGAATTGAGAAGTACAGTAGGTGGGAGGGTTGTTTCCCCGAAATCCATCAATCTCCCAGACATTCACAGAGAGTATAGAAGTGCAGTATGTACTTTTCGAATACATTTTGTATATTACTTAAAATCCACATAGAGGTCCAGAGTTTAAGTCCCCAAGGATGGGTATACTTTAAGAAATTATAGGTAAATTGGCGGGATATATCTAGTCGGAAACATGAAGCTAATTCTGCTGTCAGAACATGCACCATACCAAGGAAAGTATTATATTTTTACTTATTTTTTTTTGTCTCATTTTAACTAGTGTAGTGAATGAAAATGAATGGGTCATTAAGTCGACACTATTAATGTTGACATACATTGGGCCGACCCATGAAAGAAGTTGACATTCCTAGAGTCGACAGGGTCAAAAGGTCGATATGGGTTTTTCAGGGTTTTATTGTTGAGCCGACATGTGCCGACAGGTGGTATTTCATGCCCTACCATCCATTTGGCCGTGGAGGGAGAATATAATAATGTGCCAAGAGTAGCGAGGCACCAAGCCCGAACCATCTATACTGATTTTTTAAGTTCCCTAACCTGCAAAAATGTGTTTATGCCTTGTACAGTTTGCAGTTTTTTTCCAAATAAAGTTTTTTGAAAAAAAAAAAAAAAGTAAAGAAAAGGGAAACAGGCAAATGTAAGTGAAATAAAACCTATACTGTGTTTCACATGGATAGCAATGTTCTTAGCATGTACCAAATTGGCTTGTATGCCTTTAGAATGCTGTACGGTATAATGCCATATGTGTTGATGATTATGGAGTGCGCTGAGCCTTACATAGAAACCTGTACTTATGTCTCGCCACACATTATGTTCGGAGTGACAATCCAGATACACCATATATAAAATACGTATCCGATGTGAAGTGCTCATTGTATGATCGTAGCAAATGGAGTGTTCTCATGTTTTGCATTTGTATCGCTGTGTCACAGCAAACTGGTGATGAATTTGGAGGGGCTTTGTGCTGGTGTCATGGCATCCCCTCATCGTCTGTTCAAAGAACAATAACAAATATTGACTCATTCACAGTGGCTCAGAACAACATTGTCAGGCGTGAATTGTTGCCGTGCTATGCTATTAAGAAGAATGACAGAAAGCAGTCACCTTTGTTGTGTTTCAGATCCTATTAGTATTCCATCTGCATGTGCTCTGCTTGGAAAAAGCATCTTAATGGGCTATGAACAAGCCCAAATAGCAGCCTTTGTTGGACGGGAAGCCGGATCCATCGCTAGCGCTTGTGACTTATAGCAGTGACTGTCTAATACAAAGCTAGATCAGGGTCAGGAAACAGCTTAGCATGACATCAATCAGCAGAGATGACATGGAGAGGCGGCTGAGACAGTATAGGTTCTCACATCATACGCTTAGGGAAGGATGGGATTAAACACAGCCGGGAGTGCTCGGATTGAAGCACAGATAACCACGCTTGCTTGAAAAGAAATGGCGAATTAGATGGTCAGATAACGTATAAATAGCTTACCAAACCAATCGCCTTTATGTGGCACCTTAGAAATAAATACTAAAGGACCACATATTTTAAAGGAGAAGGAAATCAAAAATGATATAGCTTAGAACTCATTCTGAAGATATATTTATTAAACCCTTTAAAGCAGTGATTGCCAACAGATGGCCCTAGGGCCACATGTGGCCCTCTCAGACTCAACTTGTGGCTCCGACTGTAGCCTTTGTTACTATAGCTCCCAACTGTTGCTGCGGTGTGTGCGTGAAGCCTGCAGAGGCTGGAGGAGGGGCACCTGGATGAAGAAATAGCAAATATTTGCCGATGGCTGGTACAGTTGACCAGTTGGAGGGAGCATGTTTGTGTGCGTGTGTGCATCTGTTTTTGAAAATGACTCTTCATTCATTTTTTTTTTTTTTTTTATATTCTTTATTATTTTTTTCTAAAGCAAAACATGAATCCGACACATGTATACATACATAAAAAAGAAAGGAGTATTCGTAACATACATATAAATTTTGGACAGTACAAATCATAATGTATAGAGAATGTTTGCTAGGGCATACATTCATGTTACTTCGTACGAAACGTTAAGTGTCTTGCTATCTAAAAACTGCACCTGGATCCCCCCCCCTTTCCCAACCCCGCCCCCAACCCCCCCCCCCCCCCGCTTGGTGTTTATGTTGTAGTTCTGTATATTTAATTGCTATTCTTGTTTACCATATCAAATATTTTTGTTATTACCCTGCAGAGTGCCTCCTTCCTGCTTCTGATGCTAAGTTCGCCATTAACAGACTATTGGTCCGCATTGTGTTTGTAAGAGTGCTTTAGTTCATTTTAATGGCAAAAAAAACACATTGATATTTAATTTATAAAAAATTACTTTTTTAAATTTTAGACTATTTTATTTAATAACATACTCTGGAATTTATAAGAGCCACTGTGCTTTCAAAAGTTACAGAATTTTTCTTTGTAGCCACTTTTCATGGTGTGTTCTGCAGAGAGCAACTACTGTGAACTACTGTGTGGCATAATGTGAAGAAGGGGCACTACTAGGCGGTATAATAGTAATAAAAATAATAATGGAGTCGGGCTACTGTTGTGTGGCCACGCTCCTACCCCACAAGACAACCACCCGTTTTAGCTGCATGCTCTGCTTATTTAACATATGGGGGGGAAGGGGGGGGGGGTGCACCGATACTTTGACTGGCGTAGGGCACAATTTGTAAAGTCACAGTGCGCTGACTGTTCCATACTGCTCCATCTCTGTATTTACACACACAAAGCCTATAATGTATACAGTACATTTCTTGGGTGAAAGTTTAGTCAACACATTGAGCAGCCTTTGTATTGTAGATGGCAAAATACCACACTCTCTTCTGCATCATTGCAAATAAAGATAAGGTAAATCATTCTTTGCCACTGGTCCTTTAAATCTCTCTTTTGAAAACAGCATTCAGTTCTCCCAAATTATTACATTTAGGAACCATGCCTGGAATAAGCGTCAAATCATTTTACAGGCAGCCAGAACACCTGAAGTGCTAAATCCCCATAAATGTACAACCTGCCTCTAAATCAACACAGACTTTCATGGATGCCGGATCTCCCTTCGTTCATGGCTGTGTTCAACATATGTTAGAGCACTTGGATTTACTGTGGTATGGACGCATTTTATTGCTGGGCAGCTGCCTCTTGCAGTAAGATCAGGTCAGTAAGCATCCTGGGACTTGGGCTATTACTGTTGGCTGTTCATATGGAAATTACTGTACATTATAATATTTCAGCTTCCAATAGAAGTTACCATAGATTGCAGCACATTGAGAACTGTATTTATGTTATCAATGTACAACTTACTTGTAGCACTAGAAGGGATCAGCCTCAAAAATAGATGGCATTTGTTTGGGCACAAGAAAGGGGCATTTGAAGACTCATTAAAATGAAACACACAAAAACACACTGCCAGGTACGAAAGATTGTGTGTGGCCATGCCATCTTGGAAACAGTGACTGGACATTCGACCTTATCCTGGTCCATTTGCAGCTGGTGTTCGTTCGCACAGGGACCGATGTTTGGCGTATTTCTAAACATGTGCATATGCCGGGTGCGAGCCGCCACGGCAAACAGACTTTTCGCCGCGTGGGGTGGTGGCAGATAGTCGTGCTCATAGGAAGGCCCAGCGTTTCATGGGTGTTCCCATGTAAATGTAAACAACCTCCTTGCAAGCCTATAAACATCAGTCCCACTCATAATGCACCCAATATACCTGCTGCATACCTTGTAGCCAAATTTTTGGCATTTTACATTTGATCACCCAAAAATGTCATGTCATTATTGATAAAATAGAATCACTTAAACATTTCTAAGCAGCCTAATGCCCCAGCGGTTCTGTTCCAAGTCCTGACATATTTACCTCAATATATGGAATTTTCCCAAAAATAATTGGATAGGCTCGTTTTTGAGAGTCATTATAAAAGCCAATTTCCCCCCCCAAATGGGTTATAACGGCTAATTGAATTCTCTTTGTTTTGAATGAATCTTTTTAAAGTACTTTGTACACATACAGAATTTTTGGAATAAAGGAAGTGGTGATAATGAGCATTGGTAACACATGCATCCAGCTCTGCTGTGCTTAACATTCCTGCCTAACTATGCTGGAAACTTTGTTACAGCATTTAGTACATTGTGACTCACCCAAAAATGATATAATCACAGGGCATGTATTGTATAAAGCCTGTTTATTAGATAATTTATAGGGAAAACCCATGACCATATGAGTCTCATTATAAGTAGCTTACTTCCCTGTTTTAAAAAGTGACTTGACTAAAATACGGCTCTCGGCTATGATAATGAAGGTGCGTAAAATATGTATTACAACCACTTACTTCCTGGTCTCTAGAAGATAGCAGACAGGATCTGATTGGTTGCCCATAGCAACATCACATGTTTATTCCCATCTTAGTAAATTTCCCCCATCATTACATACAGTATTTCTATTGTGATTCTACTTTTAAACTGGAAAAGAGTTAAAACAATGGGCGGTATTCAATGAGCCTGATTCGCCATGTTTTTATGGCGAATTTGTGCTGTTTGGCGAATTTTGGACTAAAACGGTGAATCACCCTATTCAATGACCACATGGCGAATACATTTGAAGGTTTTTTTCGCCATGATTCACCGAGTAGTAATCGCTATCTTTTGATGGAGAAGTGGAATGTGAACTTTTAAAATAAAGTGTTTAGTTTTTTACATTTGGTGTAAAAAAATCAGGAATTTTATTCTGAGGAGGGGCATGCTACTTTTATTCATGTGCTGTAAGCACATGAATATATATTTAATTTAAAAAAAAATATATATTTTTTTTACACAGCAGCCAGCAGGGGGCGCCGGAGCCGAGCCGCTCATTACATATTCATATATTCACTGCACCCGATCGTTACGATCACGTAGTGAATATAGGTCCCCTATAGTGAATATAGTGAATATAGGTCCCCTGCTGGCACCCCCGGGGGGCAGCCTGTGCTGCCTGGCACCCGGGGAGCCCACCTCCCCCCCACAAACGTTCTGGGGCAGGCAGAGAGACTTCCATCTCTCTGCCTGCCACCGTCCTCATGCTCCCTGCGGCATTCGCCGCAGGAGCTCATATTCGCTGGTCAGGGGCTCGCTGCCCCTGACTCGTTGAATACCGGAGCCGGTGAGGCTCCGGAACGTGGCGAATGTGCAGCGAAAAGGATTCGCTGCACCTCGCAGGTATTCTCATTGAATACCGCCCAATGTATATTATTGAAAGTAGAACAAAGAAAGCCCTATGTAAAAATAAATTAAATAAATGTAAATCGTACATTTAAGGAGACTCGAGAATTGCAGCTAGTTAAACGTTTAGGCTCCTGGCATGTGCCTGTTGTCTATATTCATTGCGGTGTAGCTTGCATTGGCTGGCAATAGCAGGGCCAACATCATTGAAATGCACAACTTGGCTGAGTAAGCATCTGTGTAACTTCACAAGGACAGGGAGCTTCCAAGAAAAACGTTAAATGTTGATCATCAGGGTAATGACACATTTCTAGCCACAATGCCAGCAGTTCTATTATGTCATCCCTATGAATTAAGTCCTTTTACAAGCTGTGAACAGAAGGAATTAACTTATTTTTTGCCAGATGGGTACCTGCAGCTAATGTCCGTTGTGAAAGTGTATTTTACTTCTTTTCTTGCTCCCTATCTTATTATTGTTTCTGTTGATCCTGGCCACACCCCCTGCCTGTGTTGTCGACCAGGCATCCTTGGTTTGCTTGGAAGTTGTAAAAGCTCATACACACTATAGAATATACTATAAGATTTCGCTCAGAAGAACCCTTGATATCTTTTACTATCTCGTTTAGTCTGTACAAGCAATATTGTTAACGATGCACACTCTCTCACATCGTTAATGAACCTCTCCCTCGTCCTGCATGTACAGATGAGGTAAGTCCTCCCCCCGCTGTTGCTCCTCCCCCGCCATCTCTCCCTTCCTCGCCAACATCAGCAAATGTCTATGCACTTAACGTTGCCGGGTCCCTGCCGCCACCAACATTGGTGACGGCAGGGATCGCCTAATGTGTATGAGGCTTAACTTTGCCCCTTTTTGCAGATACCACAATGTAGCCGCAACAAAAAGCTTCTTGAAATTGCCCTGGAGTTCATTCCTCATCAACTGCCATTGCGCAATGGAATTTGCGCCATTATATAAGAAACTGTGAAAAACTACAAAAATAAATAATAACTAGCTGGGCCCAACAAATCTCTTTCTGGCCCTGCATACACCTAATCTCTGCCCCTGTTAGATGGTCCAGTTATGATTAGGTTGCTGTATAATGACTTAGATACCATACAGTCATCTACAAATATTTGTATTAATTATGAAGGGGGAAAAAAATAGGGCAAAGGGGGGTATACACAAGGTACATTGTACGTTCTATTCAACCCGATTCGATCCTGATCGAATCGTGATTGAATCACACGGTGCCTTGTACACATTCGATTTATACTGTATAGCACAGATCTGTACTTTATAGTCTTGCCTGCACAGTGAATTTTTCTATTCGATTTCTATGCCGCCGGGCCGTGCAGTGGGATCGAATCTAAATCTAATGTGTTTGATTTCTATTCGATTTTGCTTATAGAGAAGGAGCCGCTATCGTCTGCGAACGAGTCGGGTCACCTCGGTGCGCCGATTGGCCGTGGCTCCATCTGTGTAAGCAAAATGGGAAAAAATAGACAAAATCCAACCATGTGTACACCCTGTTAAATAGACTTTAAGGGTGAAATTTAATAGGACGAGAGAATCAGAAAGTGAGAGATTTGGTAAGAAATCTCCAATTTTATTTTAAAGCGGCAATCATTTACACTGCAAAACCAGTTTGATTTTGCAGTGTAAATGATTGCCTCTTTAAAAAAACTGGAGATTTCTTACCAAATCTCTCACTTTCTGAATGTCCCATCCTATAAATTTTCCTCCTAAATATGTTTAATAACACACAGTTGTCCTATCTCTGTTTGTTCTAAGCTGCTGATAATTTATACAACAACTTGCACTCAGTTTTATAGGAAATTTAAATACAATTCAGAAATTCCAGGATTGAAACGGTTTGTGAATAATATCCGCAGCCCTGTTATATAGCTTATGTTTTCGCTTTAGCCTCTCTATAATGGAAAAGCCCGACAGGCTTTGACAACCCAGTCTTGGCTTGTTTTCATATGATTCAATTAGCTCTCTAACCTTTTTGCCACCTTCCTAGCCATGTGTGAGAAATGTCATGGTTGTGTTACTTTGGGTTGACAATTACTTAGACATAAACTGCTGCAGGTAGTTGTGTATGATACATTGTATATTTAAATCATTGTATCCATGCCTTAGCAATTGTCAAATGTGTTTGTTTATTAAACAGGCATATTCTATACTACAGTGGCACTGTTAATCGGAATTACAGTACAGTAAATTTCCTTAAGGTTGATTTTTTAATCGATTTTAACATTGATATTGTTTCAAAAGCTTAATCATACATTTACTAACATTTAAACATAATGTAAATGGTCTGTTATTAAACGTGCGTTGTAGTCCCTAAAACACAAAATCAATTTAGATAGATTTCAAATCGATTAAGGTTAGCTTTAGTAAGTGTACCCCTTAATTTTACAATTATATACAAACTATAAAATTGTGTTGTAGAGCCTACACATGGGGAGATTTTCTAAGCAATGTCACTGGATCGCTTCGGAAATGCCCCTACATCGCTCTGTGTGTAGGGGTCATAACGATAGCAATGCACGGCCCCACGTGTTGCTATGATTTAATATCCTGCTTGCAGGATAAATCTAGTGAGATCGCCGGTCAGGGCCAATGTTCTCACCTGAGAACACCGGCCCTGCCAGATCGCTCAGCGCACATTTACATTGCTCACATCGCTCAGCGGTGTCGCCCCGTGTGTAGGCCCCTTGACATTGACTTTATTAAAGTTTTGTTTTTCTTTTATGGCCTAAACTGAGACCTGGTAGGAGCAGATAGGGACTGGGGGTGGGGTGGAGAGTTTGGGCTAAAAACTGTCACAGCTCAAAGTGAAAGTACATTACAGAAGCAGGCATTTTACAGGCTTTTAACTAGTTTAAAATAAGTCCATGTTAAGTTCTAGTCCTGCTTATTAATTATTATAATTAAATATATCCAACCTGGGAAGCGACTTGGATTTGACACCAGATGATTTACGGGGCATGGTGAACAATGGGCATAGCACAGTGTACTACTGTACATACCTGTGGGGTCGGAACACTATGAATGCCTATACGGTCTGTACAATGTAATATTCACTGGTCAACAGTAAGTAAAGTTGTGTTGCATGTAATATAAAGAGTGCTTTTGTGATGCATATATAACAAGAAAAGTAGCCCTTATTCAGATCTGATCGCAGTACAAATTTGTTCTTAAAATGGGCAAAACCATGTGCACTGCAGGTGGGGCAGATGTAAAATGTGCAGAGAGAGTTAGATTTGCGTGAGTTATTTTGTTTCTGTGCAGGGTAAATACTGGCTGCATCATTTTTACACTGCAATTTAGATTTCAGCTTCAACACACCCCACCCCTCTCTCTGCACATGTTACAACTGCACCACCTGCAGTGCACATGGTTTTGCCCATTTTGAGAACAAATTTGTACTTCAATCAGATCTGAATAAGGGCCAGTATCTCTAAAGGTTTTAGTGACCTTGCACTGTAAATGGCAGCCTGGTCTTTTATTAGACAAGCTTATCCTCACTCTCACCTAAACAACAAGTATTTGGATGTGTTTGGTAGGACAATCTGAAGTGATATATCCAACAAGTGCCGTGTGTTCGCGACTTATATGAATATATTGTTACAGTACACCAGCATCCTTTGCCCACGGATACAATCCAGTGCCTGTGAATTTGTTGCACTAGCCCGCAGCTGTGTACGGTCTACTGAGCAGTTCTCATTTCCAAGGGCAATTTTTATGGGTCAGGTGAAATACGTTTGCTGTTGGGCCTTTCGGAAGTACATAAAATGTATGCAAGTTATCATTGAAATAAATTGTTTTGATTCTTGCTAATTAACTGCTTGTATAATTTCACACAAGAAAGAAGAAAAAAAGATGCTACATCTGCTGTCAGCTGACTAATTATATATGTCTCACTGATTTTATGTGAGCAGTATACGCTGCCTGATAGACTTCAATAACATCTTACTGATTAAATAGTTCTGTGTTTTTAAATTAACCTACCGTGTCTTTATCCCTTAAAGCTGTATGTCCATTGGACATTGATCCTGTGATGTCTATGACCAAACAAGCTTATAGCGTATATAGATGACGCTAACGTACAACACGGTCATGTGTCTTTGGGTACTGCATGTTCCCTGCAATGTGGAAATACAATGAAGCTTTTCCTTACAAAACATGCTACTTTATCATGGCTTGAATATACAGATCAGTGGTTTGCTGAAAAGTGTAGCACTTATAGCAGGGGTTCCCAACCTTATTTCTCTCCCGCACCCCTTGATTTTCTTTTAATACCCCCTCCTCTCAATTTGAAATATCCACAGTACTTACGAGTAGAGTGGAAGTGGGTGGTACGCATATCCTTATGCGTGTCCTTATGCCTTTTAACTGTCTGTAAATACCCAGTTTGTTGTATCACTGTTTCTAATTGTAAAGCGCAACATAATGTGCTTCACAAGTGATGATGCTCACCAGAAGTGACGCAACATGGGTCATCTCCATGGCAATGGGAGACTTCTTCTTCCTCCATTATCAATATTATTTTAAACTACCCCAAACCAGTCTGCAGAGTACCCTGGGAAGAGGGGGGGGGGGGGGGGGGGGCAGGGGGAGGAGGGGGGTAACTAGATAGCCATCAGGGGATCCACGAGCTATGTGAATGTAGTGCAGCAAGTAGGATACTGCCCATAGTCCACTGTCATCCAGAAACTTCCAAACTGCAAGTATAGTGGATGTGCCAATAGCAATTACTCTTAGCATAGCTGTGCCTGAAGACACACATTTATATAATTGAACAATAAGTTGTCCTGCAAATAGACATGACAGTATTGCAAAGTCTATTTATTACTAATCTAAATGATATACCTAACATAAAGAAAATGTATTATCTTGCATGCCATCTGTCCTATGCCTTTGCTGGGAGGTACCATGTTTGTGACATAATGCGTTAATAGAGGGCAAAACTTATTTAATTTGCCTCAGTTTAGAATTAGAATGGGGAAAGCCATGATTCCTATTGTGTGTCTGCCAAAATACTGGACCTGGAACTAATCAGAAAAGAGAGAGAGAGTGTTATTGGCTTACAGTCAAACTGAGACTCTGGGCCAGATGTACTAAGCCTTGAAAAGTGATAAAAAGTAGAGTGACAACATGTCCGCCAAGCAGCCCCTAACTGTCAGAGCACACAATGTGTTTACACAATACCAGTTAGGAGCTGATTGGTGGTTTATCACTCTCCATTGAATTACTTTTCAAGTTGAGTACATCTGGCCCTCAATAGCCTCTGTACAAAATACTGGACAAGCTTATCACTGGCTTTGTTATTGCGAGTGAGTGCTCACGCCATACTTTTCTTTTTCCATATATAAATATTTAGTCATTGACTTTAGGCTTATTCGTGTTATGAAGGATTGACCTCCATTCATCAGAAACTATAGGCGGGAAATTTACTAAAGCTTCTAAAAGTGGGGCTGTTGCCCATAGCAACCAATTAAATTCTGTCTATCGTTTTCTAGGGTGCAATTTTTGGTACTTGTTTCCTAGCACGGCGCCCGTCGTGGTACATCGCATGCCTTAAGTTAAGGTACTTAAGGCATGCGATGGACGCGATGGACCCGATTTTCTGTCTTTAAATGGCTCAATTGCCGGTAAAAGTGAAAATCGTGTTGATCGCGTCCATCGCGGCCCCTAATAAGGGGCCACGATGCGACCGACGCGATCAACGCGATTTCCCCATAGGGAACAATGTTAAAGTGAAAATCAGGTTGATCGCGTCCGTCGCGGGCCATTATAATGGCCCGCGATGCGATCAACCCGATTTCACATAGGTGACAATGTTAAATGGGCCAATATGGCCCATTTAACATTGAATATGTGTAAAAAGCATGTTTAATGGCCCCCCCAATTTTAAATGCCACCCGCTATTGACGCCAACCCGAAGCGTGGCGAGCGCAGCGGTACGCGTCCTCCGACCTTTTCATACCCCTACAGCTTTTTCAAGGTGTCATACACCACCTTTTGGAAGCACTTTCGTTTCATTTTTGGCCTAAAAAAGGACAAGACACTACTGGAATTGAGGTGACTCTGGGTACATAACCCCATTTACAAATATTGCAGCATTCTTCCCTTTTTTTTTTTTTTGTATATTCAGATTTTATGAGAATTTTTTATAACAGCTCTTTAGCAGAGTATGTGCACTTTTATTAATCTGAGTGTTTATTAACCTAATAAATAAGAATTTTTTAAATGTATGCATAATTGAATACTTTCATTTAGCGCAACCCACCCATCTTGTGTATTTTTCCTGTAAGGGTGTGACGACCCTTTTTCAGGTTGCAGCTTGGCAAAGCACGCCCTATTGGCACCTATCACAAGATACCTAGGTATCTACCTCTCTTATCATCACAAACCTGCCTCTCACAACGTAGCTAAGTATTTTTGCAGTCAACAGTAAAGAGCTAATAAAATGTGAAATCATGGCGCCATGGTGTGGGAAAACAAATACTTTCATAATTAATGCTTCCAGTATCTCCGTGATCTATGAAGATGTTAGCTGGCTGCTAGACTGCATAAAATTAGTCCAAATACTGTAGATGTGAAGTATGTGATTTTAGTGGCGTGTTTTCATCAGCGTGTATATTGAGTGCTTCTACGGAAATAAAATTACCTATGCCCAAATGTCTAAGCACAATAACCTTACTATATGCAGAATATATTGGTTATATTTGAAAGAGCTATCTAATTTGTATAAGAAATACAAACATCTGTTATATGTCAACAAGACAACCCGTATGGCAGCAAGTTTCTGTTCTTCAGAACGGACTTCCTGACATTGATAAACTTCCTGTTTTGGTATCATTATATTTTTATCTAAAAGTAACAGAGTTACTGTATACAAAGCAGACAGATATCCCAGCATCTTGCACTATACAGGGATTATAGGAAATAATAAGTAAAATATCATTTTTCGATATGAATGAAATTCTTAATCTCTTTAGTATTATTATTATTATTATTATTCGCCAAAACCATGTGAATTTGCAGCAATATCACTATACACATGGTTTTCACACAGGCGAAAAATCAGCACTGGGATTGAATAGGACGAATCAAATTCACCCGAAAAACGGGTGAAAACTTTTACAGCTGTCATGGAATACGGGCCATAGTGTGTATTTAAGGGGGAAAAATGGTTAGGTCGGCTGTTTGGTAATCGGCTTCCTGATGATATCAGGGCCACTAATATTTATACGTGACCCAGGGTTATCCAGTCTCCAGGTGCTTATTACCTAGAAAAAAAAAAAAATATATATATATATATATATATATACAAATATAGAGTTATGCCGCACCCGCTTCCAACGGACAGTTCTGTGCCAGGTTAATTATAATATATTTCCATATCCAAGTAGTGTAGTTACAGGTCCTCAGATAAACCAGCACCAGAAAACACTTTGCAGATAAAAAGTTCCTTTTTAATCCATTATGAGGATCAGAAATTCAGTAGCCAAAGTCCCAACATCACATGGCAATAACAGTATTTGAGAAAAACACCCTCAGGTATACGTTACGTATCCGGCTTCATTGGCCACAGAGAGGATCCCTTAACGGGCCGTTTCGGCGTTACTCACGCCTTTCTCAAAATTGTTTTAAAAAGTTACAAATAAACATTTTTTATATACTTCAATCTAGAGATCTTTACCACGTGGCATGCAGAAGCCATGTTGCACTGACTGGGGCAACAAATAGCAGGATGTAGGTGACAAAAGAAAAACGGTAGAAAAAGAGAAACGTCACTAAACAGTAAGGGGTAGGTGATGTTGCCCATAGCAACCAATCAGATTCTATTTATCATTTTCTAATGAAACAATAGACAGAATCTGATTGGTTGCTATGGCAACATCACCTCTTTTCATTTTTAGAAGCTTTAGTAAACCCTAAAACTTTCTGGAACACATAGCATACATGATCTTCAAAATGGGTGAATAGTGGCAGATACACCTTTATGAAATATGATTGGAAGAAAGAAATGAATATAGTAAATGTCCTGTATTTATTTAAGTACTTTTGAACTTAAAAGCCATTTTCTTATCACCTTATACTATTATCACTAGTTAAACATATTCACATAATTAATATGGTAACATTATTGAAATAATTTATGACCTACTTATCTTATGGGATGCAGTCATAAACTGTACCTTCTGCATAATATATTATTTACATGACTTTATTGACAGTCTAGATGCACTGCTATTATTCCTTATACCCTCTCCATACAAATACATTTTTCAGTAGGACCTCTTCATTGTAATCCCTTGTAAAACTTTTTTTTGTGCTGAGAGTAGGGTTTTTTCAAAAGCCACCTGGGTGGCAACCGCTTTTGGCACGTATTTGTGGTGGTGTGTGGTATGTGGCTCTGACCGTCGGGATTCGGACGGCCATTATACCAACACCGAATCCCGAAAGCTGGTACTCCATCAGAGAAGCCCCTTGCGGGCTCGCTGCACTCGCCACGCTGCAGGCTTAGTGGCACTCTGCGCACGCCACAGGTTCAGTCAGCCCCTGTCAGTCAGGATCCCAGCTGTTGGCATTTTACAGTTGGGATTCCGATGTCGGTGTACTGACAGTTGGAATCCCAGCTGTTGGGACATCATCCGGCACACTTGCTGGTGGTAGCATACGCTGGATACGGCTGGCATTAATTTACCATGCAATGCCAATAACTTTGCGTAGTGCTGCAATCTTCTTATTACTGATGCCACCTCACAACATCAATAGTGCAGAACCTTTACACACAAATGATTTATTGTTTAAAGATGGCATTTTTCGCTACTGTAGTAATAGTAAGAGAAAAAATATAATTTTTATTATTTGATCATTATTAATTAGTTTTCCATTAATAATGTAATGTAAGTAGGAGCTTATGTTTCCTTTGTCCGTTTAGTATGACTTTCTATGTAATTAGATATGTCTGTTTTGAACTTGATTGCAGCAGTTTAAATGTTAGAAGAGGTGCTTCTCTAACTGAAAGAGTGGATGACGACTACAGACATTGGCGTCACTAGGTGGGTCGTGGGGTGGAGACGGCAATTGAGTGATACCAAAAACAGAGCAGTGGGTGATTAGATGTAGTGTCCATGCACTCAGTGTCCACACAGTGTGGAGAGATCCTTTGGAGGCAGCCCAGCATCCCCCGGTATAATGCTGAGACAGAGATAAAATTGTAGGCATGCTGAAATTCTACACCCCATTCCAGAGAGTTCACACCCCTTTTTGCACTGGCGACACCCACCCTAATGATGCCACTGACTTGATTGAATAATTAAATTGCGTGGATTGGCTGAGTAGTAGATAGGGGTAGGTCTAGTGATGTTACAGCAAACCTGCTTTTTTTTAAACCTGTATCTGATCCCATGAGAACACTTTAATTTCCAGGTGGTTGAGCTTCATCTGTCTATAATGGAGTTTGCAGTTGACACTTTACTTTTAACAATGCTGTAGATGAATTATAGGATAACCCAAAGCAGAAGTGGTGATTATGTAAAGATGTGTGCCAGACGGCAGCAATCACATATGTAACTGGTTTACGCCAGGCATAAATCTCACTTGGGCCAACGTATTTCACCATTTATGTTATAGAGCCTACACACAAAGGCCCTTATTCTAGTTGACTCGGACGGATGCGTATTTTCGGACGGACACCGAATGTTCTTAGGCCCGCCTACCGTACGGATCGCTCACACCGTCCGAATGCAGTAAGACGCCGAACGAATGGACCGCGAGTGGATGTTTCATGTGAACACCTCCCCCATTCTCCGATGGTTGCCGACCATCGAATGATGGACTGAGCGGTCAGGCAGCCCAGAGTGCTCCAGACCACTCGGACATTTTATCATGTGAAAGCAGGGATAAGGGCGGGCAGCTGACATCCGGCTACGTGCATCACGGCCGCATTACCATATGTACGCCCAGCGGTTTCAAGGGAACGCCCTTGAAATGCGGGGCGTACGAATATGGTAATGATCCCAAACAGCCCTTCAAGGCCCTCTCCACCCCCTTCTCGGATGGTTCCCACCTATCATTTTCTGCACGAATTTCACGCCGTGTTCGGACATGCAAGGCGTTCGCACATGCGCAGAAATGCCTCTGCACATGCGCAAACACAATACATCGGCCGTCCGACCGAACACGCAGCCGACCGACTCAATCAGAATAAGGGCCAAAGAGATGTTGCTGAGTGATCTGAGCAGTGTAGATCGCTCGTCAAGATTGCTCCGCATGCAGCGATGTGTGATGAGCGATCAGCCAGGGCCTGTGTTCTCTATTGCTATGACCCCTCTGCACGAAGCGATGTAGGGGGCATTTTCGAAGTGATCGAGCGAGATCGGTTAAAAAATGCCCTGAAATCATTCCATGTGTAGGCCCCATTATGTGCAACACATGCATTTGCAGGAGGGCATTAATAAAACTACTAAACTCGCACGAGTACATCAAAATAATACTGTACATATCACAATTACATTTCAACAATCATGGTTTAATGAAAGTATCATATGTCTACCTTAAATGTAATTCAAACTGTCAACTTGTGTTGACAGTTTAAAACATCTCATACTTTTTCTATATCAACAATATATGCTGGCTCACCACTGCCTAATACACTTAAAAATAAAACCATTTTAACGTAATTAGGATAATAGCCAATGTATCTTCTAATTGAAATATATACAACACTCTTTTATTCCTCTGCTTTGATTTTAAAATAGAATTACTTCCAAGTAGTTTTGCACTGTATAAAAAAAATCAACTTACTTTTTGGCACATATCCTTAACCGCAAATGTGAATCATTTTAAAATGCTGAGTTTGCAGAACCTGCAGCAGCCGGCCTCTCTGATGCTGATATAAATGAGTTTCACAATGAGCAATGGCCCAAGAATGCACATTGCCCTCACTTTGGCAAAAGAGGATCCATTTTTATTTTTGTTTATTGCTGAAAAGTTCCGCTTCACCCAGGACTGCTCCATAAATAGATTATTGTTGTGGTTCAGCCTATAAACATTCGTTAAAGGACTTCTAACCCCATATTGACTATGAAGTGTAAATCATGCTGTCCCTGTCACGATATATCTATCTATATATATATATATATATATATATATATATATATATATATATATATATATATATATATATAGAAAGAAAAAAGGAGGCGCACCATAGTGTAGTATTTAAAGTTTAAAAGTAGAAACTTTACTGAAGCGATTAAAAACTCACACAAGTACAGGTGTTATAAGATATATAACACATAAGCGCATATTACAGGTATATCACCGCAAGACAGCTCTCAAACAATTTCGCGCTGCACTCTCAGCCTGGATCCCGGACCAGCCGCGTCACTGCGTTGCCGCGTCACGACCTCCGTCCTCCAGCTCCGCCCAAACGCGTTTCATCCTACGGGACTTCGTCAGTGACGAAGTCCCGTAGGATGAAACGCGTTTGGGAGGAGCTGGAGGACGGAGGTCGTGACGCGGCAACGCAGTGACGCGGCTGGTCCGGGATCCAGGCTGAGAGTGCAGCGCGAAATTGTTTGAGAGCTGTCTTGCGGTGATATACCTGTAATATGCGCTTATGTGTTATATATCTTATAACACCTGTACTTGTGTGAGTTTTTAATCGCTTCAGTAAAGTTTCTACTTTTAAACTTTAAATACTACACTATGGTGCGCCTCCTTTTTTCTTTCTATGCATTTTACAGATTGGGCTGAGTTGGAAGGGCCCTAATAGGAGTGCAGCACGGCCTGATTTTATATATATCCTGAACATTCTCCTGCAGACATCAGCGCTTAAAGGATAAACTGGTTTTTGGATATATATATATATATATATATATATATATATATATATATATATATATAATGTCTCTTTAGTACACATTATATATTATTGCCATTTTTATCATAATTTTAAGAATATTTATCCAAAAACATCCAATAATAATCATGTATTTTATTCTTGATGTATTTTTTGTGATACATATCGATGATTGGCTGTCAGGATGCGGGCAGTTTGAATACTGATGCCCGCATCCCGAAGAAGGGAATACCGACAGGGTACAGGTAAGTATACCTACACCCCCCCACCAATGCTTAACCTTCCCGTCTGACCTTAAACCTCCCCCCACATTCTGACCTTAACCCACTCCGTTCGTGCCTAACCCCCCTTCTAAGTGCCTAAACCTACCACAACATGACCCTAACCCTCTTCACCAGTGGCTAACCCTAAATCCCCCCCCCCCCAGCATAACCCCTACAGCCTAAAACTCCTTCCCTGTGCTGATGCTGGCATCCTCATTATTGTCGGAATTCTGATTCTGGTCCCTCAACGGTAGTCAGCGTCAGTATTATGAACGCTGGCATACTGATCACTGGGAGTCTCAATGCATGCCATTTTATTACCTATACGGTCAAATCAGATTATCTCTATAGTTGTGCATTGTTTTTACATATTATGAGAGCTGTAATTATTATTATTATTATCAATTTCATTTATAATTTAGCTTAAGTGGTTTGCAGCTCTGTACATATGGCACACATTAGAACAATATGGGGTTACACAGGTTATATGAGATGCAGGCATGTATGCCTAAAGGCAGGAATTGAGCATGACCGAAATGGCCGACATGAGGTGGCAGGTAGGGATAGTGGCCTTCGGTACTAGGTTATGCCGAACTGTCAATTTGCCTTTGTCAGAAATCCTGTTCTAAAATACATTTTACCTCAAAATCAATTACCTCTTGGCATTTATTTCCTTTATATTAACACACAGAGCAATACAGTATAAGAAAGAGTGTAAAATTAGAAATTATATCATCCGAAAAGCTATAATAGGTGTACACTGCTCTTGATCTGCAAATCTATACCATTAGATGCCATTAGAATACATATTTCATAGATTTCTGAAGTAGAGTTTCAAGAGCAATTACTACCAGCCTGAGAGCAGTGCCATTTTCATGTTATCTCTTCTAATGTATAAAGGAATAGTCTTTTTATTTTTTTAAATAAATCCTTATAAAATAAAACATATAATAGTTTGTGAAGTAATGATGACAGAATGAGTACTGTAAAATGTTTATATTATTTAAAGAAGTGCATAAATTTATTCTACCTTCACATTTAGTTTAGTGAATACTGTACGGTCACTTTTAATACAGGTAGAATCTCCTGTATCCGGAGATCTTTTTATTTATTTTTTGAATATTTCGGATGTTTTTCCCCCTGCCCCTCTTTTCATACTTAACAAGTCCCCTGATGTCCATGGTGGCCTTCAGTAGCTTCCTCAGCGGTCCCAGGAGTGCATGGCATGGGTGCGCACCAGTGATGTCACCGGTGCACCTGCAAAATTGCGCAGTGCACCCCATGGACAGCTGAAGAACATCCTGAAGGCCGCCGGCGACACCGTGGGACCATTGCGGGACCAGGTAAGTATGTTGAAGAAAAAATCCAAAAACCGTAAAAATCCCTTATCTAGTGTTCCCGCTAGGCTGTATTAGCGGGGCGCTGTGCCCTGCCCGATTTCTAAAGGCAAAATGCGCCCTGCCCCTCCAGCAGCGCCCCGCTAAAAGAGCCTGCTGCCTGACTAATGGTGTGCCCGGGGAAGCTCCAGGCACCGCAATCTCGGCAGCGCTAGGCTTCCCCGGCAGCTCACGGACTTCGGCGGTGCCAGGTCTGCCCCCTTGTGCGACAGAGGAAGCCCGGGCACGCCTGCCTTAGTGACGCGGCGGCCCGGGCACGCCCGCTTTAGTGACGCGGCGGCCCGGGCACGCCCGCTTTAGTGACGCGACGGCCCGGGCACGCCCGCTTTAGTGACGCGACGGCCCGGGCACGCCCGCTTTAGTGACGCGACGGCCCGGGCACGCCCGCTTTAGTGACGCGGCGGCCCGGCACGCCTCCTTTAGTGACGCGGCGGCCCGGGCAAGCCTTCCTCAGTGACGCGGCGGCCCGGGCACGCCTCCTTTAGTTGTAGGACTGCCTACAACGATGACGTCGGTGGGCCCGGACCGCCCCCATTGCGCTGCCCCATGCAGCGGCGCCCTGCCCCAAAAAATTCCTAGGGGGAACACTACTTATCCGAAATGCTCATGGTCCCGATCCTCAACCTGTACAATTATTACCTTTGCCATAATCCGTACCTGATTAACCAATAGGCCAATATACAATAAACACCGTAATGTTCTTTTTAATTAATATAGAAGTAATTCAAATGCATAACTTCTCCATTATTTTGCAGTTAATACTGCTGGACTCTTATACAATCACGTGATTGTCAGATTCATCTCTGTTTAGATGATGACCCCATCCGTAAATGCATTGTAATTGGTGTGGCAAGTGACTGCTGGCTATATTCCTCCAACAAAAAAAATCTATGTGCCTCTGACTACAGCTAATCCCTGTCATGGAAAGTCATCCCTGACTGCATCGCTGCAATGTTCTGATTTCTATCAGCTTTTGATTTTTTGTTGTTCTGGTTTGAGTTAAAAAGGCTGCCAACTAAAGCTTATTTAATTATCCATCTATACACCACAGTTCAGTAATAGCATGCAGCACAGAATGATGTGGCTATTGTGTCATCATGCTCGTTACCACACTGACACTATTATACATTGTAAAAATGTATAAGATAATTAAATTCCTACGGTAAAATATGTATATATTAGATTCAGATTGGATTTGCATGACAATAAAGAGAGTCAATGTTGCAGGAAAAGTCCTCTTAAACACGTCAAGGAAATCTATGGTGTCTTATAATAGCCATAATCTAATGTAGGGGAATCATATTCCTTATAATACAGTTATAATTCAATAATTTGAAAGACCTGCGCTTTAATATGGTGCTGCTGAAAGACTGACCACCTTCACCTCACAATAATTTAGTAAAATCATAATGATGTAGTCTTTAAGGATAAGGTAAATAAAATACCATAGCAACTCAATAAAAGTAAAAATTCCAATGATAACGTCCACAATCATAACCATTTCAAAAATATCTTCGGACATCTCCCCCAAAAAGTTTTTCTCACAATCCCATAAATTCAGCCATTGATTTGTGCATGCAAGGGACAAATATAGGATTGTCTGTACTTCACTATAGACCCCTCGGAATGTGTCTTGTGTATCTGACACCAAGAAAGGTACCAGCGGCTCTTTGAAGTCCAGTAAGTTGTGAGGTGGGTCCTCAAACCATTCGTGAACAATGTGTGCATTGTGGCTGGATACATTATCCTGCTGAAAAAGTCCACATTGGGGAATACTGTTGCCATAAAGGGGTGTATTTTATACTTGGTCAAGCAATAAAGAGGAGTGGTACAAGTCAAAGGAACATCCATGTGAATGACATGTTCCAAGGTGTTCCAGCAGAATATTCTCCATGAAAAAGAAAGTCAATAGACCAGGCCACCTTCTTCCATTGCTCCATGGTCCAGTTTGTTGTAGCCACTTCTCAGAGTGGGCAGCTGTCAGCTAGGCCACTCTGGCCGGGCTGCAGCCCCATTCGCAGGAAGTAGCCAAGAGCTCTGTTCTGACACCTATCATAATCAACACTAACATTTTCAGCAGTTTGTACTACAGTAGCTCTTATGTGGCATAAGACCGGATGGATTAGCCATATATGAGCCCCCATGACCCAGTCTTTGCTTCACTAGTTGTCCTTCTTGGGCCTTATTTAATAGTTAATTACCACTGCATACATGGAACACTCGCCGTTTTGGAGATGCTCTGACTCAGTTGTCTAACCATCACAATATGGCGCTTGTCATAGTCGCTCATATTTGCCCCTGTTGATCATGCTTTCAACACATCAACTTAGAGAACAGAGTGTGTTCACTTGCTGGCTAATATATCCCACCTATTGACAATGGGCATTGTGATAAAATCTATTTATTTATCGGTGCAGACAATTGTCCCATTCTCCGCACTTCAGAGTGCTTTGCCTTACCAGGTTATTTGAAATTGATAATATATCTATTATTCCAATATAACTAAATTACTCTTCTGAAACATTCAGTTATAAGTTATGGAGTATAAATAACTGCATAATACTGTATATTACATTTATTTAGACAATTGCTAGAACTTGTAATTAGTCCCTACTCCTGAAGAGAGCATTATTGTATATATGAAGCTTTCATCAGGTCATAGAGAGCTTTGCTCTAGGTGCCCCGTAATATGGCAACTAAATTGCTGAATGAGAGGGATCAGTAACTCGATGAAGTATTGTCTTTTTTTTAATTGCAGTAGGAATGCTGTGTAATGAGTTAATTAACTCTTCTTAAGTGGCTCCCATGTATAGGCAGTCTAATGAACAGTTTCCGAGCTGCTGATAAATGAATATAGATATTGCTTAATTGGGAGTACCTGGTCACTTAAACTACACCCATTTAAAGAACTGTAGAGTTATGAGTAAATAAAAAAGAGCAATTTGCTCCTGTAACAAGCCATATTGCAATTCCAGTGGTTCAAATGTATTTATTTAGCAGTGGCTGTTTTTGCAAGTAGCAGACAAATACTGGAGATCTTTTTCTTTCCATTAAAATTTAGAATTAAGGTAGGACACATCCCTTCCCAACTCTAAAGCTGGCCATACACTAGTGCGATTTGGGCACTTTTCACCCAATTCCGACGTGTTGGGCCGAGAAATAGGGTGAAGATGTGTTTTGTCTGTTCCAATGTGCGGTCCTGTGTGTATTGGTTCGGAGCCAAAAATCTCAAGTGCTCCTTTTAAGATTTCTGGGATCCTGCAGCATTTTGTATAATCAGTAGAAACCAGCATGGGTCTGTAAAAAAATTGTTCTTGCCAAATTAACCTAATATGTTTTTATGAGGAATTCAGCAAGGATATGCTATAGCCTTTGATACTGTGTCACATAAGAGGTTGATCAACAAAATGAAGAATTTGAGTCTAGGGGTAAAGTTTGTAGCTGGGTAAGAAACTGGCTGCATGATAGAGATCAGAGAGTGGTGGTAAATGGTGCATTTTCAGGTTGGATACCTGTCCTAAGTGGCGTACCACAGGGATCGGAGCTAGGGCCCCTTCTATTTAACATATTCATTAATGATTTAGAGGAGGGAATACTAAGCAAAGTATCCATCTTTTGCCAAAAAACTGCCTTGGAACGAACTAGCGCTATTCGCCGGGTGGCGGCGTGGGAAGCGTAGCTGGGTTTGAAAACACTGGCCAGACGCTGATTGGCTAAGATTCAGCCAATCAGTGTGCAGCCAGTGTTTTCAAATTGAAGAGCGTTCCCGCGCCGCTGCCCGGCGAATATCGCTAGTTTGTTCCAAGTCACCGCACGACCCCACCGACTTAATGCACAGTGCCGCAGGGACCCCTCTGACCGCACGGACACTGCTTCCCAGCCACTGCTGCCCGGACCCCGCTGCTGCACATTGGTGTGTGACAGCGGTGCACACCTAGGGATTGGACCAACACATCATGGGTGCTAAAAAGAACCCGCGATGTGCCACTGGTGGGTTCGACCCGACCGATTGAACCTGCATCGGGTCGGTGGGGATGTCAAACACATCCGATTTGGATGTGTTTGTCGCCCCATAGGCTGCGATTTAATGTTTATGCAAAACATCCATTCACAGCCATGCGGGAGAATTCGTCCTGCGAGGGGGAGCAGGCGAGCAACGGATGGGCTAAAAAAGACACGCAGCGCTGTGAACTTTGCATCCATGCGTGTCAACCAGAATAAGGTCCTAACACTGTTCACAGCTATATATATGTTATTATGCTATGATTGGTTGGGCTTGATCTGCAATACTATTGCTGTGAATGGCTATGAATTGGTTTTATAATCCAATATGAAGATTTTTTCACACAAAAATGTCACGGATCAAAGAAATATAATAATGATATCTAACAATAAAGCCATAAATATTCTGTTTGTAGAATAATCTCTTTCCACTCTTACTACAATTTACTGTCCCATGTGTTTAAACCGTGTCTGCATCTTCCGTCGTTACTTGCATATAATAAATTGCCAGATTATGCAGACATGACAGTCTCTGCCACATCAGATATGTTTGTATTGATTATCTGATTAGCCCTTTATACATTTTTGGCAGAAAGACAAGAAAACATTTACCATTATTAGTAGCTGAAGTTGATTTTGCATGAATTGGTTGTCAGTACTTTGTGAACTCTTTTGTCCTTAGGAAACATACAGTAATAGCAACATCACGGGTAAATTTGACACAAAGCACTTGCTGTTCTGTAATTATGGATTCATTGCAGTTTATTGTTCCTAGGCCAAGATCCATTGGTAACAAATGACACCGTTTTATAAACAGTTGTCTCCTACACAATTGAATTTATTACCTAGCGGTTGCTCACAAAACCTACATCTGTATGCTTCTGAATATATTATACCTTGGAAAAAAAACTGTCAATGGTTTATTATGGAGAGAGAACATTTCCACCTGAAATCATGTATATCCCTGACACTGTAAATCGGAGATTATAACATGTGGTAACTGCCAGGGATATTCTGTGTGGAACTCATAACTTTCACAGTTAAAAAAAAAATTGAAACCCCTTGCCTCACATATCTGACCACTGGTGGATTTTCCCTGTGGATTGCAGCACAAACACACATTGCATTGGGGGGCCGGGTAACACATTTAAACATGCATGTCATGTTGTATGTAATCTATGTGCTGGCTGTGTTACCCCGGGAACCAGCAGCACACTCTATAGGCCTGCCCCCAGATTCATGGGAAATTAGCCAATGGGAGTATGGGGGGGCGTGCTTATACAAGATGTAGAAGTGAAGCTGAATGCTGCATCCCGAGTTTTGCAGAGTCTGTAAAACGCACAGAGCTGTTGATCAGGCAGCCAGCACATATATATATATATATATATATATATATATATATATATCAAACAAGATTAAATGTAGTGTTCATTCTAGCACCCTGCACTTTTCAAACCCTGTGCAGTTCCTCTTTTATGCCTGGTGTTAACTGGCCCCCATGCAAAGTGTGGTTTATGCAGTAGCCTCCACTGTGTTTGACAGCTATTAAAGATGGGTATTTTGGGGTTGATGTAACAAGCAGTTGCCCATAGCACACACCGGGCCCAGCTACTCACCCGCCACACTGTTTCGGATGCAAATTCAATGTTCCGCCTTTCAAATGGCGAAAAGGGGGCGTGCCGCGGAAAACAAAGTTGAAAGTCAGATCTGTTTTGTCGAGATCCGCCTTCAATTCTGTCATAAACTACAGCACTGAATATACACCCGCCGCTATTTCCCCTGTCGCAAATAGGGGTGAGGATTGTCTACCCCCGTATATCGTTAACAATATTGTTGTTGTGCATATCATTAAAATATAATCTAGTGTGTACGCACCTTTTAGTATGTATGCATTTATCTATTTACCAAGCGCATAAGTAGGAATGTTTTGATTGTAAAACATAGCAGTAATGAAGCTGCATCTACAACAAAACTAAACAGGGATATCCTATATGAGACAAGTACTTAAAGTTCAACTTGTTACAGTACATTAAAAATAAATGGTGTCGTTTCTTGGGCCAATAAATAATTGCGTACCTAATACAGTGTACACACGGTTCGATGTTCTGTGCGATCCGATGTACGATTCGATGTTTTGTCCGATTTTTACTTTTCCCTTTTTTTTTTTTTTTCTCTACTCCTTAAGATATGCCTTAAGATATGCTTAAGATTTTGACTTTTTACCATACAATTTGCTATGCGATTTCCTATTTGATTTACTATGCAATTTCCTATGTGCCTTAAGATTTGCTTAAGATTTTGACTAAGCGATTTTGACTTAACAACAGGATGACTGACAGGGCCCTGGAAATCGTATAGCACATCGCATCTTAAGCATATCGCAAGGCACATACGATGCATGCGATATGCTTGCGATTTGTGCTAGATAGAGTGTGCTGCCCACTCTATCTCCCCTCCGATCTCTCCTTAAACGGGAGCGCGCATCGGGCTAGGAAGCCCTTACAATGCATACAATCAGTATGCGATATGTATGCGATATGGCTTCCGATGTTGACGATATCGTCAACATCGGAAGCCATATCGAACCGTGTGTACACACTATAATACTCAACAGCCACGTTGGTCTTCACTACTGTAATATGAACATATTTGAAAGCTTCCAACAAATAGTCAATCTACTGTAATTCATAAAACATTTACTGTAAATACATAAAGTACCATTAAAAGTGGAATAATATGCTCTTAAGAGCTATTTAAAACTGCTGTACTTGCATTCCTTGCAGGAGTATATAGAGAGAGGACTGCCTGTAACTCTGCCGAGGCTTCATTAGCTAGCGTCTGCTCTACTCTATCAGAAATATTCTGTAAATCAGGCTATTTTCCCCAGAATAAGTTGCATACAGTCTGAATATGGATTTAATAAAGTATGGGGATCTGGTCAATTTCAAGACTAGTTACTGATTACTGTAAACTGAGAGTTTGGTTCAGGCAATGGAATTGCAACTGAAACAGCACAATTCTGACAAAATGACATTTTTCTTAACTTTTTTTTATGTCCAATAAATTTTTTGTAAGCAACATTTTTTTTTTGTCGAGCTATACAATTTGCCTGTTTTTTGTGTCTGAGTTCACTGTTCACTGTTTTTTAAAGTCGAAAAAAAGTTTTTAGTCATCTAAACCGCATTGGCAAAAAATTACTAAAAAACAGCAAAAACAACTTCAATATTGAAAGAAACACGTGGAATCGGCCGAGTATAGTCTGCACTTTAATTGAATTGGACAAACGTAAATTGACCTAAAAACAGTGAAAATTTTAGTTTTTTTCAGAAGTCCAAATAAGACACTTAATTGAATACCCCTTAGAGGATCTGTAAAAAGTCATGGGCCTATGTGTGTTTGCGGCGCTGATTTTGGTTAAATAAAAAAAAGCCTGCTTTTTGTGGATTTTGTTTCATCTGCCTCCTTATCGATAAGTTCTGGCATTGAGGCTAATTGGATAGCCCTTGCAGAGGTAATTAGCTGCAGCAAATTACTGTGGCTAATTGGACACCACCCATTGGATTCAGATATGTTCCTGGACTGATTTGTTTCTGTAAAAATATAAATGGGACTGATAGAACTGGTTTTATTATTTTACACCCGCCTCAGATACATGGGAAAATAAATCCGTGATGACTGTTGGCATCTGGGATAGTCGGATATCTGTGTGTGTGTGTGTGTGTGTGTGTGTGTGGGGGGGGGGTGTAAATCAATATCTATGCTGACTGCCATGCTACTGGTCTTCCACCCCATGAACATAGCCATTTATCTTGTATTGTCCTTTATATTGTGGATTAAGCATATAATAATAATATGACTTCCTCAAATTTCTGGACAACAACAAACCTAAATATCAACAAGCGTAATATGAAGTGATACTTGCACAGTGCCAGATAATCTTCATTATTCTTTTAATCTAAATTAATCTTCATTCAGATTTCTAGAAGAGTTAAAATTACAAATTGCCAATTACCTTAATGATTTTTAACTACAAGTGGGAATAAGACTCTCCAGTTTAATTCTGTGTTGAGTGCAATCACTCCCAGTACTGGAAACTAATCTTATTTACACATAGTCCTCTGATGATCACAGAGAGTTATTGATTTGGATCAGACAACTTGGAAGTGATTGAAAAATTATAGGAGCTAGTTGGTTGACCCTTTCTCTCGGTCTACCTTATCGCTCTCCAAGGTTTGGTACATAGACCCTTCATTTTATGTGTAACAATGGACAACTGATATCCAGGGGTTTAGGAGGTAAAGCATCATTACCAACTCGTTCTGCAGTAGGATATACAGTACGTAAAGTAATTCACATTTTGATTGGTTGGATGTGTAGAGTAGAGACTAAGCAGATGTCTACAGTTGCTGTGTGAGTTTAGGGAACACTTGTCTGCAGTTATCACAAGAGACCGGCTTTATTGGAGTGTGTAAGAGGTGTGACCGGTAATATCCGACTGCTTAATGCTAAACAAAAGCCTCTTTGTTGTATTGGAGAAAGTTATTACCTCACCTTCATGATATAGGGGCCCCAGTGATTTGTTATAGTTCCCCTCTCTTCTCCCTAAATCCCCTATGACTGATAAATAAATGCTGTTAAAGCTATTACTGCAACTTCCCAGGGTTATGGGTTTAACAAGTATTTTTATGGTTTAAGTAATATTCAGGATGGATATTCAGCATCTATCTATGACACGGGGGAAATAATGTCCACAGAGCAAAATATATATTTACATACCCCTGTAAGTGTCAGTGCTGTGTATAACAGATGTACTGCAACGTCAGCATAAACACACCGCAAGCCAGAATGTATAAGAAATTCAGGTTTAAGCTTGCCAACAATAAAACTCTCACTTTTCTTGCTGTAATATATTTATTCAGATCCATGAGTCCTGTGGGCTCCAATAGTTTGTTCATATCTGAGCTCCAACTGATATCCTCAAATTTGTTAAAATGTACAGACTGTTCCTGAACATTCATTACTCAATAGAAAATAAAGCAGACCCAGTGCATATATAAAATAGATAAAGATAAAACAACTGCTTTTTCAACTGCAATTGAAGTCTCCTGAGTGCCGCTCTTCTTGCCTGTATATTGAAGCTGACATCCAGCCTAAGGGGCACCGGAGCAAATACCAACCTTACATAGGAGGGTGAGTGCCAGGAACTGTTGTTGAGATTATATATATATATATATACATACACATACATACATACACACACACACACACACACACACACACACACACACATACACACACAAACTAAATCTCCACTATTTAATAATATCCGTTAATGTAGTGAGTGCAGAGCCCCAACAATTTCTGTTTAAACAATGTGGTCACAAGCCATAGGGCACCCCCGATACTAGGAAAGGTGAGTGCCGATGTTTACTGATCCCTTCACAGGCACACACCTCCAAAGGGATAGTGAAGGCTACATTCCGGGCATAGCACAGCTTTTTCACAGTCTATACCTGTTTTTTGAAGTGCACATTGACAGGCACCGACCAGCAGAGATATCTCCCTAGGACGGTTCGATCTAATACAAGGCACATGTCCCACATGGAGCAACTATTTAGAACCTCTAAAACCTACTAAAGCTCTCCATATTACCTCGCATGTATTCAACCTCTAACAAGGATAAAAAACCCTAAAAAAACCGGCGTAGAGAGAGAGAGTTTATAAGCAATATCACCTCTCTGAATTATTATACAAATAACCCCTGGTAGGGGACACATCCCACCCTTGAGAATCGTGAGGACCAAGTCAATGATTTTCGCAATCCCCTGATGAAGTCCCTATAGGGACAAAACGCGTTGGGAACGATTGTTATGCTGTTTAGAAAATCTCTGAAATCCTGTGTGGTCCAAAAGTACCACGACAGATGTGGTGAATAAGAGACTTTTTAATAAATATATATTTTGGACTATAATCTTTGGACTTTACTGCTTCGTACTAAGTTAAAAGGTTGTTTAGACCCAATCATTAATATAGCTAACCAAGGGCACCAACTTACAACTGTTATCTATATATATATATATATATATATATATATATATATATATATATATATATATATACCGTATATACTCAAGTATAAGCCGACCCGAATATAAGCCGAGGCACCTAATTTTACAACAAAAAACTGGGAAAACTCATTGACTCATGTGGGACCCTCACTCGAGTATAAGCCGAGGGGGGCTTTTTCAGCACATACAAAATGGTCTGAAAAAGTAGGCTTATACTCGAGTGTGTATGTATGTATGTATGTATGTATGTATGTATATATATATATATATATATATATATAATTATATAAAATAAATCAGATTCCCCCCTTGCTGTGCATTGTATAGCTGGGGGAGTGGACATGATGACACAATCATGGAAGCCACACACCTGTCCAGCATAATTTGACTTGCCACACCCCCGCCCGGCATAATTTGACTTGCCACACCCCCGCCCTGCCGCCTAGACTTAAAAGCTAGTATGATCCACGCGACCTCCCTGCATTCAGTGCCTCTTTTTGGGCACTGTTCATCTGCCGTATATGTAGCCAAATTGAAGTTACCATTCATTATACTCACCCTCTGCATTGCTTATTTCCCTTCCTTATTCTCAGTTTATGCATCAATTCTAGTGTTGTGGGGAAGAGGAATGATGAGGAAAATAAACAATTTAACACAATTGTAAAATGATTATTTTGGTGTTTTGAACACAGCGATGTGTTATGTAGACAAGACCACTTAATAACCGTATGGTGAGTTTTTTTCGTACTTTGTTTATGATGTTTAAATAATAAATGAGGTAATTACTGTAAGTCACATTGTAAACAGCATAAATGCCTCCATAGTTTCTATATACTTCCTCTGTATGATTGTATTATATTTAGTGCCATATGATGTTATTAAACATTCTTATTACATTTGTTTATACTGTGTACTTCATCTTTTCCTGGTCATGTAGATTAGAAGCAGATGACAGTATTCGGACAGGAAAGGACAAATATGTTACAGCTGCGTATGACTAGGACCATTCAGAGCTGTAAACTCAGTTGTTACATACAGTATATGCATCCCATATATGGGATTTATAGGCTCAGTGTGTAAGTTTCTGGTTTTACCATAACCATATGCAGAAGCATATCCCAAGTGCACACAGAGCTGCAGCAAGTCCGTTAAATAAACTGCAGGACATGTCTTCTGTCAGCGAGATGAGCTTTGCTGTGATGACACAGGCTAGTTTCACATTTACACATTCTGACTGCTGACTTATGTGCTGTTCCTCCAGCTCATCCCTAAGGACTTATGTATTAAGTACCAATAGGGAGAACAGAGTTGTAAAAGGCAGCCCCCAAACTGTTTCCAGAACATTTGCTATTAGGGGTTATTCTGCAGTTATGTGATGATTCACATTGAACAAGTGACTTAAATGAGTCCTGTCATCGCTATATAAAACCATATGGGTGTTTTTTATATAAATATTTGCATGTTCTATATGTCAAAGTTCAGTGTGTTTTCTATTGGCCATACATTTGAATTGCTGCCTATCCTGTAGCATTCATCTCCATGATGAACAAGGTTACCTACCCTCCAGCATACTGCAGGAGACTGCTGTTTCAGTCATACATTTCCTGCTGCCCAGCATTGTACTTCTAATCTCCCAAATTCTTCAGATTCTGCCAGTTGCTGCCACTAAGGACTTTGTTTGCAAAAACAGTGATTTGCTGTAAACGCTGTTGCTGCTCAGGAGTCCTTGCTAATGATTTTCATTATCCTGCTTTTGGGAACCACTGACAGGAAATAGACAGAAGCACATGAACGTACAGGGTCTTCATGTATGTGCTGGTGTGCACTCATTCATAGCTTACTGCTGCTGCTAATTAGTTACCTAGGGTAATAATTTTTGCTATTAACCAGAATACTTCGGGATTCCGACTGTTGGACCGTCATACCACTCCCGTTGGTATTCCCTCCTTTGGGATGCTGGGGTTGGTATTTTGACCACTGGCATGTGCCTTCTGGTCATCTGTATGTATTGTGGCCTGGCCATAAGTTTACTATTAAACACTGTACAATAAGTGAAACACAGAAGACAGCCTAGGAATAGAGTCATGTGATAAAAACATACCTGTCATTGTTTGTTACTTGCAAATCTTGTCACATCACAGCTGTGATAGCATTTCCATGTTCATTGAGCCTATGGAGGGATCAAAACCAGTGACAGGCCTATAGGTCAACTGCAACTGTCAGCATTTTACAGTATGCTGGGAATTTTAGCGGTACTTGTGTAGTTTCACGGCGCTGCCGCGCGCACAGTCTGTTTCAGAAACTTGGCAGCCTGCCAGAGGCACGTGCCGCACTAGCTGTTCTCAGCGTAGCGCGTGGCTGCTTTCCATATGTAAGCTACGTTATCAGCGTAGTGCCGGGCAGCAGCTTCCCAGTGCTGACAGGTCACTGTGGTACTTTTAGTTCCACAGTGAAATAGGCAGTCCTGCGCATCGCTGACAAAGGGGGTGTCCGAAATGTACACGCTACAATTTAGACGCTTTAGCGTCTGAATCCCGAGTCCTTGCAAGCCGCTAAGAAGGGGGTTATCTGGATTCAGACGCTAATGCGTCTGAATTTGGTAGGGTGTAGGGGTACATATTGGTGCACTGTGCAAAACACTCCTAAACCTGTTCACAATGACACTAGTCTACGTAACAGCTGTCAACCTTGTTAATTCCACTATCCACGCCAACCCAAAGCGTGGCGAGCGGCGGGGGTACGCGTCCTACGACTTTTTCATACCCCCACTATCCATGTCGGCGTGGAGTTGAGAATAGAAAGTGTGGCGAGCGCAGTGAGCCACCGAGCCCGAAGCGTGGCGAGCTGCCGCAGATACCTTCACAGGTATCCGCGTCCCCTTGCGGGCTTCACAGGTATCCGCGTCCCCTCGTGGGGCTCGCTGCACTCGCCGCGCTTCGGGCTCGGTGGCTCGCTGCACTCGCCACACTTTCTATTCTCAACTCCACGCCGACGTGGATAGTGGGGGTATGAAAAAGTCGTAGGACACGTACCGCTGCGCTCGCCACGCTTCGGGTTGGCGTGGATAATGGAATTAACAAGGTCGATAGCTGTTATGTCGACTAGTGTAATTGTAAACAGGTTTAGGAGTGTTTTGCACAGTGCACCCCTATGTACCCCTACACCCTACGAAATTCAGACGCATTAGCGTCTGAATCCAGATAACCCCCTTCTTAGCGGCTTGCAAGGACTCGGGATTCAGACGCTAAAGTGTCTAAATTGTAGCGTGTACATTACGCTACGCTGATAACGTAGCGCTGCACTGAGAACAGCTAAAGTGGCACACGCTACGCTGGTAACGTAGCTCTGAGAACAGCTAGAGCGGCATGCACACAAAGTCTGGCAAGCTGCCAAGTTTCTAACAGACTGTGCGGTGGCGCCGTGAAACTACATAAGTACCATTTTAGCTGCCCCATATCAGGAGAACTAAAAATACCTATACAGATCCTAATGGTATTTTGTAGTATTTTGATATATTGAGTATTACTTCTTTAATGTATTGAAGCTAGAGGGTTTTTATTACTGAAAGTGCTGAATTTACACAGGAACACTTAGGGGCAAATGTACTAAAGCTTCTAAAATGAATAGAGACAATGTTGCCCATAGCAACCATTGAGGTTCTGTCTATCATTTTCTAGGATGCAATATAGGGGGTATTCAATCTGTGCCAATATTTCCCGACAAACCCACCTATTCAATACTGCCGTTACCGACAGCGTTGAAGGATGTCAGATATAACTTTTTCCAAAGTCAGATCTGTTTTGTCAAACGGCCGCCGATTGTTGAATTCACAGACATTTTTCGACAGTCCGCGGTCGTTTTTACCGATTCATGGACTTTCCAATGCTCGACTGTCGGTATATTGAATTCCACAATGTGCTGTCGGACCAGACGAAAACGGACTGGAATTCAGACTGTTTGGATCTTGGATTGCATACCCCCCCCCCCCCCCATAATCTGTTTGGATGCTATGGGAAAGATTTGATTTTTAGAAGCTTTAATAATTGTTCTCCTTACTGTGTTTATCTAAGTGTGTGTTCTTCTACACTTCATACAAACCTCATTGTCCCTCCATAATGCCAGACCCCGTATGGTTCTTTGTGACTTTGTAGTCATCCTGCTACTCACTGTTCCTGAACTGGTTACTCTTTATGCTGGACATCGGAGCATGACATCATTATCCATTTCTAAAAGCATTATGTTATTTCACTGCAATCTCTGACCTTTGTCGCAAAGTGGTGCAATTTATGTTGCTTAACAATAACACTGAGAAAAGGGTGTCAATGTGAGCCATTATTTTAAGATTTATGATTTGTGTAAAATGGTTGGCAAAGATGTGATGTAATTCTGAGTCATTACATACTGGATTGGAAAAAAGACATCGGCAGACTGGTTCAAAGTGATTTCCTTTTATGGGTTTTTTTTTATATCAGTTTATCTTTTAATAAGAGGTTGCTGCTGAGTTTGAAGTAAAAAGCATTTCCCAAAAAACAAAAATGACAAGATGTGCACAGGTCTGCACCTGTAACATAACCGCCACCTTTCCGATACTGATTTTGTAAACATTTCATTTGCTTGCATAATACACATGCAAAATATTGGTAACGTAAACTTACAACATGATATAAAATATGCATGGGCAATGAATAGAGCACCTGACTCTTTCCTAGGTGAATTAGCCAATCAGAACCATCTTGCAAGTTACTGTTTTCATAATTGGCTTATATTTCTGGACTTGCAACATCACCCATATTGTAGTTATGGCGGTCCATTCATTTACAGCCGATTTTGAGCCAGTTGACGGACTCTGATGAACACAAAGTAAATATATAAGGGAAGGTGTGGTTTGCACATAATTATATATAATTGTCCCGCCATCCCATTCCCCGGCTGAAGTGTCCTTGCAAGGTAATGAGGGGCGGGGCAGTTGACACGAGTACTATCACTTCTGCTCTGCACAACATCTAGTCTACACAGTGCAGGGGAGAACCTTGTGGCGGCCCGGCATCTTTGGAAGAGCTGCCCACCTCCCCAGTGTAATATAAATGTGGACATTCCGCAAAGCCATACGCCTTTCCCCTCTTTTAAGATCCCATATGTTGGGAGGTATATATAAGGGACGGTGTGAGGGTGCGAAATGAAGGATCTGCCCCAGGTGCTAAAGATGTTACCGCACCTGCACCTCTGCCCAAAAGTCTTTGGCAGGATGTTTGTAGACAAAGGAGACATAGCAAATGGCAATTACTTACAAATTCAATTTATACACATGCATCATAATGAATTAATTTCATGCTGTGTGTGTATGTATATATATATATATATATATATATATATATATATTTCATGATTGTGATGTGTTCCCTACTTAATACAAACAAGCCTGACTTGAACGTTTATCAGAGGAACTCCCATATGCCACATTATTATGGTCGACTGTGAAAATAGGTTTTGTTTGTACACAACGGTTCCACAAAGTGACCTGTAGGGTTATACCAACAGACGCACACTCCCAGTTCTCCTTTCCCCTGTGTACATTTAGAACTACAAATGAGTACTTTAAACGCCCCAGTACAGTCTGGTTGTTTTAATGAAAATGCAGTTTGGTAAACAGGTCCTACTGTACATAGAGGACATGAGGATAACAAAGCTTCCAGCTACAGGTCTCCAGCTGTGAATCCTAGACAGAGTCCCTGCATGAATGCTCCCACACAGGTGAAAGTAATACAAGAGCCTCTCAGCAGATAAACAATATGTTTCTTTCCCCACAATGCCTTCTGAGGTTAAAGGAAAGACAAAAGAAACTGATCCTGCTGCACTTAGGAGTATTTTAGTAATTGGTAGTATCCCAGTGCTCACTGCTCAGCCTTTCCTGCAATGATTAATTAAACAGTGTCACTCTATACCCTGGGTGCTGTGCTGCATCTCCTGGGCGTTATGGCTGTTTACATTTCTGTAGTCCTTAGTATTCTAGGAGAGGAATGCCCAGGAACAGAAAATGGTTACATTAGTAGCTATGCCATGCCTCACAGTATGCAGTCAAAAGGTCTGCAACTATTGGTCGACACATGCAAAATGTTGACATGCATTAGGTCAACATGGTCTGAAGGTCGACATGATTTGTTTAAAAACCCTCTTGTTCTTACTTTACCCTCCCAGTGGGCATAGAGGGAGAATATAATGGTGTGCCAAGCACAGCAAGGGCAGCAGTTGTTCATGTTGACCTATGTCGACACCCCAAAAAAACACGAAAAAACAGCATGTCAACCCTTTTCCATGTAGACCTAATCTAATGACCCATACCTCACAGCAGCCCAATTTTTTTGCGGGACAGTACCATTTTTGGGGGACTGTCGCAACTGCCGGAAGCAGTGTCTCGCAGTGGGGCGAAGACTGTTTGTAACTGAGCAGCGGTAAATGCATGCTGTGCACATGCGTACAGCATCTATTCCCAGCAGACAGGAGGACTGGGAACATGGCCAGCAGCTCATATGGCACTGGGCATGCCCCCATATTTGTGACAATGGAGGTGTGGCTTGCAGTCATGGCTTTCCAGTGAGGCCACGCCCTTCTGTTGAGGCCATGCCCCCTTTTTAGGCACTTGCGTGGTTCCATCCTGATTTACTCATTATCAATGTCTGGAGGTATGGCTATGACGCCTCTTGACATGGTTGCTTAGGAGGGGTAAGACTATACTTACCTACTCTTCTGTGATGTCAATTGTAAGCAAAAACTCTGGCACTGTGCTGAAGCCTTTCCTAATTTCACATGCTCCATCTTCACAATATCACTGGCCCATATAAATGCCCGGCAGGAAGACCATTTACAGAATGCCTCTAGAATTTATAGGAATTTATTCAGGCCCCAGCATCTCTGCATGATTCTTTTTACAGAGGTGGGTGTGTCCTGATTCTGTTAATCACATGATCATGACCCACAGCCCCAACTGCACAGTGACAAGAAACACATAATTGGCCCTGATCATCTCAGTTTCTATAGCTCTCCTCGTGCTAACCCCTTGTACCTTCCCTACAGAATCACCCAGAGAAGAGATCCAAAAAGCCGGCAACCTGTAACAATAAGACGCTGGTAACAGTAGCACTCATCAGTTCAATGTATCCAGCCCATATGTAGAGAAACTTGCAGTGGGAGGTGCTTGTCATTCATTTATATTTTCTGGGTTACTTTTGTTATTTACAAAAAGACTCCAAAGTTATTGATTTATTTTCCAATTTAACTTTTTTCAGTTCTTCCATTACCATGGGAATCATTTTCCAGCCGTGCAGAAAGACTGTTGCTTGATAAATTCAGCACCATATTCCAGACATTGATTCATATGACAAGAAATCAGCCGCTAGTAATCCCCACTGTACATTTCCCCCACAGAGAGACAGATCTGCTTTACACGGCTGATGTGTGCAGCTTGGTGCCTCGCTAAAAGACAGGCTCATAATTCCTCCTATTTTGTTTCATTAAATGAAGCAAGGCAGATCTGTCAGCGCCATATGATGCCAATGTATTATTTATAAAACATTACAAGTTTCAGGTTAGATTATGGACTGAAAGAGCATTTTATGTAAAGTCTACAACACCATAAATCAACTTTGTATTCTGATACCCAGACTGGAGAGTTTCCAAACTGTAGAACTACAGTATATGGCTTATAGTTCTGTGTGGGTGGTAATGTCATCACTAACTCAATCTAGATGGCAGTGGTGTTATTCTCTGAATTGTTTATGCTCTTAAGGTTAACAATGGTAGACGTCACACTTGTGGAGCATGTATACAAATGGGTCTCAATGCCGGTACGTTTATTGATGATTTAAGAAAATACATTTGTTATTTATCACTTTTTTTCCTAGCAAAGATTCCAATTTCATAACCGCATAATGTGTTTGTCCCCTGAGGAACGGTACAGTACTCGGAGATCAATGCTAATACTAGAGGACCGCAGTATAATATATAATAAAACAGATGGTATTCTATTTATTTGACATGTATTTGCAGTGCAAGGGAAATGCATTATGTAATTCTTGTTTTGGAGGAAATTGACATATTCTATATAAATGAGGGAGCGGTATACAGGAAGTGGTTGCTTGTTTATAAAAGCTGAGTAAAACTCGGGTATATCTGGGTGTGTTTATCCCCAAATCAGCCCAAAGATCTTGTTCACACAAGCAGGAATTGCACTATTCTGGTTCACTGGCAAAGGCAAATTCCTTCTCAAATGGACAAAACACATACTTGCCTACTTTTGAAAACTAGTTTCAGGGAGATTATAGTTGGTAATAGAATTTTGCACAGCACCCCATTGATGGGGCGTGTCATGCTCCTCCCAAAGGGCGTGTCTAGTTCCGTATATGGAGAGTGGGTGGGTACTGCTACATCTGAGAGGAATCTTTTAAAATGACTTATATACAAATGTAGATGAGCAGTTAGTAAGAGCTACTATACTTGGTAAAGTGCTGGGAAATGGTGCTGATGATTCAATGTAACTGTATCTATCTCTCATTCCTTTTTTCCCCTAAAAATGTAACAGTGTAATGTGGGCTAGGTGACATGAGGGAGATTGCTAGACTAATGAAGGAGAGAGGGAGATTGCTTCTATTTCAGGGAGTCTCCTGCAGGGGAGGTAGCTATGACAAAACCATGTGCACTGCAAGTGGGGCAGATGTAACTTGTGCAGAGAGAATTAGATCTGGGTCAGTTTTTTTGTTTCTGTGCAGGGTAAATACTGACTGCTTTATTTGTACACTGCAATATAGATCTCACTCTGAAGTTAAACCCAAATTGAATTCTCTCTGCACATTTTACATCTGCCCCCCCCCCCTGCAGTGTGCATGTTTTTGTCCATTTAAGAAGGAATTTGCTTTTGCGAGTGAACCAGAATAAGGGCCTATATATATGCATGATACATTTCTCCATAGAACCTATAATGACATCAGGATTTCTGTAAAGTACATACTGAATATTTGTCAGAATAATTAAGAATAATGCTATTTGAGTAAAACTGACTCTGGATAGAATCGCATTAACACTAGGGTTAATTACTTTAATTTTTCAGAAGCCAATTAACCTACTGTATCAGTATGTTTTTGGCTTGTAGGAGGAAACCCACAAAAACGTAGGGATAACATACCAACGTCACATATAGGGCCATGGTCGGAATCAATCCCATGTTCCTGTGCCTTTTTTTTATCAATTGTACCCACTGTGCCACTGCGCACATCCATTTATGAAGTGGTTAAAATCCCTCATGATTTTTATTTGGATAACTTCTCATTTTATATCCTCCTGCTTAGCACACTACTTACCATTATTATTATTTTTTACTATGCAGTCATTAAATTGTTGAAACACAGCCAGCCGTTCTTCTTTCCTCTTGAGGGGATTCTGCCGTTGCTCTGAACACTGAATCATTCAAACAAAGGTCAAGTGCATGAGCCCACATCTAGAGCACATTCTTTCCAGACTTGCGGACCGCCGCGCTGTGCCTAAGTAAGGTCCGGGAAAACTATCAATTTAGGGATCTCATTTGGAGGGAAATGTTTCGCATCCATGCATAGATTTCATAATGCTTGAAAGTATATTTTTTATTGACCATTTTTATGTCTGTGTTTGTGTGTAAATATATATATATATATATATATATATATATATATATATAAAAACAAAGGTTTCCAAAACGGCACTCAGGTGAACATAGGTTGTAGCTTGGTGCCGGGTCCAATAAAGTTAATAGTAGTAGCACTTACCCAACCTTGCAGAGGGAAAGGATATAGACCAGTACTCGGTAGCAGTTGAAAAAAATAAGTGTATTAGGGTTGTATCACAACAGTGGATATGACGACATCTCAGCTGACCCTGACAGCTGTTTCAAACTGGATACTGTCCACTTCTCATCAGGGGTGAGATATATATATATATATATATATATATATATATATATATATATATATATTTGTCGTGCGGTCGGCAACTCCACCCAAAGCACTGAAAAAAGGACCCTGGTGCCTTCCCTGGCAGGGAATCTCTCACCACCACAGATACAGGAACGGTTAGGGCGGCACTCGCTGGTTTTTAAATAAAGAATAACACCTGTGACAGTAGTAGCTGTCATCTAGATTTGGCCACTGATTGAATAATGAATGCCGTATCTATCTGTTAAGCGCCTTGAGTCCTATTGGAGAAAGAGCGCTATATAAATAAAATTATTATTATTAACCTATCTGAATGCAGTGGGTCTAGTACTGCCCCATTCCCAAGGCCAGCTACCAGCAGCAGTAGCTTCCAGGAATGGAGGGGGCTTACGTTTTCCCCTCATTTGATGCAATGCTCAAGATGAGTGGTGTTCAGCCTTAGAACTTTGATGTACATAATAAGGACTGGTCCCACAGTTGCCACCATCATCTCCAAAACATTTAACCAGTTTATGTAGGTAAAAAAAAATGTACATCTTTTAGTCAAAATAGTTCAACATCCATTCTAAGATGCATTTCCAAAGAATGTACTGAGCTTGCTCATTAATACTGCTGATTCTCCTCTGGTAGGGCAAAGAGCTGCAAGTGCAAGCAAAATAAGGCATCTCTAAATATTCACACAAAATTGTCTATATTTTGTTCAACACTAATGCAGATAATTAGTCAGTAATAAATCATTTTGGTGTCATTTGGTGCTGGTCTCAGGGCTGTTAGAACATCAATGGGCCCAGGTGTTTTGGGTGTAGGACTTTATTTTTAAAGGACTATGGATTTGGCATTGGGGAATAGTGCAATAACTATCCACCCTTCTCTCCCCAGGCACATTTTCAGTAGGAGAGAGCTCCCTGGACCCCATTCCCCTTCTGCAGCAGTCTCCTCTCTCTCCCTGCCCTATGTGCTAGTGACCCAGGCCACTCCACTCTCCCTTGCTCTATGCCCCTATGCTAGTGACCAAATTAATATACATAGTCTAATATGCACAATTTTGCACTTTGACCTTGAAATGTATTCAACCAGGTCATACCATAAACGACCACTAAGCACTCTGATTGAATTGGAATTTATGAAAGAAATGTTGTGTCTGTATGAAACTCCAATACCAACATTTTAGTTGTGGGCCCACTATATAAGGAAAGATTATCTGCGCTCAAACAATACTCTGCAGACATGCAGTGTTCGTCTCCTCTTTAGGATACTTTTCTATCTCTTATTTATTTTACTAGCCGTTTCCAGACAAAGCTTTGATAATATTTTCCTGACCACAATCTAAGTCAGGCATTGTCCTCTCAGTAAGTGGTGATAGAGGAGCTATAGAGGTCAATGTGAAAGAGTTATAGAAAGTCACTCATTCCGTGATTTGTGTTTTCTAGTCTGGCAGTTGTATTGATTGTTTCCAAATTGATTTTGTGGAGACAGCATACATGATAAGATGTGTGACACCAATCTATTCAGTTCTCACAAATCTGCCCTGCAGATGCCAAACATTTAGTTATACTCTGCTACAAAGTGGATTTTTTTTCAGTTGTTACTCAGACTGTTGCAATAATTTTAATTCAAAAGTACTAGGTGGCTATAAGATGGGTACTAAAGGCTTGGGCTAAGCAAAGCATGGGATAAAGACAGCAAAAATGGCCTGTTTATCAATAACTGCAATTTTGTACTGTCATTATTTGACAAGATAACAGATAATGGTTTTTTTTTTATGTTAATTCCAACTGTCGGAATGTTTCCAACCAGTTGGAATATCATCCACCTTTGATGTCGTTTCGATAGAAGGAATTCAGGGGCAGATTTATTAAGCTTGGAGAAGAGATAAACTGGAGATAAAGTGGAGAAAAGGTAAAAGGAGATAAAGCACCAGCCAATCAGCTGTGTTTGAAAAAGACAGTTGGGAGTTGATTGGCTGGTGCTTTATCTCCTTTTACCTTTTCTCTGCTTTATCTCCAGTTTATCTCTTCTCCAAGCTTAATAAATCTGCCCCTCAATCTTTCATCTGTCTGAAATGTATCCTGTCGAAAAATGGATGTTTTTGACAATGCAGAGTCGACTTTTTAAAAAGTCAAATATATATGCCTTCAATGCGGTCGGAAACAGCCACATTGTATAGATGTGTGCTAAAATTTCCGACTGTCGGAAATATTGGCACACATTGAATACCCCCTATAATGGGATTTGCCAATGCATGTCATGTAAGGACAGTGCATCTATTAGATGTGCCCCATTGACACTACTTTGTATTTTGCAGAAAGAAGGGACTTAGCGGGAACAGTGTTTTAAGAGAGGAGAGGACCCATGTGCAGCCTCCACTGCAGTCCCCCTCCTCTGTGACAGCAAGTAGACTCTGGCAATATTCCAGACTCTACTGCACATGTGCAGTTCTCCGGGAACATGGCGCCTTCACCTTGTTCCTAGGGACATAACCAGTGCGAATGAGAAAATCACTTGGAAATGGCTGCGGCGGGCATTTTTGAAGTGGTTTGTGTCTTCAGTGCTGAGATGCGGCTGCGGGTCTCCGGTGGGTAAATATAATATATGGGTGCAATGTGTCTGCAGTGTGGGCACCCCTGGACCCAGGGGCCTGTGTGCGATAGGACATTCCACTGCATTGGGAGGGAGAACACTGACTGTCAAATGAATGGGTAAAGGTAGCAGAGCGGGATGAGGTCTGGAAAGGATGGAGGCAGTGCAGAGCATGGGGGCAGACCAAGATAGCATGGTTGTTTGAGGGGCCCTTTACTAGTATTATTCATTATACAATACAAAGCATTAAATATTAGAGTCACACACAATACAGTATATTGTCAGAATATTGCCTTTATTATTTGTATTATTTAAGTTACATACGTATCTAATATTGTTTGTATTATACAGTAGCACTTTATTTGCCTTGTGGATATACAAGAACCTCTTACACTTCTACAGTCAGGTATGGCTTCACTCCTGAACTCCCCATGCTTACTTTTCAACCATTCCTGCTATCCTGTATGACATTTTCTGAACCATGATTAGGAAATAGAAGGGGACATCTGGTTTTCTTAGTGAATTTTTCAAGTCAGTTGTCTGGACAGGCTTAGGCATCGTGCGGTTTGACAGCTGCTGTGGAACTATAAGCTCCAGCATGTCCTACTAGTCAGCAACTGTCATCAGCTGAAGGAGCCAGAGGTTTCCTTCCATATGACTGTTTTGTGTGAGGTTTATTGCTTGTAACAGTGATCCATTTCAGTACAACGTCTTCAGAGTCATATTGAGCAAATCTTTCTGGAGCAAGGCCAGAAGATGTTCAGCACAGCAGCAGAGGGCTGTGCGATACTGCTGAGGGAAGTAGGAGAGCTTCTGGTGACTGAGTTAATGGTCTGGACTACACATGTCACATGGAACATCTGGAAATCTGTCTGCTCTGGGAATTTCCAAATCATTACAGGACTTTTATTCTGCTGTAGACAATATTCTGCATGTAGAACAGTTACCGGCAGTGCGATTTGGAAACAGTTTGCAGCTTTGTTTGCTTTTATTTCAATATGTTCTGAATAAAAGCATAATCTGGATACAATTAACAGTGAAACATATCTGGGATCATAAGCAAAGAAAGAAAGAAAGAAAATGATGGAAGAGTATTTTTCAAATCTAATTTCTCTATGGTCTGTCAGCAGTGGTTAGACACTTAGGGGGTTATTCTAGTTCATTCTTTCTGACAAAATCCTTAATGCGGAAGAATGTACCTAACTGGGATTTTATTTATCCCAGTCATGCTTTTCATTGGGCTGGCATATGTAGTCATGGGAATAAAACGAGCAATGCCATTGGTCTTCTTTTAAGTGGCTGATAATTAACGAGTATGGGTCATTGGGTAGACCCATATTACCGCCTGGTAGCACGTCTGCTCAAAAATGTAAAAAACTCATGTCAACCTTTTGACTGTCAACCTTCCCATTGTCGACCTAATGTTTGTGTTGACTTTCCAAACCTATAGACCTGACCCATGTTGAACTATTTTATATGTCAACCTAAGCCATGTCGACCTTCAACGGTCAACGCAAAGCATGTCGACTTAGAGGACAATCCACTAAGAAGTGTTAAAAACTTTTTCTGTAAAGAAATTCAAGCCCTATATGATATCAAACATACAGTGTACAACCATGGAAGGGAATGTGCATTTTCCGAGTACTACTCAGTAAGCAGTGAGTGCTAGATACATGAATTACATATATATATATATATATATATATATATATATATATATATATATATACTTGTCCAAGAATCGGCACTCCCAGAGACAGGTTTGTAACTTGAGCCGGTGCCCTCACAGGTAGAGATATGGGCAGGTGTGGTGCGGCACTCTCGGCATAATAAGACACACGAAGTCAGCTTGTGGTCAACGTTTCAATTTTATAGGCAAAATCCTGATGACATTTTTGCCTATAAAATTGAAACGTTGACCACAAGCTGACTTCGTGTGTCTTATTATGCCGAGAGTGCCGCACCACACCTGCCTATATATATATATATATATATATATATATATATATATATATATATATATATATAGATTTGGCTGCCCTGACGAAAATGTATTGACATTGAAACGTTGGCAAATCAGGCCGTTTCCTTGTGTATTTCTTTTGACCGAGTGCTGCCGTCATACATGAGATTATATATATATATATATATATATATATATAAACACACACACACTAGTGGTTATTGGTTATTTATATAGATTTAAACGTGGACTTATTTTTAATGTTGTACCTCCTGTTTTTTTTTTTTTTTTTTTTAGTGATAATCTTATTATACCTTTAGAATGACCTAGATCATCTCTGCCGCATATAGAGCACAGGTATAACATTTATATTTTCCACATTGCTACTGTAACTGTACTGCTAAAGTTCCAAGCTCTTTTAAGGTCATAAGTATCTCTATGGAAAGGAATGTATTGAATTGTGCTAAGTTTTCAGGTGAAAAAAGCAGGCTATTAGCACGAACATAGCCCAATGGTCATTATTATCAGGCCATTTAAAAACAATGCCTTGTACACACTATAGGATATGCGGCACCACTTGGTAAATTATGTAAATGTAAAAACATTATACGATTTTGTTCAGTGACATCACCAGGACTTTGCCGAATATGCAGTCATTGATGATATCAGCAGATATATCTGCATGTTCACAAGATAGGGGTCATGCTTAATGTTCCGCGGGATATGCACAATGCACGATGATATCGTTATTGTGCATATCAAAAACAAAATTCATATAGTGTGTTCCCACTTAAAGGATTGGTTTTCGGGGATTTAGGCACGCAGTATGGCTGTAGGATGGCTGAAGGCATTTTCTAGGTAGATAGTCAATAGATAACCTTTAGCTTGTGTCACCTTTTGTCAATGTTTTGTTAGTGCACATAGGCATTTTGGTGTTTAACTTTTGACTGTTTGTGATCTAGTCCACACCTCAGGCACGCAAAGCATAATCCCCGATAAGTGTCGGTCATCGCAGCCAATTGGATGTTTGACATATACCGTCGGTATTTTGAGATCAATGTTACAATATATTATGCTTTCTGATTATATAAAGTTAAACAAGATCTATTTTAAACAAGAGAGTAATCATATACATTAGGGAAATAAGGAGGGACAGGTCCCTTATTTTATAGCAATGTACACTGTTGGCATCTAGGGCTGGTTTAGAAGCACAAAATAAAACTCCTGAGCAGAATTATACTGTATTTAGAATGCCAGTCACTAGACATATAGATCTCCCACTCTTCTTGAACACTTCTGGTCTGGATACTGAACATTCAGTAGTCTTGTGTGTTATTCTAGCTACAATTATGGGAAATGGTTTTATCATTCAAAACCGCAAACTGTTTGTTAGAAATACAAGCCACACCAAACAGCTTCCGATCAATATAATTAACTGTAATTATAGTTGATTTTTATTGAGCCAGATGATAACTGCATTAGCAGTTCTGCAGTGTTATTTGTCTCTGGTTGGATTCCCACAACAACCACAACAGCCTAAAGTTTCCATCTTTGTCTCTAAATTGGGTGCCCGGTTCCTTACAGCCAGGGCTTAAAGTGGTCACGCAGAGGTGGGGGAACTCATTTGTTCGTGCCACCTAATTAACCCCCTCCCCCCATTAGGCAGAGACAGGGCCAGTGGTAGGGTTTTGGGCATCCCCCTGCAAACTAGAATACTTTTCTGTGAGAATTACTGTGCAGGGCCAATGTAGAGGTTAAAATGTTCCACCTCAACATTAGAGGTGGTGGAACTCAGTTCCACCCCATTACCCCTGCTTACAGCAGATGGGGACTGCTAATCACTGCTTTCCATTTGAATTCATAGTCGACACGCAGAAAGCCGACCTGTGAAAAGGTCAATGTGGAAATAGTTGACATATATTTTTAAAGCAAAATAATTATGCAAGTTTGTAGCCTTCAGCACATGAACCCCAATTAGTGATAGGTGTCCCCTCTTATTAATGTCTCAGCAATGGATTCATGGTGGAGACATTAATAAGAACCCACTTTTTTCCATACAGTATACTGTATATACATATCTATCAGCTAGTTTAGCAATCCCCCAACTCTATTCTTTGAGATCATATGAGTATAAAACATTATTGTATTACAATATTAAGAGCCAGATGTATCAATCTTCAAAATGTGAGTAGGATCTGATTGGCTGGTTGTTTAACACTCTCCATATTATCACTTTTTGAAGCTTGATACAACTGGTACTTTATCAGAAATACCACACTGCTAAAACTAATACTATATCAAAGTGGCTATAATTATATTGAATTGACAGTGCCCATTTTGCCTGCAGACAGCCCATGGCGGGTGGAATATTTAGAAGAATGTAGTCCAACAATTTATTAAATACAGTATATAAGGGATGGCCAAACCGGTCCTCAAGATCTACCAACGGTGCACATTTTCCAGATCACCTAGCTGCTGCACAGCTGTAGTAATTACTTACTGTCACATTTTCAAACATGCTGCATTCATTCCTAATATAGAACCACCGGTTACGTAATAAGCATGAACTGTTGGTAGATCTTGAGGACAGGTTTGGCCACTCCTGCATTATATGGACCATGCTTTGCAAACCTCACAAGTGACTGGTTTACTGGGAACAGAATGGCTGAATATTGGTACCGCCCACAAAATGTCAGCCTTCACTGTGGCCAGAAAGAAGACAGAAATATTTGGGAACCAGGAGATTTGTGTTTCCATAGCAATACCTTAAAATAGATTTACTGGAGAAACAAGGAGAGACTGTGAACATTGGGTTTAAACGAAGAATTGTTATTTAATAGAGAAAATATGTCTAATAATCAGTAACACTTAACTCAGTAACTGCTGATGAGATTCTTCTTGGTTTGAAATTGTAATATTGATACTTTTTATTGTATCTTTGTCATCTTGCAAATTTGAACGTTTATCATTGTGTCTTTTAATCTTTCCACAAGGCTGTAACTTAATATACTATCCTGGTCATTGTGTGCAGCCAATATAAATGTAGACTGATCTAGTGATCTATGAGCAGTGTTTTGGAATATCTGTATACTATAGTAAGATACTGTATCTTGTGGATGGGACCAAAGTCTAAACACAGAATGCATTTGTTTTATACTGTATATACCAAGTTTGGAAGAAAAAAATATCCTTTTTTTTTTGTGTCAACTATTTTCTTTTGGTTTAAACAAATTTGGTTTTCATTTCAGAAACCTTGATGAACCATGTTTTAATGCTTTCTAACATTAATAATGGTGACAAGGTTTGATTGTATTTATTTAGAATCTTTCAATATAACAGTTTTTTTTACAAAGATATATATACACACACACACACACACACACACACACACACACACACACACACAAAGGAGTAGTTGAGCATAAGAGTATATTGTTACTTTTTTCAATATAATTGTAGTAATGTAAGTTTATAAATATTATCAGTCATTGAGGAATGTGAATGAATAGGCAACCAATCAGATACTATCTATAATCTTTTAGAAGATACTAAATAAATAAGCAGTACATTTTGATTGGTTTCCCAACAGTCCATGGGAAATAGAACTCCCATCTTTGTAAATTTCCCCATAATTCTTCAGGCCAGATGCTTCGTTCAACTACCACTGCACTCAGCACATTTTATAGTTCCCAACTGAACACGAATGGTAACGTATGAAAAAATGACGTAGGTGAGAAACAACATGGCAAAAGCCAAGTCGGCTGTCATGATGAAGGGGCTTAACCCCTTCAGTGGCAATCCCGAGAATTTTCCGGGCTGTGCCTCAGTGCTTAGTCTGGCAAGCCTGGAAAATTCTCGGGATTGCCACTGTTTGGAGACGGGCAGCGCTGCTTAGTTCAATCACTGAACTCAGGCAGCTTCAGCGCTGCCCGGCTCCCTCCCCTCTGCCGTGCCTCCTTCTCCCTCCTCCTCCCCCCTCCCCTCCGACTTTTCTATTGAAGTCCCCGGTGCCGGCTTATGACAAGCCGGCTGCTGGGGACAGGGATGGGCTGCCGGGGCGCAGGTCCGGGCAGCGGCTGATTGACAGTTCAGCGGCGCTGCCCTGACCCAGGTAGGCAGTGGTGTTTTTTTTTAAGGGAGCGCTTCCCATAAAAAAACTCACCCAGTGGGGAGCGCTCCCAAAAAAACTCAATACTGAAGGGGTTAATGGCCCGAAACTGTTGACCTCCACATGCTGACCTTTTATTCCACTATTTCATGATTTGAATACACTTGTTTTTTTCCACCAAAAGTGAGTGCCACCTCCTGTCCTCCTTTTCATTAAAGGGACGTTTCGTATATATAGCATTTTAGGAAGGCACCTTCAATATTATTCATTACGCACAGAGTGACAGATTTACATCTTCTCTCAGAAATATCTCTGCTAGTGTTATAAATAAACATATAAACAAATATTGATGTATGAAACTTGCCAGGGTACAGTATGTTCTTGGTTGTGGTTTCTGTACAGGAATAAGCAATGCCTTTATATAAGCTAATAAGTGTTGCATGGCTTTTATATTACGGTGTTGGCAACACAGCAGACAGTAGAAGTCCAGCTACTGTCAGTGTGCTGTCGCAAATAAAATGTATCTCATGAACGCCTTTCTCCTCAGGGAAATATGCGTGCGAATAATTACAGATTCCACGCTGTAACCAACATGTTAAAAATAGTTGGGAAATGAGAATAAATTGATGATAATAGGTTGCAGAGAGTAGCTTTGAAATATAAGGAAGGAGGAGGCGGGTATAAGATCTGTGTTTTTGTCTTTTTATTTAACACTTTTGTTTTTTTTTATTTGTGCAATAACAGTGGGCCTTATTTTGGTTCACTCTTTCTGACAAAATCCTTCTTAGATGGACAAAACCATGTGTACTGCAGGTGGGGCAGATGTAACTTGTGCAGAGAGAATTAGATTTGGGTGAGTAATTTTGTTTCTGTGCAGGGAAAATACTGACTGCTTTATTTTTACACTGCAATATAGATCTCACTTTGAAGTAAAACCCCACCCAAATCTAATTCTCTCTGCACATGTTACACCTGCCCCCACCTGCAGTGCACATGGTTTTGCCCATCTAAGAAGGATTTTGTCAGAAAGAATGAACCAAAATAAGGCCCGGTGTGACATTCATGTTCTATTTTCTGCTATTGCCAGTATTTAGGCAGTATACTATACTCCCATACATATGCTTCATATTTAATATTTATATTAGACTATTTGTTATACATTTTTCAATATTAAAATATAAATTGAAGCAACATTCTAAAGCCCCCATACACACTAAGCGACATTTTAAATGTTATCCCTCATTTTGGCCCTTCTGGGTGGTATAGGTTAAAATATTGCTTAGTGCAGTGGTGTCAAACTCATGGCCCCCCATCTGTTGTGGAACTACAAATCCCAGCATGCCCTGCCACATATTTTTTATAATGGATTGCTAAAACTGTGGCAGGGCATGCTGGGATGTGAAGTTTCACAACAGATGTAGGGCCATGAGTTTAACACCACTGGCTTAGTGTGTATGCTCTATATAATTAACAATGCCCACTCCCCATGGGTCGTTAACTAAGTCCTCCGTCATCTGTGCATGCAGCACAGTTTGACAATAACATCAATAACTGCATGAAGGGGTCAGCTGCTGGATGACGTCACTGAACGAAATTGTTACCAATTCAGTGTGTACGTACTATATTCTTTGGCCGGAAGCTCGGTGGCAATCGTTAATGATATTACTCTAGCTTTCAAGTTCGCATTCATAATTTGTCATATAATACTTCCATAAGTTAGTTTTCTTTCCAATGCTGGCTAACTGGGACAAATTTAGGGGTCAGGCTGCCCCTCGGCACAACATTGTTGGTTGCTCCTCCCCAGTCATGTCCCCCTCCTCCCCCTTAATGTCTGAGCCTATCCCAATACTTCAGACCACCAACTTAGCCTCAACCTCACTCTCGCCATCTCTTGCAATAAAATTGACTGCCCTATTGTCCTATTTCCTGCCGGTTGCAAAATAAAGACATGTTATAATGACGTGAAAAAAAAAACATTAACGTGTCTCATCTGGCCAGTGGCCTATTAGGGCCACCATACAAGGGAGCCTGCTGTTCTGCCCTCCAGCAAGTGGTGCCCTTAGGCAGGTGCCTTGCCAGTCTAGCGGGAATTCCACTAGTGCTGCCTCACCCTGAAAAAGGTCCCACCACGGTATATGTAGTTTCTATGTAGTTTCTAATAAGTGCCATGCAATACCGCCACTTCATTCCTTATACAGTAGCTGCTGCTATTGCATTTCTTAAATTAATAATTCACCGAAGATTAACCATGATGCCTGTTTCATGGACATTTCTGTCATTGTGTTATCAGCACAGAGCCAATGACACTTCCTAAGATAAAGGTACGTTTTAAAATAATGATAATTGTTCATTTCAGCTGCTTTTGCCCTTTGAGGCGTAACAATGTCTTTGTTTTTCCAATCTACATTTCCGCTAGAATATGTATCATTATAAATGTAATAACAAAGCCATGTTAGTACGGTATTTAATTACCTTCGGACTAGCTACACTGGTTTGGGAAAGCGGGTCTAGTTGATTTTTTTTATTGCAATCTTTTTCTGCTTTGAGTTAAAAATTCCCAGGAGCACAGACTGAGAAGGTGCCAAAAATATGCGCTGTCCTTTAATTAGCTATTGTAATTGTTTCACACTAATCTGCATGATTAGCAGTAGCATTAAATACAGCACCAACGAAAGGTCTAGCCTTGTAAATGCTGTGTATATTAGACTGTTAGAGGGCTGTCCCGCGGAGCAAGAAGAACTCAGTGATGCACCTGTTACCAGTTTTAATAAGTAACGCAGCATTTAAAGGGACAGTGATTTATATTTAGAGTCATTGTTTGCTTGAATGTATCTGTGACCCTATTATTGAGCTGTATATTCAGCCTTATAGAGACTGGAAACAAAAGGAAACACAAAACAGTAACTATGACTTATATGATTATTATAATCTATATTTAGGGCACCTGTCTCCTACCCTATGGGCTAGTAAACACTTCTGAGCAAGATCCTGCCGGTATAAAGTGCAGGGGGTGTTATGCAAATTAGGGCAGGCGAACAAATGACTGGCCAATGAATCCCTCCACTTTAAAAGCAGTACACTCCTATGTTGGAACATTTTACCTGTTGTGGATTGGTTTATTTTGTGATAATTGAAAGGAAGAAAAACACAGGGACCAGCAACCCGGCAATCCGCCTAGGGTAAAAAGAAGGGTTTTACCTGGGTTGGACCCAGGTTGCTGGCAGTGGGAATGGGTGAAATGGGTCGACCAATCTGGATCCTATTCACTTCTATGGAGCAGGCAGCAGCGTTACCTTAGCACTGCCTATTCCCCCACTCCCACATGAAACGCCCTCCCACCCTGATGAAGCCGCAGTTAGCACAAATGCCGGGTCGCTCCCTTGTTCGACACTGCATTTGCGTTGTGAAAGCAGTATTAGCATGGTAGTTTTTGGGATAAACCCTTTATATGTTTTGTCTTATTGTATGTAGCAAATATTTGGGGATCATTCCCTGCTCCATTAATTAATTGTATGCATTTTATGTAGAATCGTATAGGATATATGAGGGATACTTACCTACTCGTAAGTCTTCTCTCCATACTTCAGGGGCAGGGCTGAATTGTCTCCTAATTAGGTACCACAATTTAGCACCACCCTCGGCTCCAGTGATTGCTGATGAGTAAAATACACTCTTTCCTGCTTCACTAGGAAGAGTAACATTGTATGTACTGCTTCACTAGGTAGAGTAACATTGTATGTACTGCTTCACTAGGAAGAGTAACATTGTATGTACTGCTTCACTAGGAAGAGTAACATTGTATGTACTGCTTCACTAGTCCCCCATAGCCTTGGAGTAGACCCCAAGACTTCAGCTTCAGGGACTACCCCAATAATCAGGAGCCTCCCACAGCTTCAAGGAGGGCAGGCAAGTATAATTTTAATCTCTGCTTAAATATTTTTACATGGCTTTGGCCAATTACAGGACCTTAACTGTTGAAATTAAACGGTTACCCATCAGTGACAGTGATCATGATTTGAGTTTTGAACAAAGCAAGAAAGAACCAGTAACCGGTTCACTTGGCAAAACCATGCCGCACTGCAGGTGAGATGTAACGTGCAGGGAGATTTCCATGAGATAGGGACATGTCCAACTAAAATATAAATTGCAGTATAAGCCTAAAGCTGTCCAATATTATGGACTACATGCAAAAGCATCCAGTACTTAGCCTGCATGGATAAACACATACAGATGGAGCCCCTCTCAGCGTTGCGAGGGCTTGCTATAGAATCGCCAGCCCTCACCAGGCCCTGCCATCCATCGGAAGGGGGCGCGAGACGCTCACACGTCCCTTTCTGACGGAGCTCCCCGCTGCCGTCCGCCCCTCCCCGTCGCTGGTACTCACAGCCTCCGCGCACCCCCAACCCCCTAACCCTACCCATCTCCCTGAAGCGGAGACAGGCAGGGTTTCCGCCGTTGAGTGACTGGGACGCACGTCCGTGTGAGACGCTCACGCATCCCAATCTGATAGAGTCCCTCTCAGCCAGCGCTCGTCAGCGGGGACATTCTGGCGGGGCTGTATGTTTTGGCACCCCTTGCAGTGAAACATGGACTGTCCGGTTGCACGGTTACTTGCTATTGTTGCTTTACTCCCGCCTCACTGTAAAGCTTCAATGTTATATTTATGTAATAAAAGCAACAGATGCATAAAGTGATTTTATATAGCGTTCTATCGGCTTTCAGCTGAATCACTGTAACAAGATAGTCTCCATTACATAGAAATATCTTTTTCGTTGATCATTAATAAGAAAAGTTGGATATCTGCTGGTAAAACAAAACCAATATTTTCTTATATTTTATAAATACACTTCCACACACGTTAAAAGGTCTAGTGATATATTTGGCTTTCCGCATTCTACTGTTTACAGTGGAAAAATGATAATTTAAGCTCATGTCAGGATATTGAGGTCAGGGATGTGCTTTGACTGGAAATCCTCTCTCAGGAATACATTTCTGGTAAATACTGCAGGTTTTCTTATGTTTCAATAGTAAACTAATGTGCATAAATAGTCATAAGGGTTGTAGCGTTTGTTGTAAATCGAATTGTGTGATATATTATGTCTGTGGATTAAAATATACTAGTTCAATATATTATAATGCCTCAGAATGGTAGTACAGGTTGACCATTGATAATACGGCAGCCTCGGTTCCGAGACTGTGCTGGATGATCTGTTCTGCTGGATTTTCGGTGATATTCCCTGCACAGTGCAACCCCCACAAGCGGCTACCTTCAACTTTCACTCCATTCCCCCCCCCCCCCCCCCCCCCCCTCCCTACGATGCTGCTCATCACTCTCCCTGCAGTGCAACCCATGCCTCAGCGGATCTCCGCCGCTCCCCCCTGCCTCACTAAGCCCGCCACTTGGCCTTTTAAGCACTTTTCACACCAAATTCTAGCTTTTCCCCTAGACACCTGATGTCTGTATTAAAAGAGGTTCCAGACCATCAGATGCCAGAAAATCGATGGTCAACCTGTATGTATGTAACTCTTAATCTGGGTTGGCTCTACCATAAGGCAGCTTTAGGCAGCTGCCAAGGGGCTACAGCATCTAAGGGGCACCTTCTTGTCTGGTTATATTACAGCAATTGCTTTACTTTATTAAACACTCAGAAGGACATAGGGTTGGATTACGTAGTCTGGGAATATTGGGGGAGAGGAATTCTGTGATATTGTTGAGTGTGAGGTGCCAGAAAAAATAGTCTGAATGTTAGTAACTGACAGCCATTGCAAATAATTGAATTCCCCCACTGCTCCCTTGAGTCCTGGTAAACAATGTCCAATCAGCTGGAAGTTGGCCAAGAACTAAAAGCGATAGTCTTTATAGTCTTACATCATTAGGAAATTAAACTGGGTACACTCCTACAGATTTATCTGTCCAATCTGTCTGGTGGGAGCAAACATCTGGCAATATATGGTAGCAAATGACAATCAACTATTTGCACCAAATCCTGGAAAATGGATATGAACAATTGTTCGGGTACATTTAATAAATCAGACGGCTTAAAAAAAAATGTATCTGAATGACTTGTGTCTACTTTCTGGCATATGGGAATACATTGTTGATTGTCATATTCTCCCATGTACTGTATTACCAGATGTTTGCTCCCACCAGACAGATTGGACAGGTAAATCCAATCCATTGACAGGTAAATCAAATCCACATGATTTCTATCCAAATCATGTGTTATTGACAACAAGTAGGTTGTATTTTCAAATATGTGTGGTTGTGGCTTTGTGGAGAAGTTAGATTGCAAGTTCCAATGGGACAGTAAAGTTCTCTGTTGACAGAACACTCTATGCCAAGGGTGGCCAAACCTGTTCTAAAGATCTACCAACAGTTCATGTTTTTCAGGCAACCTGTGGATCTATAGTAGAAATGAATGCAGCATGTTTGAAAATGTGACCGTTAGTAATTACTACAGCTGCGCACCAGCTAGGTGATTTGGAAAACGTGGATCATTGGAAGATCTCCAGGACCAGTTTGGCCACCCTTGCTCTATGCTGAATAAATAAAATATAGTCACTGCAATAGGATATTCTTTGACGGAATAAAAAAACTGGAACTTTTTGGCAAATATTGAATTATGGCTGTGCAAGTACATTCTATAAGAGAATGCTCATAATCTCTATACCCAGTTTTACCGCCGAAGAGAAATACTACAAATCCTTGTATATCAGTATTTTATTTTGTTATATAAATATACTTCTATATACTTTTTAATATTTTGTGTATATCCTTAAAATGAGTTATGCATCTGCTTTTACTTTGTGTTTATAATTACGACCATTATTCACCAATGAATCATATCGGTTTACGTCACTGATAAATGGTTTTTGCAATAGCTGCCATATGGTGGCAAATTATAAAGTATTTAATCTTCTGCGTCTTTGGTTCTGTTCTAGAATTCTAAAGATGCTAATACACTATCAATAGCACTTAATGGTGTTTATGTAGTCACAGAATTACAGGGAAAATAATATTTTAATTTGCAGCTCCAGAATAAAACAAAAGATTAGTCAGACATCGACTTTAGTGCGCCAAGCACTTTATCCCTTGTAAATTTAACATTAGCTGAACATGTCATACTGTAGTATAATGTCTGCTATTGTTCAAAATGCAATGGCGGGATGTAGTTTGCCGGAGGTGTGGGATTCCAGCCAAACTGACTTTTTTTAAAGCGCTAATCATTTACAAGGCAAAACCATGCAATTATTTGCTGCTTTAAAAACTAGTTCAAGTTCAGCCGGCACCCTGCAACTATGGCGGACTCGGAATGTATGACATCGAGCCGCAGGTGTTTACTCAAATGACTATGATATGACGCACACTGTCGTGATCTATGTATTTTTAGAGGAGCTTTCAATTGTGCATTCTGTTATTTGCTATATGGTATTTCCTAAGAGCTTCCACATAAAGTATATGGGTAGGAAATTTGCATTTGATAGATATGTTTTCTAACAGTATGTTTTGCATGTAGTGGCTTCAAGCTTTGCTATTTTTAGATGCTTATATACTTTTACCTTTTCATTTGAATATTGGCAAGTTGATGTTCTTTTAAATTATAATAATTAGCTTAGGACATCAAGAGAAGCTAAGTTACAGTACCATGTTGCAAGCGCTTGCATTTAGAAAAGACGAGGTTGAATAGTATTAAGTTTATCCATGTATATTCAGGCTATGTAGTAAAGAATTACAGTGTGTGACCTACTTATGTCATATACTCTAACATTTATAGTCCCAACAAATGGCATTCCCTTTCTACATCTGATTTTAAATGTTATTTGTGTTGCAGGCAGTTTCTTTTACGATGTTAGTGCAGTCGGCACACATTTGTTTTGGACAAGTGTACCATTTTATTGCAATATTATTTTTTTAAATCTGATTTGATAGGCAGGTCTGTGTTTTTGGAAGCAGTATACTGCATTTAGCTAAATCTAACATTTGGTGGTCAATATATCTTATATTCTACAAGTATCTAGTACAGGCACGTCCAAACTGTGGCCCTCCAGCTGTTATGAAACGGCACATCCCAGCATGCCTTGCCATAGTTTTAGCATTCCCTAATAGCAAAACTGTGGCAAGGCATGATGGGACTTGTAGTCATGCCTGATCTAGTAAAACATACATACAAATGTCGTACTGTCAAGAGAATCTTTGTTATATTTAAGTGGAAGCTGCCACTGTGCTTGCTTGGCAGGTATCACCAGGGACCACAGTGTATATCACCCCTAGTGGGCAAATGATAATGCAAACTAGAAGTACACAAAGGTGGTAGATTTACTAAGATGGGATGTTGCCCATAGCAACCAATATTGCTATATTAAAATGATTGGTTGCTATGGGCAATATCTCATCATCAATAGAACTCCCATCTTACTTTATTTACCCCAAAGGTGTTCTAGATCTTCAGATTGTTTAATGTATGTTCTACGGCATCTTCTTAACTAGGTGTATTGATTTATCTTTCTAGATAATGTTGGTGCTGGTTAGCTATGACTATATATTTACCAAAGCGTCTAAAAATATACTGGTAGGTTAATTGGCTCCCAACAAAACTAACCCTAGAATGTCTGTGTGTGTGTACATGTGGTAGGGAATATAGACTGTAAGCTCCTCTGGGGCAGGGACTGATGTGAATGTTCAAATATTCTCTGTACAGCGCTGCAGAATATGTGTGCGCTATATAAATAACTGGTAAATACATGAAAAGAGGTGATGTTGCCCATAGAAACCAATCCGATTCTGTCTAACATTTTCTAGGATTGATTATAGAAAAGATAGACAAAATCTGGTTGCTATGGGCAACAAGTCCTCTTCTTAAGAAACTTTAATACATTTGCCCCATAGAGCACAAACAGAGCAGCACAAATATAGGGATATGCCAGATTGTATATGAGTGTGGCTGAAAGCACAGAATTCCTTTAGGGCCAGATGTATCAAGTTTCAATAAGTGATCAAGTGGAGAGTGATTAACAGCCAATCAATCAGCTCCTAACTTTCCAGTTACAAGCTGGGTTTGGAAAATGGCAGTCCGGAGCTGATTATTTATCACTCTCAACTTGATCACTTTTTGAAGATTGAAAAATAATGATAAAAACAATGTAACCAGGAGGTGTTGTAGGAAGACAATACATGAAACCCCTCATTACATAACAAGAATAGCTGCACAAAACATAATAATGTTCCAATATTCCATCCATCATATTTCTCAAAGCTACGCACTGTCAAGAAAGCCTGCACAAGATGTATTCCCAGTGGCAGTTACCTGAGGTTAATGTGCACAATTTAGATGAAATAAGACTGTTTAGTGGTTTTGCATGCAGCCCTTCTCTCCTACAGTGAAATCGCCTTGTGCATTGTACCCTTTCCAGAGCTCAATGAAAGAAATAGCTCAAGGCTAAATAAGCTCCAATAGTTGGTTTGGTTTGTGTCTGTTAATCGCTCACTTAGGAATGCTGGATGCATTTGCTGGACTGACACATTAAAATGTGTTTAACAGGTTTGTTTTTAGTTTGTTTTTAAACAATATCTGGCTTGTCTTAAGCATTTCTGGCAGCAAGAGATTTTTCAGAAGCTAAACATTTAAGTTTCCTGTTAATCTCAGACTGGGGATTCATCCTGCTGCTAACCACAGAGCTGGTGCTGAAAGCTTCCCTGTGCTAAGTCACAGGCTGCTCTGCCTGTATAGTGTTCTGTTACATTCCATGGCAGCTGTCGGGGCTGGAGGACTACACTGGCATAATCATTTCTAACAACGTCTCCCATTTACACGTTCCAGGATGACTTGTTCCGAAAATGTCCAAAGAACCCTTGTAATATGAAATTATTCCGAATTTAGACAGCTACATCAAATATCTGGTTGCCATTCCATGGAGCAGGCTGATATTATGTAATTATTGTTCAAGAATAAGATTCAAATAATGTTAATCTACAGTTTTTCCCCTATAGCCTATTCGCGCGTGCAGGGGGGTTGTCCCGTAGGGAGTGGCTGCAGCATGGTCATCGTTAGCGAGGAGCTCCCTCGCCGGAACAAACACGCACATGGTTATCGACACTGAGTGTACACCCGACAATATTGTGAACAATATCGCTCTGAAAGCCCTTTCTGAGGAATCTTGTTCACAATTTCACCTAGACATGAAGCTCTGCAATAGTAGGAGCAGCCAGTTATCCCTATATAAAAATATATATTTATTTATTTATATGTTATATGCATAGGTTGAAGGTGTGAGTGCAGGCTCTGTGGATCTTTATTTATATGTGTGTATATATATATATTTATATGTGCATATACAGTGTAGAGGATTCCGGCTCTCTGGAGTAGCAGGCAAATGCCGAGGTGCCTTCCTGGAAATTCAATATGGAAGGTCAATCCCTGAAGTGTGGGTGCACTGCGGGAAAGAATAGGCGGCACTCACCGGGCTTTATAAGAAAGCAAACAATAACGTGCAGTCATGAGGGTCGACCGTTTCGGGGCCTGCGCCCCTTTATCAGGACGACTTGCAAAAGGTATAAATATGAGCAGAAGAATATCTAATTTGAGGCACTGACATAATTGGTAACCAGTGAATGAAGGCACAGTTGTATGTGGTGTGCAGCTAGCACTGTACTTTATATACAGTCCTGCACTGTAGTAAGTGCAGACATTCAGTATGTAGGAATGTGATCCAATAAAGATTAGCCAATACATTTACTCTATTACTTGTTAATGTATGAGATCAAATTACATCACTGATAAGTGACTTTCAGAGCAGTTGACATTTTGTTGGCAAATGATCTAGCACTTAATCTGCTTCTCCTGTTCCTCCCAAGATTTATTAAGACACTAATGTCCCATCTATAGCATTCAATTTTCTCATTCAGACACGGCAGCCTACAGTATAGGGGAACCTGATATCTCTAGGTACATGTTAGAGAAGGCAGAACGATGTAACACGGAATAATCATGCCACTCTATGGTTACAGACTTCAGTTTACTACATTTGGTGCCATTCGTGGTTTATGCTCCCTAGGACCTATGGGAACACAGATTAACTTTTACACCATGCATAAAATACCTGTGATGCTATGCACAGCCTTTTGTATATCCTGTCTTAAAACAAGTGAAAAATACCCATGACCTCTTCACTAAAGGCCTATAAACACTAGAGGCCTAGGGTGCCGGTGACTTAAGGGTGGCACTTGGGAGCAGCCCCCCCCCCTCTCAGTGGTGTCTGGTGAGCAGCACCCCCCTGGACCTGGAGCAGGTCGGCGGTGGGGCTGTGGTGACCTGGCAAGCCCCCCCCCCTCCTGTGGAGCCAGGTGAGCAGCGTCGCACCCCCTCCCTCTCTCCCCCACTGGAACAGGTCTGAGGCCAGCGTGTATCGATGCGGCCGCGTCCCCCCTGGAACAACCAACCAATCAGCTCCTGCCTGACATTTTTCAAACACAGTCTGTGACATGTCAGGTAGGAGCTGATTGGATGACTGTTTATCACTCCATTTTATCACTTTTGAAGCTTAGTGCATCTGGCCCTTGGAGTTTCCAGTGCACTGCACATGTGTGACCCTAAAAAACACAGAAGGTACCCCGTCTGGCTGGCAATGTGGTCATTCCCTACGTATTGCTGCCAGCCGGTATCACTAGGAATCTGAGCATAAATCGGATCAAAAAATATTTTTGCCATGATCATCGGCAACAGAAAATCTCTGGGCCACTTTGATATACAGCCGTGTCTATTTACACTATTGCCGCAGTCGCACCAAACAGCCCTTCTCTGTATGCCACCTGCCGTGCCACTCGGCTTGAGTAAAGCATCCCTAGTTTCACAATTTAAACAATCAGATGTCACAAAATCGCTTAACGAGACTGCATTCATTTTACGAGACTTGTAAGTGATACATCTGCGACTGAATCGGAAACTTGAAAAAAAGTACTACAATGCAGCAGCCACAGCTTTTTCTTATGCAACGCTACGCTATGTAGCATCTGAAACTTTGTACATATGTCAAACTAACCCCTGTGTTGTTAAAGTCACAGCCTGATGTCTCTGGCACAGTGGTGTTTCGCTGCATCTGCGATGCATATAGAGATGCGTCCTCATACATTTAGCCTCAATACACCATGCAGCACAAGGTGCCTGGCACAAGTGGGCAACTCTGCTAACATTGGGCGTCTGGTTTTTGCCAACACTGCATCTTATCCCTTTTACACCGCCCCAAAAACCCGGGTCAGCGGCTGGTCAGACCCGGGTCAGCGTCACCCTGTGTCCCTTTACACGGGACTTCTACCCTGGTCCTGACCTGGGTCGAACACGACTAGGACCTGGGTAGAGGGCAGTGTAAATGGGTACACGGGTCATCTGTCCTGACTCCTGTTTACATCAATGGGGAAGCCCAACCTGCAGACCTGGGTCATCCAACCCGGCTCCCGTTTATATCAATGGGGAAGCTCAACCTGCGGACCACAGCATCCGCAGGTTGGAAGGGGGCACACACAGCCTCCACTGCTATCCGCTGTACTCTGCAGACAGCAGCGGTGGCAGAAAGGAGGTGAATGGATGCCTGTGTGTTTCACCTGGCGGATGGGGGCTGGGGGAATGCATGGGTGCTGGGGGCAGCCCAGCAGCTTACCTTGGCTGGGCTGCCACCAATGCAGCGAGCGGCGGTCCCAGCGGGGGGTGATCGCGGTCCCGGCACTTGGAGTCGGTGCTTGAAGATGACATCATCTCCGTCTACACTGCGGGTAGGCACCGCAGTATAAACATGGTAAATCCTGGATCCGACCCAGCTTAGATCCTTGTTCCAAATGCCAGGTCGGATCCGGGATTTTTGGTGTAAAAGGGGTATTCGTCTCAACGCCGTGTGGCTAGAACGCACATTGCATTGCAAATAAGATGCATATAAAAGGACGCCCGGCACTAGTAGATCCTTGCTTAACTACACTACACCGACTGGGGCAATTCACTCACGCCACGTGGTGTATTGAGGCTGGTGTTTGAGAACACATCTGTGTAGGCACCCAGATCTTAGTAGCTGGTTCCACTCATGTTACTTTGTCACAACATGAATGTGTTTGCTTATTTCAAACTGTTAAGCAAAAAAAAAAAAAGAAAAATTGGAATCAATATAACTTTAAGAAAAATCCTTTTGTAAATGTCTAGGAAAATAGATCTTCTTATAGCTGCAAAGTAGTCAGAAAATTGTGCAGCAAATAAGAGAAATGGTTCACAAGCACTCAGACAGCATTCATGTTCCCAAATTACTGTGCGTTTTATGTAGCCACCAGTTATCTGAGAATCCATGGTGGCGGTTATGTGAGGAGTGATGTACTTCAGATACCTTTTTCCTCACCGCTTTCACCATAAAACTCCCAGGATTTTTTTTTCTACGTGTGTCTCTTTTTTAATATAAATATGTTTTTGTATAGTAATTTCAGGCATTGATATTTGTCTGAATGAAAAGTATGCTCCAAGCAACAGAAGTGGATTCCACTATTTTTTGTATTATGTAAAGAATAAAAAGCTGAACACAATTATTTTATTCTTACTGGTTAATGATTGTTAATACATGCTGCACAAGTTATCAAGTTTTTATATCATTTATTACTTATTATGCTTCTCCTTAATTTGACCAGTAGGTAAAGGCTGGAGAAATAATTTCACACACAGGGCGTATGTACCAAGCACTCGCGGTACATCCCGCCACCCATTGCGACAATACTGTACTAATCACATATGGACTACCATACAGCATGCGATGAGCAATGCAAAGCATAGCACTTCCTATAAGGGTTGCCCTTTGCGATGACCAATGGTTCCTGTACTTCCATGTCTATGACCCAGGAGTCCCTCTGCAAGCTTGCATTGTGAAGACAACCAGCTCAGGGCATGCTGGAAGGCATCCATTCTAGTTTGCCCACACAGCACTGCGGAGAGAAGCCCATCTGACATTGAATACCATTATGATGATAACCAACCAGCTGCTACCACTGGGCATTTGCAGCTGTTCTGTTTTGTCCCTTAAACTGCATAATGTGGTGGCAACTGTAGTAATCATTCTAGCACCTAGCATCTTTGAAAACCCATGCAGTTCCACTTTCCTGGCTGGGTGACCCTGTCTGCTGTGGTGTTTTTAGCACTGGTCTGGTTTGCATATCAGTGCTGATATACAGACCATACTGTGCTATAAGCTCTACACCCCAGGCAGGTAAGAGGAACTGCATGGGTTTTCAAAGATGGTGGGTGCTGGAATGAACACTATATACCATTGCTTTTGTCATAATTTGAGCCACTTGCCAAGAGGATAGTGGGTTTTGGGCAACCAGAACCCCCCCCTTTGTTTGCCTATATTAAAGTGTTCATAAAACCATTGTTTTCTACCCCCCACCCATTCTAAGTAAAAAATAGTATGTATTCTCAGAAAAGATTTTGGTCATTTTATACAAATTCCTAAATTTAACACTGGCAACCTGTAGCGCTAGTCACAGAGGTGCATTCAGCACAGTATTCTGCCTCTGCTGTTCCTGTGTTGCTTTATCTCATTTACCTCTAATGAAATGTGACTTTTCTTTAGCAGACTGGGAAATATATGCATGATTGGTCCCAGTTCAATATCTGCAGGAGCAAATTAGGATTGCACTGCCCACACATTAGTGATGGGGTTCCCATGGATTTGTAATGACATAATTGTGCTGTAAGTATAGACGCAGAGTGCTCTGCTTGATATACAGATGTGATCCGTTCATTAATGTGGGGTGTCATCAGATCCTGTTTGAAGTAATATTAATCTGAACTTTAATTAAAACCTATTGCTGAGAAATATTGTAATAATCTAGAACTAATTAAATTAATTTTAAGACGTTTGACATACATTTGAGCTTGCTTAACAGAATATATTTTCCATCTGGCCGTACAATTGAAAGGAACACAGGATATGATAACAGTGGGGCTGATCCACAGCTGAGCGCACACCTGCTGACAGAGCATATATTACGGGGTTTAGTTCTGCGCATGTTCCGGAGCTGTGAAGACGAGTATTAACTGGATAGTAAAGTGGTGCAGTCCTTAGGTCCAAGTGCTGCATGATCACTATCAGTCACAGCATCGGTCGCCTGAGTGAGCCCAAGGTAGACTAAGCCTAGGGAGAACACCTCTCCGATGTTGAGGTTCTGTCGGAAGGCGCAGGCATTTGCCTCTTCACGTCTTGATGACAGGACCAGCAAACATATTTTTTGCGTAAATTGCCAGCCCCCCCCCCCCCCCAATACCCTCCATTGAATGGTCACAGCCTGTTATCAGGGCCAGTGTAAGGCTTCTCAGCACCCTAGGCAAAAATTCAACCTTCTTCCCCCTCCCCCCCCCCCCCCCCCCCCCTCCAAAAAAAAATAAAAAAAAATCTTGTGGTTTTCCCAGCACCCCGGGAAGGTGGGCAAGTCCCCTGCTTTCTCTGGAGGCCCTCTGCACCCTCCCCTTTGCCACCAGCAACAGAATACAAGGAGGAGGGGGCAGCAATGTAGGGAAGTATGTCTCAAGGGAAAGTATGGAGGTGAAGTCTTAGAAGTCACCACCTGCATTAAGTACAACAATGATTTTGATTTTTTGATTTGCAGACTTGGTGGTGCCACCCCCCCTCCCCCCTCCAGATGCCTAAAGCTGCCTAATGGTGGAGCCGGCCCTGCCTGTTATACCCCTTTAGAACCGCACCTCGGACCTGAGGTTGCTGACGTGTCAAGGTGTGGTGTGAAAGCACCAAAGCTTCTAATGCGGGTTGACCAACCCAGCAAATTGACCTAGGTTATAAGAAGGGTTGAACTTGGGTCAGAGCTGGGTTGGGCTTGGGATCGAGATCTCGGGTCCGAGTCGGCTTAGCAATGTGAAAGGGGTACTAATAATGCTGCAGTGTCCAGGCCACAGCGATTGTAACGGAACCATCAATGGACATGTGGTTCTGCCACATGCCCAGCTTGTGAAAAAATCATCCAGCTAGGTATATCTCACCTATACCATCACCTCTAAATTACAGTATAGTACAATATATATTGGTTGTGACACTACGATACCTGTATTCTACATAAAGTTTGTTCACTGCAAATTTAACACATTTTGGATATAGTCAAATTCAAGACAGCCAGAAAAAAATATTAAATAGAATATATATGTAAGCTTAATTTGTTTTGCTGTCAATTTTTTTTTTCATTGAAATGGCCTATTTCTCCCAGTTACTCTACCCAGCTTTAGGTAATACCTAAGTATGTTTTGTCTTATTTAGGTATTGTGAACCATTGGCATGATGTTATAATTACACGTATCCAGTATGTGTTCTCTCTGTACAGACAAACCTAGTGGATGAGCATCTGTGCAGAGCTGATAAATACTCCAATTTGTACTCTAACATTTCCTGCAGACAGTTGTATCCCAGCATGTTGTAGGATGTGTCAAAGTGTAGTTGTGCTTTTAGATGTAGACAGCAGTAGCCGACTTTTTTCTTTTCTAATTTTTTTTTTTTAAACCTAAAAAAAAAAAAACTTTGCGATGAACAAAGTGTGGGATTGATTGCTTCGCTAGCCTGAGTGCTTTATATCATTCTTCTTTCAAGTTTAATTCTTGTATGCGATGTCTGCGTGTCAGTCCAATGGGCTGTAACTTCTCCCTGTCACAGGTCAGCAATATGCTGAAAGCTGAGACATTACCCAGGAGGAAACGCCGTTTACTGTAACACAGATTGCAAAGCCGTTTCATAACTGCATACAAGATGGCCAACAGCGGAATGTGCAATAGCCTAGAGCAGGAAGTGGTAGGGGAAAATGGGGCTTTTTTGCCCAATGTGCAAGCATGCCTATCGTTCACCTGTAGCGATATTCACCGATCTTCACACCAATTAAAAGTGTATTTGCAATTTCATGTTTATTTTTGACAGCTGCCCTCCTATTCCTGTGCAGTTTGCTCTCAGCTGAGAACATCGGCTCTTTGCAAGTACCGGGTGGAAGCACAGAAATCCGAAACCTGCTCAAATGGGCAGAATTTACTATTATCTCTGCTTTCAGTTATGTTCCATATGCTAGATTGAATTCTATTAGAATTCTATTTGCAGTGTCTTAGAGATGCTTTGTTTGGGAGTTAAAAGTGCATCTGTCATATTTTGTAGGTCACGCCAATATTTTGTGACTTCAGCTTGCCTGTTTACTTGGAGAGATGTACACAAAACCCATTCTCTCAAAGTCACGCTGCGGGTGTGCTTTGATAGTTTGCATTTGCAAATATCTCCGAATCAGGCCCTACATGGCATGTGACTGGCGGAGATACTTGGAACTGGTCCTCCAAAATAAAAATGTAAACTGAATTTTTGCAAATGTAGTGGTTAATAGAATCAAGTCCAATCACACATGACATTCTCAAGTACCCCAACAGTTCATGTTTTCCAGTTCACCCTGCAGGTGCAAAGGTGGATTCATTACGCACTGACACATTTTAAAGATTCACAGGTGGAGTGAATTACTTCACTTGCGATTCAGTGTGGAGACCTAGAAAAGTGATCTGTTGAGGACCGAGGTTGAGAACGACTGCATTATATGCCCCTTACTGCAGCCGATATAGTTAACAATATTGGCTGTGGGTGGCCAATTTGAGTGTGCACACTGAGTGTACGCAGTCTAAAGCCAGGTAGTGTCTGAGCACCTGCTGCCCAGTTGTTCGTGACCCTGGTGTGCCGCTCTGGGCAGTGTGAAGCGATCAGAGGTCATGCTGCACAGGCCACACCCATTGCACACTGCTGCCACCTGCCAGCTCGCTCCCATTTTTATTAGGAAGCCAAATCATGTGATTGAAAAAAATTGAGATTGGCATCCCTTCTTATGTGCGAGGCCTGGTTCAGCCCATTGTATGTAAGCATTAGGTACACTTTAATATGGACTGTACTATTATAGTGGATCCACAGAAGTAGTTTCCCAGGTGTCCTAACTGTTGCTATGGGTACATAGACGTAACTCTGTTTGGGACTTCGTATGAAAACAAAATATTTTAGGGCCTTGTGAGGTGAAGACCATTTGATGATTGTGTCTGCAATTTGCCTTCAAGAAGTATCTTTAAGGGTTTTATCTGCCTTTGACCTCATGGCTGTTATTGATCTTAAATGAGAACAAATAAATGACAGATCCAGAATGTAATACGGTCTGTAATAGCAGATGTGCTTTGTAACTGAGAGTGAACATATGCACAGATAAATACACTTTTTGATGCTAGAGAGGCATGCTTACAAGTGCCTTAAGTGCCTTTCAGCATCTGTGAATGACAAAAATCTGTTCTCTTTAAATGGAAAATAAATATTAAAGTCATCTTTTGACAACTCTTCTGCTCAAAATACTTTTCCCCTCATAGTTTTCTTAAACATGCAGAAAGCATCTCATTCGTAAACCCCCTGATGCAATGTAAATGATGCTGTTATATTACATGCTAGTTGCCAGCCCGTCAAAATGACCGTGCATAACTGTAATGGATACAGAATATAGGGGTAGATGTATGAAGCGGTGATAAGGGAGGAGAAGTGATACAGTGCCTGGTAATTTATCACCGGCCAATCAGCTCCTATTTAAACCCAGCCTGTAACTTAATAGTCAGAAGCTGATTGGCCAGTGATAAAGTACAAGGCACTTTGGGCCTTATTTTGGTTCATTCTTTCTGACAAAATCCTTCTTAGATGGACAAAACCATGTGCACTGCAGGGGGGCAGATGTAACATGTGCAGAGAGAATTAGATTTGGGTGAGTTATTTTGTTTCTGTGCAGGGTAAATACTGACTGCTTTATTTTTACACTGCAATATAGATCTCACTTTTAAGTAAAACCCCACCCAAATCTAATTCTCTCTGCACAAGCAACACCTGCCCCCCTGCAGTGCACATGGTTTTGCCCATCTAAGAAGGATTTTGTCAGAAAGAATGAACCAAAATAAGGCCCTTTATCACTTCTCCTCCCTTATTGAGCATTTTTTAATCCCGAATCCTGGGATTGAAAAAATGCCCTGATATTGGCATCCCAAAGCCAGACAGCGTCAAAATAAAATAACTCTCCCACTGGAATGGGACAGTTGGGGAAGGTATGCAGTAAAGCAACATTGAATACTTGTCTACCAAAAGCCCAAGACTTTTGGGGTAGTCCCCTTCAGCCCCAGAAAAGTAGACAGCTCTCCTGCATCGTGCCCACTACCTAGTGAAACAGGCAGGATGGTATTATATTTACCAGCAATCGCAGGTCTGCTAGAAGGGGCCGGGCTAAATATCTGGAATTGTCATCTAGCCCCACCCTCTCAATGCATTCATGCAAATCGCAATTCTTTCACTGTGTTAGGGAGGGGGCCAATGGTAATGCACAGTGTCTTCTCTTTGGGCTTTGAGACTAGAAAAGTAGGTAAGTTTACCACACTTTGGATATCTCCTTGCTAATATTTACACTTCCTTTGCACTCATCCACTCATAAGCCTTCTAAGGTGATCCTCTAACGTCATATCATCTATATATATGTCTATTGTCTGTCTGTGTGTTTTCGATACACTGCCATCTGTTGGCGAGTGAAACTACACATTTTTTTTTCTCTCACACATGCACAAACACCGAGGCAATTGATTAAGGTAGCAGACTTTCGAAGCATTTGCAGGCTTACTAGTACAACATAACATCTTCCAAAATATGGAAGTGTTGACATGTATTAAAAATAATTAAACATTTTCTTTTATATAATACTACACTACCACAAGTAAGAGAATGTGTCAAAACGTATTCATTTTGTTCTATATGTAACTATTGAAAGTATTACGTATATATAAGAGTAGAGTAGAGCTTCTGTCGTTAAATATATCACATCACAAATGCTTCTGTCGTTAAATATATCACATCACAAATGCTTCTGTCATTAAATATATCACATCACAAATGCTTCTGGCGTTAAATATATCATATCACAAATGCTTCTGTCGTTAAATATATCACATCACAAATGCTTCTGTCGTTAAATATATCACATCACAAATGCTTCTGTCGTTAAATATATCACATCAAAAATGTCTCAATACCGAAACTGGTAAGTTTGATAACTACACTGCAAAGACATCGACAAAAGTAGTATGAAGATGATGTGTGTGGATTTTTTTTTTATATATATAATGTTATATAACTAAAAGAGGAAAATAAATAAACCCATGTTAGGACTTCTATTATAAGCATGCCCTGCAGGGTAATGCTAAACATTTACTTATTAAAAAACCTCAATGGGCTTTTGACAGTTTGATAAATGAAAGTATGATCCCTGCATAGCAAAGAAATTAACATTCAATAGTGATTCTGTGTAGGTCCAGAGGATCGTGACATCACTATGCCAACCTGTGGGTGTGAAATGTGTAAGAGGCAGTTTCTTAGTTTCCTTCTGATATTTTATACATGAATCAGATGCTTTTGTAAAACTTTTAAAGGGACCTGTCACCCGATTTCTGATTTCATTACAGTTATTATAAATTTACAATAATTTTTGTGATGTACTACATAGGGGGTATTCAATCGAGATTTCGATTGTCGGAACGTCCCGACAGTTAGAATCCTGGGCCGTTTTCGTCTAATCCAACACAAACTCAACAGTCGAAAAATCTGAGGATTGACTAAAACGGCTGCGGATTGATGAAAAACCGTGAATTCGACAATCCGCGCGGCCTTTTCCGTCTTGACAGATCCGAATTCTAAAAAGTTGCATTGGACACATTCAATGCGGTCATTGACGGCAATATTGAATAGGTGAGTGCTTGATATAATTCCCCTGTCGGGAAATACCGGTACAAATTGAATACCCCCATAATGTCTTCTGTGCTATCCTGGAAGTATAAAAGAAAGTTATTGGCCAGACCTTCAGTAACTCAAAGAGAAATTGAATTAGTGCTGTGTGTGTATTTCCTGGCAGCTTCCTTCTACAAGCACAACAGGAGACCCATAAATTGGTTTGGTGTACTTTGTCCGCATGCACCATGTCGACATTGACCACACCAATATTCTTAATTTCGATCCCATTGAACTGTCAATATGACTAGAATGCTGATAAAATGTTCCTGGCGGTCCAGTGGTAATCTATCTAGCTTGGTGGGTCTGGTGGCTCCAGCTGCATATCCATGTCTGTTGGGCAGCTTCTGGTGGTGAGCTTCACTAGCCCTTCCCATGCCTAACTTCCTCTCCCTTTACCTAACCTTATGGTCCCTGTAGAATGTCAACATTTTACATGTCGCACTGTAGACATTTCGACATTGTGTAGTTGTGCACTTTCAGACTGATACGTCCTGAAAAAAATTGCTACACTAGGCATGGCACTGCACAGCACTTTGCAACCAAATAATGCTAAACAAGTGAGCAAAGGCGTTTCTATAATGGTGTGGTGCACACAGGCCTACTTACCTTGCTAGAGTTCTGCAGTCGCAGCAAAAAAAAAATCCTCATCAAAATGGCCACATCACATGAGCAGTAGACATGTTTTCACCTGAACATGGAACATATTACCGTGAAGCAGAAGGGGCCCATCTGAAATCTACACACAGACCCCCTCCTCTGTTAAAAAGCCCCTGTGGGACCCAAAGCGGACTGGAAAAACACAGATCCCTGACAAACCCAATCCAAATAGTAGTGTGTTCTCCCTTTCCGTACTAACTGGGTTTAGGACTTATAAAATGTTGCTAATCAACCATAGTACATGTTCCTTTTTTATGAATATGCATGTCTATATACTGTAAATACAGGAAAATACATGTAGGGACCTATTTCTGTGGCAAATCTTCTTCCGCTTCCCAAAATAATGATGGTTTTGCTGGCATCCATGTATAAACTAGTACTTGCACGTCCCGATGGCAGTAGAGTGATAGCGTAAGCCAACACTTTACTTTTTACTCTTCCCTGGGACAGGTTCTTACGGCACACAAAAATAATGTCTTACTGTTGCAATATGCAGTTATAAGAAATGATATTTAATGAGAGATGTTTTACACTAGTGATAAATCAGCCTCATAAAGAGATGCTAGCTTGGACTTAACTAGCACTTAAATTCTTCTACGTTATAAAATGTCATAAAAAGAAGCAATAAAATAAACCATAATGTACACAATATGTGGATATTTCAGTGGCTTGTGTAACAACTGACCCGTACTGCTGCGAAGAGCAAATTTTATTTGCACACCTGACTTCCTGTTCTGTAGAATTGAAATACTTGTAGACATAACAGGGAATCCTGTTTATACTTGAACAGTTTAAACTGCTTGGACGACTGAACAAAAATAAATACATACATACAACTTATACAAATAATAAAGTCTGACCATGTTCTCCAGACACTATGAAGGTTGACATACACTTGGTCAACCACTAAAGGTCAACGGGGCTTAGATCGAGAAATGAAATAGATCGACGCGGCTAAGATCGACAGGGTCGGAATGTCCTGAATTTCGACTATTATACCCTAGTGCAGTGCTCTTCAACCACTGTTCTGTGGCACACTAGTGTGACCCCAGATATGGAGATGCCCAAACCAGTTTACAGCCAGCACCAGTTCAACTGCGATTTACTGGTCTCTTTTCATGTAAAGGGCCAATGTATTTTATTTTTGTTACCTGTGGGGAGCAGTGTGATTGTTTTTTATATGGAGGCCAATAGGATTGTTTTTTTCCTGTGGGGGCCAATGTGTTTTGCCCTGTGGGGATCTCATGGTGTGCCTTGGCAATTTTAAAATCTTATTTAGTGTGCCGCAAGGTAAAAAGGTTGAAAATGACTGCCCTAGTGGATGGTAGGGTATAAAATACTGCCTGTCGGCACAAGTCGGCTCACAAAAAGTGAAAAACTTATGTCCGTTGACCTTCCCATTGTCGGCTTAATGTTTGTGTCCACCTTCCGACCCTGTCGACCTTAGCCTTGTCTGCCTATTCCATGTGTCGACCTAAGTGCTGTCGACCTTTAGTGGTCGACCAAATGTTTGTTGACTCTCTATAGTGTCGGTCTAGGGACGACGGTGTCCTGTTCTCCAACCACTACACATACAAACATATATACAGAGGTTTTTTTTTATTCTAAGTAACTACTTTTTTAATGTTAAATAATATTTAAATTGAATTAAAATACATTTATGGCTGAATGTGTTTGAGCCTTCCAGGAATGTGCCTGGAATATGTAACTTCAATATAGATGAATGTTTAAATGAAAAAGACTGATGATCTAATAAACTAATTTGCTATTGCGAGATTTTTTTCTTTCTCTGGAAAGTGTCTGCAGATCTCTTCTTAACAACATTAATTGCGCAGAGAGAAGCACAAAGTGCCAATTCATTTGCTTTTATTTCCCTTTGTACCACAGTAAAATATTGAATGTTGCTAATACATATGAAATTAGAACTTATTTATTACCATCGAACAATAGAACATATGGAAAAGGCAAAAGACATTAACATCTGCTGTATTTTCACCATCTGCTTCCTTTTGATGCTTTCATGTCCAGCCCTGCCGGTGTTATTGTCTCGGTGGGTCTCCTGGCATATTAATCAATTTTTATACTTCATTTTTAGATTTGATAGACCAGGCACATTAATGGCTACAATAATATAAAGTAACATGTATTAACTGCGGTAAATGATAACCAGACCTCCCAACTGTCCCGATTTTTTGTGAGTCGGTGCCATTTTTGTGGGGGATTGTATTGATGTCCCACCCGAGGACATCAGTGTGTGTGTGGGGGCAGTTGTGAGACCCCCTGTCACTTGCTGTTATGCTAAGCAGTGCAGCATGCTTGTTAACTGGAGACAGAGGATCTGGGGACATGCCAACAGCACACAGAGCGCCAAAGATATGGCATGCGATAGCGTCCCATGCTTCATTGCGTGGGAGTCCCGATTCTTACAACACATAAGTTGAGAGATATATAATTATCTGTATAAATAATTAGTTATGTTGTTTATAACAGCAAGTGTGTTATAAAAGGAATCATGCACTACCATATGCTACTGAAGATATTTGGGCACCTCTGATTTCTGTGACCTGTGTATTGATCACGTTCATTGTCCATTGTTTCTGCTTGCAGTTTACAATATGGGGTGTATTCAATGCGGCGAGGGGGGTTTTATGGCGAGGATGGCCCAAAACAAGCCACCCTCGCTGTTTAACCCCCGTGCTCACCCTATTGAAAGTTCCGGGTGAATCCTCGCTGTCAGAATATGAAATACTGGCCGCCCGCCTCAGTACAGAGGTCTTGCAGCATCTGGTTATCACTGCATTGTTGAGTGAGGTTGTTAAACCCAGGTTGTCACTGTTGTGACCTTATGTTATTTACAATAAAAGTTAACAGTTTCTGTTTTATTGGTATTGTAATTAGGTGTTCTGCTATGAATCTCACCACATATCACACATATTAGATATCCTTCTCTCACATGCGTTCATCCTCCTTCTGGGCACAGTTTTACCTTAACTGGCTTGTGGGTGGGGACGTAGAGGGGAGGAGCCAGTACACCCAGTCTGAAGATTTTTGTAAGTGCCTGTCTCCTGCGGATACCCTCTATTCCCCATTGTAGTAAGACTATCCCAGTATCCCATATGGATGATAGAGAAATATATGTGTGTGTATTTCATGTGTTTGATGTGTTTTATACAACATGAATGCACGATACCTCATTCAAATGTAAAAATATTCTTAAATACGGAATAATCTGTTACTCAAAATTCTTCTGGTCCCAAACATTTGGATAAGGGATACTAAACCTGTATTACTGTATACAGATTTTCAGAAATTTCTGTTTTAAGTATATGTAGATTGTTATAGTGCCAGCATATTTCATTGTGTTTTACAATTTCCTTGCTTTTTTTTTTGTTTCATTTTAAGGTGGATCGATAACAGTAGTAATAATCCATTACAATTTTTTTCCAAATAGTCATTATTTCAGTATATTAAACATTATTTAGTACTAAAGTAAATAATATCACTAAAATCTCAGGTCATAGATTGATTGGCTTGCAGTCCCCCAGTGAAAAGAAAATACTTTATACCGATGGTGGGTTGATGCACATGACAAGTAATGTCACTGCAGATTTAATAAGTAGCTGACCATTCTTTATTTTGTCCTTTTTAATAATTTGATAGTAACAAGATATTGCCTTTGCTGTATGTCTGCTTATGATTGTGCAGAGAATACTCCATAATACTTTTATCAAAACTGCAATGAAAGCCAGGCACCTTCATATCTGACAATTTTACATTTTGGAGTTTAGATGTCTAACATCCCAAAATGACATTCCCCCTTGAATAGAATGCTACAGATTATCTGGCATTTGCAGTTTCTGAGTGCAACAATAGTTATTTTACTCTGTCTGGTTTTCTAGGCTTCGGAATTGTCAGTGCAGGCTGCAGCAATTGTGATTTGGAAGATGTTGTGGCCTGCATGTCAGTCTCCATTCATTTGATGTATGATTTTTCCTGCATTTTGTTTTAAGTCATTTGTAGTTTTGCTGGATGACAACTTCCATGCAGGGATTTTGTTACCTCAGAAACCAAAGCTTAGAAGGCCTGCCTAAGATTACAAAAAGCAGTAACTCAGGGGTAGTAGAAAGAATGATTAAATGCATTGTCCTTTTTGGAAGTAAAAAGCCCCATCTATCCTTACCATGTGGGTGAGGCAGCTTATAATATTGGTAAATAGATGACTATGCGCTAAGATTGTTTTCAAATTATAAAAATTCCTGAATCCCCCTCTAGCTTGGGAGGCTGCAGCATATAAAGACCCGTGTATGACAGCAGTCATCCAGCGATACTACAAGATAAGGACGGACCAATCAGTATTACAGTGTGCACAGGAGCTATAGGTGGGTACCTCATACCTTCCACACTGGGCGGCTCAGATGTATACTAGAAGGAGAATGTAGGCAATTTATATAAACTCCCGTAATAGAATGCAGCCATGTACCCACATAATAGTAGATTTGTAGTATTCTCCCATATGAGCTGCCACCATACAACTTTATTAGACTTAAGGTCCATACACATTGAACGTTTTTTCTTCCGTTTTAGCGATTTCCCCCGGGGTGGACAGGAAAGTCATCTACTCCGCCACTCATCTGCTGGTAATACCAGCAGATGAGTGGCCAGGCCAGCGATGATGCCGGAGCGCACATCACCGCTCATCGTTGCCCCGTACACACTGGGTGTCTTTCGAGTTGAAAGCAGCTAAGACCAGTAAACTGAGCGTTTCTTTTAGCTCAAAGTCGCCCAATCTGTATGACCCATTAGGGAGAGATTTATCAAATCTAGGAGAGAGATGAAGTGGAGAGAGAAATTGCTAACCATACAACTGCCATGTTACAGATGTGTGACCATTAGGTCGACAGTCATTAGGTCGTTCGATATTGGTTGACAGTAAAAAGGTTGGCACAAGGAAAATGCTCACGCGGACACTATCGACGCAAGAAAAGGTCGACATGAGTTTGTTGCATTTTTGTGTCTAAGTTGATATGAACTGAAGAGGATATTACTTTAACATACCCTCTTCCCTCAAAGAGTGTACAGAGGGCACCCAATGGAAAGTGCTTGATGTTCTCCTATTGGGCAATGAGTGCGGGATCTGTTGGGAATGTAGTGATAGATTCTATTTATTATTCCTAGAAGCTAATGATGATAAAAAATACTTCATTATAGCTTCTATTTTAAGTTTCAGTATGTGAAACTGATTGAGGTTAACACATGCTTACTGAGAATCCCACATCATGCTATGTGATAATTGCACATTATTTGGAGATACCACCCACTCTGTGAAAAAAAGTGCTATGAGTGTTACAGCTGCCATTCAGTAAGTTATTGGTCTTTTTGTATCTGCATGCTTGCTCACATGTAACTACATTCTCCTATCTCCAAACAGATGGTCAAAGACAGACACTTCAGACTTGATGCAGAAACACCCAGTTTCCCACGTACATCCATACACATCCACACAGCAGGTTTTCAGATACAGATTAACGAAATATAGCTAACCAATCATGTTACCCAAATCACAAGGCATTAAACACGCAATCATACACAGGTTGGCTTCTATTAGAATATGTTTATATCATATTTATTTATTTATCTATCTGTTTGCTACTACAGATTTAACCAGGGAGAAGGGTGATTTGGCTAGAAAGATGGGCGTTTATGTGCATAGTAAGATAGTCATGGTTATTTACTAATATTGCTCAAGGACCAAACCTTCACTAGAACTATATCTACAACCAATGAAATGTTTGCTTTTAGTATTTAACCTGCACCAGACAGTTGCCAGCTGCATGCTGATAGGGTGTTATGATTTAGTGCAGATTTGCAAATCTGAGCATTAGGAAATAAAGGTCCATACAAACTGGGCGACTATGCCCTGCGTGTATGTATAGCGATGACCGCTGTCATTGCTGGGGGTAAAGCCACTCAGTGCATACACAGTGAGCGGTTTTCCCCCTGCCCGGTGCAGGAGGGTGGGGGGGGGGGGGGGGGGCAGATGGCTTTGCATAGCATAGCACTATATGCAAAGTTGTCCTCAAAGCCGCAGCTCTCAAGGCGATGATGCGGGAGCATGCAGCGCCGCTCATTTCCGGGGCATACCCTTACACATACAAAGCAATGGTAGTTATAGTAGGCCAGCATTAGTCCTGTCATTCTATCATGTATCAGTAATGTCTATGCAGATTCATGTTATTTTTCAATGCCTTTAAAAAAATAAATAAATAATACAGAACTTTAGCAAACTGTTACTTTGGTGGTAGCGATGTAGCCTGCGGCATGAATAACTTAGAGCGATTTCACTGCATGACTGATCCGTGTTTACTTGTATTAAAAATATATGTTCAACGGCAGTTGTCATATGTTTTACCTTTGTGGTGGAAACATTCACTGCTGCAGTCAGTCTGCATTTATTTCTGGCTTTTGGGTCGAGTGCCTTCAATATAGATTGAGAATTTCATTAAAATGGGACAGCGTATCAGCTCAGGGAATTTATAGAAATGTGAAGTCTGCATGAAATGACATAAAATTCATGGATTTTCAATCATTCTTGGCAGATAAACATAACTTGAGAATGAACATTTAAAGATCTGCTTGTGACTGCATATGCCGAAAGTCTTCATAGTGTTACACCCTTGTCACGTCCACTCGTAAAATCAGGGAAATGCTATGTGAAATAAATAATAATAAAAAAATTGTAGAAACTACTTCACATTCACACAGTTACAATGTTGTATCATCAATGTTTCAATGTAATATACACTGTCATCAGGGATTTATATATTGCACTGAAATGTTGATTCAACTTTGCCTTGTGAAGTGGTTTTTACTGCTCAGACTACTGCACCTTTGTATGTATATTTGGCTTGTTACATAGGGTACCTGACAAAGTTATCAGATGTTTACCTAGAGTGTCGGATCAACATATATAGTTATATTGGTACTCTTTACCTAGAACGGCGCCCGTCGCGGGCATCGCGGGTACATTTATGCCTGCCCGCGACGCGACCGACGCGATGCCCGCGATTTTCCCATTGAAAACCATGTTAAATCTGAAAAATCGCGTCGGTCGCGTCGCGGCCGGCCATAAACGTACCCGCGATGCCCGCGACGCGATGCTCACGATTTCCCATAGGGAACAATGTTAAAAGTCGCGATGGACCCGATTTTAGTGTTAAATGGCTCAATCAACCCGATTTTGCCATAGGAATCAATGTTAAATGGGCCACAGAGCCCATTAACCCTTAAATGTCCCCAAAAATTTTTAACGCCACCCCACGATCCACGCGAACCCGAAGCGTGGCGAGCGCAGCGAGCCCGCGAGGGGCGGCGGTACGCGTCCTACGACCTTTTCATGCCCTACTATCCACGTCGGCGTGGTGTGAGAATATAATAGTGTGGCGAGCGCAGCGAGCCACCGAGCCCGAAGCGTGGCGAGCGCAGCGAGCCCCGCGAGGGGACGCGGATACCTTCACAGTTATACGCGTCCCCTCGCGGGCTTCACAGGTGTCCGTGGCGACCCGGACACCTGTGAAGCCCGCGAGGGGACGCGTCTACCTGTGAAGGTATCCGCGTCCCCTCGCGGGGCTCGCTGCGCTCGCCACGCTTCGGGCTCGGTGGCTCGCTGCGCTCGCCACACTATTATATTCCCACACCACGCCGACGTGGATAGTAGGGCATGAAAAGGTCGGAGGACGCGTACCGCCGCCCCTCGCGGGCTCGCTGCGCTCGCCACGCTTCGGGTTCGCGTGGATCGTGGGGTGGCGTTAAAAATTGTTGGGGACATTTAAGGGTTAATTGGGCCTAATTCAGGGTTAATATGGCCAAATCGGGTCAATTGAGCCATTTAACAGTGAAATCGCGGTCAATCAGCCTTTTTTAACATTGTTCCCTATGGGAAAATCGCGGTGATCGCGGTCATCGCGGGCATCGCGACCATCCAATTTTACCCGCGATGCCCGCGATTACCGTGATCACCGCGATTTTTACCCGCGATGACCACGATTTCAATCGTGGGCGCCGTTCTAGGTAAAGAGTACCGTTATATTTATTTAGTAAGGGGTTGGGCCATTGTAGTGTCCAGAGATTAGTCCTCTATCCGGCTCTTTTGTACATGTCTGAAGAGTTGACCTACTGTATGAACAGTGAAGAGCAGTTTACAGCTTTGTTGTGTATGCACCAGCCCTCTTTTATTCAAAGTACACAAAAGCAGAGCCTCTCTAGCATATGAGAGTCAGACAATGTACAGAGAAGCCCTGTTTACAGCCCATAATATTCATCATGTCGTGGCGCCCTCCAGAGGCTCCAAAGTGAACTGTACTACACATGTGCTGGCATGCAGTCATCTGTAAAATAAAGTACACCATTTTACGACCGTATTCTATGGCTTTAATTATCGGGACTTAATTAACAATCATCTATCAGAAGATATTTGGTAGCAGTGTAGGGACTTTAAAGTAGTCTAAATTCCCATAATAAAAAGAAATAAATTCATTTTTTACAAAGAATATTAAATTACATAGCTTACATGTCTATGGACGTGTGATCACTTCAAGGTGATATATTATGCAGTCATTGACATTTACTGTGTCTAAGCTTTAGTAGGAGATGCAATTTAATCTGGAGAAAAAGATCCATCAAATGGTGAGAATGAGGCATTAAAATATTAGCAACATGAAAGGGCATTCACATTCTATGTCTCTGCTCTGATTTCACAGACATAAATTACCTGCTAAATGAATCACTCTCTTTAATTGCTGGTAAGTGTACTTTGCAGTCATTATCCTGCTAGAAGGTCTAAAATTATATCCTAACGTTTATAGTGTAAACATACATGTAAACACATATTGTAATGCATAGGTACAATTGCCATATACAACCAATCGATTAAATCATTTGAACATTGTTTTACTGTAAAATACATGTAAAGGCACTGGTAAGCCATTACTGATATGTAAAAATACGTATAACTGAAATATTAATAAAAAATTTTTTGCTAACTTCACATTCTCCATTTAAGAAAGTGTAACTTCTATATCTTGTTATAATATAATGAAGTTTGAAATTCCCCAATAGCAAATGCCATCTTGAGATGGTATTCGTAACTGTAGTCTGTAAGTCAAATACATTTGTTTCTTTAGAAAGGAAGCAGAGGAGGGTATCCAGTTAGGTACAATGAAACATCAGGAGTTTTTCGTGGTTTTTCCCGATGCTTTACAGTATTTTTTTTTACTGGTTATCCAATTAGAGGTCCCGTAAAAAAAATTACCATGTTGCGCATAAACACACAGTTAAGTGAAACTTGTGTTTTTGCTAAAGTTATTTGGGATTTTGCTTTGCTTGTTTGAGGTGAAACAATCCCTGATAAACTGTATCTAATGCCGGTTTATTGGGGATAATATGATAGCCCCAGGCGAAGCCATTGCCTATGATCATATATCGTGGGTATTTGGATACTCCCGTTGAAACCCTTCTCCAATGGAATACATTTTATTAGGGGCAGGTATTGATAACTAGTGGGTTGATTGCATTCTGTATGCAATGACACAAAATACACCCACTTGCACAACACTAGTGTGTCCATTTAAATGTATGAAAATACTGTGAAAAATTTCCAGCAGATGCTAGACTATACAAATATCACATTACACACGCATTGCATCAATTCAACCAAAAAACATTGTCAGAGCAGATGAGACATTTAGCGGTACATTTACTAAAGTGGTTGGTGAGAATTTAGAAGTGAGATGTGTTGCCCATAGCAACTAATATGATTCAACTTATCATTTATCTAGCACCTTTTAAAGATAAATATCTATAATTTGATTGGTTGCTATGGGCAACATTTCACACTACTACAAACTCTCACTTTTGAGAGTTTACCTCTTAGCTTCTCTGGGGATACTACCCTGGAGCAGTAAGAGCTAACTTGTGCCAGATTGTCCGTTTTGGGCTTTCCCTTAGACTGTTTCAAAAAAATATAATTTTTTTACATTGTTTAATTCAAATTCATATACAAATAGTAAAAAAATAAAAATAAATTATTAATGGAAAAATCTGTTTATTTTTTTTCAGGTATTGATTTCATTGTACTGTTGCCACCCTGAAATGGGGAAACTAGATTAGCTATTGCGGTGGTAGAACTACTGGTACAAGTTTAATAGGCACATTAATTCTGCTCCTCACTTGCACGCTTTAAAAATAATCACTTTATATCAATAATTTCTTTGACCTGTTTTCTTTGTATGGTGTTAATTATTGCATGTAAATTCTTTTATGTCACAGTCTGACCGGCTGCAGACATATTGGACATATGTTGGATGGATACATTGATGCAAACCTTTATAAAACAACAGTGTATCCAGCAATAGAAGCTGCTTATAATAGCAGACTAGAGTGCACAGCTAATCCAGTAATGAAGGAAGTGAAACATACCAATTGGTAACTTTAATCCCTATGGATTTATAATGAGGAGACAACGTAAGCCAGAAATATTTATGTCTATAAAGGAGAGCCGATCTGTTCTTGTTTATCTGTCAACCACCATAATATCATTAGACCTATGTGTTGATTTGTTGTTTGGATATTCTGTGTCAGCTTGAATGCTAAAGGCTTTGTGATAATACAGCATATGTGCAAAGCGGGCTATTTGCCAAGGATGAAGTAGGATGTAAGGTTTTACAGCAGACTTGAATGGATTTAAAGTATACTGTATAGGCAAAATTTTCCTGTTCTAAGTTGCAGATTCTGTGAGTTTGATCTAAAGATCTAGATCAGGCATTCCCAACCACGGTCCTCAAGGCACACCAACAGTGCAGGTTTTGTAGATATCCCGGCTTGAGCACTGGTGACTTAATTAGCACCTGAGTGATTCTGATTAAACCATCTGTGCTGAAGCCTGGATATCACTAAAACCTGCACTGTTGGTGTGCCTCGAGGACCGTAGTTGGGAATGCCTGATCTAGATCTTTGATCTAGAAGCCAATCTGATACGACTGCAAGTGAAGAATCTTAAAGTTTGAATTTAATTAAAATGCTTTCAAATCAGTACATATTTAGAGAAAGGGAAAGATTGAAGAGATGGGAAAAGGCAAAATGTAAGAGAGGGCAGATGAGATGGGAAGGGATAGGATCAAGGGGGAGGTGGTAGGGTACAAGAACCGCTTTAGTCCATGACTTCATCTCTAGATACTAGGAAGAAAACTCAGAGTTTGTAAAAATGGATGGGCAAGATGGGGAGAGGTACGATGGGAGAGAAGAGGATGGAATGACAATGGGAATTGATGTCCTGTCGGATGGATTACATTTTAGATGTTAAAAGGGTAGCAATGTCAAGGACAGCAGCAGACAGGGGGGAGGGGGAGGGCAGAGGAGAGAGTTGAAAGTGGCAAAGAGATGACAGAGATTGGAGATCTGGGAGGAGATAGGGGTTCTTGAATTAAGAATGTTTAGAGACGGAAAAGGCGGCCCTGTGGATTGAGAGTAGAAATGGATGAAGTCCGCATTTGAGCTCGATTATCTTCAGTGTCAATAGGCGGCTCATAACTATAGCGACAGTGCATGTAGATTGCCAATGTTGAGTTGCGGATCTGCAGAGGTGAGTAGTTACTGCAGAGGAACAGAGTCTAGACCAGAAGGAATGGATACATGGTATAAGGAAAGAACTTGGTTGGAGCATAATAGAGTGGTAAATGGCAAGAGAAGTGAGCCTGGAATGGAGGATAAGGACACAGTGTGATTATTAGCCTTAAAGTTATGCTTGTTGATGATAATCTTGAGGGTTTCCCAGCGGAGAAATAGAGAGAGGGATACATTAAAATCAAGCAGATGATGGTCGGAGAGGGGGAAATCAGTAGAGGAGAGTACAGTTAGACGTATAATGTCTGAAGGGAAATTCAAGATTTGGTATATTGGATACAGATGTGTCCCACTACGTTGTAGATGCATATAGCAGCATTCAGTAGCGGACCATGATGCATTTGAGTCTTGGCATGCAGTTGCGTATCCCAACTCCCCTTCAAGAGTAGCAAGATCACATGCATAGTGTATTATTATAATTATTATTTTACATGGTAACAACACATGAGAACACGTCTGTATCTAGGAGTTTGGGACCATTGTGCTGACAGAGGGAAAAGGAGAGAATTATGGTGGGGTATGTGAATAAGAATATTATGGTTGCTATAGCATAGAGGTGGAGAAAGCTTTGGCATGGTGCAGTCTCCTGACTGAGGAAGGACGACCACAGGTGGTAGGCAATATGGAAGTTTAAAGGGACGTGAGTGAAGGCGAGGAGATGTGACTAATGAAAAGTTTCAGATGAATAAGTAAGTTTGTTGGTTGGAAGTGAATTACTCTTCTTTTAAATAATTCACTTTTATTTATGATGGCCCCAAGGAAGGCTTTGAAAGTGATATAAATAAGTTGCATCAGTACAGTAATTATATTCAATGATCTGGATACTTGTGTTGACTGTCTCATGGGGACCATCTTATTTATTCCTAGTCATTACAGAATGCTAAATATTAGCACGATGTACCAATTCTTAAACAGGGAACATATTTTTATAACATTATATTCATGGAGCAGTTATTGAGAAATGTATTTATTCATTATTTCCAAGAGGGTGGCCTCCCTCTTAATCTGGAGCCCCGCAGCTGAAAACATATCACCCCCAGAGAGCGCCAAACCCCCCACCATTTTTATCCATTGAGAAATGTTAGCAAGATTCTGTGTCTATCTGGTGGAAGAGGCGATCCACTCACCATTTTGCTAAAATCCATATCATCGCATTCTTCCAAACTTAATTTAATGATTATTTTCTAGATCCTTGTTGCCAAAAACAAGATTAAAAGTGCCCTATTTGGGTCCTAAGCATACATACTGTACACACTGGCATTAAAATTCTGCATTTCCAACAGGGTCAATTAAGCTAATATAAAAAGCTGTGATAATCCCCCAAAAAAATCTCTATATATTTCTGATGTTTTTTTTTTTTTACAAATCTTGCATTACAGCACTATTTTTATAACCCTTCTTATTCCATTTAATCTGACGTCCGTGTGACACAAGCATCGAATGTGCCTCCAGACCGTTAAAAGCTTACATTTATTTCAATGGGAGCATATTGTAATTACAATTTATAGGAAGCCTGTATGTATGTGTTGGACCTTACAAAATAATAATTTTCTTCTTTGTGAAGACAAAAAAAAAAAGCCTACCCTGTGCGGCCTCACCCACCACATTGCTGGCTACGTACACGTCCCTGGAATGAACACCACAGCCAGAATTTGATTGTTCCAATTTGAAATCCAACCACTGTATAGTGACGACTTCTATCTTCTGTTGTACATTGCCAAATTCCATCCACTGGGCTAATCCCATATTGGCGAACCCCCTTTTTAGAAACCTTCTGATCCCCTCCACGGGTCATTTTTTTATTCTCTTCGGTGGGACCACTATGAAGTTTTACGTTAATATACCTCTTAATTCTGACATGCCCCTGAAGACGTCCTAATGGATGAAAAGCGTAGGGTATTTAATTTGTGTTCAGAATAAGATCAGCAGCCATATTTCTATTATTGCAGATAAGAGAAACATCTGAGAAAAAAAATTAATGTCAATTTATCAATGCAGATTTTTTATACCGAACAATAAAATACAGAACAGTTGTTTTATTATAAACTCTATCGGTGACTTCCATACGGTGCGCACTTCTATACTTTCTGTAAATATATATATATATGTATTTTGATCAGGAGATTATAATTGATGCTTCTGTCCTCATATACTATACATGTAGGTTACATTTTTCGTACAGAAAGGTCCCATGTCACTCTATATGTATGTAAATCACACATGTAGTGTTCACTCTAGAACCCTGCATCTATCAAAACTAGGGTAGTTCCTCTTCCCTGCCTGGTGTGTCTTTCTCTGCTGTGGTTCATCTAGCACAGTGTGGACTGCATTTCAGCACTGATAAGCACCACAGCAGAGAGCAACACCCCTAGGCAGGGAAGAGGTACTGCATGTGTTTTGAAAGAGACATGGTGCTAGAATAAGCACAATACTTACACCCCATACCATCACACCTTCACTGTATTTATAGCAATAATAACTCATGGGAAAAATCTTAGCAGCATCTCCATTGCTGAATCTTACTGATAGATATTGCATTTTGTTCACTCACCAACTTCTTCTGACAATGTGGTTTGTACTGTATAGGAATAATAATAACTGAAGACTCTCCTTAAGTTTCCCCCTTTTAAATCTTTAATTTCCTCTTTTTCTAGGATGGATATTTTTCTCACCGGCCGAAGGAGAAATTGCGGACAGACAGCAATAATGAGAATTCCGTCCCAAAAGACTTTGAAAATATTGATAACAGCAATTTTGCCCCAAGGACTCAAAGGCATAAGCACCAAACAGATCTAGGGAAAAAACCTCTTAGCAAACAGAAAGAACATTTAAAGAGGAAGTTAGCGTTAGAGGAGAAAGTAAAAGAAAACTCACTGCTGGGAAAAAATTCCAATGAAGTTTTACACTATGTGGGTAACCCTTCAAAGAACCTCAGCACGAACAGCCTCAAAGATGAGTACAGAAGCACTAAACTGCACCATACCAAGAAAATCGGCAGCAGCTCCCCTGAAATCGGGAAATACGAGCTTCCCCCAAAATGTGAGATTACTGGCAAGGAAGCAATTTCGGCACTTTCGCGGGCAAAATCAAAACCGTGCCGCCAAGAGATCGCGGAGGTCTATTGTCAGCACAAGCAGGCAAAGCTGATGCCGGAGAAAGTAACAAGACTTTGTCCTCTGGATGGTGAGTTTACATGTTATAATCTGCTTTCTTTGACAATCTAAAGCAATTTACAAGAAATATACAGAGTGAATGTAGTCAGGTGGATTTGGGTGATCTAGCAGTTGTGATCTAGCTGGCTCGCTGTTAAGAATAAAAGTGAAATGTGATTTTTAATGTAATACCTTGCAAAAATAACCCGGATTGTTGCCAGGTCAACCCAGGTCTCTGTGTGATATGAAAAGACCTTTTAAAATTTCCGCAGTCCAGCAAACCGGCTTTTCGACCCGGGTCAAAAAGGTTAATCCTGGGTCGCTGTGCAGTTTGAATGGGTAACCAGATCAAGCGACTATACTATATATCAGTGGTGGCCAACCTGTGGCTCTTGAGCCTCATGCGGCTCTCCCCCTTGTAAAGTGCGGCTCCTGCTCCCACTGCTGCCCGCCGCCCACCGTCTGTCCCAGTGCTCCCTGCTGCCGGTTCCCTGAATCCCTTCTCCTTCTGAGGGGAGGAGAGCGCGCATCGCGCATCTCTCCTACCCCTTACTGTGCATCCTTGTGAGTGGGCCATCCGCCAATCAGGAGCCGGCCAGCGAGCTTTGATTGGTGGGCGGCCCAGTCACAGGGAAGTGAGGGGGAAGGAGACGCGTGGTGTGGTGTGCTGTACTCTCCTCCCATCTGTGACATGACAGGAGGACTGCAGGGGGACACCAGACTGTCCTCTCCCCGCCTGGCAGCAGCAGCAACAACGGTGAGTGCCGCTGCTGGGAAATTTGCACTGTGGGGGCATAGCAGTTTGTGGCACTGTGGGGGCATAGCAGTTTGTGGCACTGTGGGGGCATAGCAGTTTGTGGCACTGGGGTGGGCATACAAGCTTTTTGTCACTGTGGGGGCATAACCGGCACCGTGTAGTGCATACCTGGCACCGTGGGGAGCATATGTGTATCTGGCACTATTGGGGGCATATGTATATATGGCACTGCATTATTATTGGAGGCATATTTGTATCACATCCACCCAAGGGGTCAAAATAGACTATGCCCCTTTTTTTGGCGCATGCACCTTGGGCGCACGCATTATGTCGGCTCTTTACCTCTGACCGGTTGGCTACCCCTGCTATATATACTATATTCACGCTATAGAGGAGGCAGCAATTGGAGACTGCATCAGCTGCAGGCGCTGCCTCCTCCCCTGCTCCCGATGACATGCCTAAACTCTGCCCCTCCCCCGTCTGCCGTCCGCTGGGTTGCTCCGGGGCGCAAAACATTGCATAACTGGCTGTTTATCACTCTCCATTTTATCACTTTTTGAAGATATATACATCTGGCCCTTAACCTGAAGGAGATCTATTAAATACATAATGTCATTAGATGCTATCTAAATCAATCCAGCTATGTTTATTTCTTTTTTAACTACTAGCATTTTCTTTTCTAATACAAGAATTTTATGTTTTACCTTTGAGGTTTTATTGAGTTTAAATGAAACGTAATTTGCAGTATGAAAAACATGATTTAAGCATTACATTTGTGCTCCAATTTTGTCAGCTGGGAAAAAAAACTTAATTGCGTAGACCTTGACCTGCAATTCTACAGGCTTCTTGATGATTAACCTGTCTCAAGAGAGCTATTCGAAAGTAAAATAATATCATCATTGTTTCAGAAGAATAGAGACATTGATTTCCCCCTGAGAGACATTTCATAGGTCAGAACAGCAATGTCTCCACGCAGAGCAGACGCATGCCTTTCCCCAGTGAGCACTCTCCTGGGGGTGAGTCACTGTGATTGGCAGACGGAGGAGCCTCGTGCACAAGCTCATCAAATGCTCCAGCTTACTCTGCAAGCGAAATCTTTTCAAAGTAATCTTAGCTAATTGTCAAATGTCAGTCGTCATTTGGCTAAGTATTATAATTAACTAATTAGTTAATTGTTGTTTAAAGGGATATGATCATGAACGCTATGCAGTTTTCATGGGGATCTAAATGAAAGGTCTACAGCGTCTAAGTAGTCAGTCAATAGGTCGACACCGAAAGGTCCACATGAACTAGGTTGACATTGACAAAAGGTCGACATGCAACTGGTCAACATTGACAAAAGGTCAACATAAGCACAAGGTTAATGGTAGACATGAGTTTGCCCTTTGGTTATTGGAGAGCACACATGCACAGGCGATACTGAGGGGATCTTTTACTCCACCTCCATTTAACTAGAAAGTGTCTACACCATTTATTTGAGGTTTGGGAATTAAAGCCCTAATACCAATTTACAGCATTGTCTCAAACCCTAAAGTTAATTAAGTAGACCTTTGTTGGAGGTTGGTCAATAGGGGATTTTGCCAGAATTGGCCACCCTGATCCAAATCAGTATGATCCATCCATCTGGAGGGTCATTCCTTTATTAAAGTCTATTAGTGATTGGGATCACATTTTGCACATATACGGTTCAGCTACACGATCTGAATAAAGACTGATTATATTTTTTTTAAATCTTCTAATTAAGGAACAAGTACTACAGTATTAATTTACATTTGGAAGATTCAGCGTGAATAAATCATTCAAATTTCCATATCAATTAAAAACATCTTTTATTGCTTAAAAGATTAATATCTAACCCCTGATGAAGTCTCATAAAGAGACGAAACGCGTCGGGTTCTTGGTAAGATCCCTATTCCAAGAAAATTCTTCCAACTCCAAGTGTATTACCTTTTTATATAAAATTTTTTAATAAATGTTTTATATTTGAAAGAAGTCTTGGTTGATGATAATTCTACATTGAGTGGAAAGACAGAACAAATTGTATTGATGAGTTGTATATGGGCGCTTAATAACACTATTGGGTTGTATGTATATATATATATATATATATATATATATATATATATATATATATATATATACATACACACAGTGTGTGTGTGTGTTCTATGAATCACTAATCAGCATTAGTAAGCAAAGCAACTATTCATCCAGTCCCCATAGTAGATGTTCAGGCTGTTAAATCTGGTGATGATTTTGTTAATTTTGAGTGCAGTTATAATGAAAGAGGGAGGGGGATTATTAGTCCTTAACATACATTATGTTTTCACAGGGGAGAAATTGGCCTAGATGCTTGTCCTATTGTTGCACCTTGAGACCAGTTAGGCCCTGTAGAGTATTTCTGTAGATCTCCAAAGGTCTCAGCTGCCTTCAGTCTGGCATACAGTTATCATTAGCGCATGGAGAGGGGGTTTCTGAGTACCCAGAGACTCCCCAAACGGAGCAGTAGCGTTTTTTGAGATAGAGACAGATAGAGTGCTTTGAAATGCACAGTGACATGGTTTAGGGGGCTGTGCGCACCTAGGTAGCAGTGGAAGTGTCAGACACTTGGCTGCATCGAGCTCCTGCCTATAACCAAACCTGCTGGGCTTACTTAACTACTCTATAGTGTTCATTCTAGCACCCGCTATCTTTGAAAACCCATGCAGTTCCTCTTCCCTGCCTGGGGTGTCACTGTCTGCTGCGGTGTTTCTAGCACAGGTATGGTAGGCATAGCAGTGCTGATATACAGACCATGCTGTGCTAGAAGCACTACAGCAGACAGCGACACCCCAGGCAGGGAAGAGGAACTGCATGGGTTTTCAAAGATAGCGGGTGCTAGAATAAACAATACCTCTAAACAGAGAACAGAGGGACAATTTTTCATTCTGCAGTGCCAATTGGGACTTCAGGGGGCAGGCACTCTCACTCAGTGATGGCTGCACGGACCTGGAAACCCTTGCAACAGCAGCTGACATCAGGTTCCCTGCTCTATCTACTCTTATATAAATGTCTACTGTTTATGGTTCTTGCTTTTTTGTTTAAAATGTCTAAAAAAAAAAATATATATATATATATATATATATATTTTTTTTAAGTATTCTGGTTCACCTGACAATTTATATACTATGATTAGTTGAAAATACTATTTTGCTTTTTTTGACGAATTCGGAGGATATTACATTTGGCCAATGACCTTTAAATTGGTTATTTAGCTGTTGCAGGAGCATCCATGGTTTAAGAACAATTGCAACACAAGTATACTATAATAGACCAAGTATAATAGACATAAAATGGGAAAACGACCGTGATTGAATACTAATCGGTGAATTTTTGACGATTTTTCACCTGGCCAGAAAATGTGTCCGTTATTGAATCCCCCCCCCCCCCAACAGTTTCTCTGAATAAAAATAATTCTAAATGACATCTGCCAATGTCTACAGACGTTTCTGGATGTAGATCGCAATTGTGGAACAGACATTAGGAAGATGTTTAGCATGCCGAGTCATATAGAGTCTTGCACGTCCTTGTACAAAGAAAGCTTTGCTGTCTATTTGCTGCCGAAGCCTGAACTTTAAATATTTATGCATTGGTTTAACAGATTCATTCATTATGTGTGTGTAGACTTTCATAGCGCTCTGCCTTCCATAGAGATGTCATCTTCTGTGCAGTCCTCCTGCATGTAGTCTGGAAACACAGTACTTGGATGCTACATAGCTGCTAAATGTGAGCATCAATCAAAATAAACAATTCCACGGAGTTGGCTTGCCATAAATTCCTAGTGAGGCAGTCACATCTGCTGCTATCAATAGGAATTATATTCTACAGGCTTTCTGCTATTATTTTATCTATCTATTTTAAAAGGCTTTTTCTCTTTTACCAATTATTATCCGGGGTATTGTGCATCTTGAATAGAAAGTGACTGTTAAATAGAATATATTTGCTGACGTTAATGGCATAATTGGTTTGTGTTGTTCTTGATGCGTGTAATAAAGTATCTGAAGATGAATCAATGCAAATTGATATTGGTAGGTTTGGTGAGAAAGTTTGAATAAATATATAGAATTAGAGATATACTGTAGGTACACACAGTGGACCTCATGTACAAAGCACAGCAGCCTGGACCTCTCTATATGCATGTGGGTGACTAGACTTCTAAGTGCACTGGTTTGTGGCACTTAAGCCCCATATATACGGGGCAGCGGGTGCAGGGTGGCTGAGCGACGTGCTTAAGCAGAGCGGGGCTTGGACTATTGTTTATAGGCAGGGTATGGGTCATTGGGTCTACAGGGCTAAGGTTGAAAGGGTTGGACGGTGGACACAAGCATTAGGTCGACCGTCAAAATGTCAATATGTTTTTTCACTTTTTTTGTCCTGAATGTCGACATAATGTACCTCCACACCCTAGTGGATGGTAGGGCATGAAATACCACATATATGCTCAAAATAACGTGAAAAACTCATGTTGAACTTTTGACTGTTGACCTAATGACTGTATACCTATAGGCAAAGCCCCGCAATCTAGCAGGAAAGACAGTGTGAGCATTATCTTTCCCTGCTGGCGATGCATGGGACCGCGCACCGCCATCGCCCCGGGGCTAGACACATGGCGCGATCAGTGCTCCATCTAGTCAGATTGCTTAGAAATGGGTGAAAATCGCCCCGTGTGGAGGACACCTCCCTAACAATGGGCCTAATTCAGACATGATTGCTGGGTTGCTAATTTTTGGAGCCCTGCAATCAGGTTTATGCCACCAAGCTAGAGTGGTACCCTTATAGCAAAACTGTGGCAAGGCATGGTGGGATTTGTAGTTTCACATCATCTGGAGGGCTGCAGTTTGAAGAACCATGTCATAGATCTTTCTTCATTTCCCAAAACGGCTGCCTACCCATTAAGTGGCAGTTAGTCAAACACAGGCTACTGTTGGGTGGATGGCTAATGCCGGAAACTTGGTTTAAAAAAAAAAAATGTTTGTGGAGCAAAGGCGACTACAGTATGTGTAAAACACAATAAAAAGAAAAGTATATACAATGAACAATTGTAGTAAAACCATACATTATACAAAACCAGTTGCATGTAAAATTGGTTTTATGAACTTTAATAAAGTGGGTACAACAATAGGCAAGAAGGGAAGTCATCCATAGACGTATTAGGGGTGATTCACAATGGCTCTTTAGGTGACGTATTTGGCCTCATGCCGATGGTGGGGGGTCAAACTCCCATCTTCGGCGAAGTTTGACAGAAATAAAAGTAAATTTAGACTGGTCGGAGACCATTTAATGATTTCTGCCCCCTTCGGCTGCATGCAAGGGGATGTGTCTGCGTACATTCCCCCGCATGTTACTGAGGGGATGTGGCGGTGGGTAGGGTGGCTGCTTAGCGATCTGTACTGAATCAGGCCCATTGTGTACTGGACTTCCTGGGAGCATTAAAAGCATTGTATTATATACATTATGCAATCATGTCATTATAAAACCTATAGTATGCGGCTCACATTAAAAACGATTTGTTGATTCCACAAGCAGCAGAATTACGGATGGGTTATTCTCCTACAGCCAAACATTCCTGGCTGCTGGTAGCTGGAACTATTTTGTCTAGCGAGTATGTGAAAAAAAAGAAAAAAAAGAATTGTGATGTACATGAAGGATGAAAACCTGTCACAATATTCTTTATCTCATCTGGCTCCACTAGGAAGGGAAAAAAAAAGATAATATTAATATCTTGGTTCATCTGATTTGTGAAGGCATGCAAGGTTTGGAAACAGATACATGCAGTTAAAAAAAAAATTAACATATGAATTCTGAGTTATAGAACACACTGGGCCTATTTCTGAGAGCCATACCTGTTGCAGCAAATTATTTTTTGCTTCAATTTAACATGTATTTTATTGCTGTGGCAGCTTAGCGCTACTCTACTGTCATAGCAAACGCATCCACAGGATTACTGTTAGCTCTGCAGCTTCTATTTTGCTCTACTGAGCCCAACAAATTGGAAGCTTGGTGTGAGGCTCTCGGTCCACTGTTAGAACCCAAAAAAACTATTTTTTATTCTTTTTAAAAAAGGTCTTTCTTTAAAAAAATGCATACATACATCATACATACAGGCAATATAGATGTTAAAATAAATACAAGAGGTGCCTCCTAATGCAATATATATAGGGACTTCTTCTGAGAACAGAGTGATATATAGAACTGTTTAGGACTGTAATGACATTGTATTCAATCTATATATATGTCTAGTGTCTGATTGTGTGTCTCCAGAACACTGCCGTTTGTTGGCAGCGAGTGAAACTACATCTCCTTCTCCCTCACACATGCACAAACATAGAGGCAATCACAAGGTAGCAGACTACAGATGTAGCGCTGCTCATTCTCACTCCAGCTGCCGGGAGGGGACGCGCGCGTGTTCTCTTGCTACGGAGCTCCACACCGCTTCGCATCCTGTACACACCTCCACGCTCCCCCTCCCCCACACCTGCCCATCTCCCTATCGCCCGGTAAGCCATCTCGCCAGCGGGGGCAATCTGGCGAGCCCCGATGATGGCTGAGAGGCGCTCCATCTATAGCTTTCAAAGCATTTGCTTTGAGCATGCTTACTTGTGCTTTAATATGAAGCTATGGACAGATATAACAGCTTCCACTCTCCTTTAAATGTTGAAATAGAAAAGGATGAAAAAGTGATAAAATGGACAGTGATAATCCACCAACCAATCAGCTCCTACTTGTCATTTTTCAAACACAGACTGTGACATGTCAGGTAGGAGCTGATTGGCTGGTAGTTTATCACACTCCGTTTTATCACTTTTCAAGATTAGTACATCTGGCACAAGGTATGGCCAGCTTAACAGAATAGATAAATATGAAGGGCCTGAGTTAGACCTATAGCGCATACTGTATGCAGCCATTCTTGGTTGGCGGCGGCAGCATGCTTTGCCCCCAAAATTAGGAAAACATCCCTGCATCCTCTTCGTGGCTCCGCCTCCTTTTCGGGCATGATGCGGGCAAGTCCCCCATTCCATAGCAACCAATAAGATTTTGTCTAACATTGCCTAGGATGCAGTAGAGACATGCTGGCTGTAATCTGATTTGTAGCTATAGATAACACAAACGCTTTTCATATTTAGAAGCTTTAGTAATCTCTCCCCCCAGGGGTCATCCAGCAAAGCTTATGGCAGCACACTACACCATGCAGTGATTTCAAAGCGGGTTTTAGTCATATTCCCTTTTCAGATTCATCTGTGGATATTTAATCCATCAGCCGACACGGCAGAAATGCTATGAAAATCCGTAAGGCTGCTTAGCCCAGCTGCTAGGAGTGAAATCCTGTGCCGGCCTAACTACACATTTATTAGCTGCGCTGTGGGCCCTTTATGCTGCTCTAAATCTACTGTGATACTTAAATTGCGCAATAATAATAATTGGATAGTTATCGAAGAACAACATTCAGGGAAACAAAACTTTTCAGAATTAAAAGCAATAGACAACTAATTACCCCATGGTGCTGTAGTATCAAGCAGAGAAAAGCTGGAAATCAAGGAGTGGGCAGGATTTATCAGTCTGCTTGTGCTTTATAAGACCGCCCTATATGTAGTTTAGAACAAACTACTGTTTGCAAACCGACCATCATGCAAAAAAAGATCCACTCCTAATATAACCCTCTGCTCGTATTACCTACTTTTAGATTTTTCCTCTCAGGAAGAAGCTAAAAATGGAGAGGCTGATGGGCACTTGTGGGGGGGGGGGGGGGGGGGGGTTGCCTGTGCCTGTCTCTCCATCCTTCCTGTATCACTAGGATGCAGGAGATCTGCCTGCCTTTTATGGGGTACAGGGGACTCCCTTTAAAAACCATGGGTCTCCCACAACTTTTGGTAGAGTACCCAAGTAAGCCTTTGCCATGTGTACAATTTTCCATAATGTACAGTATACTGTATATTGAAAAAGGATCTTTTAGGAGGAGCAAACACAGGATATACTGGGATATACTCCTTCTGATCTCTCCTGGTCACACAATCCGCACTACTGACCATCTTAGGAAAGCTGGGAGTGTTAAGGCCCCCATACACTGAGCCGATTTCAGCCAATTCCCACGAATTGAGCTGTCAAATCGGGTCATTTTGATGTCCCCTCAGGTCCGATGTGCAGTCCCGTGCGTATGAGACCTGAGTCGGTAGTCGCACCTGCTGGCCGTCCGACCACCCGACCTGGGACCTCCCTCCTGCCGTTGAGCTGGGTGGGGAGCAGGGATGCATGCGATCCATCATAAGAAAATAATGGAAAGTCCTGGGTGGCTTGCGAGGTCACGCAGCAGTGTATGTGCACCTTTAGGCTGTGGGAGGGGAGAGCTTTAACATACTAATCTACAATGTGTCAGAATTCTTAGCGTCGGGATGCCAGTCTTGTGCTGGCCGAATTACCGTAACCAACTCATATAAACATCTTACGCAAACCGTGTGCAATTTGGCCAGTCTCACAGATGAGACCTACCTCAAAGGCATTGTTAAATTACACATTTGAAAAGAAATGCAGAAAGAATGCATTTCATTTTGCGGTTTGGAGATAAACGCACTTTGATACATATCAAAAGGTTGAGGTCCAAGATTCGGCACCGAGGCTTTAAAAGTCGATTTATAGTCTAGAACCTTATTTTGAAGGGTGAATAATTTTAAGAAAGTAATATCCTTCTCTGAGGTTAGGATCAAGTGCTAAAAATGAAAACAGCGAGAAATGAATTTTTAGACTTGACACTTTTAAGGGTTACTGAGCAGAATGCATAAAATCTTTTCCCTACTGCTAAAAACATAGCAGAAATAAATCATTCTCTTCCTGTATTAAGCTGTTGCAACCCCCACAGAATTTTCATGACCGTGCTTCATAAGAGATACAGTCACTGCATTGTACTTACACTTTAATTACATTGCAGATGCACAGCGTAATGTTAAACTGTAATGCACTTTATTTTTATTTGTGGATTTTGATAGATTCAAACTTAAGAACATTTTCTTCACTTTGTGTTAGTTTTACTGTTTTTTTTTCTGCGATTGATTTTTCTTATGTATACCATTAGAAGGAATACATAAAGAGTAGAAAGTCAACAATGGCAAAGAGCAGTGGTTCCTAAACGTTCTTGAGTCACGGCGCCCTGCAGTATCCACATCTTATCACGATACAGCAAAAATGTATATAAGAAGTCCATTGTGCTATCCAGCCATCTTTAGATTCAGTTTTGTGCTGGTCGACAGAATTTCACTTCTGTTTGTCCACAAATTTTATTACTGCTAGCCACCAGCACCAGGTGTCAAGGCAGCACATCCTGTAGGAGCGCATCCCACTAATGACTGAGCCCAACTGATACTTCTTTCGTCTATTACTTACAGCAGTGAAAGCGGAAATTCAGGACACTCACTGATGCAGTGCTTGTACAGCAATGGCTGTCCTTCAGTCTCCATGTGTACACAGTTCAAGCTGCTAGGGATGATCCTCTCTAGTGGTACCAAGTTTATCGGCTACAGTTCCATCAAGCTCTGAAAAGCCCACCTTATAAATTTGTGCAGGCTGTAGTCCCCATTGGGAATTCTAGGGACTGTGATATTGTGTGTTACTTTGCTGAAAGAAATAGATATTTTTATTGTAAATACTAGAATCCTACTCCTTAATAATACAGCAGCTGTATTGGCTTCCTGTTATGGAGTGGTTTGAGTTTAGGCACTGTTGGGCGGTATCTATATCCTACTAACTGCTACCGATCGTGTCTAAATTCAGCTGAATATTGGGAGGCATGACGTCAAGTTATATTACTCTCTATGGGACAAGTATATTGTCATCTCTGTATCAAAGTTTAACGTGCACTGTCATGGCAGCCATCTGTTACAAAGCGTGCTGGGAAGGTAGTTCAACAACAGCTGGAGGGCCGGAGGTTCCCCATCCCTGGTTTAGGAACTAGTAGGGGGACTTAAGGTTAGACTGGTGGAAGGGAAAGGTTAAGGTTTGGCTGCAGGGTGGGGATTTAGGTTTATCCTGACCGCTGTGATATCCTATATACCACAACCATTTGTTTAAAAAATATCATATGTAAACCTGCAGACCCCTGTGCCTGATTGCATTGTGTTTATGCTCTTACAATTTGAATCCTATTTATTTTTATGTTTATTGCTTACGATCGAATAAATAGCTGCTAAATATTAATATTATGGTCAATTGATGATTTAATGTATATTAAGTAGGTACTACTTGTGGTTCAATAAACTGTCATCTCTACTTTCCACAGTTTGTCTGCTATTTTTACTAATATTACTATAATAACTATGAATACCTATGGATGTTATTCATGATCGCTTTGGTCATTGTATTGGTGAAGGGCTACAGAATTACCGTTTCCCTAGAAAGCACAAAACATAAAAGCAGGTTAAAATAAAACTTGTTAATATGCTATGGACTATAATCATGAAAACACCAGAGCTCTTTCCTGTTTAGAGAAAGTAAATGTTATGGTTTTTTTCTCTTCAAACTCATCTAAGGGAAAAATGTAAAAATCAATACTTTTTTCCATTCATATCAAAAACTGGCAGAGAACGCCACTTCTATGCATTCGTGAAGTGCTGTTTATTACAAGGTCAATAGCTCTGGATCTACTTTTATTGAGATGATTGAGTAGAATGGCATGATGCTAATGGTGCAATAAAATGTTAAGCTGTTTTCTGGATTCCTAGCCCCGCTTTTACATGTTTAGTGCTCCAAACCAAAAATAGATATTTTCCCATCAGCTTAAGTTGTGTCTAAAGGGTACATTTACAAAAGCTTCTAAAAAAGAAAAGAGGTGATGTTGCCCATGGCAACCGGAATCTGTCTATCATTGTCTAGAAATGCCAGATAGAATCTCTTTGGTTTCTATGGGCAACATTACTATATATATATATATGCAATTGATCACATGTTTTTCTGTGGGCTATCATCCTGAGGACAGGGGCTGTGACCCCTGAAAGCGCTAGATGTGCATTTGATGTGCGTTTGCCCAATACACTTGCTGTGAACATTGACTGAATTGTGTGCCTCTGTTTATTGGAGCTTTATATATATATATATATATATATATATATATATATATATATATATATATATATATATATATATATATATATATATATACCTTCAATATGCTGCGTGAGCCGGCACTCCCAGGTGGATGATGCAGTCGATACTGACCCGGTGCCTTCCAGCATGGACTGGGCCGAGTGCCCGAAACATGTTGGATGAATAAATAAGTTTGTTCACGTTTTGCAAATCCGTGAGTGCCGCCTGATTCATTGACCCTATATATATATATATATATATATATATATATAGATAGATAGATAGATAGATATTTTTTTTTTATAGCAGCTTTAGTAAATTCTTACATTAAATTTTTGCTCTTTTAATGTCACTATTCCTCTGGACTTAACAACACATACATATACACACACACACGTACAGACTAATGATGACATTTCCCAAGAGTCACAGCAAAAGTCGTGACTGGTGGGATCATGGCCATCTTAACAGTATTGTAGGCCCATAGAAGGTCCATAGAATCATTGGGCCCTGCCCAGCTTCCCAGTGTGTCTATACGTTAAGATGACCCATGGGTGGAACAGTCCCATAGTTTTTTCCAACCGTCCTATATATATGAGGTCCAGTGGGAAAGTGATGGAGGCTCTATGACACAAATTCACAATGGGTGGCTTTGCCCCATAGTATGATGGTAGCTCATCATACAGAAGTGTGGCTCTGATGATATAATTTATTTTGTTTCACATTACCCTATCACACGTTCCCACCTACTCCTGAGAAAGAGATTCAGAAGGTGGCCTACTCTCTCAGTCTGGAGAAACATTCGGCAATAATAGGCAAGTATGGTTGGAGAGTATTAGAATAGGATTTACTAGGATTTTTATTTCCGTTCCACGCCTAGCAGATTTTTTTTTTTAAATTAAGATCAAGGGCAAGAGAGCAGTTCAGGACAAGTAGTCCTTAGTCCAATTTAATGCCCAAATAATAATTTATTGTGACACACGAAGAATATTCCGTCATCACTCCTACATTAAACTGATAAATGTACCTAACCAGAAAGAGGAGAGATGGTTTTTGTTTTCACTACTAAAAATAAGCAGCCAATAAATGAAGGTCATTGTTTATAATAGAACATCTGTTTTATTTTCTGAGAAGAATAATCTGGATTCATAAATTACCATGACCCTGCAGGGAATGACTTTTTCTTCGTTTCTCGTAATCAGATGGTTTGTTACTGAATAGCAGCGTGTGATGGCACAGTGTATGCTATTGCTATCTGTTATCCCCCCGCCTCTCTAGATCTACAGCGCACACGTCCTAACAGGTACAGCTTTTATCCATCATTTTTGGGGAGGATAAAACTTTCCATAAGCAGAGTCAGACGACAATGATATCTATGCTTTGGGAAATCATTTTGTGCAGGAGTTACATTCCTGCGTGGTTATGAAAAAGGTTCTCGGTTGTTTTTCCATTTTAAGCAGTTTCCTACAATTTATCTGTGTCCACTATCTCCTGCTGTCAGTAGCACTCTGTGCAGAGCAGTTTAGCAGAAAGCTTTCCAAGCAAATTCAGTCTGTAATAAGTGAAAGTAACTTTACATTTTAAGGACTAGTTTGCTGATCAAATCATGAGCATGAAACCAGGAGTATGTGGCCTGAAGATGCCTTCTCTCCTGCCAAATGGGAGAACCTGTGCAATCCAGGGTTACAAAGCAGATATCATTACATGCTTCAGAGAGTTCAGACTGGTTCTTCCACATCTAGTGCATTTGTGGGTACACAATACAATTGCCTATCCCCCTGGATCCTGCCGGGGGCTCAAATTCATTCATTCATAAATCTCCTGCTTCCCTGCATTGACCTCCTAATCTCCAGGATTCTTCAGATTATGCCAGGGGTGCCACTAAGGAGTTCTATTACAAGGACAGTTATTTACTGTAATCAATGTGATTTGCTGTAGCTGCACAGAAGAAAAAGTATATAGGAACAGTTGCATAGCTTTTGTAGACCCCGTAATGGCTTGGCACCATCACCACAGCTTTCTTACAGCTATAGTGAGCAGGAGAGCTATTTCTACTGACAAGCCAGCAGTGCGGTGTCCACCTAGGGTGGGTGTTTATGCAGATTCCATGCGGTCTAGCGAACTGCATGGAAATATGAAAATATACCTCCAAAAATGTCTGCAACCTAGGAGGAGACAGATGCTAGAGGTCCTGCTTCTCCTCTAGTGCCTGTCAGGCAAGAATAGCGCATATAATGTTACCAGGGAAATTCAGGGAACTCGGGCGCTGCCAGGAGAAGATGCAGAAGGAAGCATTTTCTGCCACGAAACCCCTGGAAAACAGGAACGGAACCCAGAGCATGAATTCCTGACAATGAGCATGAGGGGATACTACTGTTGACTGGCGGTTGGGATGCCGGCGTTCATAATATCGATGCCAGCATCCTGATGGAGGGAATCCTGCAGCTTAACTCCCTGCTCACTGACCGGCATTCTGACAGTCCGGATTCTGGTTCCGGCATCCCCCTCAATGTCGGGATTCCAGCGTCAGTCTCCTGGTGGTAGTTGGGATGCTAATGTCAGTATAGTGAACACCGGTATCTCCACCGCCAAGACCACCTTTAATGGTAAGGGAACGGAGTTCCACCTCTACCACAGTCCTGAACAGTAATTCCAACAGAAAAGCCTGTCCCAGTGGCTTATTCTTCTAGCATGGCATATGTAATGTAAAGTGAAGATGAACAACTGTGGACATTATGTGTATAAGGGGCATTGCTGTGTGATTTTAATATGAATCAAGGGCACTGCATGCAGTGTAATGTGTATAGGATTGTGCTACCATGTGTTGTGGGACAACCATTATCCCTTTATGGGTGGTAGGGCACAAAGTCCCTGGAACTGGTCTAGGCTCTGCCTAATGGGAAGTGGGGGGGGGGGGGGGTCGTAGTTAGGGGAACAGAGTTCCACCACCTCTCCAGGACCACTTTAAGCCCTGCCCCTGACAATGAGAAGGAAACTTTTTTTGGGCAGCAGAAAGCAAAAATTATAGTTGCGCTACATATACAATGGCGATCTAGCATTTGAACATCCTTTTTTCTAACTGAGATGTGGAGCCAAATGTAATAGGGTGTGAGAATCAGAAAGTGAGAGATTTTGGGAAAGGTTTCCAATATTTTTAAAGTGGCAATCATTACATTGCAAAATCAGCCTGGTTTTGCAGTGTAAATGATTGCCACTTTAAAAAAAAAAAGGGAAAACTCTGCCAAAATCTCTCACTTTCAGATTTTCACACCCTATTATATTTGGCCCGTGACCTGAGACACTAGCTGGCACTTCTCATGATGCTATCGGACAGTAATAACTTATTTACTAAGAACTTTCCACAGCATGTTCTGCTACTGCTACCCATTGCTATGAGTCGGGGACTGCAGGGGGCGGCAGCACCGGGATACACTGTCTCCCACAGCAACAACATAAACTGTCACATCTTTAGGTTCGCATAATTTGATTGCTAAATAATTATTTTCATTTCTGTCACATAACTTGTTTCAAAAGGATATATTAGGCAAATGCACTTAGTGTTGCTTGGTATTTATGTACTGCTAAATAAAAGAAACAGTGTTAAAAGTGGTTTACAGCATGATTTACTCAACAAGTTTCCACTGCTGAAAAAGTCATCAGTAGGTGATAATGAAGTAAACGCGTTTAACAATTGCCCTGAAATATAATTGTATTTTGTTAGCAGTTTGCTTTTTTAGAGTAAAATGTGCTATTTTGGTAGAACGAGACATGCAGTGGTTTTTTTTGTCTACCTGGTAGTTGTTCAGTTTTTATATTGCATAGATCACCCATATAGAGGGAAACCATTATTGCTACCGATAAATTATTACATTCTAATGAAAATGGTTGTGGCTAATAAAATAATTCCTAGAATTAAGCATTGGGTGTACATCAGGTGTACCACCTAGGTAGAATATTAAAGTTTACTGCTAAAATTGCCACATCGAAACGCAATCACCGAGATTATGGGAATCTGATTGGTTGCCCATAGCAGTATCTCATCCTCAATACAACTTTCATATTAGTACTTATGACTTCTGATTGGCTATCCTGCTCACCGCTCCTTCCACCCATGCACCCTGTATTGTCATTAGAATTAAATTCTAATTATTACCTCCAGTTTATTTATATAGCACACATATATATTTACAGAAAATATTTCACCATTCACATTTATGTCAGGGTTGCCGACTTTGTTATTCTCCTCTCCGGGAGAAGCCAGGAGAGGAGAGATTCAGTAGCCGCTCAGGGGGCGGGGCTTAACCGTGACATCACTAAGCCCCGCCCCCATGCTGTAAAACCAAGGAATTCAGTGATCTCCATGGAGGGGGCGGGGCTAAAATGACGCGATTGTGTCATTTTAGCCCCGCCCCCTCCTCTGAGACCCGGGGATTGCGGCATTTTAATGCCGCGATCCGGGGGACAGCGGGGGTCCCCCCTGAATCCGGGAGGGTTGCCCACCCTTCCGGGGGGCCGGGAGGGAGCCCCGATTTTCGGGAGACTCCAGGAAATTTCGGGAGGGTCGGCAACCCTGATTTATGTCAGGGCACTGGTGTATTTGGTGTATTTATAATGGGTGCAGTGTGTTAGGGCCATATAAGTGTGTTAGCCCCCCCCCCCCCCCCCCCCCCGAAATACCAGCAATGCACGGCAGGGGGAAGCGTTGCCATGAGGATGCAATCGTGCATTCCGGAGAGGATCCGCCAGCTGTCCCTTTCCTGACCCATCAGCAGCGCAGCCCCCCCCCCCGTCTCACTGTACTGGCTGTTCTCTCCAGAAAGTAGGCAACCCTGGCTTGATTATGCAATGGCATTACACCTTGCCTACCAATTTTTTTGTTCCCTCGCTGTGCTTAAAGTAATTCAATTCTACACTTGGCTAGGGCTAATGGGGCCTACACACGAAGAGATTTTCTGAGCGTTCTGAGCAATGCTAGATCGCTCAGAAAGCTCAGCAACATCACTTAGCGATGTGCCAGCGTTGTGTGCTGAGCGATCTGTCAGTGCCAGTGTTCTCTGGTCAGAACACTGGGACCTGCCTGGTGATTTTACTAAATTTATCCTGCATGGTGGATATTAATCGCTGGGTGATAGCGACACTTGGGGTCACGCAGCTCTATAGCTATGGCTCCTACACACAGAATAATGTAGGGGCATTTTCTAAGCGATCTACTGTGATCGCTTAGAAAATGCACTGGAATCGCCCTGTGTAGACCCCATTAACCTTATAATGAGTCAGTCTATAATGCCAAGCTCAATTCACAAAGAAGAGAATTTAGGATCTGGGGCCCCCTCTTGGTCAGTAATACCCCTTTCACATTGCACCTACAGATGGGGCCGGTTTTATCTTTGCTGGCGATCCGCCAGCAACGCGGCGCTCCATCTGGCTGAGACGCGCGTGCGCAATACTGTCCACCTCCCGCTCATTAGTGCTGGGGGGGACCCGAGGAGGCTGCTGGGGGGGTACGGTCGCCCGGTGTGGGCACCGGGCGACCGAGGGCAGCACCGTCGGAAGGGGACGCGCGCGCACCTCGTGCGCGCGCGTCCCCTTCCGGCATACAGATGGCGGGGATGCAGGTGATGGCGATTGCGACGCCATCGCCATCACCTGCAAAGATGAATCCCGATACATCTGTAATTACCAGGTACAAACTGGTTTCTTGCCTGTTCGACCCAGTAATTAGTGCGATGTGAAAGGGGTTACCAGTTACAGCTAACTGGTAGCAACAGGGCAAACCGAACCGGCTAAAAAGCAGAGTTCTTACCTGTTTGTTGCTGTGCAGTGTGAACGGGTTAAACGGGTGTAGCGACCCATTTTCCATTCACACTATGGAGGAGGCAGCACTTGGAGCAGAGCCAGCTCTAAGCGCTGCCTCCTCCCCCACCCCCAATGACGCACCGACTCAACACCACGCCCCATCATGATGTCAGCAAACCGGCAATATGCTGCGATCTGGACAGAGCGCACATGCAGGGTTGCAACGGGGCTGAACCATTTAAAAGTCAGGGACGTGCGGTGAGGTTAATGACTGAGGAGTCCCCGGCACGTACCAGAGCCAGATTTGCACACAATATATGAGCCATGGGGTACATTCCGGCATTATACACATGTGTACCAGTATACACTGCTGGAGATTCAATGAGTTTTGATAAGAGATGTGCAGAAAAGATAGCCAGGTGAGGCACTGCCTCCCCTGCCATAGACTTTTTAGTCCAGAGTTTTGACTATAAAAATTATTTGAATAATAAAAATAAGATTTTTTTTAGATTTTATTTGTATTTTTAACATACGGTATTTTATAAATTCAAAACTCTGGCATATACGTTAGTATGACCGGAAAGACTGTGCCCCCCCCCCCCCCGCACGCGACTGTTAAAAGTCCCCGTGCGACCCTGCATTTGCTGTATGAAAGCAGTATTTCTTACTGGCTGTTTGTCATGGTTATTACTTTTCAAATGTATTCCCTTTTTTGGACAATGACTAATGGTGCCCACACACGCACCGATCCCGGCGGTGCGATGCTATGTGATGGGGTGCGCGGTCCCGTGGCACCTCATCGCACAGTACAAAAAGTATGTGCTGCACATACTTTTTGTACTAGCTTTTTATCACATCGCATGCACATCGCATGCACAAGGCATACGATGCTATGTGTGCTAGTTAAGCACAGAACGCACGCCGGGATCGATGCATCTGTGGGCACCTTTAGTCCTTCTTTTCCCCATTAATGATCTTGTGAACTCTTTCTCTAAAATAACAGTTGTAAAGCAGCAATTGTGGTTTGACAGCCAATCAGGTTAGTTTACTTTATAAATGTAATGACAGATGCTGTGTTTGCTCAGAGTTACAACTCTGCTTGGGACAAAAAGATGTATATTTTGCTCTGTAACACTAATGAATGCAGAAGGTGATAAGGTTTTGTGGTTGTTCTGTTTAATGCTTGCAGCCTGATTAGCTCTATGGTGCTAGAGGGAACAGTGATCCCGCTAAAGTATATATAATTCATTATTTGCATGTTATATAATTCATTATGTCTATGTTTTATTAAACTTAGAAGTAAAAGTCAGCTCGGTCAAAAGTATTCTTATGGGTGAGCAAGTGCTGGCATGGAGTCTGCTCTACGGGTTAGTGTAAATGTAATATCAGGGTCATGTGACAATATAGTGTATTGTAATTAGTGTGGACTTGTCATGCTGGAGAATCTAACATTAATAGTACAAGCTTACCTAAAATACATACTGGACGGAATGTACTGTATGTACCTATAGGAACATCCCGATTATGAGAGTAAGGAGGTGGAACAGTGGTGTATCTAGGTGCCATGGTGTCCAGAGCAAGGGCATGTTTCAGCCCCCCCCCCCCCCCCCCCCCCACACACCGTAATACCCACTGCACATTTTAGCAAACTTTGTAATACCTATTACACATACAGCCGCATGCCGTAATGTCAATGACATAAGGCCACACATGATGCCCATTACATACTATTTAACAAACCGTAATGGCCATTACACATTTGACACATAAGTGCCACTTACTGTACCTACATGCTCATTGGTAGGAACTTCATGCTCGATGCCAGGGGCTTCATGCTCAGTGCCAAGGAGCTTTATGGTCGTTCCAAGGGGGACTGAAATAGCTTGTTGCCAAGGGGGACTGAAATAGCTAGTTGCCAAGGGGGACTAAATAGCTCATTGCCAAGAGGGACTAAATGGTTCATTGCCAAGGGGGGCTGCGAACCCGCCCCCCCCGCCCTCTCTACGCTGGACCGCTAGCCAATAGGCGCTCGTGGTCCAGCAGCCACCAATGCTGCTTCTGATTAGCTGCTGGACCGCAAGCATCTATTGGCTAGCGGTCCAGCGGGAGACTTCATTGAAAATATCGGCAGATTGGGCAGCTCAGCCGGGCACATCGAGGAGCGGGCAAGGGAGTGAGGGGGAGAGCATGGTGGGGGAGCCGGAGGCACAGTTTGCAGTGCACGGCTCTGTCGCCCTGTAATCTTTTGTCGCCCGGAGCTCATGCTCCGCCCTCCCTACGCCCCTGAGGTGGAGGTTTTTTGTACTCAATAGAACATATTTAATTGGCATGCTTTAAAGAACATTGCAGAGATATCAACAACAAAAAAAAATCGAATTGTCTGATTTTCTAATGCTATTACAATGTCTTAGCTCTGTGCACTTATTGACTTTTGGGAACTGTCATTGAGTTTAAAGATGGTAAAAACTATGTTTATAGTGTTCCATGATGGGGCGGGGTGCTCCATGATGCAACTGGGTGCTCCATGATAGAACATATCTCTGCCAACTCTTGTAGCAGGGGACTCAGACTTGTATGTATGTTTGTATGTATGTATTTCTCTATGATTGTTATGAAGACGCTTACATTACAGGGGCACAATTACCTGAATTGTGTCATCAGCCACCTGGACCACCCACTTTCACTCGGTAAATGGGTGGCTGCTGACAGGTGGTGGCTGGCTCCTTTTGACTTCATCCCAGTTTTTGGTCCATTCTGGAAGAGTAGGTAATCAAGCCTTAACATTAACGTGTCATATCGACCCCTTTGAATCATTGCAATTGGTGAGCTAGAGGTCATCCAACATTTTGGTAACTATTTAACGCGCTACTTTAGAATAATTTTTCCTTATACTGTAGCTCACTTAGAACAATTTAATATAGCTGTATTCTTTTATCACTATTTGCAAACTATCCACAGATTACAATCCTTAATCACATCCCATGCTCAGCCTTGGAGCAGTCTAATGTTCTTATACAGAGAGACAATTTTACAAATATTTAAAGACTACTGTATATACTGTACAACAAGACTTATTATATAGGGTGTTGACGTATTCACACAGAAACGTGTTCACTCTGGTTATAAGGTTGGATGTGCTGAATGGACACTTGCTGATTTTGCCTCTGGCATTTGCTTGTCTGTATATTATCCCACAATACAAGCAGTCATCCATACTATAATAACACATAATAATGTCAAAAAGTTTTTTGTTATCTTGTTCTGCTAAAAGAGCGTTTGACATAATGGAAAATAAACATGCTTGAACAATTGTCAGGAACTCCAATTTACTTGTAATAAAACGCTGAGTTTGGAATTATTGTTTGAACACAGGAAAGTCCTATGTTGGTTATTGTCAAAGATCCAAATTGAGCAGTGTCCTATAGACAAAATAAGAATTGCATCTAAATAAATAACATCTTGCTGCATGTACACAGTTTACTCCTACTTTTCTTTTAATGACAGTATGGGCGAAATGTAATAGGATGAGAGATTTGGTAAGGATTCTCCAGTTTTTTTAAAGCGGCAATCATTTACACTGCAAAATCAAACTGTCCCCAGCTGCTTCGCCTCTCTGGGACTATTAACCCTTTGAGTGTCAACATCTCTGTGAGAGAGGTTCAAAATATCTGCTAAATATGCCAGCGTCGCTCACATTTGTTATATAAATTCAAATAAAAATGTCACTCTGGGGGTCTTGGAAACGCAGGTTGCTCCATGCATTTTGGTGACACTCGGGTGCGGCCTGTACCCCCCTTGTGATGCCGCTGACTACAGACATAATTTTGTTTGTGCTGTAGTTGTTTAGATACACACTCTGTTAGAATCTTGTTGTTGCTACAGAACAAGTCAGGTTGATGAGCATACAGGTCACTGTATAATTTCCCAGTAACCACAGCTTTTAAATTCACATCCAGAAAATGCAAAAAAATGTTTTCCTTACAAAGGCCCTTATTCTAATCTGTGCGGTACGGCCCGCGTGCGGCCGTACCGCCGATGTTTTCACTCTGCACATGCGCAGAGGTCACTCTGCGCATGTGCAGGCGAATTCGCCGCACACAAAAATTATACGCCGCAAAGGGGGCGTATAGGGGCGTGAGGGGCTTGATAGCCTCATTTACCTATGTATACGCCCCGCGTTTCATGGGCGTTCCCATGCAAACGCGGGGCGTATGCATGGTAATGAGGCTATGACGCCAGTGATGGGGGCGGAAAGCTGACATCGCCGGATGTCAGCTCGCCGCCCCCATACAAGCTTTCACACGGACGATTGTCCGTGTGGTCTAAGCTTGCGTGAGCGGGGGGAGCGTGCGGCCCTGCCTTCGATGGTCGTCGACCATCGAATGCAGGGGGCAGCTCCCACCATGGTGGAGGCGTACGCCCCACCATTTTCATGCGGATCGCCAGCCGTCCGCGTACGGACGGCCGTGGCGATCCGTCTTGTAGGCGGGGATTGGTTTGTGCGGCCGGAGCAACGTATGCGGCTCCGGCCGCACAGATCAGAATAAGGGCCAAAGTATGGGCATAATACTATTGCAGAAGTTTGTTGCCTCTATGCAACCCTGTGTGCTGAGCGTTCCTGCTGAGCGATTTACATTGCTCAGATCGCTCAGCAACATCTCCCCGTGTGTAGGCCCCTTAAGAGCCACCTTTACAGACAATGACAAGCTTAAATGAACATCTCTGCCCACTACAGCAGAACATGATGCTGCAGCATCATAAATAAAAGATAGTAATAGCGTATAGCCAGCCTCTGTTCCTCAATGTAGCTTTTCTGTGGGGTGCGCCCAATAGGATTCCAGCCATAGACTGCATTCAGTTCTGGTCCATTGCCTCTAGTAGATTGCTGTGTTTTCCCTTAATAGCAATGGACAATCACTTTAACACTTTTTCCAAAATAAAATAAAATAAACCAAGAACAGAAAATAATGTATTATATTCCTCTCATGTCTGTACAAAGCAAAGCCAATTTTTAAGAACTCCGCCTGTGTCTATGAAGGCAGACAGAAGGCTTTTAATTTGCATGTTGGAATTTAAATTACTAGGATGTGGCAGAATACATTTAGGAGCCAGGGTTAAGCATTTAAAGGGTGTCCTCTTTTAATGGGGCAGATGTGCTGCCAATCAGCTCCTTACTGACTTTTTTCAAACACAGCCTGTAACATGGCAGTTAGGAGGTGATTGGCTAGACGTTTATCTCTCTTTATCACCCCTGCATTTATCTCTTGTTGAGGCTTAATACATCTGCCCCAATGACCCTATTACTGGTAAGGGTTGGAGTTTTGAGACTGAATTGCTGGTTTTTTTATGGTGAGTTCCTGGGTGGGAGGTCTGACAAGATGGTGATAGTGGGGCAGATGTATTAACCCCTTCACGACATTGCCTTTTAAGGTAATTTTTTTTTTTTTTCCTCCTTGCATTCAAATAAGCGTAACTTTTTTAATTTTCCGGCTATATAGACACATGAGGGCTTTTTTTTTGCGGGACAAGTTGTACTTTGTAATGGTACCATTTACTATACCGTATAATATTCTGGGGAATCAGGAAATAATTCAATGTGGGGTAAAAAAAAAAAAAACGCCATTGCACAATTTTGCACTGGTTACGGTTTTTTTGGAGTTCATAGTTCGTTTAAAATGATGGGTTATCTTTATTCTATGGGTCGTTACGATTCTGGTGATACCAAACTTATATAGTTTTCGTTATGTTTTACCACTAAAAAAAAAAATCGCAACTTTTACGGTTTTTCTAATTTGCGTTGCGTCGCCATGTTCTGCGGCTTATAACTTTTTTATTTTTCCACCTACGGACCTGGGTGAGGGCTCATTTTTTGCGGGCTGAAGTGTACTTTTTAATTAATACCATTATGGGATATGGGCAACTTTCTGATCTCTTTTAGTTATTTTTTTTTGGGTACGCGATGCGACCAAAAAACGTAGTTTTGGCGTTGGGGATTATTTTCCGTTTACGCCTTTAACCGTGCGGGATAACTAATGTTATATTTTAATAGATCGGACTTTTAGGAACGCGGCGATACCAAATATGTTTATTTTTTTTTATTTTTTATTTATTTTTATTTGGGAAATGGGGAAAGGGGGGTGATTTGAACTTTTAATATTTTTTTATTTTTTTTTTATTTTTAAACTTTATTTTTTTTTTTTTTTACTTTTACTACAAGGCCCCCTAGTGTACTTGACCACTAGGGGGCGCGATCGCCTGTACTAGTTTCAGCCATAGAGCTCTATGGCTGAACGTAGTGATTTTATGCACTTCCTATTACATCCTGCCTGAGGCAGGATGTAATAGGTATGCATACACGGCCAGCACAGGGGTCTACATTAGACCCCTGGCTACCATGGCAACCGATCGGCACCCTCCGATCTCGCTGCGGGGGGCCCCGATCGGCGCCGGAGGGGGGCGCCCCCCCTCCGATCAGCTATTTAAGCACTGCGGGCGCTTTGCCCGCGGTGCTTAAAGGGTTAAACGGCCACGATCGGCGAACTCGCCGCTCGTGGACGTGAGAGCAGGGACCTGGCTGTAATATACAGCCATTACCTGCTCTCTTTCAAGCCAGCTCACTCCGTGAGCTGGCTTGATTCCCCCGCAACCGACATATGACGTATATATACGTCATATGTCGTGAAGGGGTTAAGCCTGGCGAAGAGATAAACTGGAGATAAAGTGAAAGGAGATAATGCACCGGCCAATCAACTTCCAACTGTCCTATTTCAAACACAGCTGATTGGCCGGTGCATTATCTCCTTCCACTTTATCTCCAGTTTATCTCTTCACCAGGCTTAATACATCTGCCCCAATATGTGTAGGTCGGTAGTTCCCAAACTTTCCTCAATCGCAGAGCCCTAAAGTATGAGTATTTTTTAAGGCATCTAGTACAAAAGTAATACACCTTTTCCACTAGCAAATATAACCCATGTTTTTGCACGGGGACGCACATCGACCCGAGTTTTTTGCTAGTGGAAAAGGGTCCTTGGAAAAAATCACAGGTCGAGTGTCCCAGGAATTCTACCTGGGTAACTACCAGGGTAGAACACGGGAATGACCTGGATCTGAGTACAGTGTGAACAGGTAACACGGATCGATGCGACCTGAGTGGGAGCCAGGACTAAAATCCTGGGTGCTACCCGGCTTGCTGGTGTAAAAGGGGCATAAGTAAATAGCGCTTATCTGTCACCCTTAGTTTCGGTTGTGTGGTGGCGGACAGGGTTATGGTTAATTGCCCAGCTATTGTATGATTGGAAGCCACTAGCACTGCTTTTGTTAATGGCTTTGACTATAAATAATCTGCAGATGTGGTCCACAATGGGCATCTTATTTGATGTGGTCCACAATGGGCAGCACCAGAGCTATTACACGTCGTGTAGCCATATCAGAATCACTGGATGGCAACGTTTCCCTACTGCAGAGATGGAATAACAGAATGAATGGGACCAGAGCAGTCCAATGTGTGCTGTGGGGATGAACATGCCTTAAATGCAGATCTGCCCACCGGGAATCTTCCGGGTGGGCACTTTGGGGGTTATTCTGGTTCACTCGCAAAGGCAAATTCCTTCTCAGATGGACAAAACCATGTGCACTGCATGGGGGCAGATGTAACAGGTGCAGATAGAATTAGATTTGGGTGAGTTATTTTGTTTCTGTGCAGGGAAAATACTGACTGCTTTATTTTTACACTGCAATATAGATCTCACTTTGAAGAAAAACCCCACCCAAATCTAACTCTCTCCGCATAAGTAACATCTGCCCCACCTGCAGTGCACATGGTTTTGTCCATTTGAGAAGGAATTTGCCTCTAAGAGTGAACTAGAATAAGGCCATTTGGCCAATCCTCCCCTGCTAATATCATACATTAACTCCAAACCACAAATGTCAAATTATTAGGCAGTATACTCCTGTTCCTGTTCCAGATATCATGACGTTACTGGAACTGCTGCATGTGACAAGGGGTGGGGTGTATGTTGACACAGCCAGACATTTCAATATCCTTTTTCTGTAAGAACGCACTGTAATGAAGAACTATGGGCAGGTATGTTTGATAGTAAAGGGTTAAAGTTAGAAATCTTTCTGCTTTTTGAAGCCGTGAGTTCCGCTATAGTATGATTCACATATTATACGTTCTGTATGCTCCACACCTCTTGTGACTGGCAGCTTGTCTATCAGTATGTACCGCATCAGTCTACTACAGTCTGACAACCTTCCCTTCTCCCAGTTGTGCACTCACCCAGCTGAACAATCTGCGCCGGATTCCAGCTATATGTCTTCAGTTCAGCAGCAGGTCATTTGGAAACTTTGATGCTGCCTTGAAATTATTTAGCAGCTAAAGGTCAGCACAAAGCGTTTAAAAGAGCAGTTTCACTTAAATTAATATCTAATGTATATCCCATTAGCCTGCATGAGGCGTATTGTGCCTACAAATTAACAAGAAAATACAACCAGCCAGGAACTATAATTTCATCACTGCTCCACTGATTTTATAAGTAGTTACGGCAAATTCAATGTTAAAATGAAATATCAGTTGTACATGGCTAGATCAACCTTATTAGGCCATTTTTTTCTCACCTACGTTATCCATTATCACATACTGTACTTACCATTGCAAAGAAAAGTTTGTAGTTATATGAAAGTAGATATCACTACATTATTTGGGGGGCTGCCGCAAACCTCTGTACTGCGCATGCGGCCAGCTTCTATGGGCTGCTTCGGAAACAGCCCATAGAAGGGGAATCATGGTACCGGCGCCTGTATAATACAGATAACAGGCTCTGGGACTGGCGTGAGCACAGTACCGATGTAGGTACTGTGCAATCTTTGGATTTGCTTGGCTGCCCGTAGAGAGGCATCCCAGAGGGATGGAACACCTCCCAATGGGGTTTATTCTAGTTCATTCTTTCTGACAAAATCCTTCTTAGATGGACAAAACCATGTGCACTGCAGGGGGGCAGATGTAACATGTGCAGAGAGAATTAGATTTGGGTGAGTAATTTTGTTTCTGTGCAGGGTAAATACTGACTGCTTTATTTTTACACTTCAATATAGATCTCACTTTGAAGAAAAACCCCACCCAAATCTAATTCTCTCTGCACATGTTACATCTGCCCCACCTGCAGTGCACATGGTTTTGTCCATCTAAGAAGGATTTTGTCAGAAAGAATGGACTAGAATAACCCCCAATGAGACTGCCTTGGTGACTGGGAGGTCAGGCTTCCAATAGGAAGTCACTACCAGTCACAGTGAAGCCAGTGCAGTCTCACAGACTGCATCTGGCTTCACTACACTGGCGGATTTTATCTGGGGAGGCTGCAGCCCTGCAGCCCATAGGTAAAAACTAATTAAGGCCCTTATTCTGGTTGGTGCGGTCGAGCCGCATATGCGGCTCCGACCGCACCAGACGAATCCCCGCCCACCATACGGTTCGCCACGGCCGTCCGTACACGGACGGCTGGCGAACCGCACGAAAATGGTGGAGGCGTACGCCTCCACCATGCTGGGAGCTGCCCCCTGCATTCGATGGTCGACGACCATCGAAGGCAGGACCGCACGCCGCGGCAGCTCCCGCAAGCTGAGACCACACGGACAATCGTCCGTGTGGTAGCTTGTATGGGGGCTGAAAGCTGACATCCGGCGACGTCAGCTTTCCGCCCCCATGAGTGGCGTCATGCCCTCATTACCATGCGTACGCCCCGCGTTTGCATGGGAACGCCCATGAAACGCGGGGCGTACACATAGGGAAATGAGGGGATGAAGCCCCTCACGCCCCTATACGCCCCCTTTGCGGCGTCTAAATTTTTAACACGGAGAATTCCCCTGCACATGCGCAGAGTGACCTCTGCGCATGTGCAGAGAGAAAACATCGGCGGTACGGCCGCACGCGGGCCGTACCGAGCCGATTAGAATAAGGGCCTAAGTCTGATCTAGCCCATTATTATACTGTTTATTAAAATAGTGCAGCCCCATAGCTAAATTTGTAGAGGAACCTAGTGGTGAAGCTCCATCCTCAAACTTTGTTCTTGTACAGTGTTCTTGGTGGTGGGGTTGGGGGTTTGTTAAGTGGCCCTTATTCTGATTGAGTCGGACGGCCGGCCAATGTTTTGCATGTGCGCATGTGCAGAGGCGTTTCTGCGCATGTGCGTACGCCTTGCACGTCCCACCACGGTGTGAATTCCGTGTGGAAAACGATCGTATGGGACCATCCGAGCAGGGGGTGGAGAGGGGCATAAAGTGCTTTTTAGGCTCATTACCATATGCGTATGCCCCGCGTTTCATGGGTGTTCCCATGAAAATGCTTGGATGGCATATGGAAATGCGGTCCTGACGCACGTGTGTGGGGCGGACAGCTTACATAGCCGGATGTCAGCTGCCCGCCCATATCCCTGCGTTCACACGGACAAGTGTCCGAGTGGTCTGGAGCACTCGTGCCTGCCTGACCGCTCTGTCCATCATTCGATGGTTGGCGACCATCGGAGGATGGGGGAGGTCCCCACAGGCCAGCGAGTGGGTGTTCACATGAAGCATCCACTCGTGGTCCATGCGCTTGGTGTCCTACCGCATTCGGACGGCGTGAGCGATCCGTGCAATAGGCGGGGTTAAGAACACTTGGTGCCCGTCCGTAATACGCAACCGTCCGACTCAATCAGAATAAGGCCCTATATGTAAGAGCCATGGACAGCGCTGATCACTGTAGAGGATCCCTGCACCCATAATAATTGTGACACTGATACTGTCCTAGGGCCAGGGCCGGCTCTACCTTAAGACAGCTGCTACAGGGCTCCAGAATCTGGTGGGCACTCCAGAGGGATGTGGATTAATAGATAGACGGTCAGTAGGTCAACTCCAAAATGTCCACATGCAATAGGTCAACTGGTTGAAATGGTCGACATGAAAAAGATAGACACATGAAAAGGTTGACATAATGACAATGTTGACAGCTGTCGACATGGACCCCCAAGTAGTGTGACGCGGACCCTCCCTCCACTCGCCATGCTTTTGCTCAATTATATTGTTGTCATCCTTTATTTATATGGAGCCAAAAGGGATCTGCAGCGCCCAATTACAGAGTACATAAATGAATGAAATAAATGAATAAGTAAAACAGGGACTCACAGATGAATACAATAGAGGACAAGTACATAGTACATAACCATAGCTGCATCCGCAGAGGACACTCACATAAGAATCAGCATGGCAGAATCCACAGGATTTAGTGGCAATCAAAGATGGTTTAAGTAAGAGAAGGAAAAGCATATGATGAAAGAGGGCCCTGCTCGTGATTTCCTACAATCTAAGAACAAGCCAGTTAAAAAAAAATATATGAAAAACTCATGTTGACCATTTCATGTGTCTACATTTTGACCCTGTCAACCTTTTTGACCCTGTTGACCTATTGGGGTAGACCTATTGACTGTCTATGTAGATTCTACACATTATAGATATAGCAACCGGAACCAGCCCCAGAGCCTATTACAAATTTCAGGATGACTCTGAAGGGGCCTACACACGGAGAGATGAGTGTTCTGAGCGATGTTAGATTGCTCAGATTGTTCGGTAAACGGCGCTGCACAGTGCTGATGAGCGATCTGCAAGTGTTCTCTGTGTGGCCCTGACCCAGGCGATTAACTAGATTATCCATTGTGCTGTATATTAATCATGGGGCAATAGCGATGCGCAGGGCCGTGCACGGAGCGATGTAGGTGCATTTTCTTAATGATCTAGTGAGGTCTTTCATGTAAGTCTCATAAGAGAGGCACAAGGCTTCCCCTTGAAATCAAATGTGTTGCAGTTGCCTTACTGATTTTGTAAACAAAGTGTTTGGGAATATTGAACACCAGTTCTCAGCTATTCAAGTCTACATACAAGTAAATGTGAGACACTTCTTAAATAATTGGTTATTAATTGATCCGTTTTTATTATGCCCAAAAAGTATCTTACAGTTTAACAATTGTGTTGACATGACAGTATGGGTGCACTGTATAGAGAACATGGCAGGAACACTGACCCAGTGACCTTACAATCTAATTTTGATGCCTGATGTGTCAGATGTAATTGAATCCTTTGTTCAGAAGTACAGCAGTGTTTTCCTGTTATCCTCCACGTGTTCCCTGCTTACATGTGGAGGCACCACTCCGAGATGTTAGAGAGAACTAACATTTCACATTACCAGTAATGAGGAAGCAGTAAAGAAAGGTCACAGGTAACATGGAGAAGTATAACATGGTAGCACAAGCCTCTGCCAATAGCATGCCTCTGCCATGTTGAACATGATTTTCAGATACAAGACATGGTCCCAGACAATGGCTGCCTGAACACAGGATGTGAAACAAGACAAAAATTGATAAAATGCTGTACGTCCATTAAAGTAGCATACAACTCTGCTATGTGTGCATGGAGGTATCACAATGTGGGGCAGATTTATCAACACGTTTTAAGACTCATTGAATATGGTAAATGGGGCTCCAGCCAATCAGCTCCCAACTTCATTTTTCACAGACTGACTGGCTGGGGCACCTTTATCATACATAACGGGGCAAATTTATGTCTACTTCACATGTGATGTTGCTATGGGCAACCAATCAAATGCCAAACGCCAGCATGGCACCGTGCGTCTGAGTCCCCTTGCGGGGCTCGCTTCGCTCGCCCATGCTGCGGGCTCGGTGGCTCGCTACGCTCGCCGCGCTATTTAAAGTCAACTCCATGCCAACATGGATAGTGGAGGTATGAACTATCCATGTTGGCATGGAGTTAAGTTACTTTTTTGGACATATTTCGTGGCGAGCGTACACCCGGAAGTAGCACGGCGCCGTGAAACTACACAAGTACCCACCCTTCTGTTTCGTATGTAACTATGAATCTCGGCAAGGTAGTACCTCTCATTAGTAGCAGTCAGGGTGTGCAGTCTAGAGCCCCATTTCCTATATACCGTATTTGCCGGCGTATAAGACGACTGGGCGTATAAGACGACCCCCCAACATTTCCACTCAAAATATAGAGTTTGTTATATAAGTGCACCCGGCATATAAGACGACCCTCCCACTTGGTGGCATGTTTTTTCAGGGGAAAAAAGTAGCCAGCAAATACAGTAGTTCAAACATGACCACACAGTAAAATATATAATCAATAACTATTCTTTCTAGCCTGCAGCTGCAGATCTAGTACTGATGATTCATTGTTATCTCACTTTTTGGGGATCAGTTATATTATATTGCCCTGTTTCAGTTTTTTATGATTGAGGCTATGTACTTCCCACAATTCAATTTCACTTCTTTATTCAAATCGTTGGAAACAAAACTACATAGAGATATACTGTATGATATTCAGGGTCAGGTTTTATGAATGCACTGCATTTCTTTTTATTCTTTTTAAATCATTTTTTTACTATAATCTCAGAATAGAAGAAGAAACAAAATTGCCATCATCGGCAGTGAAACTTTAATCATGGACAAAAATAATGATAGTCTTAAAAGGGACCTGTTATTTACATATCCCTGTATGCCTACTCAGGCATGCATATGACACTGAGACAAACATTTATTTTAAACCGAAGAAAAACTGCGCTATCCTGTAACTTGCAGGTGTTTTTAATTTGGAGATGTGAAAGTTATGTACTGTATGGTGGTGTAAATTTCATCACTGAGAGCAGGTGCTGTTTAATTCAGAATGAGAGTAGCCATTTATCCATCATTCAGCTCTGTTAAGGTGTGTGAAGGTTTATTATTTCCGTTTCTGACTGATCGGATTGACCAATAGTTGAATAATTTAACATGTGTTGGCATGATCCTGATCAGATGCGGGTACCCGTGGATCGTTTATCGAGCCTGCTGATCCCGTTAGCAGGTAGAAAAAGGATCAACCAATCGTGCAGGATCACTTTGGGCCTTATTCTAGTTCATTCTTTCTGACAAAATCCTTCTTAGATGGACAAAACCATGTGCACTGCAGGGGGCAGATGTAAAATGTGCAGAGAGAATTAGATTTGGATGAGTTATTTTGTTTCTGTGCAGGGTAAATACTGACTGCTTTATTTTTACACTGCAATATAGATCTCACTTTGAAGTAAAAACCCATCCTAATCTAATTCTCTCTGCACAAGTAACATCTGCCCCACCTGCAGTGCACATGGTTTTGTCCATCTAAGAAGGATTTTGTCAGAAAGAGTGAACTAGAATAATCCCCTTTGTTCCATGTGCAGGCATGATGAATGATGTGTCCATGGTCCGGATCCCAACAGCAGCATCTCCCGCCCACCCCCTGCCATGGGTCTGACTCATTTGCCAATGACCCGGGAACTCTCTCAGCCAATCGCCGGCCACCCATTCATTTGAAAGGGAGTTCTGAAATCTTCTGCCCACCTGCTTCCACTGCAGTTTTTTTCTGCTCCCGGCAGCAAGAAACTCCCGGGCCACACCCTATCCCCGGCCATGTGTCACCTTCTGATGGATGAAGATTTAAACTTGCGCATTCAGTTCCAAAGTGCAATTTCCAAGCAGCTATTTTGCGCAATTTTCCCCCCGGAGATTTGTCTATTGCTGTAGTATTGTTGATGAATAGGCTATGAGCACTTCACTACTGCATTTTTCAGTATAGTGTTCTACTTGTGTTTTCTGGCAATGGTTGGTTGCAGCAGTTGGGGTCATGTCCTTCTAATACCAGTTTCTTTTGTTGCTGAAATACAGTAAAGTTTATCCTGCAAAACACATGTTTTGTATTGTGACTACAGAGTTGAAACCAATTAACTGTCTTCTGTTTTCTTTTCTTCAATTAGGAAAGGCAAACAACAACGTTCAATGGGATGAAGACTCCATCGAGTACATGGTGGCCAAACCAGTAAGGATTGTCTTTGTCTTGGTTGTCCATGGAAGAGCCTCTCGACAACTCCAGCGGATGTTCAAGGCAATTTATCACAAGGACCATTATTACTACATCCATTGCGACAAGGTAGGCAGTTACACACCACCTATTTTTTTATTTCTAGAACATTTTTAAAGCACTAGTTAAAAGCCCATCAAAATGACGGCTATTGAAATATACTTTCACTTTGAGCTGTGACAGTTTAGTCCCTACCTACTCCTTCCTCCAATCTCTGTCTTTACAGCTCTCTCTCCAGATACAGCAAGTTTGAAACAGACCAGTGTCCCTGCAAAATTTGCTGTCACTTTCTGTTATGGCATCTTTTAGCACACAAGGAAGTTATTTGGTCCTATGAGTGGCCTCTAATGGTCAGTGGTGTTACTTCACCTCACAGAGGGGAGGAGTAGTTAGCCTTATATATAATTATACGTATTGGTGTTTCTATTAGGTTCATTATGACCCTTTAAATTAAATAAAATTAAAAGTTCTAAAATAGAATTGGTGCAGCAGATTTTGATGGCAGAACAAATAATCCTGCTTCACAATGTTAACGTGTCCACCCTACACTATTTAAGTTTCATTGATGACCAGCTCAGTGCTTCATTAACTAGTTGTAAGCATTAACCCCAGACTAATGTGATTGGTAGGTTTAGATGACTGTCAACTGCGGTGCAGTGAGGAATAAAGTGAAGGTGGCAACACCACACTCAAAGGAGACCATTACTCAGACAGATGAATTGTGTAAATGACTCTTCTGAGTGACTCTGTCGGAGCGATTTCTCCTTGTGTCTCCCTATCCTCATCCAGTGATGATACTGCTATTGTTTTCCAAATCTATGTTTTCTTTTTTTTCCTGATACAGAGATCCAACTTCCTGCACAGACAGGTGAACCAATTTGCCAGCCAGTATCCTAACGTCAGGGTCACTCCATGGAGGATGGCAACCATCTGGGGAGGGGCAAGTCTCCTATCCACCTACCTGCAAAGCATGAGGGATCTGCTGGAGATGTCAGACTGGTCATGGGACTTCTTCATTAATCTCAGTGCTGCAGATTACCCAGTCAGGTACAGTTATTCATTTATGTATCGACAGTATTTTGTATAGAACGGTTTGATAGAACTATGTTATTGAACATAATCCCTATTGTCTTTCCTATTCTCTCCGGCCTACTGTTCTGGGTGAATTGCGGAGTCTCCAGGACAGTGGCATCTATGCTTACATACTGTATACTGTATACAAAGCTTGTATTTGTCATTATCCATCATTCAAGAATTGCATGTAGTCCACATAGGGTTGCGATCAGCAGGTCGACCGTTAATAGGTCGACAACTATTTATCGAGATGTCATAGGTCAACAGATGAAAAAGGTTGACATACCAGGTCGACCTAGAAAAGGTTGACGTGAGTTTTTCAGTTTTTTACTATCCAAGTGGACATAGAATGAAAATATAAGTGTGCCGAGTGTAGCCCGACACTTACATGTTGTCCATGTTGACATACTAGACATTAAAAACTGTGAAAAAAAACTCATGTCAATTTTTTTCATGTGGACCTTTTGCTTGTGTCAAACTTGTGTCAAAGCTATAGTATGTCGACCTTTTTCATGTGTCGCGCTATGGCATGTAGGCGAAAAGTTTTAGACCTATTGACTTTATTTTTACACTACAAGCGAGAGCTTAGCTAGAACACACTTCTCACAATTATAATAGGTACTCTCATTAGAGCTACCCCAGGCGATCTGATCCCTGTCCGCCGGCCACGCCCCCCACCAGCGCATCATATCCATAGCGTTGGCGGGGGCTTGGCTGGCTGAGGCTGGCTTCATCTGTACATTTACTACAAAGCACTTTTCAAAGCTGCTGCATTTATGACAGTTTCTGCCACTGGATTTAAAGGAGCAATAATATGTAAATTTACTTTAAACCCAGCATCTGAAACCACTAAAGAATCAGCTGCTTTGAAGTCAGTAAAAGCTTGTTGCTGGTTAGTTGTTGTTATGGGTTAATGCACTTTTGTGCTATGTCAGTAAATAACTCCAATTGTCTGTGCTCCAATGAGTAACACACCTCTTCATTCTGTCACTTAGATACATTGTGTACTAGTCATTTTCTCACCTAAATTAGATACATGCACAGCCCCTGTTTTCTAAATGTGGATGCTTGTGCAGACAAAATAATACCGTATGAGGAAGAAGGCGTGGAGCTGTGGTTGATGTGCTGTATAGGAAGTCTTCATCTCTACTAGACCATAAACTATGAACATGACAAACAATAAAACACAACGACATATTGCTGCTTTTCTGTAGCGTAGATTTTTTTATTTTAGATCATCAGGCCGGATGCAGGTTAGTGAATGGAGGAGACATTGTTTCTTCTTCTCTGTTGTGAGAGAAGCACAGAACATCTCCTAAATTTCCTAGTTTTTACAATACAGCCCTAATTCTGATAAACTTAGGTGATGATGTCTCACATACATTGAGGTATTGACCATGGTTAGTCGTGGCCAACAAAGTGCACTGTGCAGCCCCACAATGGCACCGACGAGGCTGCTATATCGTGTCATTTACAGAGCTTGTCTTCGTTAGCTAATGCCATCATCAGATACTGTTGGTCATTGTAGCATAGGCTTATAGGGGAATCGGTACATCTGTCAGAATGAACTTAGGTCTACAGTCATTAGGTCGACCCCACTAGGTCGACTGGCAGGAAGGTCGACCTGACTTAAGGTCGACATGGGCCAAGGTCGACATGGCTTAAGGTCGAATTTGCATAAAGGTCGACATGAGGAAGGTCGACTGGTCATAAGGTCGACATGGGTTTTTCACTGTTTTTTTTATCCGAATGTCGACACAGTCGACATGGACACAGTTGGCAATGAGAATCGGACCCTCGCATCGCTCGCTTCGCTCGCAATGCTTCGGGCACGGTGCCACGCTGCGCTCGGCACACTATTTTATTCTCCCACCACGCCCTAGTGGATGGTAGGGCATGAAATACCGCCTGTCGGCACATGTCGGCTCAAAAAACAGTGAAAAACCCATATCGACCTTATGACCAGTCGACCTTCATCATGTCGACCTTTATGCAAATTCGACCTTAAGTCATGTCGACCTTGGCCCATGTCGACCTTAAGTCAGGTCGACCTTCCTGCCAGTCGACCTAGTGGGGTCGACCTAATGACTGTAGACCTAAGTTCATTCTAATAGATGACCGCTTCCCCTTATAGGATACAGATGGCAGAAATTACCTGGGAGAGGGGTAATGTCCACTTGCACAGGCACAATGTAATAACAGAGCATGCAAGTAGGCTGCCGGGTGTCCCACAGCACAAAGTAAAGTGACTGCACTTGGCCTGTATAACCCTATAATGGGTAAACCTTCTGCTCTATAGCCATAGGTGGGGAAAAGGAGTAGTAAGCCTATCTAGTGACCTACACACATGACTATTAATTGTGAATTGTAAAGTTAAACGATACAAAAAAGTTGCAGAATAGCAAATCCTCTCCGATGCCAGACTGCGGCACATGGCTGTGTGGGTAATATTAAATGCAACAGTACAGGGTGTTTCCCATCCCTAAACCAGGCAATCCCAACCTCAGCCATCAGGGCACACTGGCTGGGTACACACCTATATAGATCAGCAATTTAAATGAGCACGTGTGCGGCTATTGTCAGCTATCGGCTGTGTTGCACAACAAACGTGATATGTATGTGAACGACATCACTCACAGCATATCACATTGGTACACATTACAGACTAGCTATATATCGGCCGTTCAATTGAATGGTTGATATATCGGACAGTGTGTAGCCAGCATTACAGTCCAGGTTTAAGTGATGAATTTGCCTCGCTTAAGCATGGATATCACTAAAATGTTGACTGTAATGCCCCATACACTCTAGAACAGGGGTGGCCATACCAGTCCTTGAGATCTACCAATGGTCCACGTTATCCACATCACCTAGGTGGTGCACAGCTGTAGTCATTACTAACTGTCACATTGTCAAACATGCTGCATTCATTCCTACTATAGATCCACAGGTTGCCTGAGACACATGAACTGTTGGTAGATCTTGCGGACAGGTTTGTGCCACCCCTACAGTAGAGATTATTGTAAAAGATATCGCTCAGAAAAGAGCTTCTGAGTGATATCTTACACAATATTGTCTAGTCTGTACACTCAATATCATTAACGATGTGTGCTCCCCTGTGTCGTTAACAATGATGGATGTCTGCTGAACATGCAGGTCAATTTGACTATATTTGACTATATAGCCAAACGACCTGCATATTTAGCCGGTCCTGGTAACATCACTGACCAATATCGGCAATTGATATTGTTCAGTGTGTACACACAATATCGTCCGCCCACGGTATAGTTAAATATATAGGCATTGACTGGGTTGGCATGTGTATATGGGGCTTTAGTGTGCTTTGAGCAGAAGCGCTGACAGGTTGCCCGGGTCCCGGTAAAATGAAAGGGGCATGACCTCTGGGAGGAGCCGTGGCGATTAACCTGTGAAAAAAAAAATGTAGCTGTGGTGGGTGGGAGGCTGCAGCTGCCTCTCTCCCCAGCTCAGCACATGGCACTGAGCAGCCTGTGCTGAGCTGGGAAGAGAGGCTGTGCTGCGGCAGCAGCAACCTGTAATCTCTCTCCCCACTGCCTGGATCCCTGCAGTGGGGGAGGGGGAGTGGGACTTGGGCCCCTCCAGCAAACCCACTCTTCCCCCTCTTGATGCCACTGGCTTTAAGAACCGAGGTTGTGAATGACTGCGCTGTCAGAAGTAACTTTCTGCTGCACTCTTTAGTCTCCTGAAATCAGGCTTTTTCCAAATCCCAACTGCTGGCTGAGGATCATGGATAATGAAGTCCAGCTGTAGCTTCAGAGGCTAAAGATTGCCCGATTCTGGGATGCAGGATGGAAATGCTTTTGCCTGAGCTCTGGATTATTCAATTTCCCCCCTGCTCCTGATTTTAGATTTAATCTGTGTTGCCTCACTGGACTCAATCAAACTGACAAGGAAAAAATGTAACATCAGTTACTGCCAGAGGAGCTCAATGGCCGAATTTGTGGATAGTGGAGAGTCTGCCACAGGATGGATGATGTAGCTAGCATTTTAAGAACAATTGGCTCTTTAGGCCTGTGCTCCAGCTGCCTACACTGTTTTATAGAATCTTATTGACGCTGAAGGAAACTAGTTTGTTACTTTATGCTGTGCTGGATTTACCTTGCTGCAAGAGTCTGCTGCTGTGACTAACCTTACACCACAGGCAGTGGTGATAAGTCAGTGTAGCGCGCATTCTCCCCTTTTAGCTAATGTGTATACTGTACAGAAAGCGGTGACACAGCATGTCACTTTCCTCTCTCCTAACTGTCCTACGGTGTTGCCTCAAGCACTTCAGACAGTCAAAGCTGCCCACAAGACCATTTCCTGTATGAGTGACATCATCCGTGTTCTCTGTCTGCTGATTAACGGCTTGTCTGGCTGTGTGTAAAATGAATATATATATATATATATATATATATATATATATATATATATATATATATATATATATATTTCTAAAGATAATGTTAGTTAAAAAATGTATTGATGATAATAATTAAAAAGATTGATACATGGTAGACTGTAATTTTGGTATGCGGTCCCTGGGTCGACAAATGACAGTGACTGGGTCAGCACCTCGACATGCCCTAGGTCGACATTGACAAAAGGTTGAAATGGACATGGTCGACATGCATAAGGTCAACATTAGTTCACTTTTTGTGTTTGTCGACCTACGTCATCATGGACACCATATCAGTGTGCCGTATGTCTTAGATGTCGACTTAGTCACTGTCGACCATTAGTGGTCTACCTAGTGACTGTCGACATAGACATTGTCTAACAGCTATACCGTAACCGTCATTTCGAAGGCAATGGCATTCGGTAAATATGTGCAGATGGAACAAGTATCTATGTATAGAGCTAATAACCTGGTGATGCCTATGGGCAGATTAACCAAAGTCTGGTTTTGTATTACTGCATGTTGTTATGAGGTCTTATGCGCTAAAGACAAAACGGCATCATTACACAGTGCCAGATATGAAACCACCATCCTGCTATTGTTGGTTACAGGAATGTACTGCAGATAGCCAGAATAGGCAGACACTGTAAACATGCTTCTTATATGTAAGACTGCTAAATCGTGTGCTCATAGCATTAACTGGCAATCGGAACAGAAGCAAAGAACACAGGTTAAGGGGGATATTCAATCCCAGGTCACGTCTGTTGGGACGTCCCGACAGCCGTGACCCTGTCCTGTTTTCAGCCCGCTCAACAGCAAATCGGCAGGCAGGATTCAATGTATTTTCTTTGTAAGGATATTCACATGCTTGGGATAGGCATATGAATATCCTTACAAAGAAATAAGGATTAAAAAGGGTTGAGTTTACCTGAAGGGTAAAAAAAAGGGGCAGAATAGATGGGCCAAATGGTTCTTATCTGCCGTCAAATTCTATGTTTCAAATTCTATTTAATGTCCCGCCTGCCGAGTGCCGAAAAGGGGGCATGGCCACGCAAAACAGCCGTGGATCATCGAGATCAGGCCGTGAGCTTGACAATCCACGGCCGTTCTTGGCAAAACAAGCCTGACTGCTTTTACATTTGGGCTCGTTTTGCCGCGTTGCCTGTTCAATGTTGACGGGGAAGACAGTATTGAATAGGCACCCGCCGCTATTTCCCCCCGTCGGAAATAGTGGTGGGGAATTTAATAACCCCCCCTTAGTCTCCCATATATGAAAAAAAGATGTCTGAAATATTCTGAAATTCTGAGATAGTGACACCTTTGCTGTCTGATGGTTCAGTATACGCAAACTGCTTCATGTACAGAATTCTAAAAGATATTATTTACATTTACCTTCAGTCTATGGGGTATTCAATTAGTGCCAATTTTTCTGACACTTGAAGTCGGCACTTTACTGCAGATTTTTGTTGACTTTACATTCAACCTATACTCAATTAATAAATCGGAAAATGTGTATTGGCAAATTACTGGCCGATCCATGTGTCTTAGTTGAAACTGCGGCCATTTTCATCTATGCAATTTTTAACAAACTGACCTCAATTGAGCAGATACTGTATGTCCGTTATTTTCGGCTAGCCAGAAAACGGCCATAATTGAATACCTACCCTCTGTATGGTGTATACAGGACCGGTGCAAGGCTTTTTGGCATCCTAGGCAAAACTTCCGCTTACCGCTCTGATTGAATCCCCTCGCATGCGGCCACATGCGTAAAAAAATAATTTGATGGTCGCTCACCATTAAATGATTCATCACCCATTCGCTAATAAGTAAGTCTAGACTGACTTTTATTATGGCCGCAGATCGCCCATAAAACTCTGAGCGTTTCCCTGCCCACACCCTCTCCGCCCCTGAAGGAGTGAACGGACCGGTGAGTGTGGAACTTGCCGAAGCCGTTTGCTCCCAGCTTTTATGCATTGGGGTATTTACGTATGAGCAAATCCCGACCATTGGGGATGAATATGGCCAATTACAAATGGGTCTGAATCGGCCCTAAGTTCAACAAGGATGCCTCTCTCTCTGAGATTCAGTCTTCATTTTGTAATAGACTCAGGAGCTTCCCCAGATTCTGGAGCTCTATGGATTTATTTTCCTGTCTGCCATATATTTTTATACTGTGACATGTAAATCATATTACACGGAGTTAATTTTGGAATGAAATCGTGCGTTATGCATACCCGCTCCCTCACTTCCCCTAGCGCCGGCACACTCACTCCCCAGACAGCTTGTTTAGATGATTAATGTGCTTTTTTTGTTACTAGATTCCAAAGGGGCGGGGAAACCACCTCCCTAATTACAGGCTTTTTTGTTTCCTTTTAAACATATAGGAAAGTAAGTGTTTATGAAACACTAATATTTGCATGCATTCCCTCTGCCTGGGGGACTTTCTCTGTTATTACATCTTACTTGTCTGGATTTTTACAAGCTTTCGCTTTATATTATGGGGTCTTTCCTGGGGGCAGCACGGATGGTGTAATGGTTAGCATTACTGCCTCAGTGCTGAGGTCATGGTTTCGATTCCCACCATGACCCTAACTGTGCAGAGTTTGTATATTCTCCCAATACTTGCGTGGGTTTCCTCCGGGTACTCCGGTTTCCCCCCACATTCCAAAAATATACTGGTAGGCTAATTGGCTCCTAACAAAATTAACCCTAGAATGTCTGTAGGGAATATAGATTGTAATCTCCACTGGGGCAGGGACTGATGTGAATGTTCAAATATTCTCTGTAAAGCGCTGCGGAATATGTGTGAATATATAGGAAACTGTTAATAATAATAATATCCTTTATTTGACATGCCTATCTCATGTGACTTTCATGTGGTTTTCACAGTGATTCATGGAACATCACTATGCACATTCCACTATTTGGAATGAGGCTCCATTGCAGCATCATAGTCACAGTGGTATAGCAATAGGGATAGCTAATTTTGTTTTGCAGAGGGACCCTGCTGTGACCCCAATATATGTTACAGGCTCATGTCTGCTTGCTTCTTATCTCTGAATACAGCAGAGTCACTAGTATGGTCTGTTGCATAGGTCTATGGTCTTTGTACATCTTTGGGAGGAGTGGGGATGGTCATTGTACAGCAGGCCCATCTTAACATATAGACATGCTGGACTGCCCAGGGCCCCAACATTCTATGGACCTCAAGGCAGAGGCGTAGTGGTCACACAATCGGAGCTGCAAGACAGCATTCTCTACCTGCCTCCCAGCCTCTAGCCAGACAGTGGATGGCTGTCAGCATGCTGATTGGTGGATGGCTGGTGCTGACAGCCATTCACTACATGAAAGCATCTGGAGAGATTGCACAGGGTCGGTGTGGTCTACAATATTTAGGTAGACACCAAATGGGTGACATACTTTAGGTTGACAGGTAAGTAAGTTTGACAGTTTCAAAGGGTTTAAATGGCAAGATCAACGCTCAAATGGTCAACACAATTTGTTTGTTCAAATATTGTATATTCAGCAATTTTTGACCTCCATCAGTAAAAATGTGTACCCGTGCCTGCTTGTGCAAGGTGGCTCACTACTCTCCCCACAAGTTACTATTCCCAATAATTGTCCACGTGGATAGTAAATCAAGCTAATTTTGCGAAAACATGTATTGAAAGTGTTGATCATTGTCATGTCGACCTTTTGAACCTTTTTCGACTGTAAGTACTGTTGAGTTTCATCTTTCGACCATATGGTGTTGACCTATTAACTATCTGCTTAGTTACATAGTTACATAGTTACATAGTAGGTAAGGCTGAAAAAAGACTTGCGTCCATCTAGTTCAACCTGGTATAGATATCCATTGCTGATTTGGTAGGTTCTGGTATTTTACAGACAAATTATATTTCTTATTTGTACCCATGGATGTTTTTCTCCAGTAAATGTTTGTCCAACTTTGCCTTGAACGCATTTAATGAGCCAGCCATTACCACCTCTCTGGGAAGAGAGTTCCAGAGTTTGACTGTTCTGACCGTAAAGAAATTCTTTCTACTAGCTGAATGAAATCTTTTTTCTTCTAATCTATACTCATGCCCTCGCGTCCTAGATTCCTTTCTAGTAGAAAATAGGGTGTGTGACAGTTCCTTATATTGGCCCTTGATATACTTGTACATGTTGAGCATGTCCCCCCTTAAACGTCTCTTTTCTAATGTAAATAGTCCCAAATTGCTTAATCTCTCCCCGTAGCTTAAATTCTCCATTCCCCTAATAAGCTTTGTTGCTCGCCTTTGGACTTTTTCTAATTCTATGATGTCCTTTTTATAGTGTGGGGCCCAGAACTGTACTCCATACTCTAGGTGAGGTCTCACCAATGCTTTATATAGTGGCATAATTACCCTTGAGTCCCTAGTTTCCATTCCCCTCTTAATACATGCCAGAATTTTGTTGGCCTTTTTTGTAGCTACATTACAATGGGCACTACATCCTAGATTGCTGTCTATTTGGACTCCTAGATCCTTTTCAAGTATGGAATTACCCAGTTCCTCTCCGCTAAGGTTGTAACTTGCACACTGGTTGTTTCTCCCAAGGTGCATAACCTTACATTTATCTACATTGAACCTCATCTTCCATTTTTTAGCCCACTCATCTAGAATTGCAAGATCATTTTGAAGCATGGTGACATCTTCTGGTGATTTGATGACTTTGCTAAGTTTTGTATCGTCCGCAAAGATGGATACATTGCTGAGTAACCCTATCCCAATATCGTTAATAAAAATGTTAAACAAAATGGGCCCCAAAACCGAGCCCTGGGGCACTCCACTTAGTACCGGTATCATATCTGATACGGCACCATTCACAACCACTCTTTGTTCTCTATTACATAGCCAATTCCCTACCCATCTGCAGATATTTTCACCCAATCCTAGGTTCTCCATTTTATTAATCAATCTCTTGTGTGGGACAGTATCAAATGCTTTAGCGAAATCTAGGAAAATCACATCTACAGCATTTCCATTATCGAGGTTTTTGCTTACCTCTTCATAGAACCCTAGTAGATTAGTTTGGCATGAACGATTTTTCACGAACCCATGTTGGTTAGTACTGAGTAGACGGTGATTATCTAAATATTCCTGGATACCATCCCTTAAAAATCCTTCAAATAGTTTACCCACAATTGATGTTAAACTAACGGGTCTGTAATTAGCGGGATCTTCCTTTTTTCCTTTTTTGAATATTGGCACTACCTCAGCTATTCTCCAATCTTTTGGTACTATACCTGACGATAGTGACTTGCTAAAAATATAATGTAGGGGGGTAGCTAGTTCATCCCTTAATTCCATTAATACCCTCGGATGAATCCCATCTGGCCCTGGTGACTTATTTGTTTTGAGTTTGCTTAGCCTCAGTATTATTTCCTTCGGCGTGAAATCCACAATGAGATCTGGCTTATTTGTCCCGTTTGTGGTAAATGTTCGTTCCACAGTCTGCTCTCCCTTAGTAAATACTGATGAGAAGAACTCATTTAACAGTTTTGCTTTTCCCTTGTCCTCAGTAACACTTTTTTCACTAGTATCAGTTAGTGGGCCTATGTTTTCCTTAATTAAACGTTTACTATTTATGTATTTAAAAAACTTCTTTGGGTTGGTTTTGCTTTCAGTGGCTATGCACTCTTCATATAATATTTTAGCTGCTTTGATTACCCCTTTACAAGTTTTGTTTGATTCTTTGTATTTTGCGAACGCCTCCTCATTCAAGTTATTTTTATAGAATTTAAAGGCTCTGGTTTTATTGTTGATAGCTGACCTTACTTCTTTGTCCAACCATGGTGGCTTTTTTTTGTTGAATTTACCTTTAATTACTTTAGGAATGTATTCAATAGTTAGTGAATCAAGCACCTTTTTTAGAGTATCCCACATTTCCTCTGCATTTTTTCCCTCCATAACCGTTTCCCACCCAATTCCTGTAAGGGCTTCCCTGAATAATTCAAAGTTCGCTTTTCTGAAGTTTAGTATTTTTGCAGATCCTTTTTGATGTAATTTACTGAAGTTGATTTCCAGTGAAACCATATTGTGATCACTATTCCCTAATTGTTCAATTACTTTTGTGTTTGAAACTAAGTCTGTGTTATTTGTTAATACTAAGTCCAAGAGCGCCTCATCACGAGTTGGAGTTTCTACCGTTTGTGTAATAAACTGGTCTTTAAGTAAGCTTAAGAACCCATTGCTTCTTGCTGATTTACCTGTTTCGTTTTCCCAATCAATGTCGGGTAAATTAAAATCCCCCATAATTAATACCTGACCCTGATTTGATGCTTGTTTGATTTGGTTTAAAAGAAGAGACTCTTCCCTTTCATTTATATTTGGTGGTCTATAGCATACCCCTATTATAAATTTGTTTTTTGGTTTCTTATTATTGTCGGTTATCTCTGCCCACACTGTCTCTGAGTTGTCGTCTTCCAGGTCTGTGCTCATATTTTTCTCACATGATGTTAAGTTATTATTTACATATAGGCACACACCCCCGCCCCTTCTATTTTCCCTGTCTTTCCTGTAGAGTGTATATCCCTCCATGTTTAATGCCCAGTCATGCGACTCATTACACCATGTTTCTGTAATACCAATGATGTCGTAGTCATCCCTACTGATCACCGTTTCAAGCTCCCCGATTTTACTCACTAAGCTTCTTGCATTAGCCAGTAAGCATTTTAATTTATGTTTATTTTTAGATATGGCTCTAATATTGTGATTAGTTTCACCCCAGGACCCATTTGAATTCTTTACTAGCTTCCTCTTTCCCCTCTCCCCTTCAATAGACTCTCTACAGGCCTCCCCACCATGCACACTGCCTGCCCTCTCCATAGTTCCGGGAATTCTTCCTCTGTCATTCCCTCCTTCCCGTATACTAAGATCATCTGTACCTAAGAACTGTAATGGGGTAACGTGACTGTTACAACATAACATTTTATTACATGACATTCCTGATGCACCCTGAGAGTTACCCCCGATTATACCCTTGTTATGTCCCAGGGCTTTGTCTATGTCTCCGTCCCCCCCCCCATCTCCTTCCCCCATATGATTCCTGATCCCAGTCCGGCTTCTCTCCCTGATGGTCCCATAATGTCTTGCTGCCCCCACCCCCCCGTCGCCTAGTTTAAAATCTCCTCCAACCCTCTAACCATCCTTCCCCCCAGCACCGCAGCCCCCTCCTCGTTCAGGTGCAATCCATCACGGCAAAAAAGATGGCGCCTGACCGAGAAGTCCGCCCAGTGTTCCATGAACACGAATCCCTCTTTCCTACACCAATCCTTAAGCCACACATTTACCTCCCTGATCTCCCTCTGCCTCCCTGAGCTAGCGCGTGGCACTGGTAATATTTCCGAGAAAATTACCCTAGATGTCCTCGCCTTTAATTTCTTACCTAATTCCCTATACTCTTTCTTGAGGACATCCCACCTACCATTGACTTTGTCGTTGGTGCCGATGTGCACCAAGACCGCCGGGTTGCTCCCAGCCCCTCCCAACAATCTGTCGACTCGGTCCGCGATGTGCCGTACCCGAGCACCCGGGAGGCAACAGACCGTGCGGCGATCGCGGTCCCGATAGCAGATTGCCCTGTCTGTTCTCCTAATGATGGAATCCCCTACCACCACTATCTGCCTTGGTACCTCACTAACTGTCATCCCGTTTGAGCTAGAGGGACCGCTCCTCTGGTTGCTAGAGGGAGCCGTCTCCTCCAGCTCCGTCATTTCGTCTCCATCCTCCCCCGAAACTTCGTCCAACCGGGCAAATTTGTTCGGGTGTGATAGATCCGAGATGTCGTTCCTGTCCCTCCTATCCCTCTTGTTTCCCCTTCTAACCGTGACCCAGCTGGCTACCTGATCCTCCTCCTCTACCAGTGACCCCATCTGCAACTCCTCCACCGTTCTATTTAGGCTTTGCTCAAGATTGGAAATATCCCTCAGTCGCTGAACGGTCCGCTCTAGATCAGTGACCTGGGCTTCCAGGGCGGACGTTCGCTCACATCTCGTGCAGATGTATTCGCACTGGGACTCTTGCTCCAGGTGCGCATACATCTTGCACAACATGCACTGAGTGAGATTCTCAATCAGGGCCCCACCCATTTTATCTACCTCCCTGCGACTAACCCCCTAGTATACAGTAGAGAGTTAAATTACAATGCAATTACACACTACAAGTTAATTTTTATCAAAATATAAGAAAGTTGATACTTATCTGTTCCTGCAGCTGTGTCACACTCCTGGTGTCCTCACACCTGTATCTGTCCGCTTCCTCTGTAATTTCTTCCAGTTGCACTTTTTCCTCAGTGGCCCCACTCTCAGATCATGCAGCACACTATCTGCACTTTGTGGACACTTTAACAGGTCAGGCACCTGGGCTTCAAGCAAGAAAAAAAAAAAAAAAAAAAAAAAAAAAAACAACAGAAGGGACAGAAGCCTCTTGCAACCTGGTTTAACCCCTTCTTGGATATAACTCTGCACTTATTTAAAATGGCACTTAGAATAAAATGGCAGTTCAAAATTCACAAGTTCATTACATTCACTTGCCCCCTGCTGTTCTTATACTGCTGCTAGTAATCAGCTACCCACCTGAGCAGATAACCACTCCCACCTTCAGCAAAATTCTGAACAAAAAAAAAAAACACAGTTTAAACACACAAAATATACAATCCCCTCAGGTTAATCCCACAAATCACCTACTAAACACACCACTCCTTCTTGGATATAACTCTGCACTTATTTAAAATGGCACTTAGAATAAAATGGCAGTTCAAAATTCACAAGTTCATTGTTCAAAATTCACAAGTGTCTATCATACAGATACCCACAAGAACCCAGGAGGGGCATGTTCTGATGTTTTTAGAATTGGTTCCCCTGAATGGCGTGCATCTCATTGCGGTGCCCGGGGCCTACTATGATGATAAGATACTGTCCTCCTGTTACAGTCCTAAACCCATATCTACTAAGAAGGATGTACTGTACTGTTGGTTCTGTATGTATGTATGGATGGGTCAAATAATGTTTTGCATTGATATCTTGAAGTATATAGTGATGCCACTATCTAGGATCACAAAAATGGTACAAATATAACACTTGTAGGTCATACAAACAGGTTAATGTAATCGGGAAAAGTCAGATTTAGTGAGGAATGGGAATATATAGCACATGCCTCCCCACTGTTGTAGGACAATTCCTATTCCATGGAATCATGCCACCACCCCGGCTTGTGTACTACTTTGGGGGCTGTCTCCTCAGCAGTGGCAGAGGTGGTATCAGGGAAGAGAGTAGTGCTCAGTGTGGCCTAGTAACAGGTGTGCTAGAGGTGTCCTCTGGGAGATGACATGTCTCCTATGTTCGATGTTCACATCACTGTCAGTGGCGTAACTATAATTTAAGCGCGCCCCCCCGCCGATAATAAAGGAGTGATGGCGGACATTTTATGATGGTCCCTCTCCATCGCATCAGAATGAAGCCAGAAGGGGAGCCGGGACCACCGCAGCGAATACAGGTAAATCTGCTGGTCTGTGGCGGCAGCATTACAATAGCCCCGCAGCCCCCCTGGCGCCCGCACTTACACAGCGCCTCCCTGCTACCATGGGGGCTGCGGGGCTATTGTTAAGCCCCTGCTGTTTGTATACCAACAAGGGGCAGTGGATATGCATATTTACCCTAGCTCACAGGTGACTGTTCAAAAGAAAGAAAGAAAACCAAAAGCAACCAGATTCTAAGGGGAGTATTGAATTAGCAGTGATGGTCAATGAGACATTCATGACCGCAAATAATGCAGAATTACTTTTGCACAACATAGAGGTACAAAGGAAATTCTGTGGAATCTGAGATGCTGTAACAAGCAGTGATGTAAGCTTTATGTGGAGTCGTACATGCTGCTTTCACACCGCAAAACCTGCTTAGACCCGGTATTTAAAACGGGTCAGACCAAGTTTTACCCCTTTCACACCGCATGTAAATACTGATTCTAAAGCAGGTTTGCGGTGTGAAATCGGCATGATGAGAGGCAGAGAGGAGATAATCCCGGGACTGCAGACTATGAATGGAAACCAGTTACAAGCTGCGGGATGCTGGACTGTGCTAAGGGTAAGGCTAGGGTAGGGGGTCTGAGCATCAGCTGGTCCCACTGTGAGCGGGACCCAGTGCAGTGCATATTAACCCCTTCATGACAGAGCCAGTTTGTGCCTTCATGACAGAGCCCTTTTTTTCAAATCTGACATGTCTCACTTAAGTGGGGATAACTTTTTTTTGCTTTTACTTATCCCAGTGATTTTGAGATTGTTTTCTCGTGACACATTGTACTTCAAGTTAGTGGTAAATTTTGGTCGATACAGTCTGTGTTTTTTTGTGAAAAATACCAAAATATCGTGAAAAAATGGAAAATTTAGCAATATGCAAAATGTCACATTTTCTGCTTGTGAGACAAATAATCATACCACTCAAAATAGTTAATAACTAACAAAGACCATATGTCTACTTTATGTTGCAATCATTATTTCAACCTCCTTTTCATTTTTTTGGACACTAGGAGGCTTCAGATATGACTAGCAAATTCTCAAATTTTCAAGAAAATTTCAAACACTGATTTTTTTAGGGACCAGTTCAGTTCTGATGTGACTTTGAGGGACTTGTATGTGAGACACCCCCATAAATGATGCCATTTCAAAAACTGCACCCCTCACAGTATTCAAAACAGCATTTTGGAAGTTTGTTAACCCTTTAGGTGTTTCACAGGAATTAAAACAAAGTGTAGGTGAAATTTCAAAATTTCTTTTTTTTTGCAGAGTTTCAATTTTAATACATTTTTCTAACGAATACAGTAGATTTTACTAGAGAAATGTGACTAAAAATTGATTCCCCCAATTCTTTTGTTTTCAAAAATATCCTATATGTGGCCCTAGTGTGCACGTTGACCAAACCACAGGCTTCATAATAGAAGGAGCACCTACTTGATTTTGGAGCCTCCTTTTTATGAGATTTTTTTTTAGGCACCATGTAGGTTTCTAGGCACCATAAGTGCTAAAAGTTAGGAACCTCCCCCACAAGTCACCCCATTTTGCAATCTACACCCCTCAGGGAATTCATCTAGGGGTATAGTGTACATTTCAAACCCCCAGGGGTTTCACCAATTTTGGTACAACTGGGATGTGAAAATGGAAAATTACATTTTTTTACACAAACATGCAGTTCTGGCTAAAAATTTTTCATTTTCACAAGGAATGAAGGAGACAAAGCACCCCAAAATCTGTGCCCCAATTTCTCCCGAGTACGGCAATGCCTCACATGTGACCAAAAAATACCAGTTGGGCGCATGGCAGGACTCAGAAGGGAAGGAGTGATTTTTGGATTTGGCAGCACAGATTTTGGTGGAATGAATGGTGGGTGCCATGTTGCATTAGCAAGACTCCCAAAGCACCAATACAGTGGAACCCCCCCACAAGTCACCCCATTTTGCAAAGTACACCCCTCAGGGAATTCATCTAGGGGTATAGTGTACATTTCAAACCCCCAGGGGTTTCACCAATTTTGATACAACTGGGCAGTGAAAATGAAAAATTACATTTTTTTACACAAAAATGCAGTTCTGGCTCAAAATTTTTCATTTTCACAAGGAATGAAGGAGACAAAGCATCCCAAAATCTGTGCCCCAATTTCTCCCGAGTACGGCAATGCCTCACATGTGACCAAAAAATACCAGTTGGGCGCATGGCAGGACTCAGAAGGGAAGGAGTGATTTTTGGATTTGGCAGCACAGATTTTGGTGGAATGAATGGTGGGTGCCATGTTGCATTAGCAAGACTCCCAAAGCACCAATACAGTGGAACCCCCCCCACAAGTCACCCCATTTTGCAAAGTACACCCCTCAGGGAATTCATCTAGGGGTATAGTGTACATTTCAAACCCCCAGGGGTTTCACCAATTTTGATACAACTGGGCAGTAAAAATGAAAAATTACATTTTTTTACACAAAAATGCAGTTCTGGCTCAAAATTTTTCATTTTCACAAGGAATGAAGGAGACAAAGCACCCCAAAATCTGTGCCCCAATTTCTCCCGAGTACGGCAATGCCTCACATGTGACCAAAAAATACCAGTTGGGCGCATGGCAGGACTCAGAAGGGAAGGAGTGATTTTTGGATTTTGCAGCACAGATTTTGGTGGAATAAATGGTGGGTGCTATGTTGCACCAATACAGTGGAACCCCCCCACAAGTCACCCCATTTTGCAAAGTACACCCCTCAGGGAATTCATCTAGGGGTATAGTGTACATTTCAAACCCCCAGGGGTTTCACCAATTTTGGTACAACTGGGCAGTGAAAATGAAAAATTACATTTTTTTACACAAAAATGCAGTTCTGGCTCAAAATTTTTCATTTTCACAAGGAATGAAGGAGACAAAGCACCCCAAAATCTGTGCCCCAATTTCTCCCGAGTACGGCAATGCCTCACATGTGACCAAAAAATACCAGTTGGGCGCATGGCAGGACTCAGAAGGGAAGGAGTGATTTTTGGATTTGGCAGCACAGATTTTGGTGGAATGAATGGTGGGTGCCATGTTGCATTAGCAAGACTCCCAAAGCACCAATACAGTGGAACCCCCCCACAAGTCACCCCATTTTGCAAAGTACACCCCTCAGGGAATTCATCTAGGGGTATAGTGTACATTTCAAACCCCCAGGGGTTTCACCAATTTTGATACAACTGGGCAGTGAAAATGAAAAATTACATTTTTTTACACAAAAATGCAGTTCTGGCTCAAAATTTTTCATTTTCACAAGGAATGAAGGAGACAAAGCACCCCAAAATCTGTGCCCCAATTTCTCCCGAGTACGGCAATGCCTCACATGTGACCAAAAAATACCAGTTGGGCGCATGGCAGGACTCAGAAGGGAAGGAGTGATTTTTGGATTTGGCAGCACAGATTTTGGTGGAATGAATGGTGGGTGCCATGTTGCATTAGCAAGACTCCCAAAGCACCAATACAGTGGAACCCCCCCACAACTCACCCCATTTTGCAAAGTACACCCCTCAGGGAATTCATCTAGGGGTATAGTGTACATTTCAAACCCCCAGGGGTTTCACCAATTTTGGTACAACTAGGCAGTGAAAATGAAAAATTACATTTTTTTACACAAAAATGCAGTTCTGGCTCAAAATTTTTCATTTTCACAAGGAATGAAGGAGACAAAGCACCCCAAAATCTGTGCCCCAATTTCTCCCGAGTACGGCAATGCCTCACATGTGACCAAAAAATACCAGTTGGGCGCATGGCAGGACTCAGAAGGGAAGGAGTGATTTTTGGATTTTGGAGCACAGATTTTGGTGGAATGAATGGTGGGTGCTATGTTGCATTACCAATACAGTGGAACCCCCCCACAAGTGACCCCATTTTGCAAACTACACTCCTCAGGGAATTCATCTAGGGGTATAGTGTACATTTCAAACCCCCAGGGGTTTCACCAATTTTGGTACAACTGGGCTGTGAAAATGAAAAATTACATTTTTTTTTACACAAAAATGTACTTCTGGCTCAAAATTTTTCATTTTCACAAGGAATGAAGGAGACAAAGCACCCCAAAATCTGTGCCCCCATTTCTCCAGAGTACGGCAATGCCTCACATGTGACCAAAAAATACCAGTTGGGTGCATGGCAGGACTCAGAAGGGAAGGAGTGATTTTTGGATTTTGGAGCACAGATTTTGGTGGAATGAATGGTGGGTGCTATGTTGCATTACCAATACAGTGGAACCCCCCCACAAGTGACCCCATTTTGCAAACTACACCCCTCAGGGAATTCATCTAGGGGTATAGTGTACATTTCAAACCCCCAGGGGTTTCACCAATTTTGATACAACTGGGCAGTGAAAATGAAAAATTAAATTTTTTTACACAAAAATGCAGTTCTGGCTCAAAATTTTTCATTTTCACAAGGAATGAAGGAGACAAAGCACCCCAAAATCTGTGCCCCCATTTCTCCAGAGTACGGCAATGCCTCACATGTGACCAAAAAATACCAGTTGGGTGCATGGCAGGACTCAGAAGGGAATTAGTGATTTTTGGATTTTGCAGCTCAGATTCTGGTGGAATGAATGGTGGGTGCTATGTGGCATTAGCAAGACCCCCGAAGCACGGTGAAATGATGAACCTAATAATCCATAGATGTGTGGTATATTTTGAAACACTCCTTTATACATAGGCCGGGTTTGTCGGGGCAAGTTTCACAGTGGAAAATAGTTTCCTTTCTTATTCCCTTTTTATAGCAAACTTTGCACCTTTTTTGTGTCCTGCCCTTTCTTGCAGTGGAGGGGATTTCGTTGGGAAAATGCTGCCCTGGTACAATACGGGGGCCAGTACTAGAAGTACTGGGGCCCTCTGCCTGCTGGTTCCCAAATATTAGGCCCTTTATGACTTCCTCTTGAAAGTGCATAAATGTCCCCCTCTGGCCGGTAGAACGGAATAGCACGTAAGCGTTATACAGTGCCATCTGGATGATATACACGGCCAGCTTCTTGTACCAGATATTTGTTTTCCGCAGGGCACTGTACGGCTTCAGTACCTGATCTGAAAGATCCACTCCGCCCATGTACTTATTGTAATCTAGGATACAATTTGGTTTTGAGGTGTGGGTACTGGTACCTCGTACAGGGATGGAGGTGGTACTGTCTCCATGAATTGTTGTCAGTATAAGGACATCCCTCTTGTCCTTATATTTGACCAACAACATATTTTCGGTGCATATTCCCCTGCTTTCACCCCTTCTCATTACTTGGGCAATGTGCGTTTTTGGGAGGCCTCTTTGGTTCTTACGCACAGTACCGCAAGCTGCTGTACCTCTTGAACCAAGGGCCTTAAACAGGGGGATGCTGGTGTAAAAGTTATCCACATAGAGGTGATAACCCTTATCCAGGAAGGGGTGCATTAAATCCCAGACAATTTTTCCACTAACACCTACGAGGGAGGGGGGGCATTCTGGCGGTTCAATTCTTGAATCCTTCCCTTCATATACCCTAAACTTGTGGGTGTACCCTGTGGTGCTTTCACACAGCTTATACATTTTTATGCCATACCTTGCCCTCTTACTGGGAAGGTACTGGCGGAATTTAACCCTTCCTTTAAAATGTATAAGGGACTCGTCGATGCTAATACATTTATCAGGGATGTATAGCTCTGCAAATTTGGCACTGAAATGATCAATGACCGGCCTGACTTTGAATAGCCTGTCAAAGGTGGGATCATCTCTGGGTGGGCACTGTGCATTATCGGTGTAATGTATAAATTTATGGATTGCCTCAAAACGAGTCCGAGTCATGGCCATACGGTAAAATGGGGTGCTGTACAGAACATCTGTACTCCAATATTGCCTAATTTGTGGCTTTTTTACTATGCCCATATGAAACACCAGACCCCAAAACGTCATCATCTCTACTGCATCTACAGGGGTCCACCTAGCAAATGATGACCTGGGGTTTTGAGCAATAAACTGCTGGGCATATAAATTAGTTTGGTCCACCATTAAATTTATAAAATCATCAGAGAAAAATAATTTGAAAAAGTCAATTTCTCTGAGACCTGTGGAATCAAATTGGATTCCTGGCATGGCCAAAAACTCAGGAACCTGGGGCTCAAAATTGTCTGGTGGTGGGGTCCATACGAGATCAATTATTGGGGGGGGGGTCTCAGCTGCTCTACGGGGGCGTCTTTGAGGGGGTCCCTCATCACCAGAGGAGGAAGAGGAGCTTAAGACGAATCCTTCAAATTCCCCGCTTGCCTCACTGGCTGTGTCAGAATCAGAAGCAAGCATGGCATATGCCTCCTCCACTGAATACATTCTTCTGGATGACTGGGATGACATTTGGGATGACATTTGGGATGACATTTTTATTTTTGTGTTACTGGTAGTGAAATGTTTCAACACGTGTATAGTGTAGGGGGGGGTACAAACTTTATTTCAACCCGGGGGGGTATGTAGTCTGTAGTGTGTATGTAGTGCAGAAAAAAAAAAATACTTTATACAAAAAAAAAAAAATTGAAGGGGTTAAAAAAAAATAAAAATTGAAGGGGTTAAAAAAAAAAAAATTGAAGGGGTTAAAAAAACAAAAAAAAAAGGTCCTGCGCCAAAAATTGAGCACAGATGTTGGTCAGTAACGTCCGTCACTGAACAGCGCTCAAAGGCAACAGGAATTTGATCAAAAAAAAAAAAAAAATAGATCAACCCTGTGCCGAAAAAGCTGATCAGTGATGTACGTCACTGATCAGCGCACAGTGGCCACAGGACACCCACAAAATCACAATGTGTGTAAAAAAAGACCACACAGCACCCACAAAAAAAAAAAAAAGGTGATCAGTGATGCGACACTGATTACCAGTGAGGGGCAGCAGGTGCACAACCTTTGGTGCAACTGGCAGCAACTGACAGGTATATAAAAAAAAAAAAAACCTCTGCGCCCCCAAAAAGTTGCTGATCACCTCAGATATAGTGATCAGCACAAAAGGCGGGGGTAGCAGACACAAAATATACACTCTCTGTCACTATCTCTCTCTATCTCTCACTATCTATCACTATCTATCACTATCTATCACACTGCAGCAGCAGCACTGACCGTTATATGTATAAAAAAAAACCTGCACCCCCAAAAAGGGGGGGTAGCAGACACAAAATATACACTCTCTATCACTCTCTGTCACTATCTCTCTCTATCTCTCTATCTCTCACTATCTATCACTATCTATCACTATGACACTGCAGCAGCAGCACTGACAGTTATATATATAAAAAAAAAACCTGCACCCCCAAAAAGGGGGGGTAGCAGACACAAATCTCTCTATCTCTCACTATCTATCACTATCTATCACTATCTCTCACTATCTATCACTATCTATCACTATGACACTGCAGCAGCAGCAGTGACAGTTATTTATATATAAAAAAAACCTGCACCCCCAAAAAGGGGGGGTAGCAGACACAAAATATAGCTCTCTCTGTCACTATCTCTCTATCTCTCTCTATCTCTCTCTCTATCTCTCTATCTCTCTATCACACTGCAGCAGCAGCAGGAAGTCAGATCCAGGAAGCGTCCAGCACGCTACAAGCAGTGATCAAGTGATCAGGTAAGGTATTTGCAAGGATCAGGTAAGTATTAGCAAGGATCAGGTCAGTATCACGGCAGATAGGCACGGTGACCGCTCTGCACGCTATTCCAGACCGGAATGGCGTCTGCAGCGCAGTCACCGTTAGTTTAAATGTCGCGCCTTGGCTGTGATTGGTCCGTGGGTCCCACGGACCAATCACAGCCTTGGGGGCAGGTGGGGTGAGGGTGGGGTGAGGTGTCATCGTCACCGATGACCCCCTCATGCCCCCTGACGCCCGGCGGTGATTGACACCTGTGTTACCAAGCGTCTGATTCGCTGGTAACACAGGAAAACGCTGTGAATGGCTGTTCACACTGAACAGCCAATCACAGCGATCGCCGACGGGGGGGCGACATCGCAGCCCCCCCTGGGCATGCAGGGACATGTCTGCTGTCAGGGACAGCAGACATCGTCCCTCTGTCACTGCGTCTCGAGACGCAGTGACAGTTTAAAGTCATGACGTATATATACGTCATGTGTCGGGAAGTACTTCCCGGCCATGACGTATATATACGTCAAATGTCGTGAAGGGGTTAAATGAGCAGGTCCAGTTCATTACACATGTGCATATGTAATGAGAGACTCATTACCTATGCGCATATGTAATGTGCGGTATCGCTCATTAAATATGCATGGAGCGGGACCAATAGTGCTCACTGCTGCCTGGGTACCGTTTCAGACCCGTTCAGACAGCAAAAAAAACTGGTCTGAAATGGGTAGGACCCTGCTTTTTTACTGTTTTAAAATACCAATTACAGGTTGAGTATCCCTTATCCAAAATGCTCGGGACCAGGAGAATTTTGGATAACGGATTATTCCGTATTTCGGAATATTTTATTATTTCAATGATGTATCTTTTGGTATCTTGCATTTATGTTGTACATATACATCAAACACATGAAACAAACACAAATATATTTTATTTGTGCATAAAACAAGGTTTCAAAACATGAAACAAACTTTGTGTACAATCTCAGGCACTGAATTAAAATGCCAAGCAATCATTGTCTTGCACATATTTAATGGCAGTTACATATCATTCCCTCAGTACTGCTGTTACAGATGTCCCCAGTAAGTTTTTAGCAAAAAAAAATATTTTTGTTCACTTTCTGGAATGTATGGTTTTCGGAATAATTCGGATAACGGATATTCGGCTACGGGATACTCAACCTGTATTTTAAAATGGTAAATTCACTCTGGACCTTTCAGACCGCACATATTACCGTTTTGAAACGGTGAAAAAACTGCAAAATACCGGGTAATAAGTGCGGTCTGAAAGGGGGTATTAATTGTTTTTATATATACTATCTTGTCCGTTTTGGTTATTTTGCATAGAGAATTCAGTATAACAAATGGAAAAACTACTATTTTTCAAAGCTCTTTATAATTGTTACAAATATTTATATCCATCTTTATTTACTACTAATGTACTGGTTTTTTTTTTGTTGTTGTTGTTGTAATTGCTTGTTTCTTGCATCAACCACTTTGAGTGGAACTAGTCACTCATGGCAGCGTTCCAGAACAGACAAGGTAGTGGGGGATGATTACTTTGTGGTGGCGTTTTGATCGAGTGGTCTCTGCCAGGCCACACATTAACAGTGCAGCTTACACATGCTAATTATGCTCATTAGTAATTGAAACCAACTAGAAATAAAAACTTGTAGGTGTTAAAATAGGGAGAACCAAGAGTGAACACAGAGAAAGGAAATAAACAAAAGGTGGGTACACACGGTACAATCTAGTGTGCTAGATCGTGCATTATCTAGCTAGCTAGTTTTGAATAGCATGATAGATATTGTACCGTGTATGAACCATCCGATGTACATTGCACACTCCCGCCGGACGTATGGCAGGGAGCCGCTCATATGAACATGCAGCTCAATTCTTGCTACAAAGCATGTTATAGTATAGTGTAGTATAGCTGTGACATCATACATCGTATACGATATCGTACGCTGTTTAAACAATATATCATATGCTTTTGACCACCAGCACATTCCCGGTAAATTGTATACAATATAGTACGATGCATGAATCATATCGTGTGTATGCACCCTAACAATTATTAGGGACTTCCCCCTGATGCTAGAATGCATCTACATGTACGTACATATATTACCCAGACTGCATTCATACAGCACACTTGATAGAATCTACTGTACTCTTGCTATTAAAATAAATACATACAAGAGCAAATAGTTGTGTACCAGTAGATTGCTAATGACTAACATTTAAAATATAAATATTGTAGATACATTATGTAAATTAATAATTATGTGGACAAAATTCGGCATCCTTGCATAATACACATTAAATGTCTACAGATAAGAGGGGGTATTCACTGGCTGCTTACCCCGTTGCACATTAAAATAGGTATTCAATCAGTAGTCTTTTCCATTTTGTTAAACCGTTTAATTGAATTCCCTCCCGGAAACTCCAGTTGTTACATTTAAATTTAAGAGCACCCAATGGGGCATACGAGTTTGCCAGAGACACGGTGTCCCGGACAATTTCAGACATTTTTTTTAAAGCGGTAATCATTTACAAGGCAAAATGAAGTTGGTTTTGCCCTGTAAGTGATTGCCCCTTAAAAAAACTGCCAGAGACCGAACGGCATCCGGCACCTCTAGCAAATTCCAACTCTGATAGATATGCCCCCATATCCAAACAGTTGAATTCAGTATTGTTGCCTAAAATATGTTTGAAAGTCATTAATCCTATTCAAAATACGAGTAATATAAGAGACTAATAGATCTTGCAGTTTAAGGGATATAAATAATAGATAAATAAATAATAAATAACTTAATAATAATAATCAAAAATGATTGTATAAACTATATGGCAGTAAAGTCTGTGGGGTGTAATTAGAGATCGAATGTCTGAAGATGCTTTGTGACCAGTATTTTTCCTCACGTTTTTCTCACACTCCATATAGGGGGGAAATGTAATGAGTGAAGATTGTGTAAGTTATACCCCTTTCAGACAGAAAAATCCCAAAAACCCAGGTATTTCCCGGATACAAAAACCCGGGTCCAACTAGGCAGCAAGGGGCTGACCCCCTTTCACACAGGAGCAAAAACCCGGGTATTTCCCGTGTCGACCCCTTTCACACAGAAGCCGGATTTTTCCTGCAAAATTCTGTGTGTCATAAGAATAGGACAGTTTTAAAGGCACACAGAGATGAGGTCATCAAAAGTGGGTGGTGACTGCTCACTGCATTGCATTAACCATGGCATGACACAAGGATATGTTGTAAACAAGTGTTATTGTTTTTATATACTGGAAGGTACATGTTACCTCACATGGCTGTCGATATATTTGCAATGTTTGAGTACACTGTGGCATCTTTGACTGTCCCAGTCATCTGCCGATATCCTCCTCCCCTCTCACTGCCAGCAGCTCTCACCTCTTGCTTCTACCAGTGGGCCATGCTATACTTTTTTCAGCTCCCTAATGACCTCAGAGGCCAGCTCCATTGCCATGCCCTCCCAGCCAATCAGAGGAGCCTATCCTCACAACCAATCAGCCAGCACCCCACCAGGAGAGCCAATCAGTGCCTAACAATGTGTAATAATCCCAAAAACCCGGGTCGTTTCCTTTCAGACAGCCGGCGACCCGGGTTTTTGGAATACAGACCCGGGAAAAACCCAGGTAAATACCTGGGTCGAAGTCCCGGAACTTTAGACCCGTGTTGACCCTTTCAGACAGAAGAAAAACCCGGGTCGACACGGCAAGAGCAGGGAAATTCCCGGGTCTTTTTTTCTGTCTGAAAGGGGTATTATTCAATTCTCCTATGTGAATTGTTAAACTTTTGATTGTTCACCTGATTATTGACACATCTAAAATAAAGTAAAGTAACAAGTACAATACTGTCCACTAGTTTTAGGCAGGTGATTTAGATTTCTCTTCTGTTCATTCACTTTGCATTTAGTTAATTACTGAAAACTATAATAACTATTAATACTTTTGAAAGCATTGTTACTTAGAAGCATGTTTTCCGCACCTGCCAAAAACGTTTGCACAGCAGTGCATATTTCAGAATATTTCCCTTTTTGTATAAAACAAAAACCCCAGATTATCTCAAGTGGTATTAAATCACTGTGATTCTCACATAAGATAATTATTAGTTGGATTATGAGATGTACAGTATATTTTCCTAATTCACTTGTATAACTAAAGGGTCCCTTCAGTAGACTAGTTGAGTAGTTTGTATGGTTGTAATTGAAGGGAACAACAAAAGGGAATCGGAAATCTGCTTTCTTGATAGATAACACACTGAGCTGTTTGGATAGTAGCATCTTTATTCAGCATATTCATAATGAAAACCATTAGAAATAAATTACTGTATTATATAAAAAAAATATTGAAATTGGTCATGAACAAAAAGACAATATAATATAAATGTTAATCCCTTGTCTATTAGTTTTCTTACACCATTTTATCTTTATGAGAAATGAGGGTTGGAGAAACGCACTGAGTTCTGGAGAAAATTAAATATTAAATATTCAAATTTGGGGGTCATAACCAACTTTATATTGTTGAGAATTAACAATATAAAGTTGGTTTTCTTTGTTCTCCTTGGTCTGAAAATATGATTCTTGCAGAAATAATTACATTTCTGCATTATAGGTGATTTTCTATAAAGAAATGACTACATAATAGTTATACTGTAGTATATCAGATTTTTGTGGTGACTTTTTATTTGCCCCTGCATTTGTAATGCTCACTTTACCTACTACTTTGTTTTCTCATGACAGGTACCCCACACCCCACTTATCTGTCTGTAATTCATTCACTGCCATTATGGAAGATTCATCTGTGTATTGATCTCCTTCATCTGTGCATTCATGTCATAATCTCACCAAACATCCTACCTTTATGAACATATTGGGCAGTAGTCAATTCTCCGTCGAGTGTAGCACAGTGTACACCATTTTACGCACGCCATGAACTAGCCGTGCATGCGTTGATCTTTCCACCCGTTGCCATGCCTCCCGCCCACCCTATTGGGCTGCTCGCCGCCCCTGATGGCAAGCATTGAACAATGAGGAGTAAATGGCTCCATTTGTAGGCAGTGTTCAAGTATTGCAAAGCAATGCAGAAAAATGCAAGTGAACCTAAAAAGAAAAACGATTCCAAGTCAGCAGACTGCTAATGCTGTGTGTATCTCCTCAAAGGCCAAAAAAGGAGTGAGGAAGAAGAGGTGAATCATGGGTAGAATAAACAGTGATAAAAAAAAAGCATCGTGGGGGGTAAAAAATCACCACAATAAAAATATATTAATGTGGCTCTTCTAAATATATATATATATATATATATATATATATATATATATATATATATATATATATACAGTATATAAATATATCATTCAAATAATGAAAAAAAATAAACTTGTAGACACCAAAAAACACGTAGTACATAAGTTGAGTTCACCTAAAAAAAGATGCCGAGAGCAAAATGGAGAGGCATATAAAAAAAAAAAAAAAAAAAGCGAGCAGCATGCTCAATTTTAGAATTAAATACACAAATGGCGAGGTATGCAAAATTTCCAATAAGAAAACAACGGTGAGGACCAAGCAGCAAACAGGTTGAGCTCCATGTTCATTTTTAGCAAACCGGGAGCGTTGAACAGGGTGAGGACTGTTTTTGGTGAGAGGACTGGCCTCCTTGCTCCCCCCCAAAAAAATCCTTGCCAGAAAAAAACAGTGCACTGGGAGCATTGAATACTGCCCATTGTCTCCCAACTGCATGACCATCTCTAGGTCTACTCTGCAACCTGTAGCTCCTCCTTGGTACATGTTCATCCTCATACTGTATATTAAACATGTCATCAATCCTACAGAACCAGATCTCAACCCAGTCTCTCTATCCAACACCCTCCCCATTTCTCTCTTTCCCCCATGTTTTGTCCAGTAATTACCAGGCAATGTTTCTCTATGGACAAATGTACATAATAACAATCCCCTTAAAAGAGCTGCAGCTAATTGGGGACCCATATTTGAAAGGGAGTCTTCACTTTGTGGTTCACTAATAGCTATTATCTGTTCATCATCTTTGATCACCACACGATTTTACCTTGAGCTAGAGAAAACACAGATTTTCTGTATATTGCTATGTACACACGCTTCGATTCAGTGTCATATTCGATTCCATTCGACTATATAGTCCAAATCAAATTGAAAATTATACTGAGTCGAACAGCATTTGATGCATTCGATGCAGATTCTTTCCCGATGCGCGGCCTGAGGTATCAAGCTTGGCAGGCAAGTCTTTTCCTGTGTCGATCTGCCAGATCAAATCACGTTCCTTGTTGCTCATTGCAGCATCCCCCTCCCTCCCCCTGTTCGCCATCTCTCCCTACTGCCCAATGCCGGCAACCTGCCAGGTCCTTACTGCCGTCAATATTAAATCGAGGGAGTAGAAATGAGCCAGAAAAAAAGTGGCCCATGGCAACCAATCAGCTGCTCTGTATAATGTTATGTTATGCAAATTATAGATGTTACTTCAGTGTTGATTGGTTGCTATGGGCCACCTCTCCTCTGGCTCACTCCTCCTCCCTTATCACTGCTTCATACATCTACCTATGTCCTCTATCATGCTTTTAATTACATCTGTATATGTGGAGAGGAGGAGTCCCCCCTCCTTCAAATGGTGTGGCCTCTTTAGCAACTATTGTTGTCACCAAACAATATAGACCATTGCGACAGAAACTATCTTTCTAAAAAAGGTAATGTACCCTATACCCTCATCATACTGGAATCCAGTGTGTGCCCAGTATAAGACACAATAGGCCTCGCCAAGGGTTGGTAGAGGTTCAGAGCTGTGTATGTCCATTGTTTTATTTCATCAGTAAAAGGGGGACAAAAAACTGATGTTATTCAGTATTTTTTTAAATGTAACTAGAGAATGTTTTGTGTAAAAGAAGAATGGCAGGTAGCCATGTACTAAGGAACAGGGAGATTGGCATGACAACCGTTTTTATGGTATAATTCTGACCCCTGTGCCCAAATTTGTTGTTACTTATGCCACTGGCAAGTAGGGAAAATGTACGGTTATTGTAATGGTTAGCATTACTGCAGTCATGGGTTCGGTTCCCACCCTGGCCTTAACTGTGCAGAGTTTGTATATTCTCTCCGTGCTTGTGTTGGTTTATTCTGGGGACTCCAGTTTCCTCCCACAATATAGAAATATACTGGTAGGTTAATTGGCTCCTAACAAATAAATCCTAGAATGTCTGTGTGCGTGTGGTAGGGAATATAGATTGTAAACTCCACTAATGCAGGGACTGTAAAGCGCTGCGTAATATGTGTGCGCTAAATAAATAACTGTTAATAAATAAATACGGTATTTTTATTGGCTTTTAACCTTATTCATGCTAGATTCACTCACTTTGAATCTGCTGTTGTTTTTATATTTTACAAGATGAAGAATTATCATGATTTTTTACTATTTTAGTGTAGGTAACAGACCGCACCGTGTGTCCTCTGCGGTTCCCTTTCATATGTAGTGTCTTTTACAAACTCTGTGATCAAATTAGCAGAGCTAACAGTGTTGTTATTATTTGTAATTTGGTGATGAATTTTCTTTTTCATAAGACCTTGAACAAACTTGAAAGTGCTAGATATTTATCATACTTAACCACAGCGTACTGGTCTAGAAGAAGCAGAAAATGCAATAGACAGTTTCATTAAACGAAAATAAGATATGAAAACAGGACTATGGTAAGTGGAGCATTTGTTCTTTTTATTCTAGATCAGCAACCAAACGGACTCTGAAATATTGGTAAATTGCTTTTAGAAAAAATAATTTGCTGTAACCTTTCAATGTAACAAATGGGTTTAGCGTAATGAAACGCCCACCAACAGGCCCGTGACAACGTGAGTTGTGTTCAGATGGAATGTAGTCTGTGTTTACTGGACAGGTTTGTCAGTATAGCGTCCTGCTGATGTCATTAAAAAACGAAGAAACATAATGAAAAGCAAACTGTCAAGATCACAGATTTTAATTTTTGCAGCTTTTCTAAAAACGGCTAATTCAATATGGGTTTGAATTTAAAAAAAATCACTGCTTTAAATCTCTTTAAAGTACCCCATGGCTTAATATACTGTGGTTTGGTACATTTCCGAGACATTAAGTCAGTACATTAAGTTGATAATCCTATTGCTAGGTAGAAATTATATAGCAAATTTGCACTTGAAAATCTGACCACATGATGTGCACCCGTCAACAGGGATTTATATATGTCCCATAAAATATTCATAATTACATGTGTATAGGAATATGCTATATGAATAATGTAAGACACATCATTACACAATTTATTAGACAATGTAGTTATTTTTATTGGGGTTTTTAAGTTAAGTGGTGTCAGCAGCATACTACACCAGGGTTGATGACCCAGCACCTGATTGACAGACATGATTTCCCTTGGCAACCAGAGAAGGCCATGTGAAGTCAGGCTGCCATTGTAGCAAGAGTAATGAAGGATATTTATAGTTATATAAATAGTTGCGTATACTAGGAATTTTTTTTCAGTTTGCTGTGCAGCAGCCAGGTGGGTAACAAGTAAACAGCATACAGTGTAAACGATAAACGGTACTTGTGTATTATCACGGCACCCAATTAGCATACGTATGCTACCGTACTGAGATCGCATGTCCCGTTATAGTGCCGTGCGATGTGATGTGATTTCAGTAGTTAATATGGTAGTTGTATACTGGTGGCTGTTACGCATTTAGCGCTTTCAGAATTAGCGTAGGTACGTAAATTGCGTAGTCAGTCTGAGGTAGTGTTCCCGCTCCCTGTCAGATTCAGTCTGAGGTGAATTACTGACAGGAATGGCTGCATCACTGAGAGCTGCAGGAGAAGTGTCAGAAATGGCTGTACCGGTCACAAATATGTTCAGCTTGCCAAAGACGGAGGATGAGGCTATTCTCTTCTTTCAGCAGCACAATTTGTTTCCGCAAACGCAGAATTGCAGCAATGGGCACCCTATGCGCTTGACAGTGAAAGAGTGCATGTGGCGGTGCCATCTAAAATCCTGCCGCAAGAAGGTGAGCCTAAGAGCGTCGCATTGGTTTCTGGGGTGCCGCTTATCCTTCCACACCTTGATTAGATTCATCTATTCCTGGGCAGAGGAGCTCACATCTATTGATTATTGTGAGCAACAGCTGCAGATATCTAATAAATCTTCGGTCCTGTACAATCAGTGGATGCGGGAGGCCTGCACCGTGGACCTTATGGCGCAGCCCAGCGGCGTATTGGTGGTCCCGGGAAGATTGTTGAAGTTGATGAAAGTTTGTTTGTGAAACAAAAAGTAATGTTGGACGTACGCTGCCTCAGCAATGGATCTTTGGAGACATTTGCAGGGAAAGTGGTGACTGCTTCGTTACTCAAGTGCCTCAACGGGATGCCACCACTTTAATGGTGGCCATAAATGATTTTGTGGAGCCGGGCACAACAATTTATTCAGTTTGCTGGCGGGCCTACAGTACCGAGCAGTTGTAGCAAGCCGGATATCAGCGTGCTCGAGTAAATCATAGATATAACTTTGTGGACCCTGACACAGGTGTTCACACACAGAACATTGGGCACCTTTGGGGCTCATGCAAATGGAGCAACAAGCGCCAAAGAGGCACAACACACCACCATTTACAGTCCTACTTGCAGGAATTCATGTGGAGGAAGACTTTGGGTGCTCATAACGTATTCGAGCGTATCCTTCACGCAGTTTTGCTGCTTCCTAAGGCAGAATTACTGTTTTATGAGGTTTTTTTGTTCATGATTTGTTCTACTTGATTTATTGTTGTGAATAATGTGATTTAATTATTTAATATGATATTTTATTATTATTATTATTATTTATTACGTAAATTCCAGTTAATCGTTAACACATGTGGTACTTGTATATTATCACGGCGCCCACTACGGCATTTGCGTTGTGGGCTATTCAGGGTAGTGAAATCGCATGCCATTATTGTATGGCATGCGATGTGTGATTTTCCTATGTAATGTATTCACTGCTCTCTGTCAGATAAAACATCGCATCGCATCACATGTCATTATTGTATGGCATGTGATGCGATCAGATATCGGTTCCGATTGGACATATAACAATGGCATTGAATGTGCTATACAATTAAATGACATATAATGTCATTTATTTGGGCCCCACTATCCACATCATCCCGAAGCGTGGCGGGTGCAGCGAGCCCCGCTAGGGGTGGCGGAACACGTCCGGCCTTTTCATACCCCCACTATCCACGTTGGCGTGGAGTTGATTTAATATAGTGTGGCGAGCGCAGCGAGCCACTGAGCCCAAATGACGCGTAATGCATGTAACATAATACACTCCCCCTCGCGGGGCGCGCTACGCTCGCCACGCTTCGAGCTTGGTATATAAAATCAACTCCACGTGCTCGTCACGCTTCAGGATGAAGTGGATACTGGGGGGGTGGGGTGCGTAAATAAATGATATTATATATCATTTAATGGTATAGTACATTAAATGCCATTATAACTGGTAACATCTCATCGCATCGCATGCCATACAATTATGGCATGCGATGCGATGCGATTTCACTACGTCTGTAGTACATAGTAACATCGGACGCTGTGATAATACACAAGTACCACACATGTCGTCATTACTTTGTCAGATGTATGATATGGCAGGTGTGAATGTGTTCCTAAACCCCCCCCCCCCCCCCCGTATCCACGTCACCCCGAAGCATGGTGAGCGCAACGAGCCCCACGAGGGGACGCGTTACGTGTCCTCCCGACCTTTTCATACCCCCACTATCCACGTCGGCGTGGAGTTGATTTTATATAGTGTGGTGAGCGGACGCGTAATACATGTAAAGTTATCTGCGTCGCCTCGGTTTTGTGGTTAATTGCAACGCACAAAAAATCGCATTCGATTTTGAGTGTAATGCCATTCGATTTTGAGTGTAATGACATGCGATGCGATGTGATCTGCGGTCAGGGAGCATTGAATAAATGAACTAGTGAGATCGCATCACATCGCATTAATCGCATGTTCTCAAATACGTGCCATGCGATGCGATTTCACTACGCTGAATAGGCCACTAAGAAAGTTGCGTAGTGGGCAATAAACAATAAAACCAGGAGGCCAATCTAATTTCATTTTGAATAAATGTTTCTGACATTTTATTTACTGTACTCTGCTAAATTATAACTGTTCTTCGTCCCCATTTTTTTGTCAAGTATACAAATTATATTTAAGTTTCATGAATTTGCATACTCTTTAAATATTTAGTAACTTTAAGGATCCACTGCAATACCAGTTATAGACGACAGGTGGCGGTGCACAAAAATGGCGAACGCAGGGGTACCCTTGCCTGCTTGGGGTGGAAGAACGTCCAGGATAAAAATAAGTCCAGGATTACTTTTATCTGCGAAGAGATGAGAAATCCTTCGATGGTGAGTAACCATCGAATGATTTATTCTCTGCAGACGCATGTGAGGGGATGTGTAAGCGTACACATTCACTTGCATTGAGTGACGAGGATGTGTTCGGCAGCGTGGCGTTTACCAGCTCGATAGACAGCGACTATTCCGCAGCCTAGCCAGCACATCTGAATTGGGCCCTGACTGCTATCAACACTTGCTAATGGTCATTTCTACTAGCAGGGGCAAATGCAAGATTTGTAGTGTGGGGTTTCCGTATCTGTGCTTTAACTACGATATATATTACTGTACTTAAATCAGACCCCAAATCTGAACCCTTTCTTCCTAATCAAACACCGTAAACCAAAGCTAACAATCATCATCCCTCACTAAAAATCATATTTCAAATCTGCAAACCCTGTCCTTTCACAGAAAGTCATGGACAATGGCCAGAGCTTTTCGCCAATTAATGTTCATATTAACTGTATGTGCAGGGGGGATTTCTTGGTAGTCAGTAGTCCCCCTGTGTGCGCCAGTGACTAGGGGAACCTCGCCTGTATTTATGTAGAGAATTTGGAATTTTATTTCTACACTTTGCTTAAAAGGGGTTTCCTTTGTTTACCTGTTTATAGACTTAAATTGTATCTGAAGTTCCCAAATAAAGTGTGGGAGTGCTGGGAATCATCCGAGCAGCAGTAACTGAGTCATACTATGAGGTTTAAAAATAGTTTTTGACCTACTTCCAATTGTTTATATGCTCTATTGCAGACTGCAGATCCAATGTAACTGAAGTAGTAGTACGAGTTAATAATGCAATGGGTCGGCCATATAATGATTCCTGTTCTCATCACTTTTTATGCGTTTTCATGTTTCATTAATTAGTAACTGAACTTACTGTGTGAGTGTATGTAGAATTTAGAGAGGACAGCGTGTCATGGAGAACCTCGGGGAAATATTCCAGATGTGTCCTCGTACACCTCTGCACTACACTATATGGTGCGAGAGGCACCGCCACCAGTAATGATCACTGTGAGCACTTTTTCCCATGAGTTTGAATCTTCATTTACTAATAGTGTACTAAGTAGCTAATAGTGTACAGAAGGGCCTGATTCAGTCCTATTTGCACAGAATTCCTCCCCGTCCCCGATGGTGGGGGTTTGCGCATAGTCGCTCATGTGCAACCCCCCTGGGTGAACGCCTTCGGCAAGGTTTTCAGGTACTTATGTAATATCTGGGCTCCCGTTTTTCTTACGAGACCGCGTCCCCTCGCGGGGCTCGCTGCGCTCGCCACGCTTCGGGCACGGTGGCTCGCTGCGCTCGCCACACTATATAAAATCAACTCCATGCGTAGTTGGATAGTAGGGGTATGAAAAACTGGGGTGCATTTAACATGGGAGCCCAGATAATACATAAGTACCGGTTTTCATTCTTCGTGGCATTTACAAAATGATTGGCAGCCATAATGAATCGCATGCGTAAACCCGAAACATTGGGGAAGGGGCCGAATTCGGCCTGCTACTAGTGGGTCTGAATCGGTCCCTAAATCTCAGCTGCTGAAGTCTAGTTTCCCCCAGTTTATTTAAAAAAAAAGTGATATTGTATGTATGTCAATGTATGTAAAACAAAGTACAAAAATCAATAGAAAGCATCGGTCTATAGATAAAATATGGGAATCTATACATGACAAAATGTACAATCTTCCCATCCCTTGATATTTGTAATCTGATTGGCATTAGTGGAATAAATTGAATTTAAAAGCTTATGTTCTCATTGTAATTTATATTAATTAATTACTTACCATACACTATAATGTAGTCCAGTATTTCCCTACTTTAATGCATCAGATCTGTAATACATTTATGTGCACATAGAATTGTCATGGTAACTGACTGCACGTCTTTTATAATTATGTGACATGGTAGAGGAAAAATTATGTTTCTGCATGACAGCCACCTGCTTGATGGTCCATTTAAATCATGACACGTATTGCATTTTAAAGCAGTATATTTAGAAAAGAACCAGCTTTCTTGTAAAAGTGGAAAGAGCACTCTTTAAAGCAGCAGTAAAATGTGTTTATCACCATTTATTTCTTTTTCTTTTTGGCTAATAATGGTCAGTTGCTATTATTATTGTATGTAGTATATTATTAGTGGTTAAACATATCCTTATGCCTCAATAGCCCATAATAAACACATGCAGTAGATGGTGCTTTATTATTCTTACAATAACTTGGCAAGTCAAGTGTGTAATTGTTGCGTCAGGTGAAGGGAACATAATAAAAAGTACATTGCTGATCATGTCACCTTATGTGCCTGATATAGAGATATGAGAAAGTACTGTGTATATGCTCCAGCATTGTATACAATATGGGGGTGATTCTGGTTGACAAGCAGCACTGCGTGTCTTTTAAATCCCACCTGCTGCCCCCACAGACCCCCGGCCCCCCTTCGCAGTGCAATTTCATGCGGATGGCTGCGAATGGATGTTTACCAAAAACGAGCAAATCTATGACACTCTCAGGTGTATTAGGCTTGTGTGTGTTCTGGATGTAACATGGTGGGCAGCTGACGTCCGGTGATGTCAACTGCATATCCTTGGCACCCCTGGCACTGTGTCATTACCATGGGAACGCCCAGCATTTTCATGGGAACGCCTATGGAACGGTAGGTGTTCCCATGGCTGCATCCCCCGGCCCGCCTCCCCACACCCCCCACACGCAGTGATGTGTGCGAGCGCCCAGCGAACACTCTGTTCGCTGTGGCCATTCGCACAAAGCACATTCACAGAATTACGCATGCTCAGTAGTAAAACACTGCGCACCCATGAAAATTTGTCAATGTCAACCCAAAGTTCACATTGACAAAAGGGAAAAATCATTAGATGGTGAGTTGGTTGCTTATGGATTTGCAGCTGGCGGTCGATCAGAGATATTTTTGCAAGGCATTCAAATCTTACACAGTGCGGGTTTTCACTTTGTCATGCGGTGGCCAACTGTTTCCAGGCTCTGCAATTTTGCACAGACCGGAATAAGGCCCTTAGTCCCATATCTCAGTGATGGTGCACCGAGTTCCAGGTCTCAGCGCTGGTGCACCGAGTTCCAGGTCTTAGTGATGGTGCACCTAGTTCCACGTCCCAGTGATGGTGCAGCTAGACCCATGTCTCAGTGATGGTGCACCTAGTTTCAGGTCTCAGTGATGGTGCACCGAGTTCCAGGTCTCAGTGATGGTGCACCGAGTTCCAGGTCTCAGTGATGGTGCACCGAGTTCCAGGTCTCAGTAAAGGTGCACCTAGTTCCATGTCTCAGTGATGGTGCACCTAGTTCCATGTCTCAGTGATGGTGCACCTATTTCCAGGTCTCAGTGATGGTGCACCTAGTTACATGTCTCAGTGATGGTGCACCTACTGTAGTTCCATGTCTCAGTGATGGTGCACAGAGTTCCATGTCTCAGTGATGGTGCACCGAGTTCCATGTCTCAGTGATGGTGCGCCTACCGTATACTCATGCTTTAGTAACAATATCTAGTTATAGGTATACCAGTTGGTGTACCTATTTGATCCATTGATAGTGGACCTTGTTCCATGTCTCAATGATAGGGGGCTTCTTTAAACTTAAGAAACTGAATAATCAGCCTGAATTTCATTTAACATATTCTTAAAACAATATTTGAAGTAAGATCAGCTGAATAAGCATTTACAAGTGTTATGCTGGAGAGTCAAGGCTAAAGATTGAGGTTCCACAACTGAATTATTTTATTTCCCTGCATGCACACAATAGGGCAATGTTTCGCATGCAGTAAAATAGTTTCTGGTGAAATGCGCAGAACTTCTACAAATGACTCAGATGTAGGGTTTTTTTTATCTCACAAAGCAAACCTAGCCATTTATCTGTGTCACTGTTTCCTGAGAAAGCTGCTGATAGATGTGGTAGTGACTGATAGCAAATGAAGGTTAAAAAAAATGTCTACAAATCTATGTGGTTCATTTTTCGGTTGCTTTCTGCTCTTGAAAAGATTGCCATTCTGCTTGCAGAAGTATAGTCTAACATAACTATGATTACAGTTGCCCACATAGACTGTAAGCTATTGAACTTATGCAGTGATGTTAGCTAATGTATTTTACTATTAAACACTTTACATTTCTTTCTAGAGCTGCTTTTGTGATATGACTTAATTGTCACTGATGAGCATTGTGGAAAAATATTTTTACGCTGCTGCAAGCAGAATTCAAAATCAATGTGATAGTTATGGTCCCAATTCAAAATGCTCAGGGCCTTTCTGGACTTGTCTGTGCAGCTTTAAGTGACCTGGTCCAGTGGCACACACAGGGAGAGGGGGAGGGTATTTCTGAGTAACCAAAACCTCCTTTGCCCCAAAAACATATATAGGAGAGCCAAACTGACCAGGCTGCTACATGCTGCGGATGCACCCCAGCCACTTTGATTGTGGTATAAATACTATCAGAGTACCAGTATGGGCCTGATTCTGGTTGACTCGGTAAACTGCAAAGCTCCGAAGCTCCCAGAAAAAAACACACCCCGCCAGCGCCGTATCCCCTCGCATATCTCGCAGCAAGAGAAATAATTTGATGGTCAGCAATCATGGAATGATTTCTCCTGGGCTCGCAAATATAAGTTTGCGGGCTCCGGACTGAAGACAGGGCATGTGGCCAATGTCATGTCAACCGTCCATCCCCGAAACACTAAGTCATGGCCGTAATTACATGGGAATGCCAAGCGTTTTCATGGGGACGCCCATGAAATGGTTGTTGTTCCCATGTCGGGTATTTCATTGTTTCCCGTTATTATTTCTAGAAATAAGGGGATTTGATTATTCAATCTGACAGGATTCGCATCTGCAGAGACGGCTCTTTGAAAACCCGGATCTGCATTTGCAGAAATGGCTGCAAATTTTTCAAATGAAAGGCCTTTTCCTGCTGAAAGACGCAGATTCCTTGATCCACATCTTTTCCAAATTTGGAAAATTGGAATGCAAATTCCATCTATTCTATATGAAAACGTCCACAATTTTGCCCCTTAAGGCCCCCATACACTATACGACTTCTCCTACAAGATTCCTTTGAGCTGCCCGGACCCTCCCAGTTGGCAGGAATGCATGCGATACATTGTATGCTGCCCTTCTGCATTCAATGTATCGCATGCCATGCTGCAGGGAAGGGGGTCTGACCTGGAGATGTTATGTGCAGCATGTATGATCTTCAACTGCGATGCTGATGGGACCGCACACCATATTGAATGTCAGACACATGCTATTGTGCCCGATTTCGTGGTCCTATCTGCCGAAATTGGGTGAAATTGGACCCAAATCGCATAGTGTTTGTGGGCCTTAAGACCCTTTTTCAAGTGAGAACAGAATTATCTACCATGGAAACCACAGTATTTATAGTTAATATTTTGTTCTATCCTATGATAATTTTTTTGTTTCCCTTTTAGTGTGTCTTCTGCATAAAAAGAATCTTCCTTCCAGTATATATTTCCAGAGCATCACATCAAGGAGATGCTTTGTGAGCCATTCCCAAATTTCAGCTCACCAAATTGCATCTTTGCAGGTCTTGGAACGCACACTAAGAAGTTAGCTATTGAAACTATTTCATGTGGAAGGATTGCTAAGTAAATTCACAAAATGTCCATTCATCTCCCTAAGATAGCGAATTAGCCAAGCATAAAATGTGGAAATCTGCACAGCTTTCTATACACGGACAGAATGTATTCTATAGTTGCCAAATGAAGAGGCAAAGCCTGACCCTGCAAGGTATTTAATCTCACATGAGTAAACAAGGAAAGAGGGCCCAACTAGTCTAGAATTATCTATATCCACATTGTGGAAGGTGAAAAGCTCCGAAACAAATATACAGTATATAGAATTTTTTTTATAGAATTGCTCTTTTACAGTAATTAACAAATATAAATGTTACAATCATAAGACATCTGAAATGTAATGTAGTATACATGTGTGTAATAGTACAAAAATACAGTAGCTTGTATAGTTTGGGTCATTTGTAACTGGAAATACAGTACAGTACAATTAAAATAATAACATATTTGTCTTTACCCATATACTGTAGCATTACAGTGGGCAGGTAAGCTTTGTGTCGTCAGGCAATGATCTGGAATATGCCATTATTTGGGGTTTTGCCATTGTTTCCCGTATGAATTTATTGGCCATATATCAATAGGCAAATTTACTGTGGTCAGTTTTCTGTTCCTGTTGATTTTGAGGTGTTTTGTTGGTGATTTTTGACAATTGAGTATTCACTAATGGCAAAATTGACAAAATCCCCACAAAATCATCTGAAAATAGATTTCACGCTAGAATAGACCCACAAACAGACAGACATCATTCCACATTAAAATCAATAGAAAAGGTAATTTACTTAAATAAAGCTCATATGGAAATCCCCATTTTGATTACAACCATTAGAAACTGTTTGATTTGATTTTTAGGTGGAATTGCCTGAAACCTTAATGTAATGGAAAATAAGTGGGGGGAAAGCATGTAGCTACATAAATCATGGCGTTTAAAGGCAAATAAATATTTTTTTTTAAATTAGCATTGGAATGAAGTCGTTTATGGGTAATACAGTGAATGTGATAGATTTTGTCCAATGCTTTCTATAATTTATTGATGTTTGGTTCTAGTAAGGGTGAATAGAACACATTTAGAACTTCAAATAGAAACCAATGCGCTATTTAAACCAGAATAGAACATAAACATTAACTGTTTGTAAATGTTCTATTTTGAATTGAAACACAATTTTTTTGCAGGGAATGTTGATTCTATTTTGTTTGATTTTAAATAGACCCAAAATCACCCCCTAGTCTAAAGATTGAATCGGACAGCCACATCAACAAGATTGTGTAGCCACTTTAAGGAATACATCAAATACTAAGATTTGGTAGCGCATCTACAACACACAGTGCATTGTCCAATTCTCTCTTGATCCCACTATATTTTTGTGGATCATGTGGAAGGGATATAATTATATGACATTGAAGACTGGCCATTCGACAACAGAGGAGGCTTATTGTTAGTTGTGTCATCCTCTTTCATCGCATTCTGTATATAGTTATACTTGTCTAATATTTGCGCTGACCAAACAATTAAGGTTAATTTATAGGGTGAGGTTTAAACAATATTTAAGTATATGAAAACCCAGCATGAAAAAAATAATTTTCAGAAAATGTACTTGAGATGTGTCACATAACCATGGATCTGATTTACATTTTCACTATTGGGCACACAGATTGGTATTTGGGAAGGGGGGGTGCGTTTGGCTGGCCTTGGCGGATTCACTGATGTCATAGACTGTGTTGAAAGATGCATTTCAACTGTCACCAGGAGGCCTTGTTCCATCTGACATTCTCAATGACCATAGTATTGCTCAGAATTCTAAAGGTGTGGTCGATGACCGACCCATGGTGTAACTTTTTTTTGCACCATGGTGGTTTGTCCTACTGCATATCCTTCCACCTCTGTATCAGTCCCTGTTATCTCAAAGTCATGGTGCGACTGAGCGTGCGCAAGCTCCAGCTTCTATGGACTGCATCTCACTTCACTGAGCGGGGTGGCAGATTTACCTGGGTGGGCTGTAATCCAATTTTGGGCCTTTGTTTAATTGGCTGTCTGTGGAACATGCTTGTATTCTGATTGGTTGTAACATCCTAATATTGGATTGGAGCCAAACAAACAGTACAGCATATGCCCATTGGAAATATAAATGTGGGTGCAGTTTCTTCATATACCTTACTTTGTATTACGTTACTACTGAATGCTTAGCTAGGCTGTAACACACTTCCTGGTAGTACAATGCGTTCATGTTTCAGTGTAATCTTAACTAAGGATGCTCACGCTGCTGTATAAACTTCACTTTTGTTCTCTGTGGCAGCGCTTAGAGTTTGCAGATCACTTTCCCTATTTCATAAAGAATGTGCTGATTGTCATCAGTATCACTTTAACCTCATGAAACATGTCACCATCTCTCAGCTTCATAAATAACTCATTAGGCCGTAAGCTTCTCAGTATACAGCGTCATCTGTTCTGGTTGATATCAGACATTCTCCACTTATACGCTTATGCCGTATTTGAAGCTTGTCAGTGGAAACATTTTGCTAATGTTTAACTGAATATAAAAAATGGAAGGACTCTGGTCTTCTAGATATTATGATATTTCAAGGACACCTTGATCAAGGCATTCATAATGGAGACCTAATTGGTACTGAAACATTACATATATCACCATTGAATCTAAAAGACCATGATTCTGCCTGCCTGTAGTTTATTATAACTTTGTAAAGTAGCATTGTACATGTGATAAACATCACTCAATATAAAGCCATGTGAGCTTATATCTTCCATCTTTATTTCCACAGGACAAACGACCAACTGGTGGCGTTTCTATCAAGATATCGAGATATGAACTTCTTGAAGTCACATGGGAGAGACAATGCAAGGTATTTTCAAAAGCTGTTACAGTATATACTATTTTTATTTTGTGTTTCTACATTACTTAAAAAACTTGTGTATTCATGACCAGTAACTAAATGCGCTTTACTAAAGTAAAACACATTGGCGCACAGGGAGGTGGAATTACGGTACTTGTGGACAATCACGGCTCCCACGATGTGCATCGCATAGCAAAAAAAGCGTTTTTTAACAGAAAAGCATCCAAATGCATTGAAATTAGTATCAAACATGTTCAATGGCCCCCAAATGTCATTTTTGAGGCTGTACCACCCCCACTATCAACGCGAACCCGCGAGGGGCGGCGGTACGCGTCCTACGACCTTTTCATACCCCCACTATCCACGTCGGCGTGGAGATGAGAATAGAAAGTGTGGCGAGCGCAGCGAGCCACCGAGCCCGAAGTGTGGCGAGCGGACACGGATACCTTCACAGGTATCCGCGTCCCCTCGCGGGCTTCACAGGTGTCCGCGTCCCCTTGCGGGGCTCGCTGCGCTCGCCACGCTTTGGGCTCGGTGGCTCGCTGCGCTCGCCACACTTTGATTGTGGGGGTGGTACAGCCTCAAAAATGACATTTGGGGGCCTTTGAACATGTTTAATACTAATTTCAATGCATTTTGATGCTTTTCTGTTAAAAAACGCATGCGATCGCATGCGATTTTGTAGAAAAAATGGTTAAAAACTGCAAAAATCGCATCCAATCGCATGCCACTATATATGGCATGCGATGGCATGCGATGGGAGCCGTGATACTCCACAAGTACCGGAATTACGAATACCCAGAGATCTCTCCCATGATGGAGCAAATAGTTTTCTTTTTGAGACGGGGACAGCTTTGTCTCTGCACCTTCTATGGACTAAAATCTGAGAGCTTAATGGTAGCAACGGCTCAACCCTGCCACCATCAGAGACCCCCTGATATATCTGTACCCTGGGCAAAATGACGGTGCTATACTGGTCAACAACCAACTGCATATTCAGGGAACATTATAGAAACCTGGATGGATTACAGTTGTTTCTGGCTGTCTGTGGACACTATAACTGTATAGAATAATGTGTGATTGGCGAAAATGAATTTCAAGAGAAAACTGTAGATACTAATTGAAGCTCCAAACTGTGCAGACATTTAGAAGGGTATTCAATCCTCGCCACTATTTCCGACAGGGGAAATAGCAGCGGGCGCCTACTCAATGCTATCTTTCCCGGCAGCATAGAAGAGGCAGATCGACAGTAGAGGCCCAATTTTAAAAGCTGTAGGGCCCGTTTTGCCGAGAACGGCCGTGAATTGTCGCGATCACGGCCAGATCTGCACAATCCATGGCCGCTTACGCAGACACGCCCCTTTTTGCCGATCGGCAGGTGGGACATTGAATCCCGCCTGCCGATTTGCGGTCGAGCAAAGCAAAAACTTGCCAGGGTCACGGCTGTTGGGACATACTGACAGTCATGACCTAGGATTGAATACCCCCTTTCAAATGATATAAATAAATAAAAAATATAAAATCTTCCAATTATTCTGTCATTCTCCATTTAATGGGCCCCAATCAGAGCTGCCTTCTAAATGGGTCTGAATTGGGCCCAATATGCCTAGGACAACTCCATGTGCATTGGATGTCATCAGCAGTTAAATCTCTAACCCAGTTGAACACAAGAAGGTATTTACCTATACAGCATACATTCAGTATGCCCCCCACCCCCCACCCCCTCAACCATTCTGGCATTTTCTAATTTTGTATTCGTAAAATCCTGCATTCTTTAATTATGGATTTTTTTGTATTCTATACCAATTTGCCTTTAATAATAAAAAAAAACCTACAAGACCGTAGAAAAACATAGCTAGCTCTCTAATTAATATTTCAGAGCGAACAGATAAAAGAAGAACATAAAGGTGAAAACCGTCCTTCATCTCAGCAGGATCATCGCTATTTCCTGAGACATGGGATGCGTTAACAGAAATTGCATACATGGGTTAGCGGTGGTAGACTACTTGTTCTATAACTTTTTTCTACTTTCAGCCTCCCAGGTTATTAAAACCCTCAGTGAAATCAAACTTGTTTCCCATCATTATAAGGCAGAACACTTCTTACCTTAATAGGAGCGGAGATGGCCGGGGACATTACTGTGAGGCTGTATGATCTTTCATAGCAGGTGCCGTGTTTTTTTTGCTCTTAGAAGGAGATTGACAACTCGGAAAACATAAAACTGTTAGATTCTGCATGTTCCTTCTAATGATCTGCCAGCGATGCAATATCTTACAAGCCCCCAGTGGCCTACAATATGGGTAGGCTCTAATGAGAAAAATAACCATTAAACAAGATGCAACCAATATAAACCAGCTGGGTACCTACAGTATATTAGATAGTTTCATTTCCAGCGATTGTACTACCAGGAATAGACAAATATGTTAGGGCACATAACTTTGGGTCATATAAGACATCATTTCTAACATATACTCTGCATAAACTCTAATGATGAAAGAGTTTGCTTGTTTTTTTTAGTGCGATTCTCTGCAGCAGAACAGAACGAGTATAATTGCGGCCGATTTGCACGGTCAGCAGGCTGCGAGTGCTTCTCTAATGAGGAAATATTACAGAATGCTAACAAAGTAATCAGACAGAAGGGACCCTCTTTGTGCTGTCAAGAAAGCAGTTCTATAAAGTTAAGCGAAAGAGCATAGGAGGACCTTAAGCATATTAGCCTTGCAATCAATGGGGTTTAGATACGCTATGCAAAGCCAGAGGATTCTGAATAGGACGAGTGACATTAAAGGCATGTTTCGTTCTGATCTGAGATGAAGCTGTAGTATCCATTATAGAATCAATTACAACATGGGGAAAGATGCAAAGAATATCATTTGTGAGGATGAAAATGACATTAACAGCATTAAAGTAGTTTAGTGGTCAAATAGAATTCAGTAGAGGATCCTGGGAAAGCTGTCTGTGTAATTGTGTTTATGGTCAGTACTGAATGTGCCGATTTATACAGTAGCAGTGGTTTGTTTCTGAGAATCGAAGGAAAAGTATATACTGTACAAAAATACACTAAAAAATGAATGAAGAACTACAGTAGTCCTGGGGCGCTCAACATTCGTCCCTCTTTCCATTGTGGAACTATACATCACAGCAGGCATGTCCAAACTGTGGCCCTCCAGCTTTTGTGAAACTAAACATCCCAGCATGCCTTGCCATAGTTTTAGCATTCCCTAATAGCAAAACTGTGGCAAGGCATGATGGGACTTTCACAACAACTGGAGGGCCATAGTTTGGACATGCCTGAATCACAGCATGCACTGCTACAAGTTTAGCATTCTCTACTACCAAAACTTTTTCACTGTATGCTGGGATGTGTAGTTCCGCAAAAGCTGGAGGGATGCATGTTGAGCACTTGTGGTCTAGGTCAGGGGTAGCCAACTTCAGTCCTCGAGAGCTACCAACAGTTAAGTCAAGTATTTAGCTCCACCTGTGGATCTTGTAAAATGTGTTAGTCAGTAATGAGTGCACCTGTGTACCTGCGAGGTGAGCTGGAAACCGTGAACTGTTGGTAACTCTCGAGGACTGGAGTCACCGTGTTTTCCAGTGAATCAGGCTGTTTTCACGATCTACTGTGAATCTTTTTCACTGAAAGTCTGATTCTGATTCACCCTATTCAACGCTTTCGGCGAACAGTGAATGCCAGCCAGGCATAGGTACCAATTTATGTTTTTGCTGGTGGGTGCTCAAGCCAAAAATATAGAGGAGTGGCTTCATGGGGAATGGTGTGGCCACAAAATAATACCAATTTATATTACAGAGCACAGCCGTCTCCAATATATAAATTACGTCAACAGAGTTTCAAATACATAAATGCCCCCACAGGTATTCCGTGGACAGAATACACTCTTCCCAGCATACTGTTTCCCAGGTGGCAAATTAGCGGGACTCGGGCCTGTGGGTGCTCATAAATGTCCGTGGGTGCTTGGGCCCTTGAGCACCCACAGAATTGGCACCTGTGTGGCCGGATTCAGTATTGAATCCGGCGGTCGGGATCCCGGCGTTCAGAATCCTGACGCCGGAATCCCGACAGCCGAAATGCCGACAAGGGGGGGACGTGGATCGCCCCCCCTTGCGGGCCCGCTGCGCTCGCCACGTGGACACCCCAGGAGGGAGAATGTGTCGGTATTTCGGCGGTCGGGATTCCGGCGTCGGGATTCTGTACGCCGGGATCCCGACCGCCGGGATTTTAACTGCATCCCGTGTGGCCAGGTCTCCATTTCATGCTCGCTGCAATTCGCTGGTGTATTTCAATGGGGTTTTCACTGGGATTCGCCAAGAGTGTATTCAATGCTAGGATGGAGAACTGCTTTCTGCATGATTTTCGCCATGATTCACCGTTTTGCATTCAACATCTTTTTAAGGTGAACTGGAAGGTGATCTTTTAAAATAAAAACAATTTTTATTTATTTTTTTGGTGTCAAAAAAATCTAACTTTTTTTCTGTGAAGGGGCATGCTATTTTGCAGCACATGAATATATATTTCATTTTAAATTTATGTTTAAAAATGTTTTTACACATTTGCCAGCAGGGGGGCCAAGCCGCTCATTAAATATTCATAAAATATTCACTTCACACTGGTCCCGCTCATTACATATACACGAGCGGGACCAGTGAAGCGGCTCCCTACCCATGTCCCCTGGCAGCTCTCGGGGGGGGGGGGGGGGCTCCTTCTCCCCCACAAATTCTGCCATCAGGGGCAGCTAGCCCCTGCGGCATTGAATAGGGTGACAGGGAGGGCTGGCAGCGAATGCTGCAGCCCTCTGAAACCCTGCGAATGTGCAGCGAATCCTAAACAGGATTCAATGCACATAGTGTAATTTGTCATTGAATACTGCCCATTGACACATTTTAAAAGATCCACAGGTGGAGCTAATTATCTCACTTGTGATTCTGTGAGGAGACCTGCAAACATGCACTCAGTGGGGTCCTGAGGACCGAGTTTGAGAACCTTTACAATAGAGTATAGGCACACATCCCCCTATAGAGTATAGGCACACATCCCCCTATAGAGTATAGGCACACAATCCCCCTATAGAGTATAGGCACACATCCCCCTATAGCAGGGGTGGGGAACCTTTTTTGTGCCAAAGGCCATTTGTATGGGGAAAAAATCATTCGGGGGCCATATGTAAAAATGTCTCTTACAAATTGTCCTGCTGCAGCCGCCCCACGCTTCGGAGGCTGCCGCTGAATAGGACTGACAGTCTCCAGTTGCTGTTGATTAAGAGGAAACTTGCGAGAACTACCGACCTCTCGCAAGAATTCCCCTTTACTTGACTCCCGGCAAAGCTGCCTGGTGCGTGGGAGGGCCACTCATACGGCTACGGGGGCCGCATACGGCCCCAGGGCCTGAGGTTCTCCACCCCTGCCCTATAGAGTATAGGCACACATCCCCTTTTTTTCTTCTAAGGGAACAAAATCTTCTTTCTTCTAATCTAAACTCGTGCCCTTGTGTCCTAGATTCCTTTCTTGCAGTAAAAAGGGTGCTTGACAGTTCCTTATATTGGCCCTTGATATATTTGTACATGTTGAGCATGTCCCCCCCTTAAATGTCTCTTCTCTAGTGTAAATAGTCACACACTGCTCAATCTCTCCTCGTAGCTTAAATTCTCCATTCCCCTATTTAGCTTTGTTGCTCTTCTTGGGTTTTTTCCAATTCTATGATGTCCTTTTTATAGTGTGGGGCCCAGAATTGTACTTCATATTCAAGGTGAGGTCTAACCAATGCTTTGTACAGTGGCATAATTACTTTTGGATCCCTAGTTTCCATGCCCCTTTTAATACATGCTAGAATTATGTTGGCATTTTTTGTTGCTATGTGACATTGAGCACTACACCCCAGTTTGTTATCTATTTAGACTCCTAGATCCTTTTCAAGTACTAAGTTACCCAATCCATCCCCGCTTAGGTTATAACTAGCACACTGGTTATGTCTCCTAAGGTGCATAAACTTGCATTTATCCACATTGAACCTCATCTTCCACTTTTTTGCCCACTCATCTAGAATGTTAAGATCATTTTGAAGCGCGGAGACATCCTCTGTTGATTTAATAACTCTACTCAATTTTGTGTCATCAGCAAAGATGGATAGATTGCTGAGTAACCCAATCCCAATATCGTTAATAAATATGTTAAATAAAATGGGCCCTAGTACCGAACCCTGTGGCACTTCACTTAGTACTGGTATCATATTTGATACAACACTGTTCACAACCACTCTTTGTTCTCTATTACACAGCCAGTTCCCTACCCATCTACAGATACTTGCCCCTAATCCCAGGTCCTCCATTTTATTTATCAACCTCTTGTGTGATACTGTATCAAAAGCTTTAGCAAAATCTAGGAAGACCACATGTACAGCCTTTCCATTATCAAGGTTTTTGCTAATCTCCTCATAGAAGACTAGTAGATTTGTTTGGCAACGATTTTTCACGAAGCCATGTTGGTTAATAGTAAGTAAACAATGAAGGTCTAAATATTCCTAGATACCATCCCTTAAAAATCCTTCAAATATTTTACCCACTGTTGATGTTAAGCTCACAGGTCTGTAATTAGCTGGGTGATCTCTTTTTCCATTTTTTAATATTGGCACTACCTCTGCTATTCTCCAGTCTTTTGGTACCTTACCTGATGATAGTGAATTATCAAAAATGTAATATAGAGGGGTCGCTAGTTCCTCCCTTAATTCTATTAGTACCCTAGGATGGATTGCTTCTGGCCCTAGTGAATCGTTTGTTTTGAATTTGCTGAGCCACAATATTATCTCATCGGTCGTGAAATCAATATTGAGATCCGGCTTGTTCTTCCCATTTGTGGTACCTGTGTGTTCCACTGTCTCCCTTAGTAAACACATATGAGAATAACCCATTTAACAGTTCTGCTTTACCCTTAGCCTCTGTAACACTTTTACCATTAATATCGGTTAATGGGTCTATGTTCTCTTTAATTATTCGCTTACTATTTATGTACTTGAAAAACTTCTTGGGGTTGGTTTTGCTCTCAGTGGCTATGCGCTCTTCATTTTCCCTTTTGGCTACTTTGATTACCCCTTTACAAATTTGGTTTGATTCTGTGTACTTGTTGGATGCCTCCTCCTTTACCTTATTTTTATAGAATTTAAACATTGCTGTCCTTACTTTTTTTTCCAACCATGATGGCTTTTTTTTTTAATTGAATTTTCCCTTATTGACTTTTGGTATGTATTTAATAGTTAATGATTCGTGCACATTTTTTAGTGTATCCCACATTTCCTCTGCATTCTTCCCCTCAAATACCGCTTCCCACTCAATTTCTTTTAGAGCTTCCCTGAATAATTCAAAGTTAACTTTTCTGAAGTTTAGTATTTTTGCCGGTCCTGTGTGTTGTAGTTTACAGAAGTTGATTTTCAGGGAAACCATGTTGTGGTCACTGTTCCCTAGATGTTCAATTACTTTGGTGTTTGAAACTAAATCTACTGTAAGTTATTTGTTAATACTAAATCCAAAAGTGCGATATTAGGAAAGGGGGCAAGGAGGGTGTTATGGGATGTGTACAGGAATGTCAGGGACTGTCAGTAGCTTCCAGATGGCCATATGGGGGGGGGGGGGAGATAGAGGATTATGGGGTGTATATTGGGGGACAGGATAGAGGATTATGGGGTGTATATTGGGGGACAGGATAGAGGATTATGGGGTGTATATTGGGGGACAGGATAGAGGATTATGGGGTGTATATTGGGGGACAGGAACTGAAGTGTAGAATGTGTTGGGGGTAGCGGTATATAGGGTGTATCTAGGAGATAGGGGGAGTAAGGTATGTTGGGGGTAGAGAGGTATAGGGTGCATGTGGGAAGACATGGGCAGTAGTAGTGTGTGGGTGGACAGCGGTAGTAGTAAGGGTATAGTGGTATGGTGATAGCTGTTATGGGGTGTATGTGGGCTGTGCAGCGGTGACAAAGGGGGTGGAGGGGTAACGTGCAAAGAGGTGCAGTGGGATGGAGAGGTTCAATGGTAACAGAAGTGATGGGGATGGAGTGGTGGAGGGAGAGAGAGATGCAGGGGTGACAGGGGTGGAGAGATGGCCACTCTGGAGAGATGGCTCTGTGTGGTGTGCACTCAGCTCTTTGGCTGCTTATGGGCTTAAACCAGTGCTGATGGACATTTGAAATATGGCTCCTGCCCACCAGCCTATCACAGCTCATGGATGGGCAGCCACAGTTAGCGATTGGCTGACGGACCGCAAGCTCTAATATGTAATGGACTTTATGCAGAGGCATAATGTGTAATGGGCATTATAGTGTGCGGTAATGGCCATCACAGTGTGAAACAATAAGTAATAGGCATTATGGTGTGCAGCATAATGTGTAATGGGCACTACAGTGTGTGGCATAATGTGTAATGGGCACTACAGTGTGTGGCATAATGTGTAATGGGCATTAGGGTGTGCGTAATACTGGCACAGTGTGTCTGAGGGCATCTATTTCATGCTGCTCTGTTAAGCAGACCTGCAAGTTACAGATGGAGACCAAACTGCCCCACCCACCACAGGACATTGCGGCCTGCAACGGGACACAGTTGACAGCCCAGGGGCTGGTATATGCTATAACATATTAGGAAGGAGGCTGCAGCTGGTGTGCAGGAAAGTGGGTATACAGTATTTGCCTCAAAATCAGACCCTAAATACTGTCCTTCACTCCCTAAAATAGAATGTTTTATGTAACACAGTTTTGTTGTAAGATTAATCATTTTGTGGACATTTGTGGGGTACCCTCTTTCTGTGTGCATAGGGAAACTTCTCATGCCTGTAGCTGTTGCACGATCTTCAGACTGGACCGAGTGAGAGCCTTGCTACAGAGCAGAGCTCATCCTTTTTATGTAACATCTGCGTTTATTGTAAATATGACATTATGTATAATTAAGTGTAATTATGAGTGGAATAGCTCCTCTGTGTATGATATTTAATGCATTATCTGTGTTTAAAAATCAGTGCAATTACTGTTATTTTCTTCCATTGTAGATTATTTTCACTGAGGTGTAAAGTCACGGACACATTTTCAAAGAAATATTAAAGGGCTAGTACTTAGGCTGCAGGGGAGGGTGTATATACAAGGGAGGGTGTATATTATACAGTCCTCATATCTAGGCTGCAGGGGAGGGTGTATATACAAGGGAGGGTGTATATTATACAGTCCTCATACCTAGGCTGCTGGGGAGGGTGTATATACAGGGGATGGTGTATATTATACAGCCCTCATACCTAGGCTGCAGGGGAGGGTGTATATACAGGGGATGGTGTATATTATACAGCCCTCATACCTAGGCTGCAGGGGAGGGTGTATATACAGGGGAGGGTGTATATTATACAGTCCTCATACCTAAGCTGCATGGGAGGGTGTATATTATACAGTCCTCATACCTAGGCTGCAGGGGATGGTGTATATTATACAGTCCTCATACCTAGGCTGCTGGGGAGGGTGTATTCAGGGGATGGTGTATATTATACAGTCCTCATACCTAGGCTGCTGGGGAGGGTGTATATACAGGGGAGGGTGTATATTATACAGTCCTCATACCTAGGCTGCTGGGGAGGGTGTATATATAGGGGATGGTGTATATTATACAGCCCTCATACCTAGGCTGCAGGGGAGGGTGTATATACAGGGGAGGGTGTATATTATACAGTCCTCATACCTAGGCTGCAGGGGAGGGTGTATATTATACAGTCCTCATACCTAGGCTGCTGGGGAGGGTGTATATTATACAGTCCGCATACCTAGGCTACAGGGGAGAGTGTATATACAGGGGAGGGTGTATATCAGGGGTGGGGAACCTTTTTTGTGCCAAGGGCCATTTGTATGGGGAAAAAGTCCTTCGGGGGCCATATGTAAAAATTTATCTTACAAATTGTCCTGCTGCAGCCGCCCCACGCTCCTGCGGCTGCCGCTGAATAGGACTGACTGTCTCCGGCTGCTGTTGATTAGGAGGAATCTCGTGAGAACTACTGACCTCTCGTGAAAATTCCCCTGTACTTGACTCCCTGCGAAGTCACCGGGTGGTTGGGCCACTCAGATCGGCTACGGGGGCCGCATACGGCCCCCGGGCCTGAGGTTCCCCACCCCTGGTGTATATTATACAGTCCTCATACCTAGGCTGCTGGGGAGTGTGTATATTATACAGTCCTCATACCATATAGCCATATACCATATAGCCGATCTGTTATCTTAGGCCCTGTATATACCATTCCTTTTCATGGTAATTACTGCACTAATAGGACATTAAGGGCAGAATCCCAGATTCCCACTTACGGAACTTCCCGTTTTCGTTCCGCTCCACAGGAACTCGACAGTTAGAATTCCATGTTACGGCTATCGAGTGTTGGAAAGTAGACGTGTTGGAGAAAACGGCCACAGATTGTCGAAAATCTAACGTAAATTCTAAGGTCTATTGTGTCGGAATCTTCCTTCAATGCTGTCGAAAATGGCAGCATTGAATAAGCAGCAGCCGCTTTTTCTAGCAGCTGAGATTGAATACCCCCCTAAGTCTGAGACAACCTCATTGCTCATTAATAGCTGAATTAACCCATTCAGATCTGTGGCAGAAGGATTTGTTATAGAAAATGCAGATGATTTTTACAGTTTGAATTTTTTGTCTTTGATAAATAGTGTTCTTCATACGTACTATGCTGATATAAACCACTAAGCAAAATTAACATAGCAATTGTACAAAACACAATAGGGAATAATATTGTTACTACTATCGCAGAGACAGCAGCTTATATTTACAGTATTTGTGGAAGGATTAAAAGATTTTCATACACAGTATGCATCAGTAATCAAAATCCGGTCAATGGGCTACTTAGGGGGGAAACTCCATACTCCAATAAACATACGGCAGTGGTTCCCAAACTTTTTTGCATCACGGCACACTAGATTATCAGAATATTTGTTAAGGCACCCCTAGGTGCAAAGTTCTCTACCGAGAATTTCAGAAAACAATATTAAATTAAATAAGTTGGGCTTATATGTCATCCTTAGGTCCAGTTATGTGGTGAGGGACAGAATTCACTTCTGTTTATCCACACATTTAAAAACTGGAAGCCACAAGCACTGATTTTGCCTATTACATTGACCATAAATAATTTGAATCTTGTTCTGGACAGCCAAACTGAGGCACCCCTGCAAGTGCTCCGAGGCACCCCAGGGAGCCTAGGCGCACAGTTTGGGAACCACTGACATACGGTATAAATTCCGCTGCTATCTAGTTGACATTCAGATTGTTGACAGTTTCTCAATGTTGACAGTCAGAGTATTGACATGGACAACCAATATGTCAATATACAATTTTGTTGTCATGGTTTTAAAATGTTGACACATTCAGAATATAAACATTTAACATGTCAATATCAAAATTTTGACATTTTGGTGACATATTAATCTGTCAAATTAAGTGAATGTTGATATATTGGTGTTGACATAACATTCAGATCATGTTGACACTATTCACTGTTCAACTCTACCTTTATGGTTTTTGGTCTATATAGTATTGTCTGAGATTATTTTTTGTGTAGTTCTACCTTAGCTGAAGTGTTTTTTATACTTTAACATGGCTATAATGTATTTTTTATTTTTTTTTGCAATAGAACATATTATAATACATAAAATCTTAATTTATAAAGACCAATGGAATTGGCAGGAAAAATAGAAATTCGGACATGTAGGGTGACATTCTATGGTTTGACCTAAATGCGCATCTTTTTTTAGCGCACCACATCGCCGCAAATCGCACTTTTTGAAATCGCACTTTTCAGTCATAATTCGCATATTTAATGTGATGCGTTTTGGAGGCTGAAAAGTGCGAAGAGGTGCGATTTGCGGCGAATTGGTGAGCTGTCTTTAGTCCTGAAAATGTGCGATTCTCATGTCTGAAAATCGCACATTTGCAGGAAAGCGCAAAGTTTAAAAAAAAAACGCGCGCGGGGTCCCCCGCCCGAGCATAACCAGCCCCGGACTCACTGAGCCGGTGCTGGTGACATAAAATCAGGGTCCCCGACAAATCGGGGTCCCCTTGATTTCATGAAACCAGCACCAGGTTCAAGGTCAGGCGCTGGTTCCCAAAATACGGGGGACAAAATGACTAGGGGTTCCCCTGTATTTTAAGAACCAGCACCGGACACAACCAGCCAGCAGGGTAATGCCACAGCCGGGGGAAACTTATTATATAAGCTCCCGCGGCCAAAGCATTAACCCCCTGGCTGGTCAGCATGGGCAGGGGTCCTGGGGATGTGGGGACCCCCCCAATGAAGGGGTCCCCCCCCTCCAGGACTTACCAGCCCATGCTGATAGTCCGGGGCTGTCCCCGATGCCCCTGGGCGGTGGGCATCGTGCTGAGGTATTGTGTAAAAAAAAGAATAAAAACTATTGTTTTTTACTGGCGAACTATGAGTCCCAGCAAGCCTACCCCGCATGCTGGGACTTGGAGAACCACAAGTCCCAGCATGCGGGGCATTAAAGGGCCCGCTGGCACTTGTAGTTCAACAGTAGAAAAAATAGTTAACAAAAACACACTGACACACTGTAAAATAAAAGTTTAATACACACATAACACACACACACACACACACACACACTGATACTTACCTACCTTGAGCCCGTAGGTCGGTCCCTGGGTCCGGGCTCCGGGGCTCCAGGGCAGAAGAGTCCGGTTCCGGGGCCTTGGTCCTGGTTCTGGGGCTGGTCCTGGGGTTCCGGGGCTCCTGGGCTGAAGAATCCGGGGTCCAGGATCCGAGGTAGTCCCCAGGGGTACCTAAGGAAGCATATCCTACTCACCTGGTCCCCGGCGACGACCTCGGCATCCTCTCCGGTGACAGCGCTGCTCCCATCTGGTACCCGGCTCGCAGGACTTTGACAGGCGCAGAGATGTTTCCTCCTCGGCGTCTCTGGACAGAATGATTTCTGGCCAATCAGGAGCCGAGAAAGTCGGCTCCTGATTGGCCAGAAATCATTCTGAATACAGACGCCGAGGAAGGAACATCTCTGCGCATCTAGAGCTCAAGGTAGGTAAGTATCAGTGTGTGTGTGTGTGTTATGTGTGTATTAAACTTTTATTTTACAGTGTGTCAGTGTGTTTTTGTTAACTATTTTTTGTACTGTTGAACTACAAGTGCCAGCGGGCCCTTTAATGCCCCGCATGCTGGGACTTGTGGTTCTCCAAGTCCCAGCATGCGGGGTAGGCTTGCTGGGACTCATAGTTCGCCAGTAAAAAACAATAGTTTTTATTCTTTTTTTTACACAATCCATCAGCCCGATGCCCACCGCCCAGGGGCATCGGGGACAGCCCCGGACTATCAGCATGGGCTGGTAAGTCCTGGAGGGGGGGGACCCCTTCATTGGGGGGGTCCCCACTTCCCCAGGACCCCTGCCCATGCTGACCAGCCAGGGGGTTAATGCTTTGGCCGCGGGAACTTATATAATAAGTGTCCCCCGGCTGTGGCATTACCCTGCTGGCTGGTTGTGTCCGGTGCTGGTTCTTAAAATACGGGGGACCCCTAGTCATTTTGTCCCCCGTATTTTGGGAACCAGCGCCGGACCTTGAGCCTGGTGCTGGTTTCATGAAATCAAGGGGACCCCGATTTGTCGGGGACCCTGATTTTATGTCACCAGCACCGGCTCAGTGAGTCCGGGGCTGGTTATGCTCGGGCGGGGGACCCCGCGCTCGTTTTTTTTTTTATTTTAACCGTTTTTTTTTTTATTTTTAACACCAGAACCCTGCACAGAACATTGCGATCTGTGCAGGGTTCTGGCTACTTCGCCAAACAGAACCTCGTCTGAAATATGTGCGTTAATTAGACACCTAAAAAATGCGATTTGCAAATGCGCATTGCATTAAATAAGCGAGTTGTATACTGTTCTGTACGAAAACATCTGGATGCGATAAAAATGCGAATTAATCTCGCACTTTTAGTCCGCACATAATATGCGATTTCATTCCCTTAGCGCATCCCATTAAATTTGCGATTTTAAGGAAAAATGCGATATCGCCATTTTGCTGTCTAATTAACGCAAAAAAAGGCAAATCGCATTCCATAGAATGTCACCCGTAGTGTACTTGAGAACAGAGGTGATTTTGTTTTATATATGAGCAGGCACATAGGACAATTGACAGTGCTAAAAGCAGGTACATTGTACTATAATGGATGAAGGTTGGGAAATAATCCTTTGAGTTCTACCTGTCAATTCCTGTCACTGTAATTAATTGTCACCTCGTGCATCTCCTTCATTACTCTGTCCTAGAACACTCCCAGCGTGGAAATCACAAATTGGGGGCAAACTGTGGGGTCAGTATGCATTCATACATGAAACTCATTAGCAATAGATCATTATTTAAAAAATATATTCATAATAATAGCTTGTAAATGGCTTTGTTTTATATTGTTTACCGCTGTATGTTTAAAGGAGAATTACTTATAAAATAGGATATAATACACTCATAATAGTTAATAGAAACCTTGTATACCATAGCACTTGGGCCCATTCAGGATCGCTCTTAGTGATCCGAATTTAGCACCAGCCATGAAAGTCGGTGTTTGCATATGCGTCAGTGAATGGCTTTGGCGAGTTACACGCTTGCCAGGCCATTTGCTGCGGGGAGGGGTGGGCCGTGTATTAAGCTGCTCGCTAAGCAGTGAGCGACCGCTGCTTGGTAAGCAGTACTGAATAAGGGCCTAACTCAGCATTACTCGTTCCCCGGCAGAACCGATGTTGCAGCTCTGCACATGCGTACAGGAGAATATGCGCAAGTGCAGGGCCATAAAGGTCAAATTTCTCTTTCAATGGTCCTGGTGACACAGCTCAACACTGGGATGTAGGAGGGTCCGAAGGAGCCAGGCACCTATCCTAAAGTTTTAGAGGGTAGGCTCCTCCCCTACTGCATCCCTGGACTCTTCAGTTCGTGTTAGGTGCCCACTGGAGTGGGTGCTATTCTAAAGGGCTGCAGGAGCAGCCGAAGAATTAGAGTAGTTAGGGGATTTTTATTATTTTATTAACTTTTACCCTAGCTAGGTAGGCACAGTGTGAGGATTCTCATAGTGAATCCTCACACTGCTTGCGCAGCAGGAGCTGACAGAAGCGCGTCCTGTCAGCTCACTGTGCACAGGGGAGACGCTGTCTGGTCTCCCTGTGCAGCGCTTATAGCCTTTTCTAAAAGGCTGCCTGGGCTCCGGAGTACCCTGAAACCGGCTCCACGCTTAGGTGGGGATCATGGGGGACAGGCGCTCCGTGATGGCGGCGGCCATTTTATGCGGAGCTTACACGCTGAGCTCCTAGATGAGAGGACAGCAGCGTTGTGACAGGCATGTTCCAAGTGATCCCCATTTGAGGGGGAGACACTGGAACTAGGAAATCCTACCTAAGGAGCGGCTTGCTGGGGGTGGTTGGCGCCAAAAGGTCACGGACCCCGCAGCAGCAGGGACCTGTGGTCTCTTCCTTCACTCTGACTTTGGCGCCTTTCAGAACGCTTGCAGCGGAGCTGAGCTGGCTTACTGATCCTGGCAGAGTGACTTGGATTTCCTGGGCATCGCTTCCCCGCAGTTGAAACCAACAGACAGATAAGTGATTGGGTGCATTGCCTCTGTATAAACGCTTGTACATTGTTTGCACTGTGTATACTGATAGATATACTTTTATCACTTGCGTCATGTCTGAGCATCAGGCTGTGGTTTTGGGGGAGGGAGCCCTTAATGCACTGAGCGCGTGCAATGTTTGCACACAAAAATTTGTCCCTGAGCAGATGGCCAAGGGGGGCTTATGTATTACTTGCGCTGATGTGAGACCCATGGGCAGTGATCCCCATAGGGCAGAGCATATGGAACCTGCGTGGGCCAGGGCCCTAGGCAGGTCAGTAAACGCTTTGGTGCAGCTTTTGGACAGGCAGAGTGATGGGCTGGTAGAATCACAGAGACCTATGCCATCATCTCAGCAGTCGTCTGGCTCCTTGCCTCTTACCCAGGCAGATCCTGCACTTATCCAGGTGATGCAGGATACTGCAAAAGGGATTAACAGGTTCAGTGAAATGCTGGACAAAATGGATGATGTGGCAGGGACCCCTAGAAGGTCTTATGCCTTAACTACTGTGGTAGATGAAGAGGAAGGAGAGTATACTGACATCCCCTGGGATCAGGGTGATGATTTGGAAGAGAACTCTGCTGCTGGTATAGAGGATCTCATTATAGCTGTGAAGCAGGCTTTAAAGCTGACTGTGGAGGATAAGACTCCTGTTAAAGGTGTTTTTAAGCGACAGCGGAAGGAGGCTGTTACTTTTCCTACAGATGAGGGGTTACAGGAATTGTTAGAAGGGGCTTGGAAAACTCCTGATAAGAGGCTTCAGATGCCTAAGCGATTCCTTAGTCTGTACCCCATGCCAGAGTCTCATGCGGAGCTCTGGGAAAAGGTCCCAGTTGTGGACGCTTCAGTGGCACGTTTGTCCAAGGCTACTGTATTACCAGTACAGGGCGGTGCAGCTTTTAAAGATTCTGTGGATAAAAAGCTGGAGGGAAACCTCAAGGCTATCTTTGAAGGGGTGGGGTTTACCTTACGACCCCTTATTGCTTCAGCCTGGGTTTCTAAGGCCATGATAGAGTGGGCTGGTGAATTATGCACCATGCTGCAGGCTGACCCGGGTGCATTACTGCTGGCAGAAAAGATTAAGGCAGCAGCAGAATATGCAGTTGAAGCAGAGGAGGAAGCTATTAAAATGGCAACCAGAGTGTCCACAGTCTCCATTAAGGCCAGGAGAGTGCTTTGGCTAAAAGCCTGGGAAGCAGACAATGAGTCCAAGAAGGCTCTGGAAACATTAGCCTTCAAAGGAAAGGTACTCTTTGGTACCAAATTAGAGGAGATTATAAAACAGGCCACAGGCGGCAAAAGTACATTCCTGCCGGCCTCCTCAGCAAAGCAGACGTCCAGATTTTCTGCTTTTAAGCCGTCCTTTCGGCCCTCCCCTAGAGGTGGTGCGTCCTTTCGAGGACAGTCTTTCAGGGGAAGGTTTCAGCCCTCTAGAGGCAAGACACAAAAGTCAAAATTTGGCTCTTTTCACAAGAAGCCTGCCAATAAAGGAGAGGATAAACCCTCTGCATGACTGTCAGGGGCTTTGCCCGACAGTGACAAAAGTGGGCGGGCGTCTCACGCTCTTCAGGGACGCTTGGGCTTCTCTAGACCAGGATGCCTGGGTGCTAGACATCATAACACAGGGTTACAAAATCCCTTTCAGAGGGCCACCTCCGAAGAGGTTCATTCCCACATCCTTACCAAAGGAGGCACGGCTGCGTACAGCTCTTGTGAGAGCAGCGCACTCCCTTTTGAAAAAAGGGGTGGTGACACTAGTCCCCAAGACAGAGTGGAAGAAAGGCTTTTACTCCACGCTGTTCCTGGTGCCCAAACCAGACGGGTCTTTCAGACCAATACTAAATTTGAAGTCTCTAAATGTTCATTTATGGGTAGACCATTTCAAAATGGAGTCTCTACGGTCAGTACTCCTGAGTCTGGACCAGGGAGAATTTTTGGCGTCCATGGATGTCCAGGACGCATATTTGCACGTTCCTATACACCCGGAACATCAGACCTTGTTGAGGTTTGCCATAGGAGACCTGCATTTACAATTCCGGGCGTTACCCTTTGGGCTAGCAACCGCGCCAAGGGTATTCACAAAGATAATGTCAGTAATGGCGGCGGTGCTGAGGCTCAGGGGAATCACAGTAATACCCTATTTGGACGATCTCCTGTTCAAAGCAGAGTCAGCAGCCATGCTGCAGAGTCACTTGGCAGAGGCCATCAGTTTTTTGCAGGCTCACGGCTGGATTTTAAATTTGCAAAAATCTCAGTTGGTACCGTCACAAAGGCTCCAATTCTTGGGAGTCATACTGGACACCCATCTTCATCGGGTATTCCTCCCGGAGGTAAAGGCCAGGGATCTGGTCACCCTAGTCCAGGAGATTCTCAGGGCTCAGAGCATTTCAGTATGGAGGTGCCTCAAGCTCCTGGGGAAGATGGTGGCGTCATTCGAGACGCTTCAATTTGCCAGGTTCCACTCTCGGAGGTTCCAATGGAACATTTTGTCAGCTTGGTCAGGAAACACTTTGACCATGAAATCCGAGATGATAGTGCTGTCTTCGGACACCCGAGAATCTTTGAAATGGTGGACAGAAGTAGATTCCCTTCAGTGGGGTCGGTCATTACAGACCTGGGACTGGTTGATAGTAACTACCGACGCCAGTCTCAGGGGCTGGGGGGCAATAGTCCTGGATCTCAGGCTTCAGGGCCTGTGGACGGCAGAGGAATCAGCGTTACCAATCAACATATTGGAGCTGAGAGCTGTCTGGAAAGTCATTTCCTTGGCGGGAGACAGGTTACAGAACCTCCCTTTGAGGATTCAGACCGACAATGCCACGGCTGTGGCGTATCTGAATCACCAGGGAGGTACACGCAGCAGATTGGCCATGTGGGAGGTATCCAGAATCTTCCTATGGGCGGAACAGAATGTTCCAGCTGTATCGGCTATATTCATCCCAGGAATAGAGAATATAGAAGCCGACTTCCTGAGCAGGGAGGAGCTCAAGGAAGGGGAATGGAGCTTACACCCTCAGGTGTTTCACCAAATCACTTCGATGTGGGGAACTCCGGATGTGGACCTGATGGCATCCAGGATCAACCGTCAAGTGCCCAGGTTCTATGCCAGAACAAGGGATCCACTAGCGGAGGCAGTGGATGCCATGACTATTCACTGGCAGGGAGATCTCCTTTATGCATTCCCACCAGTACCAATGTTACCGAGACTTCTGAAGAAAATACAGGGGCAGAAGGTTCCAGTGATCTTAGTGGCCCCAGATTGGCCAAGGAGATCCTGGTACTCGAGGCTTCAGAGGTTGTCTGTGGACTCATGGCGTCTACCTCTGAGACCAGACCTTCTAAGACAAGGCCCTTTCAATCACCTGGATTCAGATCGATTGATTTTGACGGCCTGGCTATTGAAACCACCATTTTGAAAAGAAAAGGGTTTTCTGAGGCAGTAGTACAGACTATGATAAAAGCCAGAAAAGCTGTATCTTCGGCAAATTATTATAGAGTCTGGAAGACTTACATTCGATGGTGTGAGAGAAGAAAGGCTCATACATCTCATTTTAAGCTATCAAGAATGATGGAATTCTTACAAGATGGTTTTTCATCGGGCCTAAGCCTTCAGTCACTGAAGGTGCAGATTTCGGCCTTGTCCATCTATTTCCAGAAAAAGATAGCTATTTTGCCGGAAATTCAAACCTTTTTACAAGGAGTATCCAGGTTGAAACCTCCATACAAGCAACCAGTAGCACCTTGGGATCTATCACTGGTTTTGGAATGCCTTCAAAAGGCACCTTTTGAACCTTTAAGGTCGGCTGACTTTAAGTTTCTTACGTGGAAGCTAGTGTTTTTGTTAGCAGTAGCATCTGCTAAAAGAGTTTCAGAATTGGGAGCTTTGTCATGTAAATCTCCTTTCTTAATTTTTCATGATGACAGGGCTGTTTTAAGAACAGTGCCTCAGTTTTTACCGAAGGTGGTATCTACCTTCCATTTAAATCAGGAGATAGTTCTACCTGTGTTTCAACCCCCAGAGGGTTCTAAGAAAAGGGACAAGTTGAGAACTTTGGATGTTGTGCGTGCCTTACGCATATATGTGGACAGAGTGAAGAGTGTCAGGAAGACTGACACATTGTTGGTATTGTATGACGTACACAAGATTGGTTGGCCTGCATCTAAGCAGACTGTTGCTAGGTGGTTGCGGTCTGTGATAGCCTTTGCATACACCAAAGTGGGTAGACCAGTACCGGCCAAAATAAATGCGCATACCACCAGGTCAGTTGCCACCTCTTGGGCGGTTCGACATGGGGCCACAGCTGAGCAGGTTTGCAGAGCTGCCACTTGGTCATCTGTTCACACATTTGCCAAATTCTATAGATTCCATGAGTTCGCGTCGGAGGACGCATCATTCGGGCGAGCAGTGCTGAGAGCTGCAGACCTGAGCGTACCCTCCCAAAGGACCGGCTCTGGAACGTCCCAGTGTTGAGCTGTGTCACCAGGACCATTGAAAGAGAAAAAGGGATTTTTGTAAGAACTTACCGTTCGAATCCCTTTCTCTGATATGGTCCTGGTGACACAGCGATCCCTCCCTTACGCTCAGTAAGTATGCCAGAAGTTTCATGATGTTCATGTTAAAATGGTTAAAAGTTAACAGTTTTCTGTTATAAAATGTGCATATAATATGTGCAGGCGTTTGTACTGAGTTAATGTATTCCAGTGGCTTTGAAAGATGAACTGAAGAGTCCAGGGATGCAGTAGGGGAGGAGCCTACCCTCTAAAACTTTAGGATAGGTGCCTGGCTCCTTCGGACCCTCCTACATCCCAGTGTTGAGCTGTGTCACCAGGACCATATCAGAGAAAGGGATTCGAACGGTAAGTTCTTACAAAAATCCCTTTTTTGTGGTTTCCCTTTTTAAGGTGTTTGCAGATAAGTTGATATAATTCTAGTAGTAAATACAAAGCAGCTTAGTCTAAAATTGTCCATTATTGGCTGAAACTCTACTGTTGCCAATAAAAGCCGCCTCAGTACTTCCTATTTTCCTCCCAAGGAATTATGACCTATTTAAAACGAAAATTGTATTTCATTTGGTGCCAATGACAATTCTTGAGCAACAATTATGGTAAGGTTGTGTTACAACTTTGTTATTTTCTTGTCAATCAGGCATTATTTTATTTAAAATAAGAATGTTTTGTACTTTTTGTTCATATGCGCTCTGTGCTGTGATTATAGTTGTCATTTGCCTTGTTTATTTGTATTTCCCAGAAGAAAATATTTGATGCTGAAGTAAACCTAAAGATGGATAAACTATCTGTTAAATGAGGGGACAGCAGCAGGATTAGTAAATATAGTGAGGGGATACATCTGATATCCGGGTGGTGGGGGGATGCCGGTGGTCAAAAGACCCCAGGATCCCTATACCGAAAATACTGACTGGGGCTTTGTTAAAAGGCTAACCCCCTCCCTTACTCCCCTCACTCCCTCCCTGCATCCTGACCCTAGCCTTCCCCGCTACTCCCTAAACCTAACCCCCCAAAAATGCCGCCTAAGCCTAACCCCCACCTTCACACAGCCCTCTCCCTGCAGCCTTTATTTTTCTTCCATGCGGCCGTATGCGAGCAGATGTCTAAGCGAACGCAACCACTCACATGCTAGTGAGGGAATTCGGGCAGAAGGGGCAGGCATTCTGCGGGCCGGCATTTACCTGCTCGTTAGTCAACGCATATACGCAGTCTAGCGAACAAGTCTGAATCAGGCCCAATGTTGGAGAGTAGTTATGATTTTAAGGTTTCTATTAATACATCTAACGATCTTTTAAATATTTAAGTAATGTGTTTGATTTCATCAAGCAGTGGAAAAGTGGACCAATGGGGGGGGGGGGGGTTATCCATTGCAACCAATCAGATTTGACCTAACGTGCTATAGAATGTAATTGATAAATGCCTTTCAAAGCTGATATGGGCAAGTTCTATTCCCGGTGAAAGTCATCACAGCACTAATTTCCAACTATGCACCCTCAAGACACCCACACTAAACATATGCTACTTGCAAATGCCCCGTCACCAATGGAGATGTAGCTGATATGTGTATATATCTGAAGACATAGAAGACCACGTTCAGTCATTTATGTTTGAATATTCTTCCTGGCAAAAAGCCTGTCTTTGCTAATTATCTGCAATATGATTATACCATATACATACTGTATATATTTGCCTTCAGTACAGTGACGTTTTTTTCTTTTTTGTTTTAGATTCATCAGGAAACAGGGTCTGGACAGGTTGTTCCTGGAATGTGACACACACATGTGGCGTCTGGGTGACAGGAGGATCCCGGAAGGGATTACTGTAGATGGTGGCTCAGACTGGTTTCTTCTGAACAGGAAATTTGTGGAATATGTGACCTTTTCCAATGACGATCTAGTTACAAAGATGAAACAATTCTATTCCTACACACTGCTTCCCGCTGAGGTATGTTACATATATATATACCTTGTCAGTGTTATATGAAACCATGGAGACTGATGACTAGTTAAACATAACTCTTCACGTGGGTCTGCGCTGTCATTTCAACACCATTATATAGAGAGCCCTACATGGTGGCAGCAGTCGGAACACAACCTTATTAAATCGCAGTGTGTTTGTCATCATTAACCTACATTATGGGGTATATATCAGACAGACATTTCTGTGCTACGAGAATTGTTAAATTGCTGATACATAGTAACAATCTTCTTTAGCATCTCGCTGCACCTACCGTTTCCATCATCAGCTGGGTATTATTTATGTATCATCAGCTATTAAATATACTAATTCCACTCTACGGGATGTGTCTGCGATGGCTTCACAACACTCGTATTTAGTAGTTTAATCTCCGCATTCACCTGCCTATAGTTATGTAGATGTTCTACCTACATGCAGTGGTGGTGGAGGGGGAGTTATTTCCTACTCCCTGAATAAATTTGGGGATAGGTCACCACTGAAGGTTGACAGGCCTTAAGTCGACACTGACAAAATGTCGACATGCCTAAGATCAACAGGATCATAAGGTCAACATATGCATTAGGACGACATTGGGAATGGTGACAAAAATGGTCATTCAGACAAATCTGTTAAATCTATTTATGCTGATGACTGCTTTTGTCCATTTTCCAGCTTTTGGGAGCAAATGGTTGATTGTACTATGGCCCTTATTCTGGTTCACTTGCAAAGGCAAATTCCTTCTCAAATAGACAAAACCATGTGCACTGCAGGTGTTTCACCACAGTGACGGCAGCCAGAGGGACATTGGGTCTGGGCGGCAGCTTGCAGCCATGCCCCACAGCTGAGAACATTGGGCATGGCCTTGTGGGAGAGCCAATGGTATAGGCCACACCCCTTGACACTAGGTCACGCCCCCCCAAATTGCTGCCGCGCAGTGTCCCTCTTTTTGCCTCTCCAATGTTGGGAGGAGTGTTTGCGATCATCTAACATTATGTTGTTAACAAAAACCTGAAACGTGACATCTGTATAGAGCAGCGGTTCCCAATCTGTGTGCCGTGGTTCCCAGGGGTCCTGCAAGGCACTTGCAGGGGTGCCCCGGGTTGGTGGTCCATGACCAATTCAAATTATTTATGGTCAATGTAGTATGGAAAATTAGTGCCTGTGACTTCTAATTATAAAATAAGTGGATATACAGAAGTGAATCATGTTCCTCATCACATAACTGGATGATTTTTCTCGGTAACAAACGTTTGGCCTAGTAGAGACATGAAACAATTCTGATACTCTTGGGTGACGTGAATCAAAAAAATGTTTGGGAACCACTGGTATAGAGGGTAATATCTCAATAGCAAAGGCTAAGAATCCGTTCTCTTATACACATCCATCCTGTTGTCTATGGCAGGTTTCCAAACTGCCATTACAGTCCAGGTTTTCAGGGTATCCACAGCTGTGGCTGGTAAAACAGCAGACCAAGCAATGCATACACATGTCACCGCAAGGATGCTCACATAGGCCCTTATTCTGATCGATGCGGATATTCCCGCTTGCGTACGGGCCGCCGATGTTTATCTTCTGCGCATGTGCAGAGGTCACTCTGCGCATGTGCAGGCGATTTCGCCGCAAGGATTCTCTATACGCCGCACAGGGGGCGTAGAGGGGCGTGAGGGGCTACTTATCCTCATTAGCCTATGCATACGCCCCGCGTTTCATGGGCGTTCCCATGCAAACGCGGGGCGTATGCATGGTAATGAGGCCGTGACGCGTGGGTACGGGGCGGGCATCTGACATCGCCGGATGTCAGCTGCCCGCCCCCATACAAGATTTCACACGGACAAGTGTCCGTGTGGTCTTGTGTTGCGGGACCTGGTGGAGCGTGCGGCCCTGCATTCGATGTTCGGCGACCATCGAATGCAGGGGCTGCTCCCACCATGGAGGAGGCGTATCCCCGTCCAATTTCATGCGGATCGCCACATATGCGCGTACGGACGGCAGGTGGCGATCCGTATGGAAGGCGGGGATTCGCCTGCACGGTCGCGGCCGCATATTCTGATCGGGCCGCACCGATCAGAATAAGGGCCATAGACGGATGGGTATAATTGCATTAGAATATGAGTCATTTGGCAGCTGTGATCCTTGACATAGGCCGGCCCCTCGTGTCTGAGTCAAAATCATTGGGTAAGTGACTAAGCTATGGTACTCTATACCAGTGGTTCTCAACCTCGGTCCTCAGGGATCCCCAACAGTACACGTTTTGCAGGTCTCCTCACAGAATCACAGGTGATATAATTAGCTCCACCTGTGATCTTTTAAAATGTGTCAGTGAGTAATTGGTGCACCTGTGTATCTGTGAGGTGGACCTGGAAAATGTGCACCATTGGGGGTCCCTCCTCCTGCTTGCTGCACTACAAGTCTCAGCTGGTAGCACCTCATATGTCCAGGGTGTGCAGTTTAGGGCCCCTCCCCCTGGGTCCCTGAGGACCAAGGTTGAGAACCACTGCTCTATACCAGTACGGACGGTGTAATGGTTAGCATTACCACCTCACAGCGCTGAGCTCATGGGTTTGATTCCCACCGTGGCTCTAACTGTCCAGAGTTTGTATATTCTCCCCGTGTTTGCGTGGGTTTCCTCCGGGTACTCCGGTTTCGTCCCACAATCCAAAAATATACATGTAGGCTAATTGGCTCCTAACAAATGAACCCTAGAATGTCTGTGTGTGCATGTACATGTGGTAGGGAATATAGATTGTAAGCTCCACTGGGGCAGGGACTGATGTGAATGTTCAAATATTCTCTGTACAGTGCTGCGGAATATGTATGTGCTATATAAGAAACTGTTAATAAATAAATAATACCATATGCACATGTGATAGTAGATTAGATGCCTTTGTTACAAGAAAAGGTATATTTACAGTAGCTATAATTAGTAGAGAACATGATTGGGGCAATTGATCTGGGGAATTTATCAGATTGCCTAATTGGCAACTGTCACACTGGGGAGGTTTGTTTTACCATTAGCATTACCAAGCTAGACTTTATGCAATAGCCTTTTTCGACCATCATATATTTCATTAAATATTCTGGTGAAGGGGCCTATTCCTCATCCCCTGATAATGACAGTTTTAAGTCGCCGAGAGTTGCAGTGGTGGATACTTATCGGAGTACTTCAGTATTGCTGCAAGAACAGCTGCTGTCCAGACGATCACAGAAGTAGCAGCGGTACTTACTGGTGCCCGAATGTATGACTGCACATACTGGAAGTCTCACACGTGCACAGAAAACGGTAAATTTTACGGCAGTATAGGAGGGTTTCCTCTTCGCAAGCCAAAATCTCCTTCCATAAAAAAGAGTAGGGCCTCTAGAACCAACGCCATCTTAATATAGTGATCGTTTTCCAAGCGTACATTTGCCAAATACTAGGCAGCCATGTTGGGCCCCTAATAGTGAATGGGCAGGTTACATTAAATATGCATGATAACGGGCCCGTAATGGATGACAAATAGGATGGCTAAGAATGATATGTTAATTTATCGAGATTACAAAAGCATACTTGATGACCGTTTGAGAGATAATGTAAAGTGAATTCCAGGTGTAAGGTATGGTGACGAGGCACAATTAATAATGTCATGAAGCTCCTGGACCACTCATGTCTCTCAGGAAGTAGGTGGATCTGGGAGACTTGTGAATCCTGGAGAGAATGAAGACTCTTGTAAGATTATGGGTGAAAGGTAATAGGACAAGATATTCAGAAAGTGAGGTTTTGTAAGAAATCTCCAGGTTTTTTTAAAGCGGCAATCATTTACACTGCAAAACCAGTTTGATTTTCCAGTGGAATTGATTGCCGCTTTAAATTATTTATTTATTTTTATTACTTTTTTGGGGGAGATTTCTTACCAAATCTCTCACTTTCTGAATCTCTCATCTGATTACATTTCACCCCTGTATGTGGTAGAAATAATTATATAGCAATCTAATAATAAAAAGTAGGTGTATTCATGCTCAGTACGTATGTAATTTACTGAGACCTTGCCCAGTATGTGGATCTGGGAGGCTTGCCTACTGTATCAGGAATCTGGGAGAGCCTCCCAAAATTTGGGAGACTAGGGAAGGTCTATAGATGCAGTGCAGTGGTGGAACTTGTGAGTGAAGGGCCCTGGTACAAAAGTATAATTTGGGCCCCTCCTCTACCCCAAGCAAAGAATTCATTGTTGGTCTATGCAGCAATGGAAAACTTAGTTCTCTGGGGCCCCGGTGCAATGCACCTGTTGCACCAAGGGCAGTTCCGCCTCTGAATCAGTTACAACTTTTCACAATCCCTCTACTTCATACAAATGCAATACAGATGGAGGCGCGCTCATCTGTAGCCCCGGTGCATCGTTTGCCGAGACTGAGACGCACGAGCGTCCATTGCTGGCTCCATCTGTACATCTATAAAACAGGTTACAGTGATGTACTGGAAAAGACCCAACTGCATAACAGCATGAAGCATATACTATATAAGTGATCAGCTGTGTAGTTCATGTTCTGAGCAGGATTACTAGTAGCATAGGGTGTGAAGATTTTCCCTGTGCACAGAGGAATTTCTCACCACTTCATTCTATAAATCTAGGCCATTGCGCTTCTCCCAGACTGCTGGTTGTCATAATTTGACTGGTTGAATGCAGCACACATGTTAAATAATCCATTTTAATTCCATTTCAGTTGCAATCACCTTTTCCTCTCAATTCTGATAACCTTTTCGTCCATTATCTTGCAGAGAATTTCTGTATCATTATGAAAGGACACAGGGCAATGGATAATTGGGGAGTTTTGCTGCGCTCCAGTGAGAATGCATGCCTTTATCATTTAACCAGCCAATTCAAGCATAAAACACACATTCACTGGGTTGTCACGTAGCATTAAAAGATAGCAGGGGGATTATTTGGAAGAGCACACTAGTTCTAAGCTAATGCTGTGCTATTTATTTATAGAGTCATATATTTATATCCCCCCTCCCATCAACCAAATTGCAATCCTTCTCTTGGGTCCAATCTGCTGTTTATTATACAGATGGAGCAGCTCACATTGGAGCTTCTCCTGGTGATTCTATCACCATTCGCCAGCCACCGCTACCCGCCGCCAGCTGACCAAAGGGGGGTGCACGAGACGCTTGCATGCCCCGTTCCATCTGAACCTTCCACCAGTCTCAGTAGCTCCCCTGCAGCCCCCCTCCCAAGTGCCCCCAGCTCCCACCAATCCCTGCCCTTCTCCCTGAAGCAGGGAGGCCACTCCCCGATGCCGTCCTGACAGGACACACGATTGTGTATCTTGCTTGTCCCCTTCAGATGGAGCGCCTGTCCGCTAGCCTGTGCCAGCTTAGGACATTTGGTGGTCCAGCAAGCTGACTTGAAGGCGCTGCCTCTGTAGTTTTAAATTTATTTGTACTGTATGAAAAAAGTGGAGAGTGTTCCGGCAGTGCGGCGGGTGGCGGCCAGGTTGACTCAGGCCCTAAATATACTGAAACTGTTATATCTGTGTGCGACTGAGTCTCTGAATCTATATGCAAAGTGCTACAATGTAACAGTCACAGCTTTTTTCACAATACAAGTTCTGTTGTGCTCTATATACAAACTCAGTCACACACAATGTAAGAACACCAAATTAATCATTTAAGTCGCATTTTCCACAAAATAAAAGGCGCCCAGCGTTATCAGAGCTGCACAGGACCTGGCGGCTGGCTCATGCCAGGTATCTCACGCTGCATGGTGTATTGAGGCTAGATGTATGATGACACATCTGTATTTATCTATTTTTCTATCTGGCATGTTAAAGGGCAGCTATTACTTTTACATACACACACAGTGGGAGCAACCATTTTCGGGGTGGGTTAAGCCGATATAACAATTCAGTCAATCAGATCATAAAAGAAAGCTGTAATATCACTAGCCTGTGCTACAATATTCTTGATTCCATGTGAACTGAAAGGCTGAAGTCTTGTTATAGTAATGCATTCCACAAAAAAGGGGCGTAATTATAATGGGTAGGGTTGCCACCTCATCCCTTTAAAACTGGAGACATATTAACTACACAGGTTCTGTGGCTAATTAAAAAAAATACAGTTGGAATGAAGTCTGATGGCTGTTTAAAAAAAAAATTGTTGAAATTGAGTCTTGAAGTGAGCCAGCCACAGAAACTGTGTAATTAATATGTCACCAGTATTAAAGGGATGAGGTCGCAACCCTAATAATGGGTGCAGTGTGCACGGTGCACCTGGGGCTCACATCACACATGGTGCTCTCATTTTTTAAATATTTATCCTCAGAGTCCAGCAGCAGCAGCCATTTTTCTGATGATACGCGCAGAGGAATCTGAGTGCTCTAGCGCTCAGACTGAACTGTGCTCCGCTACTCCTTGCAGAGAGAAGGGGACCCGTACGGAGGAGGCTGCACACAGGCCTCCTCCTCTCTTTAAACGCCCCTACCTCAACAGACAGAATATCATCACTGTGGACCTGATTTTAAATGAAAAAAGCAAGAAAATGGGCAAAACCATGCTGCACCACAGGTGTCTAATGTGTGCTACATGCAAAAGCAGCCAATATGTGTTCCCCTTACATGGTTTGTTCCAGGCACAAAGTTATTTTTTTTTTTTTGCTAAACTTATAAACATGAATCAGGCATAATGTGCAGATGATGACTATCCTTTGGAATAGTGTGCAATCTATGTCAACCAATCAGACATTTTCTTTCTCTTATACTTACTCTATATCAGTTATGTTATGACAGGAATTCTCGCTGTAGAGCACAGGTACATATTGTGCTTTTTGTATATCATTCATTTTTTATGGGTGTGGCTATGTTTTCACTCCAGGAAGTAAGATGTCATCCTGATTGCATTCTGTTGTACGCCATGTCACAAATGCCAATTTCAATCATGTCTCAGGGACTTTACTGATGAGCCAGCCCAATATCTGGGCACAGAGGGACTTGCGCTGTTGTGTTGGACACATATTGGAAGTCATTTAATTAGAAAAAACAACCCATAAAAAAATGTCCATATGCTGAGGTATATTCGCTATCAGACTTCCATAAAATGTAGTAAACCTAATACAGCAGAAATAACTCTACATAAACATAATAGGTGCAGAAGTCACTGATGAAACACTTATCAGCAGCTGGGTTGTATCTGCAATCTCAGCAAATCAGAAGCAGGTAGATCGTGCCAGCATCAGGGAATATTTGCATCTGTCAGTCTGTATTTATTTGCAGTTATGTACATGGCCATGGCCCCTAGATTTTGCTGACTGGTGACCAGGGACCAGATGCACTAAGCTTCAACAATGATAAAATGGAGAGTGATAAACAGCCAGCCAATTATCTCTTACCTGCCATGTCACAGACTGTGTTTGAAAAATGTCAGGCAGGAGCTGATTGGTTGGTTGTTTATCACTCTCCATTTTATCACTTTTGAATTTTAGGGCATCTGGCCCCAGATCCTTGTCAGTCCCAGCAAAGATTTGTGGGCCTGCCTGAATTGCAGCGGCCATTTCATGCACAGGAGTACAGGACATGTGTGGAGAGTCCGTCCTGGCCGGTAAAGACTCCTCCTGTACAACCCGACCTGCAATGTCTGCTTTCTCCAAACACTGTCTGGCTGCATAGAGCTCTCCAATAAATAGGGTCTACTGTATTTTTGGCTGGAGATTGCAGCTTTGGAGAGGGCAGTGATGTGGTTATGGGGAGGTTTTTTTTTTTTTCTTTTCTTTTTTTGTTACCTCCGGGTTGGATGCAGAGGAGTGGTTTCCATGAGGATACCCTGTTAGTTGTGTGGCTGTGGGAATAGGTTGCCTGGGATATAGCTGCTTTATATTGTTTGCATGCACAGCAATGTGGCTGCTGAGGGCTGGTTTGTCTTGGGGTACCTTCTTAATTGTGGCCATACCTTAGTGCTCCCAGCCCACGCTAGAACAAATCCTACCTGTGTAGCTTCTTTTATGAGGTATACAATGATTTTTATGGTTCGTATTACTACCTCACAACATTGAGGCAGTGGCATCACAAGAGGGGTGAGGGCTGCTCCCGGGTGTCACCCTTCCTGGGGCGGTGACAACAATACGCAGACTCTGCAGTATTGTTGCCTATCTCGGTGCTTCGGTTCCCTCCCACAATTTAAAAATGTGCTGTCAAAACTCTCAAAAAAATTAACCCTAGTGTGTACATGTACATGTGTTTAGGGCAGACTGCAGAAGATGGGCCAGGTGGTTCTTTTCTGCTGTCAAATGTCTATGTTTGTATGTATATTAGCATCGGCACCAGTGTGTCACAAAAGGGCATGATGACTTTTTGGAACACTCAGTGATGTCAGGATTCAAAATGCTTAAATCAAGTTATTCTCCATCCACTTTTAAATAACATTGGTTTGTGTTGGGAATATCTCTCATACAGTATGTGCTTCCAGGATCTCACCAAGTCAGACTGTGAGCATGATAGCTATATAAATGCTTCAACCTACACTTATGTGAATCAGAAAAGATTTAGAATAAATTGTACAGAGAACTGTAAAGACCTGTATAGACTGAACATAATGTTTTAAAAGGCAATTCAGTCTGTAACATAGCAACATTATAAGGACAGTCTCTTCAGCATCAATTAAGTTAAACCATTTTATCTTCCTAAGTAGCCAGTATGAAACACTTAAAGAAGCAATTTCATGTTATGTTTGACCCTCTAGGATCCAGGCTATAACATCCATAGTAATCTTATTTTTATGTAAAGGATTTTCAGCCTCCACACAATTTAATGAAAAGAATAAACCCATTGCTCTGTCTCTGATATTGGTGCCCGAGGCTTGGCAATGGGATCAAGAGCTGGAAATTGGATGGATTTTCCTGGCCTGTCCTGTAACGCATTGGGAGCCGTTCCTTCTGCCTGTGAAGACTGTCATATTGCACTGCGATGAATTGGAAAAATTGTGCTTGATTTAGATTTGAGATTTGCAAATGTGCATGCAGCAGCTGTGCCAAAATATACAAATGTTGCTGCCCTCTGATTTGTTTTGTGATGCCCACTGGTGGCTGTGCAAATCCCAGCAGCAGGGAACAAACTTCCATATTTAATTTTATGTACGCTTTGCGTCAATGCTGTTGACTTGCGTGTACTGTAACTAAGACTTTGCCCCTACGCGATTTGCCCACAGAAGGGCTCACGTCGAGTTGGCTATATTCTGGGGCCGGTGCAAAGCTGCATACATATTTTTGTCATACCGTGCGTGCTCTGAAGCCGACTGTCTGCAAATATGGGCGTGCAGAGTCATAGATAGCTCAGTAGCCTCTCTGATTGTGGGTGATGTCATAATTCAGTGGTAACCGGTTCATAGGCCAAGTTTAGCAATGGTTTGTCCAGAAATTTACAGTTTAAGTGTCTGTTAGATGTGCCTGCTGCAGTCAATATTTTGACACCAAAAAGTCAGCATGCACAGTCGACATAGGCAAATAGCTGACACATTAAAAGATCTAGATGAGTTTTTCGTGTTTTTTGTTGATTTTTTGTAGACTTCATCATGTGGACTCCAAATAAGTGTACTGTTTCCCCGCATGTCTCACTTCACTTGCCATGATTTGTTCCCAGTTGAGGTCCACATGGATGAAAAAAGTCCGGGCAGCAGCGGGCTATGACTGATTGGATTGATCATGCAACATCAGGGAAAACCCAGAGTGTGGGGCACCATGTCATACTGACATCCAGTCCCCGGCCTTCTCAGCATGGACACAAGTGTTGGGGAAATGAGCTGTATACTGTACAAATCAGGTTTATTAATGTGACAATATTGGTCATATAAAGCACCGGTAGCCAGCGCTTGTGTTATCTGGCACATGAACTACAAGTGCCAGCATAATTATGGCTAACAGGGAATGCTGGTGCTTACAGACATACCAGCATCATGTTCTTACTTCAGGGTTGAATGGGATCTGTAGTGCTGCTTAATAAAATGTATTGTTAAAAATACAGAAATCCTTTTTAAAGGGTAACATCCACAATAATTCCTTTTCTAATTTACAATATACAGCAGGATCTTGTTTTTTCATCTTGACATGACTGAGAAAAAAAGATGCCTGTCAGGAACTAAACAGTAAATAAACTAGGCTTTGTTCCCATTGGTCAGAGCATAGAAGAGAGAACCCACTGTATCAACTAAATGGAATTAATACAAAGATGTTCATTTGTACATTTCAGAACAATCAGACTAGATTTCTCTAGCTCTGACCAATCAGGGCACACTCTGTATTTGATCTATCGTGCCCCTGTAATAATTTCTCCACCTGACTTCCTAATTTTATATATATTTTTACATCTGCAAAGTAATTTTAGTCAACTTCAAAGACTCACACACACACTGGGTGTTTTTGCCCAGTTTGTATGCCAAGTGATCATGTGAAAATCTCAGGCCGAAAAATTGCTCACATACACACTGAGCGATTTTCCCCCAGACCAGTGATTTTCAAGTAAAGGGGGGGGGGGGGGGGGTGTTTACCGGGGTGGACCACTTTTAACAATAGGAAACTGTGGAAAGTGGTTCACACGACCTTTAAAAACAGGCCAACGGACGGCGGCGACCGATGATGATGAGGGAGCGTACATCAGTGCTCACCGCTCATCAACAGCCATACACACTTGGAGATTTTGAACTCTAAGTAGCTAAAACCATGAAAGCTGAACCTCTTTTGAGCTCAAAATCACCTAGTCTGTATGGGCCTCAACCGTGATTACCCAAATTTTGCTTTAACACTGCCTTCATTAACAGACATTCAAATGAGCAGCAGTCTGGCTGACTTAAGCTTGTCCACTACAGGCAGAGCACCAATCCCAAACCTTCTGTGACATAACATTATCACGCATCAACAAGTTGTCGATGAATTTCAGCTGCTGATGTGCCCATTATATACATCACACTATATACATGCCACAATGTTTGACCATGACACCAACATCCTGTCATCTTACACCTGATGTCGGGGCAGTATGACTGATATGGGGGTTCAGTATAATGCCAGTTAGGGGAAGCAGTGATCCACCTGCTATTGCCTGGTGGGAGATTAGAATGAAATAGAGACCATTACACATGATAGAGGTCTTGCTACCTTACATATTGAGCCATCCCCCATACACAGAAAGCAGTGGCAGAGGCAGACTCTCCTAATATCCAGAAGTATTTTATTTCTTGCCTGTTTCAACAATGGATTTAAACAAATTACAGTAATCATGAGATACAGATTAGCTTCTCTTCCCTTCTACGATGCCACCTCATTCCAAATAAAAATTACATACTGCAGAAAGTCATTTTTGTTTAAACTCAGAAGTCACCTAGGTGAGTAAATCACTTAATGAAATGGAATCCAGGAGGCAATTGTTTTTATTATCTGAATTGTACATTTTACCATTATTTGTGAAACATACAAAGAAATGTATCCTGTTAATAACCATCTGGAAATATGTCATATTTAGCCCTTACCCAATTACAGCTGATGATGGAGTGCAAGCCTTGTGGGTAAATGAGATATTCATACGCAGTTTCTATTTCCTGAAACATTGGCAGAGCCAGCCCAGACACCCTAGGTATAGCAATTGCTAACATATAATCAGCTTCCAACACCCTACAGCAGTGGTTCCCAAACGGTGTGCCGTGGCTCCCTGGGGTGCCTCGGGACACATGCAGGGGTGCCCTGGGTTGGTTGTCCAGGACCAACTCAAATTATTAATGGTTAATTATTTATAAGCAAAAGCAATGCTGGTGGCTGCCATTAATAAAATGTGTACAAACAGAAGCAAATCCTGTCCTTTACCACATACCTGACCCAAAGAATCACATATAAACCCAATCTAATAAATTTATTTTTGGCCTAGGGGTGCCGTAAAAAAATTTTGATACTCTAGGGTGCCGTGATTCAAAATAGATTGGAAACCCCTGCCCTACAGCAAATAAATGAATAAAACCTTTGTTGTATTTTAGACATTTTTAAAAAATTTCTGATATTTCTGAAATAAAATATATTGAAGAGAAATATTCAATGTCTGCCAGATTGTATTACAATCATATTCAGCATAATTTGTGTGTATTTGACAAAGAATTGGGCACTTTATTGTATTCAGCTTTCATCTTCTGATTGTCCGTTTTTGTCCTGCTTATTGACCAATCAGATCATGGGAAAGATTACTGCATGACCAATCAGATCATTGGAAAGTTAGAAGCAGTAGAAGATGAAAGGTTGTGTCTAGATCCACTTCGGTTTCTTGATGAGGATGTGACGTTAGGAGAGGGTGGAAGTTGTTAGATGCCCACAGTGGTTTTTATTTAATCTGTAATTTATGTAGGTTATTTTCTTTTATTGCAGCTGGATTGTTTGCTCGCCACGCTTCGGGCACGGTGGCTCGCTTTGCTCGCCACAGATTTATATTCCCCCCTTCAGGTGGACCCAGCGCATTATGGGAAAAGTCAAAAGACAGAAGTAGTTCTAGCCACAACTGAAGATGAAATGTCTCATCTTGAGATGTGATAATGTCAGTCAGAAAGATAGGCCAGCTCACAGACAATGTAATGTCTATTCCTTGAAGGCATGTCAATGGATGTTCGCAGACCATCAAATGATTGCTTAAGCACTCGCAAATCTAAGTCACTCTCTGGTGACTCAGATTTGTGGTGCCCAGCATGAACAGGGTGGGCAGCTGACATCAGGTGACATCAGCTGCCTGCCCCCGGGGCACCCGCGTGACTGCCATTAGCATGGGAATGCCCAGCATTTTCATAAGAACACCCGTGAAACGATGGGTGATCCCATGTGTACGGCCCGTGCCCACACTGCTCCATTTCTGGCGACTTGCGTCCGTTCGCAAAACATCACTCCTCCATGTGAACGTGCAGGGGAGTGAATCAATCAGAATGACCTCCATTGTCTGTTAGCCATCTTGATCCCAGGTCAGGGGCAATGCCATGATGTGGGGAGGGTAAAGGCCCATGCACACTGGGTGATTTTGAGCTCAGTTTTATCACTTGAGCTGCTTTCAGCTCAAAAGCCGCCCAGGCAATAAGTGCTGATGCACACTTCCTCTCCATCGCCAGCAGCCTCCGCTCATCTGCTTATATAGCGTCCTGCAATGGAAAGCCGTTCACAGCGGTAAAAATCCCTGGGCAGGGGGGAAATCTCTCAGTGTTTATGCACTGAGCGATTTTCAGCCCAGTGAGGTTAGCGATCATCGTTGTGCATACACGCTGGGCAAGAACACCCAGTGTGTATGCAGCTTAATCGAGGCAAGCAAGAAGCCACAGATAGTGGATGGAGCGGGGTCCTTAATAACATGAGCACTGCTTGCTTCACATTGATGCAGAAAGAGTTGTGTCAGACACCTCGTATATAAGAAGGTACATCATGCAAAATAGCTTTTTAGTTATGTATTTTTTTCCACTCTAATATCGCTAGAATTCTGCAGTTTTTTCTCAAAACATTTAATCCTTAGTCCTGCTGATAAAGTGTTTCCAGAGATCATCCAAGTATCTGTTGGGGCATATGCGTAAAAGAAAATTGAGTGCACTTTATGTTTCTGCATACCTTATTCTTGGCAGTGTTTGCATCTATTATATTTTACAGTTCACTTCATGCATTTGATATGACTGGGAGACATCTAAACTTTGTTTTTCCATTTCAGTCTTTCTTTCATACTGTTCTGGAAAACAGCCCTTATTGTGACACCATGGTTGATAATAATTTGCGAATCACTAACTGGAATCGAAAACTAGGCTGCAAATGTCAATATAAACACATTGTGGACTGGTGTGGCTGTTCTCCAAATGACTTCAAGCCATCTGACTTTCATCGCTTTCAGGTATGTATATTTTCATTACAATCACTTGTAACGAGTCATCTAACACACAGATTTGTATTTCCCTATTCTAGCTGCTTTGTTACAGGAATACTCTATATTTATACATTCATTCAACCCCTGAAATACAATGGACTAAACAGAGAGAGACAGGTGGTCAGCAGTTCCGCTCCATTGTTTTGCTGAATAATAAATTATTTCCTGTATTTGTTCCTGTTAGTTTCAGTGTGACCTCATATTATATTAGTTACTGTCTCCCATAGGGGTTATGAGTCACTGCAAGCAGAAAATGACACCGGTTAGCTTTTGTCAATCAGATGTTTCAATATGAATTAATATGAAGTCAATTATATCACATAAAGACACACTTGCCAACCTTATAGCTGCCAGGTTGACACAGCAGGAGGGCATGAGTAAAGAATAGGGGGTGATTCATGGAGCGTATGGTATAATTAATCATAGACGGGATTCTAACGGGCGTTTCTCCACGAGGTAAAAATAACCTATGAAAGTCGGGATTCCGATGCCTGAGAAACGACCGTCGGAATCCCAACTGTTGGTCAATCATCCGGCACCCATCCAGGGCAGGGAGGCATTACTATATTTCTAATGCCCACATTACCGGCATTGCAAAGTAGGCGGCTGGGCTAGGATGACCGGTTTCAGTGCAAAATGCATCATCGCCCTGCTCAATTTTCCTAAATAAGTGGTGGGTGTGGAGGGAAGAAGGCAGGAGGTTCAAGTGGGATGCGTGAGATTGACCATTTTTCCAGGTGGCTGGGAACTATTCTGGGAGAGTAGGCCAGCCATGCGTAAAGGCTCTTCAACATGACCCCTTCCGCCATGTACAAAATGCTCTACCCCTAGACTTCCACCTCCATTTAAGATTTCTGTCGCCTTTGTTGGAATATCTTTGTCATCAGTTAACTAGTTCAATACAGTGGGCAGTATTCATCTAAATTCAGCCTGTGGGGAATTAAACAATAGAGCAAACCACAGCAGAATCTAGTCCCCCAGACTGAAATCTTAGTCACTATGGCGACCAGTCATCTGGTATTTCTTGATGCCTGGTATGACTTCAGAAAAAGCAGCAAGGTAAATTGGCTAACTTCAGTATACAGTGATTATTCCTTTGCTTACAATTTTTCTTTCACTGTATGCAAAATTAAACCATAATCGTTCTACTATTCAGTGCTGTAATATCCCATACTGTACACTGACAAATGATTATACTTGTGAATTAAAAGATTGCAAAAAAACAAAGACTAGCTCATACACTGGCTACAGACACTTGCTGCAATGGTACATTGGTTATCGGACCTGTTTTAATGCAGGAATAGCTTCAGGACTTTCTATCTGAGCGTTCTTCAGGGGTGTACACACGGCGCGATCCTTCTAAGAGACTTTCACTACATAGTCAAAATCACTTAGAAGGTTAGTAAAGATCGCTGACAAGGTTAGACAAATCGCCCTATGGGAGATAGCGATGTGCGGCACCTTTAAGTGAATATCGTTTAGTGAAAAAATCTCTTCTTCAGGCAAAGAAATTTTGTCTGTATCACTGGCTGTCTAGTTAAAAATGCTGATATTCACTGCTGATGGCGATGTTCACTAGACGATCTGCAATTAAATACCAACCCAGTATGGTCAATAGTCAATATCGTCATAGACAAAACTCGCTTAGTCAAAATCGCTGGTGCATCTGGTCAAACATTGCTGTTGTGTGTAGTCAAAATCACTCACTAGCAAAAATGGTTATGGTGTGCTAGGTCAACACCCTATGGTCGACAGTGATTAGGTCGACACCTATGAATCGTTTACATACTTATGGTCGACAGGATCTAAATGTTGACACAAACTTTAGGTCTACCGTGCCAAGGTCATCAGTCAAAAGGTTGACGCAAGTATTTCACTTTTTTTTGTGTCCTGAATGTTGACACGAAAAAAAGTGCACCTCGTCCCCTAGAAGGGCTCGTTGTGCTCGCCATGCTACGGGAGCGGTGCCTTGCTACGCTCAGCATAATGTTTTATTCTCTCACCACACTCTAGTGCAGTGGTTCCCAAACTGTGTGCCGTGGCTCCCTGGGGTGCCTCGGGACACTTGCAGGGGTGCCCTGGGTTGGTGGTCCAGGACCAATTCAAATGATATATGGTTAATTATTTATGGACAAAACCAGTGCTACTGGCAGCCAATCATAAAAGCTGTGTACATACAGAAGCAAATCCTGCCCTTTACCCCATAACTGAACATCAGGATCATATATAAACATAATCTAATTACTTTTATATATTTTTTCTACATTATTGGGGGGCCTAGGGGTGCCGTAAAAAAAATTCAGATACTCTAGGGTGCCGTGATTCAAAAAAGATTGGGAACCCCTGCTCTAGTGGATGTTAGGGCATGAATTACTGTCGGCACATGTCGGCTAAAAAAATTGGAAAACTTGTGATGTGACATCCTTTAGACCCTGTTGACCATGGGTATGTCGACCATTCACAGGTGTCGACCTACTCACTCACTCACAAGACATGGTGAACCTAGGGTCCGGATACCAGCAAACATCGCTCTTTGTGACCACCCCTTAGGTGGAGTTCCCCCATATATTAGCTTCCAATATTCCGCTAAAGGTGGAAATCTGTATTACAGCCTGTGGACATTTGCTTCAATTTTCTAGCCAACACTAGACATACAAAAGCTCTCTGCTGCTGCTACCTGTCCATGTAGTGCTGAGTATGATCAGTAGAGACGTCCGCTCTATTCCTAGTCAGTATGCAGCGGTGCTGAGCCAGTAAGACGCTGTTATGGGAATGTGAGGAAGAACAGAGAGAACCATACACAGGACAGAGGGCACTTATAAATCTAGGTGCACACCCGAATGATCCGGTGATCTTGCGACGGCCAGTGCGATGTATTGGTATATTGTGCCCACGTGTACACTGCAGGTTCCACCATATGATGGCACAATATGTAATTACAGTATCATTGTTGGCAAACTGCATCATAGGCGTTTTTTGGTATGCACTATACTGTACGATGGTCATTGCGATCCATCATTGAATGCAACATCGTCCAATGTATTGTACAATGTTGCCCTTCAGTGTTAATGTATTGAGAAAAAAACAATTGCTTTTGTGGCCACCTTATTCAATAAAATCCAATATACTTATCCTTTGTGCTGTACTTTTTTGTGTGTGTTACTCCGATTCCCTCTAAATCTCCTTGTCTGTTAGCTAGAGGTGCCCAGGATGCTGCGAGAGCATTCAATGTATGCAAATAAACATCATTTACATTCAGCAAGCTTTGTATGTGAATGAATTTATGTTCACACTTAATGGATGTTATGACAACTAAAGGCAAGAGTTGGACAGGTCTAGTCCACAGCATTTATCTTTCAGCTAAGATGTATCAATGTGGAATCATCTCAGCCACAACCTTGGTTTGTTCTGTATCCACTTGTGAAGGTCACAAGGAAACAGCAGCAACTCAGCCGCTGCAGCAGACACGATGTGTGCGGACATCAGCCAGCATATTGCTAACATCAAGTGGCCAATAATGGAAATCTCACTGCAGATGCCACACAATCTATTTTATTACCAATCTTTTATTAACTAAATGTTCTGACTAATCAGAGTATTATGTTACCATTTCCCTGCAATCTGTATTCTATTACCGATCTGCTCACATAGGAGAAGAGGCCGCATTTGGCCAACATGTAATTGCTGCAAACAGTATCCACTTCTCTAAAAAGTCAATAGTCCCACTACAAATCAATGTGCTCTCCTGTGATGTATCTGGCATTGTCTAGACATAATTAAAAGCTATAGGTCATGCAGAACATTTAATATTTAGATCCTTCTGGACAAAATTATCACTGAGTACTGAAAATATATTCTATATCCATAGCTCTCCACAAAAATGTGTGTACAGCATGTTTATATACTGTGTGTTTGTGTGTGTGTATATATATATATATATATATATATACAATGAAGTGGATCTCTGAGGGCACAAGTGTCAAAACAATTCAGGTTGACACTCAATGAAAAAAATACTAATTTAAAAAAGTGTATTTTTAAAAATTTAACATGTGACCGCTTCAAGGCTTCAATGCATGTAAACATTGATCCGCCAGGATTATTATACATATACAGCCAAGTGTGCATCAGTAAGATGGTGAAACTCAGCGCGTTTCGTCAAGCATGACTTCATCAGAGGTAATAGTACAGAACCATTCGATTGGTAAACATAACAATTATCAGTCAGAGGGATATTTCCACTATGGATTGGATCAAATTAGATTGTGCTAGCTGATGTAGGAGCTCTTAATTATTATAATCCAATTGGAAATGTATCAGTGGGCGAAAGAGTTTTAGAACAGAGGTAGATCAAGAGTCCTCTGCGATCTTAACTTCTACGGAAACTCGACACACAGTGTTAAATAGGCAGTAGTTCTCACATCTAGGCTCCCAGCACAGGCATATGTGTATTTCTGGTATGTCATTCCTGGGAGCCTAGATGGGTGTGATATAGGGGTCCGACAGTCATTATCCTGATGGGCCGGACCCAGACAGCATGGTGAGCGCAACAAAGCCTCGCTCGCCACGCTGCGCTTGCCACACTGCGGGCACGGTGGCTCGCTACGCGAGCCATCTATTCTATTCTCCCTCTATGGGGGTGAATGCCTGTCGGGATCCCGACTGTCGGGACCCCGTTCGGCACCCGCCTAGATGTGGGTAGCACACCATTTTATTATCTTTTTTAATTTTACCCTTTTTTTTTACACTGATCTGTGCATGGTTCTGTCAAGCTCACCTGCCAGAAGCAGGTCTATTTTTCTTGAGATTTTTGTTAATGTTTAGTGTGCAATTTTAAAAATCGCACCCTACTATTAGATTTGCAATTTTTATGTTTTTAATGAGAAAACATCTGGATGCAGTTTTTGAAGTGCGACACGTGCAGGTTTTTTTTTTTACCACAAATCGTACATGTCTAAAAATCACATATCACCCAATATGACAACACACATCGGGAGAGGTTTTTACAGAACCTCAAATTTTGCAACTGTATTACAAGTCTAGACAACCAGACAGGCCTACCAGAAGCTTCATGCAGATGTCAGGAAGGAGTCTATGTGATTTTGAACAGTTCATTAAATATAATCTTTTTTCCATAGACGGTCTGCAGGCTGTGTTTTTTCTTTTAATTTTTACTCATTAGTAAATTAAATATTTTTGTTTTTGTAGTGAAGATATTTATGTCTGGTGTCTAATGGTCATATTCTGAAAAATCAGCCATCTAGGAAACATTAGTTCCAAGTACAGTTTTATAATCAATGTGTGTTTGGGAAGAAAATCCATTTTTCATTTTAGCAACATATTCTTGGAAATGTGGTAAATGAGTTACGGTTTGTAATTATATAACTACGCAGAAACAGCTGGTCTGGTGCATTTTAATATTACATGCAGTATATTTTGAATTAATATCTACTTAAAATATTTGTATTCATTGCTTGTATATTAATGCAGGAGTCCTGCAAATACATCATTTATTTCCTAAATAAATTATGACGGTGAGAGGACATTGCGTCTGTCTTTTACGCCTGTCGCTGTGGGGTTTATTTACCATTTGGCGGTTTCAAAGCTGCATTTATTTCAAAGGCAATATAGACCCCTGCTTTAAATCTGCAAATTAAATAAATATCAATTGCGTTTTCATTCAGATGTAATCATTTGATTGCTGGAAAAACTCAAACTAACTTAAAACCTAATGCCGCCCAATATTCAGAGGTCAGTTTAATTAGCAGTCAGTCTGGTTCTGCAAGACAACTTAACTTCAAATTCACACTGCGATTTCCATCTGTAATTCAATTACAAATTTATGTTGCTTGTATTTTCCATGCAAACTTGTGCTGGTGAAGCCGTCAAAAAAATATTTTATTGTGTTACGATTGTCTGAACACAGTACAGAACCTCAGGTGCACCCTCCCGAGGAATACATTTGCACTTGCGGCCGATTCAGACCCATTCGTTCGGGTGTGAATTCAACCCCTTGTCTGATGGTTGGGAGTTATGTATATGTATATGTAATGTAAAATTACAATTATCCCAGGGCATGCTGTGATTCAACATATTTAACTGTATGTAACACATGTGAAAGCATAAGGCATCATTATTTTTTAACTTGTGTTACAATACATATGTAAAAACTTACAACATGCTGTGATGTTCATCATTTTTCTTTTGTGTTGTGTTTTTATAGCAGACCTCAAGGCCAACCTTTTTCGCACGGAAATTTGAAGCTGCAGTGAACCAAGAAATTATTGGGCAGTTAGACTACTATTTGTATGGTAACTACCCATCCGGCACACCTGGCCTGAGGTCATACTGGGAGAATCTGTACGATGAACCTGATGGAATTCACAGTATCAGTGATGTCATGCTGACTATGTTTCATTCATTTTCCCGCATGGGACTCAAAAGAGCAGAGGCGTCCCTTCATACCGATGGAGAAAATAGTTGCCGGTATGTAAAAAAGTGTGCCCTAGATTTTGTAGCATTAACCACCAGGCAATATTATGAATTTATTTCCTAGCCTTTGTACATGTGTGACGTAGCTATGCTGGTTAACACATGCGCAATGACCTGGAAATGAGGGACTGAGGAGCCCAGGACAAGATTCAGGACTGGTTGTGCTAGAGGAGGTGTTGCCCTCACCTGGGACTTCCAGTCTGGACTGCAATTAGGGAAAGTGGTAAGCCACTCCTGTGCTATAAAGGCAGGCCTATTTGGCTTCTGATGCAGTCCCTATGGACTGTTGTCAATTTATGTGAATGTGTAGGATCTCACGCATGCAGACCCCCGGGACCCAGAGGTAGGAACTGCTGCAGGTCCCAATGTCTAAATAAAATATTATAACATACTCCGTGAAAGTAAAGTCAGCATTTACAGTTCATAAGGTTCATGTTATGGAGTTTTTAGTCCATAGGGGACTGTCCCAAAAACCTTTCCCCATATTATAACAGTCCTATGAATATATAAAACTTCCATATCAACAAAATGAAATGTTGCTAGTAATCTGTACAGTTATTGTCATAGTACACTAGCCGGAAGTTTCTAACGAATTACAAGAACCACCATGATCAGCACAATGCCATAAACAATACTGCAGAGACATAACCCCTCTGACAATATTGCAAAGAACAGCAATTATGAGACAATCTGTGACTCTTCATCCTCACATGACCAGCCCTATTGTCCGTGTGCATATTTAAAGAGTAGCTCAATGAGAGTCAATACTCCATTTTTGTCCTGATCAAATTCCTCCTCAGACCGTGGAGTCTAACATAAGATCGATCCCCGCATCAGCATGTTGATGTGCATTTCTCAGCTTATTTTGTCCATATGGCAAAAAGACAAGCAGAAAATAAAATCTGCTATTAAATTATTGGTTTATTTCCATCATGAATTTTCCTAGAACTGCCAAGGCTGACACTTGCTCAGACTATTCCATGAGTAAATGTTTACTGCTATACATGCTAATAAAGAACAAGGCACTTTAGTATTCAGTGCAGAAGGTGGTTCCTGCTTATATTGGCTGCTGTGATTTGTTTGCAGTGTCTTTGCCGAGTCCATCAATGTCAGCCTTGTATCTATACCCACTGCACTGTATTGTTAACACACAGCAATGAAAAACAAAATCTTCCAGATGTTATATATTTTATAGCATTTATTTATAAACCAATGAAACATTTTTGTTAGCTTTTTTGTCATGTATGTTTATGGTGCCTGTGTACATTTATGTAGTTGTCAGTTTTTTAGTTACTTTCTTTGACCGTATATAGCACATCTGCACACAATCTGGTGCACAGATTACCTTACAAAGCAGGCGGAAGGCAGGATTTGCAGGATAGAAATTTATCAATATCAAAAGTGAACATAAAACATACATTACACCATAACTAAACCTCCTGGATGAGGGAGAGGCACGTCTTCCTTTTGTTGCAATAAATAGATGTCTGGATGATGCATGTAGTGCTCTTTTTTTTTTTTTAACAATACTCTGTGCCTACATGATGCACATTTTCCCTTTTGTATATGACTCTATAGCTTCATGATGCACGTCCTACTTGCTTGCACTACTCCATGCCTGCATGATGCACATCCTACTTGCTTGCACTACTCCATGCCTGCATAATGCACGTCCTACTTGCTTGCACTACTCCATGCCTGCATGATGCACGTCCTACTTGCTTGCACTACTCCATGCCTGCATGATGCACGTCCTACTTGCTTGCACTACTCCATGCCTGCATGATGCACGTCCTACTTGCTTGCACTACTCCATGCCTGCATGATGCACGTCCTACTTGCTTGCACTACTCCATGCCTGCATGATGCACGTCCTACTTGCTTGCACTACTCCATGCCTGCATGATGCACGTCCTACTTGCTTGCACTACTCCATGTCTGCATGATGCACGTCCTACTTGCTTGCACTACTCCATGCCTGCATGATGCACGTCCTACTTGCTTGCACTACTCCATGCCTGCATGATGCACGTCCTACTTGCTTGCACTACTCCATGCCTGCATGATGCATGTCCTACTTGCTTGCACTACTCCATGCCTGCATGATGCATGTCCTACTTTCTTGCAATACTCATGCATGCATGATGTAAGCTGTCCTTATTGCACTACTCCATGCCCACAGAATGCATCCTGTCTTACTGCGTACCTCCCAACATTTTAAAAGATTAATTGGGACTCCCTAAAGGAGGTGTGGCCTAAGAAAAGGGGCGTAGCTTTGCGGGAATGCCGATAATTCAAGCCATGTATCTCAATTGCTGTCACTTTGGGAGCATGACCAAGGCGAACTACTGGTGTGCCTACAAACCCTCTGTCTCGAGTAAATAGGTGGTCTGCAGAGCAGTCAGTTAGAGGGGAACTTCCAACTGTCTCCTGCCATGTGTGGGACAGCAGGCCAATCCCCCAAAAAGGACTGTTCTGCAAAAACACCTGAGAAGAATATTACTAATATTATCCTTTTCCTGAATGACTGTATCTCAGCATGACACAAACACATTTAATAATATAGTGAGGGATGCAATATGCTGACTAAGAAATCATAGAACTGCTTCCTTATCTACAAGTAGAGACCGATGTATAAGTGTAACAATGCAATCTTTTCCTGTCTGTGGGGACATTAATGTGTGCTAACAAAAGTGCCTAAATCTCTCTGTTTTCCTCACTCTCAGTTCCACTTCAATCTCTGTTTTCAGGTACTATCCCATGGGCCACCCCGTGTCAGTCCATCTTTATTTCCTCGCTGACCGCTTCCAGGGCTTCCTTATTAGACATCATGCCACTAATCTTGCAGTCAGTAAGCTGGAGACATTGGAGACCTGGGTAATGCCAAAGAAGGTTTTTAAGATTGCCAATCCCACTAGTGATTTCGGAAGGCTGCAGTTCTCTGAGGTGGGTCGACATACAAATAAAAAGAAATACGCTCCAAATCTTTACCTTTTTTCAGAAAGCGAAATTGTATACACTTCGATGTATTGTATGCCATACTTTCTCTGTCATATATAACTATATATGTATAATATATCTTTCTAGCGAGAGTGATAATCACTGCTGTAATGCAAATCACTCACATTATGTGAAATATATTTCTATAGTGTTACAGTACTATATGTTATCCTGCTCCATTACTAAGGACACCGATAACAGGACTACTTGTGCTTTACACCTGTAATGGCCCACACTATCTTACAGCTACTTATGATAACCTGTATTCTATTGCCCACTGGACTTCTGAGTAGTTGTTGTTATTATTTACTAATATTTAACCCTTTTAGTGCCAAGTGCATTTGTGAAAATTGGCAAGCAAATGTTTTTAATTCCTCATAATGACCTGCAATGTTGACCTTATATAGGAAATATAATCCTTTTTTTTTACACAACAGTGTTCATTTGAATGTATATAACAAATGTGAGCGACGCTGGCATTTTTAGTGGATATTTTGCACATCTCTCACAGATTTTGGCACTCAAAGGGTTAAGGGTATGAGAATGGAAAATGGGGAGGCTAATTGGGTCAGGAATCGTATAAGTAATTAAGGGGCAGATTCAACCTTCCAGCTAAAACTCAGTCCTCTGAGCCTGCCAATTGTGTGCGACTACCCCACACGTCTATGCCCAAAGGGTACACGTAATGCAGATTTTTATTTTCCTGTCAGCCTCATAAGCTGTAAGGAAAAATAATCTGCATTTAATGCACCCACCGGGGCTTACCGCGTTATTTATATAATTATTGTGCAGATTCCTTCTGCAGTTAACTTATATTTACCAAGTGAATTGCCTGGAATCCATGGTGAAAAGCACATTAGCTATGGGAATACAGCCCAAAGAATTAAAGCTAAATAATGGAATAGCGCTGGCCGTTAACCCCGGGGCTTTACCGTAGCTTTTGCCACATAGGGGTTTATTCTAGTTCATTCTTTCTGACAAAATCCTTCTTAGATGGACAAAACCATGTGCACTGCAGGGGGGCAGATGTAACATGTGCAGAGAGAATTAGATTTGGGTGAGTTATTTTGTTTCTGTGCAGGGAAAATACGGACTGCTTTATTTTACACTGCAATATAGATCTCACTTTGAAGAAAAACCCCACCCAAATCTAATTCTCTCTGCACAAGTTACATCTGCCCCACCCGCAGTGCACATGGTTTTGTCCATCTAAGAAGGATTTTGTCAGAAAGAATGAACTAGAATAACCCCCATAGTGAACACCGCTTGAATCTGTCCCATTAATGTGAAAACATTAGGCAAAGCTGGTGTCAAAAGTAAGAAAGTGATTTTGCCTATATTTTCTAGCATGCAATAGAGAAATAATAGACAGAATCTGATTGGTTGCTATTGGCAACTTCAACTCTTTTTAGAAGCTTTAGTGAATTGACCCCTATTATTATTATTATTATTATTATTATTAAGACCTTATAGTACCATAGCATCATATAATTATTTAAAGCTTGCCTCCTTCCTAGGTTGTACAGACAGCTATACTGTATATTCCCTGAGCATCACACTGGGATCTACAAAGTCTGACCTGAGTCTGACATGTGCTGTGGGAGCATGTCGGTCTCAGGACTCACCTGCCTCAGCCCCCCTCCCCCACAAGCCGCAAACCCTAAGAGACATGACAGTTATTTTATTCCTTAGAGGTAAATTGATAAAAAATGTTTGAATAGAGGCACAAATTGTTACTCGCTACAATCCAGTGAGCTGAAAACATCAGAGATTGTCCAACCAGTCCAAATATTTATCCAAGTGGTCATTTTATTTGGAAATTGGCACAATTTCAATGGGAAATGCACCAATCGTATATTTTGCACAGAATAAACAGTGAAAAAGTAACGATTTACACAGTATCATAAAGAGTATACAAAAACAAAAAAAGGCATAGATTGTAAAAATAATTGAAAATAAAAATAAAGCCTAAAACTAGTACTTTGCCATGCACTCCATGGAACTGGGGCTTCTTTTTCATGCAATGTAGATTACTGTTTTTATTTGGTGGGATACTGGAGACATAAACATGGGGAGGGCATATGATTGGACATAAGTGGTGCATACATGGAGCTTTATAAGTACCCAGAAACCACCACTCCTAATTTTTTTCCTCCTGAGATGGGACTCACCCCTTATGTCATTGTGGTTCTGCCTCCTCTCCAGAGACTCACAGATAATGGCATTACACAAAGCATAAATCCCTTTGCCCATCAGTACCTGCTGTATGTACTATAAATATTGGTAAGTATAGTGGGTGGGCATGTAGTGGGTGGGCATGTAGGCTATTATATCTTTTGTAGGTCCATCCATCCACTACTCAGTGGCTAGTGTGTGTGTGTGTATACTGTGTATAAATATATAGGGGCCGCGTAATACCTGTGAAGTAATGCGCTGCGCTCACGAGGAGCCGCGTAATACCTGTGAAGTAATGCGCTGCGCTTGCCACACTTCGGGCTCGGTGGCTCGCTGCGCTCGCCACACTTTATAAAATCAACTCCACGCCGACGTGGATAGTGGGGGTATGAAAAGGTCGGAGGACGCCTACCGCCGCCCGTCGCGGGCTCGCTGCACTCGCCACGCTTCGGGTTGGCGTCAATAGTGGGGTGGCGTTAACAATGGGGGGGGGGGGCATTTCACATATAAACTACCCATAAGGGTGGGTATACAATAAAAATAGGATCCATTGGGCCATTTAACATTGTACCCTATGTAAAATCGTGTTGATCGCATCGGTCGCATTATAATGGCATGCGATGGACGCGATCAATGCGATTTTCTCATTGTCGGCAATAAAGGCTCAAAATAGACAGAAAATCGGGTCCATCGTGTCCATCGCATACCTTAAGTTAAGGTATGCGATGACCCACGACGGGCGCCGTGCTAGGAAACAAGTACCATATATATAACCCACACTTTAGTAAATATATCCCCATGTCCAGTTGTTGGACAGGACTACTTTTTCACACCTTCTAGACTAGTGTGCACTATACCAATATTCATAAGACTGGGACTTGCGTTGGTTTCCACTGAGGTCACTAGTGAACTACAGTCTTATGAATATGGGTCCACACAAAATAGCCAGATTAAGGCCCCATGGTTTTCTAGGCAAGGTACAGGTTTGGGGTCCTACACATCACACACAAGCTAATACAAACAAAGGAAATAGTCACAGGCCTCTCAAATCTCACTTGCCATGCGACTTCCCCTTTACACGTACACACACCATGGGGCCTAGCCTTTTTCCCCTTAAATGCATCAATCAGATATCTCTTACTTCCCCTCAGATACAACCACATGCCACCAAAGCCTCCTACATACCCATTACACTTCTTCACATGCTCATCACACCACCCAGTGGCATAAGTTTGTCCCAGTTGCCCGGAGGCAAGATAAATATTGGTGCCCCCCCCCCCCCCCCACACACACACACACACTGCACCTTATATACAGTAATTAATTTCAATTAACTGATTCAAACTTGCAGGGTAGGAGAGGTGCCCCCTTGGGAGCAGGATCCCGGCGGCAGAGGACTCCATTGCCTCCCAGAGTTCTGCCTCTGACGCCTCCCAGTATACCACTTACATGCCCATCAGAACCTGAAACTAGCCATCAGACCTTCCCATACCCCATCAGGCCTCCCCATGTTCCATATATATTCTCTTCACATTTTCCCTTATACCCCTTATATGTACTGTACATCAGATTTCCCTGCATAACCTAATATCCCCTAAAAGCTTGTGTTGCAGTTAGAGGAGTTCTGTCACTGTATCCATTGCGCTACTTCATCTTTCCGAGCAGAATTGCAGGCTCCTCACACACCACTCAGTCCCCCTATTGGATTCGGGCACTGTGGCACATTACAGTGTTGAATAAAGGCAGAGAGCAGCATGGGGTCCACCTGGGTGCTACCAGGCCAAGGCAGTGCCTGTTCTGCGCTGTCATCAATCCACGCCTAGAGAAATTGTTTGCACATTAAGCAAAATGAGAACAAATAAACCTTTAGACTCATGTTAGCGAAATGTACCAAAAGGAAGCTTTAATCCATCCTATATTTCATTTTTCCATTGCTGTTTGAAGGCACAGCCACAGAATGATCCACACTGTAGAGTTCTAGAATATAACGTACGTATTTAGTATTCTGTGCCAGCCTGAAATTAATTGGGCCCATTCTTTTTCTATCAATGTGGCCAACATAACAAATAGCGATCGTGATTGGGCAATTAAGAAAGACCAATGTAGGACTCACTCTTTAGGTGTGTATGGCAAATCCCAGGCATTAATGTCCCATTAAGTAGATGAATGCTTTGTTAGTGCTGTTTATCAAAGTGTCTGCTGGCTGACTTTTAATTCCCTGAAGTGATAAGTTAGCACCGCTATAATTTTTCCCATTTTTTTCTCTCACTTATTTGTTATCTTTGTGTATACTTCGCTTCCCCATGCAGCTGCATTATATAAATCATTATTATTTGCCCTATAAACAAATGTTCATTTTCTATTTGAAGATTATTTATGTTATGCAACTGTAACAATTTATTTTCAGATATTAATAAAATGTATATCCCAAGACTGGCACAATCACCGTAGGCACACCTTTGTTATCCAGTTATATTACCGTACATACACATTGGGCCTTTTTGCGTATACGCACAGCGGTGTTGGCGAAAAGCGCTCCTTGCATACACATTGAACAAATTTTGCCTGTGCAAGCGATTTTCGTGGCGGTGGACGGCTTTACATAGAAGGACACAATGGAAAGCCATCCACCGTGCCGCTCATCTGTAGGTACAGGCACGGTATAGGATAGGATGTGGGATCAGGATATGTACAGTACATGCACAGTATAGGATGTGATCAGGATAGGTATAGTACATGCACATTATAGGATATGATCAGGATAGGTACAGTACATGCACAGTATAGGATGTGATCAGGATAGGTATAGTGCATGCACAGTATAGGATGTGATCAGGATAGGTATAGTGCATGCACAGTATAGGATGTGATCAGGATAGGTATAGTGCATGCACAGTATAGGATGTGATCAGGATAGGTATAGTACATGCACAATATATGATGTGATCAGGATAGGTACAGGACATGCACAGTATAGGATGTGATCAGGATAGGTACAGTACATGCACAGTATAGGATATGATGTGGGATCAGGGTAGGTACAGGCACAGTATAGGACGGGATGTAGGATCAGGATAGGTAAAGTACATCCCCAGTATAGGATGTGATCAGGATAGGTACAGTACATGCACAGTATAGGATATGATGTTGGATAAGGATAGGTACAGTACATACACTGTATAGGATGTGATCAGGATAGGTACAGTATAGGATATGATGTAGGATCAGGATAGGTACAGTACATACACTGTATAGGATGGGATCAGGATAGGTACAGTACATACACAGTATAGGATATGATGTAGGATCAGGATAGGTACAGTACATACACTGTATAGGATGGGATCAGGATAGGTACAGTACATGCACAGTATAGGATATGATGTAGGATAAGGATAGGTACAGTACATCCCCAGTATAGGATGTGATCAGGATAGGTACAGTACATGCACAGTATAGGATATGATGTTGGATAAGGATAGGTACAGTACATACACTGTATAGGATGTGATCAGGATAGGTACAGTACATACACAGTATAGGATATGATGTAGGATCAGGATAGGTACAGTACATACACTGTATAGGATGGGATCAGGATAGGTACAGTACATGCACAATATAGGATATGATGTAGGATCAGGATAGGTACAGGACATGCACAGTATAGGATGTGATCAGGATAGGTACAGTACATGCACAGTATAGGATATGATGTGGGATCAGGGTAGGTACAGGCACAGTATAGGACAGGATGTAGGATCAGGATAGGTAAAGTACATCCCCAGTATAGGATGTGATCAGGATAGGTACAGTACATGCACAGTATAGGATATGATGTAGGATAAGGATAGGTACAGTACATACACTGTATAGGATGTGATCAGGATAGGTACAGTACATACACAGTATAGGATATGATGTAGGATCAGGATAGGTACAGTACATACACTGTATAGGATGGGATCAGGATAGGTACAGTACATGCACAGTATAGGATATGATGTAGGATCAGGATAGGTACAGTACATACACTGTATAGGATGGGATCAGGATAGGTACAGTACATGCACAGTATAGGATATGATGTAGGATCAGGATAGGTACAGTACTACATACACTGTATAGGATGGGATCAGGATAGGTACAGTACATGCACAGTATAGGATATGATGTAGGATCAGGATAGGTACAGTACATGCACAGTATAGGATGGGATCAGGATAGATACAGTACAGGTACAGTATAGGATATGATATGGAATCAGGGTATGTACAGGCACAGTATAGGACAGGATCAGGATAGGTACAGTACATGCACAGTATAGGATGTGATGTGGGATCAGGGTAGGTACAGTCACAATATAGGACAGGATCAGGATATGTACAGTACATGCACAGTATAGGATGGGATCATGACTTAGCCAAATTATTTTTTGCATCTAGTCAAAATTGCTTAGTCAAAATTAGCCATAAGCCAATATCTCACAGTGTGTACAAGTTTTCCCCACAAACCAGGTCAAATGTCATCTTTACGTTTTATCAGCTGCCAATATCTCAAGTGTTATCATGGGCAGGACTAATTTTGTTTTCAATCCTTTTCTTTCAAAAGAAACAGATACATTGTAGAGATAATTTAATGTATCACACTGTTTATACTGACCTGTATTGACTATGTTCGCAGGTCAGTGCATAATCAATGCTAGCCAAGGTTAAACTTCAGCACAATATTCCATCAAATGACAGCTTGCATCAAACAATATGTAGACCACTCACAGCAGATTACCATAGGGACCGCAAGTGTTTATGTACTCTATATCCATTTGAAGGTTTTCAATGCTCTTAGCATCCATTATCAAATTTAGCTGTAAGTCTAAGTAATAAAAATAATAATCTGAATCTCCTGACGGCTTCTTTGGTAGACAAGTGATGGACAAAGGCACAGGATTGGAAAAGGGCCCAATTCAGACATGCACGCAGGTCTACAAATTCACAGCCCTGCCGATTATCGGACAAGCTGTCAGTATGAATGGAACTATTGAAGGTTCGCCTTTGTGTATACAGGATGATTGACTCCCTGCAACTTTTTTTGATCGGTAACCCAGCGTTTCCTGGGAGAGACCAAGAAAACGCAGGCGTATCCCTTCCTTCTTCCCACGTCCTTTGCAGCACCAAGCAAGCCTAGACGTACTCGGTGCTTGCAAACAGGGGGAAATCCATTTGATGATTTGTGAATAATTCGATTGGATTTCCCCCTGCGTGCATGGCTGTGAATGCAGCTGTGCACATGGGCAGGATGTCAGTTGTGTGGGGCAGCATGTGGTGGCCTTTTCCTGCTCGCTGGACTCCGAACACTCGCAGCCCAGCGAGCTGATCTGAATCAGGCCCAAAATCTGTTGTGCCCTAAACATGACAATTGTTTGTCTGTGATATGTAAAGTTGGTGATGTCCAGCAAGTGGAAAGGGATGGCGAAGTCTGTAAGAATAGGACAACGTTGCACTCAAGGCATTTGAGAAATTAGTATTGCCACTGAGTGTGTGGCATTCATGTGAATATAGACGGATCTGCTGGGTACAAGCTGGGCACATGGTCTACCACAAAAGAGAGGTGGCAAAGTCATACTGGCAGCATATTGGGGTGTCTGCCACCCGGTAAAACCAATAGACCCCATTGATGTGCCAAAGACGCAAACATTTGAAAAGGGGGGTGTGGTGTCACACACATGGGGTGTAGCATCGCGGGAGCAGGGTGTGGCATTGCAGGATTATCTCGCACCGGGGGCGTTCGGGCTGACCCCAGAGTCTTTTTCAGCACTGACTGCTCCTTCTCAGTGATAGGAGCCAAGTTCTGCAGGATAATATAGCACTGCAGCCCTGTGGAGGAGACTGCAGTTTGGTGTCACCTGGTGCAGCTCACACCCTGTTTGTGATGCCCCTGCATATGGTTATCGTCTAATTTGTACCAATGCTGCAATGTAGAAAGTTATTAAACAGCGATACTAATTACCAGGGATGTCAACAACTAGGCCAGGCCCCAGGAAAATTAAGGAAGGGGATGTGTCTACCATGGTAGGGGAATGGCCTCTGGAGGAGTGTGGTCACGCTCCCACCAAAAAAATTGAAGAGGACAGGCTGCAGCTGCAGTTGTCTCTTTCCCCAGCTCAGCACACAGAACTGAGCAGCGTATGCTGAGCTGGGGAGAGAGGCTGTGCTACGGCTGCAGCCTGTCATCTATCTCCTCACTGTCTGCCTCCCTGCAAAGAGAGGAGTGGGCCCCGGGCCCCTCCAGCAGACCCAGGCCCGGGGAGTGGGCCCCCCTTCTTGATGGCCCTGCTCATTACTCACTGACACATTTGAAAAGATTTACCTTTGAAGATAATTATTGCACTAGTGATTCTGCAAGGAGACATGGAACACATGAACTGTGTGGGGCCCTGAGGACAGAGCTTGAGATCCTGTGGTGTTGTTATTATTATTATTATTATTATGCTTTGTGTTGTGCTAGAATATTATCCAAGATCGGAAAAGCTCTTTTATGCCATTTTCATCATCTAAGTGATTTTCTCAGCTTCTCTCCATCTAAAGGTTAACACCAAGGAGATAGAGATGTTGCTGTCGCTAACCGATTTATTGTCATTTACTAACATCCTCATAGCCTTCCATGGGGATGGAGGAATTGTGAGATACAGTAGTGTTTAGACCAGGGAAGCTGGAGAGGCTTAACTCAGTACCATCTGGTCCAAGCTACTCTGTGCATGCACATTTATTATATCTTATCCTTTGCTGGCACCAAGGAGAGAACTTGCAGAGGATCAGGACTTTCGCTAGGGCCTCAGCATTGTAAACACTAGCAGAACTGCAATCCTTGCAGCAACAGAGGTTCTTATTTACTTCTGGATAATGATACCCTGTTTACACTGCAAGTAAATCATATGTTTGCCATTGCAGGCTGCTGCACTTCAGGGACGTACTGTACGTTCTGCTTTGAAGCGCAAGTCAGAAACTGTCATCTGCTCCTTCTAGTGGGCAGATCCAGGTGTCATTAGCAATGTCGACCTTTGGTGTGTCAACCCAAGGACCATATACCCTCATGCTCTGGGTTGCATACACTGGTAACTTCTGCACCACACGTATATTTATTGTGATCACAATAAACTATAGCTTCCAACAGCTCTTGTGCCAGGAGCTAAACTGCTGAATACACATCTTCTGTGAGGGACACAGGCAGTTAAGTAGGTTTTATTTTTTCCCTGTGGGGGCCAATGTGGTTTTTATTTTTCCCTGTGGGAGCCAATGTCTGCATCTTAATTGCACTGCGCCTGCATCTCAACAGTGTTCATACAGAGTTGCAGTATAGATTCATACGCATGCACCAAGAAGAATAGATATTAACTAATCATTGACAGGCAGTTATAGGGAGTTGGCCAATCAGACACATATATAACATAGTTTTGGTGTGTTGCTGATAGTGAATTGCTCACATTTGGAGGCCATATTCAACCAATGAACAGGCATTATAGAGGCATTAGCATAAAGTCATAGATGCAACTGCAGCAAATGACATAAGGAAGACTGAAAATGTGTCTAACTCAGAATTAGGTACTATGAGGAAGGTACCCGCCCTCCCTTAACTGACCCCACCTCCATAAATTTCCAGGGTTGGTTTTCCATTCCAATCCACCCCTGGTGGCAGCTATGCCAACCAGTGTGTCATTATAATGGGATCTAAAGTCCCATGATTTGCAACCAATAATCATGTACTATGTCTATGGTCAGTTCCTACTGTGAGTCATTTACATATTACATATTAGAACACATGCTGACGGGAACTTCATTATGTTACGCAAATGAATCGATTTGAGAACAGCACAATATCCGAATTATACTCCCCCACTATAGAAAGCTATGCTGTCTAACACTCTATTTACAGAATTAATAATGTTCCACTCATTCCCCAGGAAAATATAAAACAATATTCTCTAGTTGTAAACTGCTATAAATCATGTTTTATCAATAAAAAACAGGCAAGAGTAACATTTCTTATCTTATGGATGGGGCACATTTGCGATTTAAATGTTCTTTCAACTTGTGCACATTATATAATTTACAGTGTGCTGCATCAGTCATCTGTATACTGTAAGTACTGACAATTAATTATATTTATTACATTTTCCACTTTCTGCATTTTAGGTGGGAACTGAGTGGGATGCCAAAGAGAGAATATTCCGGAACTTTGGCAGCGTAATGGGGCCTATGGATGAGCCAATCGCAATGCAGAAATGGGGGAAAGGCCCAAATATAACAGTCACTGTTGTGTGGATCGATCCTATAAATGTCATTGCTGCCACGTACGATATACTTATTGAATCCACTGCGGAATATACGCATTACAAGCCACCCCTGAACGTTCCTCTCCGACCGGGGGTCTGGACTATTCGGGTACTACATCACTGGGTCCCTGTAGCCGAAACTAGATTTCTAATAACTCCACTTACGTTTTCTAACCGGCAGCCCATGAAGAGCGGTAAGTGTAACATGTCTTACAGTCGTGAAACTGATTAATACACTACTCATTTACTGATATTGTGGAGTTATGTACCATTGTGCTGTTCTACATACCAAGGGGTTTCTGTATTAAGCCTGTGAAGGAGATAAAGTGAAGTTAGTGAAAGTATTAGCCAACCAGCTTCTAATACACCTTTCACACGGCCAGGGGCACCGACAGTTCTGACTGCGCCCTGGAAAAATGAGGGGGCATGACTAATGAAAGGAAGTGGGGCCACTCCTATGTAAAAAAATATATAGCAGGGGCATGGATGCCTAATCCAGGGTGTATGAAGACAGGCTGCCGCTGCCTCTCTGAGCAGCATGTGCTGGGCTGGGTATATAGGCTGTCCTGCAGCGGCAGCCTGTCCTCACTCCCCTACTACCTGGCTCACTGCAACAGGGGAGGGGGTAGCAGTCCCCGGGCCCCTCCACCAGACCCGGGTAAAGAGTACCCACACCTCCATCTCAGCGCCACTGCACACCGCATCTCAAACCCGGGTTATTGCTGGTGGACTCAGATCGAGGTGGGGTGTGTAAGTACCAAACCTTATATGCCAGGTCAACCAACCCACCAATTCGACTATAAGAAGGGATAAAACTGAGTTGCCCTGGGGCCAACCCAGCAATGTGATATGAAAGCGGTATTACTGTCATTTGTCAAACACAGCATGTAACATGGTAGTTAGGAGGTGGTACTTCATCTATCTCCGCTTTGTCTCTAGGACAGTGATGGCGGACCTTGACACTCCAATGGTTGTTGAACTACACATCCCAGCATGCCCTGCTACAGTTTTGCTATTTGGCCATGCCAAAACTGATGCAGGGCATGCTGGGATGTGTAGTTCAACAACAGCTGGAGTGTTAAGGTTAGTCATCACTGCTCTAGGACTTAGTGCATAGACCCCTGAATGAGAGAATTACGACCCAGTCTGTATGTTATATAAGTAGTAGAGGCTTCTTCTGAAACACACACAACACTGTAACATGTTATTTGTTTGTGGTGCAATAAAACCAGACACAGGCAATCTACTGTCACCCGAGTTCCACAAACAATTATCTATCCGGAACTGGGTGGTTCTAAAAAGACAACTCTTCAAACCACACTTCTATCTGGACAGCATCTGACGTGTCTGTGGCTAGTGGCTTTTGTCACTTATGGTTTCAAAATTCCAACCACTATATTATTTTTGTTTGTGCTCTTTATGGAAGCCTGTGTATGTTTATTTGACCTTGTAAGTTGTTGACCATATGATGTTAGACATAGCCAGCAAAATTGCATCAACTTAGCTGTAACTTTCAATCACACTATAAGAGTGCTGGTATTCTGTCCTGAATCACACAGTAACATACAACTTTGTAAAAGTTGGAGAAAACTAAACAACAAATGTGTAGTGTGAGACATGATGGCGAGGTATGAGGCACCATCCCCAAACACAATGTTGAAACCAACATCCCGCAGTACCGCAGTTGGATACCAAGCTGCATAACTTCAGGCTGAGCTATGTTCAAGATACAGTAGTGCAGACATGAACATCTGCCTTACTTGTGATAGGATAATGGGGCATTGTATCACAAGGTATGGGGTCATTAGGTCGTCAGTCAAAAGGTCGATCACTATTGGTCAAAGTGAAACATTCAACATGGTCAAAAGGTCCACATGAAAAAGTCAAAAAAGTTTCCTGGTTTTTCTTTTTTTTTTTTTTACGGACTTGTACATACTTTACCATCCCAGTGGGAATAGAGAGAGAATATAATAGTGTGCCAGGTGCAGCGAGGTATGTCAACGCCATGTCAACACAGATGGCAAATAATATGGGAACCTCATGTCGACCTTTTCCAGGTAGAACTTTTGTCCATGTCCACCTTTTGACTATGCCGACCTATTGCATGCTGTACACCATGCTCCTCCAGGCCATGCGCATTTTGTACCCCATGCTACTCCAGGCCATGCACATTTTGTACCCCATTTTACTCCAGGCCGTGCACATTTTGTACCCCATGTTCCTCCAGGCCATGCACATTTTGTACCCTGTGCTACTCCAGGCCATGCACATTTTGTACCCTGTGGTACTCCAGGCCATGCACATTTTGTACCCCATGTTCCTCCAGGCCATGCACATTTTGTACCCCGTGGTACTCCAGGCCATGCACATTTTGTACCCTGTGGTACTCCAGGCCATGCACATTTTGTACCCCATGTTCCTCCAGGCCATGCACATTTTGTTCCCCATGCTACTCCAGGCCATGCAAATTTTGTACCCCATGCTACTCCAGGCCATGCACATTTTGTACCCCAATGCGTCTCCAGGCCATGCACATTTTGTACTCCATGCTACTCCAGGCCATGCATATTTTGTACCCCATGCGACTCCAGGCCATGCACATTTTGTACCCCAATGCGTCTCCAGGTCATGCACATTTTGTACTCCATGCTACTCCAGGCCATGCATATTTTGTACCCCATGCGACTCCAGGCCATGCCCCCTTTTTAAATCATGTTTTCACAAAGTTCCTTTCAATCATGACGCAGACAATACACAATATTTGTTCTGCTTATCTTGAATCATTATAAGAAGACTCAAACCTCATTTTTTGTAGGAAGGAAGAAATCTGTATAAATTCAGCCTTGTTAAAATGAATAAATATAATATTTTAAGTTGATGTTTTTATTTTAGAAATGTGTGGCGTTTAGCAGCACAGATTATTTTATTAGATTTGGAAATTTGCATATGTGCCAGTGGAAATTAAATGCTGTTTATTCCTGTATTGGCACCATCTAACGAATTAGTCATTTGTTTAGCTTTTTCTGCTTTCCGTCATATTAAACTTGGCACAGGAAAGTACAGATTGGTGGACTCCGATCTTGGCAGCGGTATACATTATATACTACTGACAGATAATAGCCATTTTATACTTACACTAATATGTGTATTAGAGTATGTTTGTATATATACAATACATATGTGTCTTTGTAGGCTCAGTGTTCTGTGTATACACTATGTTCATTTTCTGTGTGTACACAGTATTCTTTGTATATGAATGTAGAATGTTCTGTGTTTGGGTGAGTGTAATGTACTGTGTCTGTATATGAACAATGTTATGTCTGTGTATATACAGTGTCCAAGCAACAGGTATGTAGTTCTGCTGTCTGCTATGCTATTACTTACTGATCTCGACTCTTTGGAATAAACCTTTGGTTCTCTTGGAGTCTACAACCTCTGTGTAGGGTCCCTATTATAGTCTGAATGCCTACATGCACCTCTTTTTCACTGAAGATCCCAAATTGTGAACACAGTTCCAAACCATGTTACACCTGGGACAGTCCTATTTCTACCACGGCACTGATCTGTGTGGATCAGCGCTGTTCACACTGCACACATGTGCAGTGCTCGGACTGGTGATGACATCATCTCCTTGTGCCGGGAGAGAGTTTCTCCCCATCCTGTAAACAGGTCCTGGGGCTGACTATTTGGGTTACACTGCAGCTCACCAGGTACCTTACCTGTAAAACCCTGCTAAGTACCTGCAAAGAATTCCCGGATGACTGAAGCCAGGTGGACCCTTTTTCACTGACCTAAGTTCCAGGTTGCTGCATTTTAATGTGTGATAACCTGGGCTTTTCAGGTCAGTGAAAAAGGAGTATAATACTCAACTCCCCAAAATGCCGATCGGTATGGTCAGTTCCATTTTTTAAAAGAAAAAAGTAGGGTGTGCCAGCTCTGGCTGAATAAATACAAGACTCAGGTAAAATCAATAAATTATTTAATAAAAACAATTAATAAATGAAAACTGTATATATGCGTCACAATGATTAATAGGGCATATGACTAAAAGGTTTGAGCTCTATTTGCTGCATAAAAATATTCACACCATTCCAACTGTTACCTCTCCATAGTGATAGGTAGTTGTTAGGGTCTGGAATTGCTTTCAATGTTCGTGTTGTATAGCTCCCACAGAACCCTTCAATTGCTCAGTAATTGCAAGAGCATTGGACTCCTTGAAATTAGATCCACTGTGTCATCGGTTTAATTAGGGGCAATGGCTTGATGTCCCAAATGCAGTGTCCAGGTTATACCACAGGATGGAGTCACAGCTGTTATGCCAATGGAAAGTGGTGCAATCAGTTGGAGGCGTCGGTTAAATGCTCATCGCGTTTCCTTGGATATTACAGCTTCCTCAGGAGCAAGTCCATTTTCAAAGCCTTGGGGAGAACGTGCAGCCACTGTACTTTGGTTCTCTCTGGCACCGCTTTGCGTTGCTGGTTTGATCGTATCACGTTTGGAGAGTATTTGAACCCAATTTAGCATTTACAAATGTGAGAGATATGAAACAAGTCTTGTACTTTTATGCTGTTCTGTACTAATCAATTTGCTCTTACTAGACTCGTTTTCATTTTTCAGAACAGACTTTTTTGGCCACTGCTGTGTGCTAATGCAACACTAATCTCCCTTAACAGGAGACGCTGCTGGCATTTATTATATGGACAATAGATTTTTTTTTATCTTTATTTCTTCTATTTTATTATTTTCAAATCCAGTTGTTTATGAGCCTGTTTTTTTATTAATTAAATGTGCTTAATGAAAACAATCTTTCATAGTGATATGTAAGCAAGAATAAAATAATGGTTATATAATTGTGAGGCTGTGCTGTAACTAATACAGTAAACCCCTTTTTTTTTTAAATTTGGCAGCACATTGACAAACACAAAGGTTCTGTTAGTAACACCTTCCATATTTCCCAGTCTTCTGTTAGTCAGTGGATCAGCAGTCAGTAAGTGGAAAGGAATGCATCTCTAGCAGCAGCACAGATCTCCTCCAGGAAGGTGTTGATCCTATGGGAAGGGAATGATCTCATAGTTTGACAGCTACGCCCAACTTAACTATCCCCATTATCTGACAAGGATCCCTCTGTTAAAGAATACATAAGGGCTAGAGCAGGCCTTGCCAACCTGTGGCTCTCTAGCAGCTACAAGTTCCAGCATGCCTTGCTACACTTTTGCTATTAGAGATGGCTTAAACTGTGGCAGTGCATGCTGGGATGTGCAGTTTCACAACAGCTGGAGAGCCCCAGGTTGGCCAGGCCTGGGCTATTCCGAAGTATCACCGGCACTAGGAAAATAGGGGCTTCTGGGTGGGCGGCGGCGGCGGCGTCATGCGCCCACTCCTAGCAGGCAAAAAAAACATGCCTGTGTTTGGCAGGGTGCGTCCACCATTTTTGCAAGAATGCCCATGAAACGTTGGGGATCCACCCCAACATGCCCATCCCCTGTCAATCAGGTTGCGAAACTTAGTCGACGGCGCTCGCACCCTGACCTAGTGCAGACGCATTATGGACAATTTGCATGCGCAGTAACAAAAACATCGGACAGTGGGCGAATTCGGACCTGTGCGAACATGTCTGAATCGGACCCCTAATATGTCATTTGTTCCCTTATAAAAAAAACACTGGTTTGCAGCCAATTACTTAGAAAATAGGGGCTATTTAGGGTTATTTCCCACATTTAATGTATGTAATTACATTCAGATGATTCCCTGCCCCAGTGGAGCCTGCAATCTATGGGTCAGATTCAGTAAAGCAAAAAAACAAGTAATTTTGTGTTTGGAACAAACAATGTTGTCATGCAAGTAGATCAAATACATTTACAGTATATTGTTTCTGTGCAGGGTAAGTACTGACTGCTTTTGCATGTAGCCCGCAGATGTTAGACCGCTTTTTACACTTCATTTTATACAGTATATCAGTTTTAACACACCAAACCCAAATCTAATCTCTCTGCGCATGTTACACCTGCTCCACCTGCAGGGAAATATGGTTTGTCCCCTTTGTGTGCTTTTTTCCTTTGCTAACAAAGCTGAATCAGGCCCTGTATGCCTTACCACATGAACATGCGCACACATTCATGCAAGGGTCAAATTGGTTGAGACAATTAACCTACTGTACCAGTATATTTTTGGATTGTCAGAGCACCTAGAGGAAAACCTGTACAAGTACGGGGAGAACATACAAACTCCACAGTTAGGGCCATGGTGGGAATTAAACCCATGACCTCAGTGCTGTGCAATGAGCCCAAGTGTCTGTAAGGTCCGGTATGTTTGTACATTGTCTTGCCACTGTCCTACAAAAATGAAACTGTAAGTTGTAGCTGGTATTTGTTACATATGCATAGTTTTCAGTACAAATTTGCTCCTTTTCATGGCACCCAACTGTCTCAATAGAGGTACTGGTCACTGAATGATGTCTCTTTTCCCACTGTGCCCAATTAGTGCCAATAAGAAAGCCCCAGTGTCGATGGATGGCCGTGTGGCAGTGCCTGCTTGACAGATGCACGGAATATTTGGCCGCATAGTGTTATCATAAGTAGAACAACACTTATACTCTTTCCAGATTTAAAGACGCTGAATAAGTCCCCTCTATGTCCTTTTATGTTTATCTTGGATAACTTGCAAATTTGTCAGTTTAATGTTGACCCAAAAAAATGAATAGGGGGATTGAAGGAAAATTTCAAGCCGTCTGTGAGAAGCACAGGTCAGAAAAGCTTTTAGAAATATGTGAATGGTTACGTCTATGTGCCATGTTGAGTTTTGACAGTGTGTCTCTATTTCAACATGAACGTACATTATGTTGCACTCGGTTACGTCATTACATTTCAATGGTTCTTTGAGTAAGGAAAGTAGCTGGTTCATACATAAAGGGAATGATGGATATTCTACTCCCACCAAACATCCGCAAATAGCGGTTTAGTAATCCCGGGAACATCCTGAGCCCAACGTTTAAAAAATGCCAAAATCACTATAAATCTCCTAAAGTAATTAATGAAACCACTGTAAAAAATAAATGATTTCACCCTGGTATGATATTCTAGTTGTTTACAGCATTATTATTAACTTCTGGTAGATATAATGACTGAGATATAGCTGTCTAAAAAATCGCACCAAATCGCACATGTCACATACTAGTACTACATACTACTAGTTACTAGTAAATACTTATTTTTGTTTTAGGCTGAGTGCACATTAGAATGATATCTTCACGATTTATCATCTTGGAATGACAAATAGCGAAGATTATACGGTATAATGTGTATGCAGAATTGTGCACAGTAGACATACTGCACAAGATCATTTGATTAACCATGTTTCATTAAAAACAATATTTCCTGTGTCAGTTTGTGCATATAAATGAAAGTGCAAATGAGAAATTGGTCTGTCTTTTATTAAATTGCTCTGTTTATAACGACAATCTGTGATGGTCTGAGCGAGGGGAAATCGCCCTGTTCATCGTAATGATTGCCGGTCATTTACACCTCTTTTAGACCTAGGCAAAAACCCGGGTTTTTGCCTCGTGGACCCGGGTCAGCGTCGGTGTAAAAGAGGTAGCTGAAATAAAATAAAAAAACAAGGGTCCATTTCCCTGCGAATCCTACCCTGGTCCTGACCAGGGTGGAACACGGGGAGGACCCGAGTGAGGAGCAGTGTAAACAGGTCATCAGACCCAGCTCCCATTTACAGCAGTGGGGTAGCCCAACCTCCTAACTGCAGCGTTCTGCGATCAGTATGGAGGTTAAGCAGGGGGGGGGGGGGGCTTGCCCCCAGCACAGCGATCGACGGTCCTGGCGCTTGGAGATGGTGTTCCAAATACCTGGTTGGATCTGGGATTTTGGTGTAAAAGGGGTATTAGATGTTTCCACGACCTTAGACAGGAAAAAGCTAATTCCCACAGCACACTGCAATAGGCCATAAAAGAGACATACATCCTACATGATAATAGTCATGCAGAGATCTCTATTACATACATTTGCAAACATACAGCTGTGTCCATGTACATTTTTGCCACAGTCCTCTACAACCCCTCTTGGCACGGTAACCAGCGCTTTACAGAGTATATTTGAACATTTAATGCTTGCTGTGCTATTTTTCACCAGAGTAAGACTTACAGCTAAACATACCTACTGTAGTATACAGCACACTAGTAAAATAGCGTAAAGTCACAACTGTTCTACCAATTACTAATACAGTTTACTATTAATAGTGTGCTGAAAATGAGAAAATATGATCCTAAAATCAAAGTCTAACATGATCTTTTTGTCATTGTAGATGAAGCGGCCAAGTTCCATGGAGGCCCACCAAAAAATGCATACATGGAGCAGAGTTTCCAAGGATTGAATCCAGTATTGAATATACCAATTAACTCTGTGCAAGTAGACCAAGCAAAGAAGAATGCTGCGCTTGTAGGGGTCAAACTGGAAAGTTGGGTTGACAGTTCGGCAAGCAACATCTGGTCAGCAGTGGACATATGCACTACGGGACCTTCTTCCTGTCCTGTCATGCAGTCTTGTTCTCAGACAGCTTGGAGTTCTCTCAGCCCCGACCCCAAATCAGAACTTGGACTTGTCAAACACGATGGGCGATTGAGGTAGCATCCGGTGCACCCTTCAGTGTTATGGGATTTAAAAGGGAAATTAACCGTTGTCACCACAATCCCGCAAAAAAAGCAAACCAATTCCTGAGCAAATGAAAGGGTTTACCTAGGAATTGTGCACCAGATTAGGTGTTGCGGAGGTCCTTCCTCTTCGCCATTGTAGGTCTTTATGTTCAGACTGGCATTAATAGCACTTCCCTACAATTGGCAGAGCACTAACAACAGACGCTGACCAAGGGCTCAAATGCGCAAAGATTTCTTTTAATATTGAGTCATGAGAAGACCCTTTCTCCATTTGCACAAATGTCCTATTTTTCTACTTCCGTGTAAGTTTGTGTTTGTCAGTGTTACAAAGAAGCGTTCTGAAAAGGAGTTAGTGATATGTAATTTAAAGAACACAGCTTCTTTCATCACATGTGAGAAATTATAGCAAAAGGTGGCCTTTTAATGACTCCTGTGTTGCCAAAGAAGTCCCAAACGGCATTGCAGACAACTCTGGCAGCCAAAGGGTTAGAGGACAGATATATTCTTATAGTCAGTTTTTTAAGGCACATGTTTATCTAGTGCCAACCAATTAGATGTTTGCTTTCATTAACATTATACTAAAATACTCAAAGCTGACATATGATTGACTAGCAGTGGTACAGCACATTCGTGTCTCTGCAACTTTATATTCAAGAACCCATCACATTCTGTGATGTCATTAAGTTTGGAAAGTAAGCATTTACCCCTCTCTTGCAGGAAACAAACTTCTTTCTCCTTCCATGTCTGGGTAAACATTAAAGAGCCACTTATGCTTGTACACAGTAGCAGCAGTGCATTGTTAGATTGAACCAGTAGTTATGGCCATCTGCTCTAATGATTCACTATGAACCAGTATAAAGACTATTGGCCATGCCTTGTGAATCTTGGTCATGAAGTGCCTAGTGGTGTCACTGGCTCCTATAAACTTATCTTATGCCTGCTTTCACTGTCTCAGTGACAAGTGCTCTTTAAGATGCCCTAGTATTCTGCACACAGTGGTTAAATGTGTGCAGTAGACGCCCTTTGTAATGACCTTGATGATTGATTGGCTGTGAAATTCTGCAAGTACAAAAAAATCTGCTTCATCTTGTCAAATGGAGAAAACCCCTATGTTGCAGACACACAGTTAACCCATTATAAACTACATTGGTGGGTTTATTTAACAAGAACCAAAGAGCGAAAAGTCTTCCTGCACCCCTATGTGACATCTTCACCACCATAGATTGGGCGAGTCTGCTGTTCAGACCAGTAAGAGCTTCCAGCACTTAAGCATTTAACCCTTCACTGCCACTCCACCTTGTTCCATTAGCTCTTTGGCAGCCATTGTTTTCTTATGCATTTATTTATGGCAAAAGTCTATAAATTGTCTTCTTCACGCTAGAGGAAAGACTGGAATGGATGTTTCACTTGTGAACAGATTATGCGTTACGTGTAATCTCACACAAACACCCTTTCATCTATCTTGTATAATTCCATCTGTGGAGGCCCAGGTTCCCAGATGTACCAATTATATTGTTATCAGTACTTTGTTTGATTATACTCTCTTTGATTTGCTGATATTCCTAACAAGGTTAAATTCCCTTTTAAATGTAACTTTCCCTGTTGGCAAGGGTGTAATACCAATCAATCAGTGAGTCACATGACCAGTTTAACCCTCGCAGTGTGTACTGTGCAAAGTTCTGCTACAGTCATGTGACTCTTACAGGTGGACCAGGAAATTCTATGGCAGGGTTAGCTGTGCTAACGCCATGTTCTTAGAAGGTTGCATATGTGCAGTACTGCCACCTCTGGCAAGATAGTAACATATAGGTAGAAAACTATATATTCTAGGTATTTATTATTTATATTTTTAGTCAATGACTAATTAGCAAGTGCTGCTTTTGCAGCTTGAAGTTTACCTTACTAACTACAGCTGCCTTTCTTCAGTAAAGGCTTGGCGCTTCGCATTTTATTGTGTTACAACCAAGAATAGAATTTTTGGCAGTGTTTAGGTTTCTATTACCCATTTATTTCTCTTTTTTATTTACTATACTTATATCTTTTGAAACCATAGTTTTAAATGGTAACTTATTGATGCATCTCTTCAGGCAATTACTTTTTATGTTTTAACTAAGTTGGATTTTATTTAATGTTTTTGTCAATACATAAAACTTAAAAATAGAGGCAGCCATGTTGTACTGTATGCTTAGCCAATAATCAGCATAAGAGCTGATGACATCAATTGAGGTGGGACATTTAAAATGCCTCATTTCTCATTTGTGTGACTAGATCCATCAAAATGATATTCTTGTTCATATTAGTTTAGACTGTGAAATGGCAGCATCCTTGAAGTGTTGGGGGCAGGGTCACTCTACGGTTGCCCAAAGACTTGTGGACAGATAGCACTAATCAGGTGTCAGGCTCAATATTTACATCGGACGTGTGCATTTTGTTAGTTAAGTAATGACTGTTTCTTAATGACACATGATTTCCTGTTACACTGGATATTTTCATTAAATCATAATTTGATCATATAGGAAAAGGCACCAAATATAACAATTTGTGGACCGTTAAATTGACCAAACTGAGCATATTATACGCTTTACCTTTTATCTATTGATCATTTTTACCCATCATGCTGTAGATTGATTACTATGGCTTAACATGAATTCTCAGTTTGTGAGCATTATTAAGTGACATTGGCTCCTAACTCTGAGGTAGATATATGAAGCAGCAGTGATAAGGGAGGAGAAGTGGCACGTGGCAACCAACCAGTTGCTCTGTCTAAATTTATATTATGCAAATTATAGATGTTACTTCAGTGCTGATTGGTTGACATGGGCCACTTCTCCTCTCTTACCAGTGTTTCATACATCTGCCCCTCTGTCAATGTCTGTGTCTCAGAAACTCACTGAAGCTCCCATGAGGTATTAACTAATTTAGGAGGTGAAATCTGTTGATTCCTGTGATCACTTTGGGCACCATCGGGAAGTTGACTATCAAGACAATGACTAACACCCCCTGAAAATGTACAATTTCTAAATATAGTCAAATGAATCTTATTACATAACATAAAATTCTTTAATACAATGCAATCTTGTGTGATCTTAGGAAAGTATCTTTGTCCCTGTACAGTATCTCAGGTACCCAAAGAACACATTTTGTGAAGGACTAAGTAATGTTCCTGTAGTTGTGACCTCTGGTTCTACCAGACTGGAGTATCTAAGCATAGTCTTTCCCCAGACGAAGGTGTTTACACATAAGATCAGTCCTCTCACCCATTATCATGGTTACAGGTAATGAAGCTCTGGCTGGTGTTATGCTGGTGTTATGCCTGGTACACACCAGAATGATGCAGGTCGTGAGCAGATCGTAAGACGATGGTACGATTGCCTCACGATCTGCTCACAACCTGCACACAATTTGAATCCAATCTGATCTCGACCTGTACCCAGTTGAATGGTTGTTTCCAGATCCTTCCTGATGCAGGTAGGATCTGTGAAACGACTAACTGACCCACGGGGCAGCGCATTGGATCAGAATCGGATCAGAAATGGCCCAAAACATGCCCAATTTACATACAATCATCGAGATTGTATATAAATTGGGTGTTTTGAGGCCAAATCGTTCTAGTGTGTACCCTACATTAGAATCTTATAAATGCATATAGCCTGGCCATAGCTCCAAATGGGGCTATTTCAGATTGCAAGTGTGACATTGGTTAGTACTATGGTTTTAGGTTTACGAGAGAGATGTCGGTTATCTGCTTTAGTAAAATGTAAACTAAAGGTACTGAGAGATTTTTTGACCAACAACAAAGTGGGTTCAAGACAGCCGCTATTGTCTCTTCTATGCTAAATGAAGGGAGTTTAGCAAAAAACATAAGCGAGGAAATGTAATAGGGTCCGAGTTTGCTAGAAGTGCGTGATGCCGGCCGATCTCAGACATTTCTCTAAAGCGGCAAAACCATGCCTAAATGATTGCTGCTAAAATTCTCTGTTATCCCGCATCTCCAGCAAACTGTGACCCGATGACATTTCCTACAGGTCTGTGTTGTAAAGCACAAAATGTATGAGCACGCAGAAAGATTCACCAAAGTGATAGGGGTTTGGTAATATAGATCTACAGGTTTTATGAAGACCATCAATAGGCGGACCCAAGATGGTGGACATGCAATAAGTCAACTTGAAAAAGGGTAGACAGCAGAAAAGGTTGACATGGAAATGGTCAATGCAAGTCTTTTTATTTTAGATCTTTGGGTGTTGTTTTGTATGTATCATCACCTGTGGCCATAGTGTAAACGTGTACGCTCATGGGTTTGCCTTGCCTGCCAGGCATTGAACAAGGTGCCTCGCTCCGGTACCTTTGCACTTGCAAAAGTGGAAAAGAGGAAATAGAAACTAGTGTCGATCATTGTCATGTTGACTTTTTGCACCTGTCGACCTATTGCATATAGGTTCTACCTACTGACTGTCCAACTAGACACTGTCTACCTATTCATTGGGAATTGTTTTACTTTATCGTTGGGTTTCACAATGCCAGAGTGACTGGTATCTCCAGACAACCTTATAGATAAACCATACCACGAGAAAAGCCAATGTACACACAAACCATCCTCCAACATTGCCACCTGTATCAGCTCCGCCCCATCTAATACTGCAAAGTACCATATTATATAAACCGTGCCATGACCTCCTACAAACCCCTGCAAGTTATGACGGCTACTATGAGTTAGCAGAATCTATTGCTTCCGGATAATGGATGACTACATCTAACCGTAATATCTACAATATAAGGGCCATTAATGCCATTGGCAAATAAATATATATTTATATATATATATGACTGGGCTACAGTTATTGCAGATATTGACTTCACCCATGATCGGATTGTGCACATCACCTGATGGCATTTTCCTCCTGTCCCGTATCACAGAAAGTGATGTGCGGTCACTTAGTTCTACACAGGGCCTGATGGATGAAATTTCAGTCTCAAAGTAGTTAAACCGGGCACGGTTTTGTTATGCACATCAGCCTTCCTCTTAGTAATGGTACAATAGAACAGAACAGGGGAGCTTGGGTACCTAACATGACGGAATACTGGGTCTGAAGCAGAGGTGCACACATTCCCAACTGTGGTTTTGGACGCAGCCTACTGCTGAAAACATGCTAATAGCTCAGAGATGCCCACATCTTATATCCACTGCTTACATACAAATGACACCAAATCGGCCACACCATTAAACCTCTGAGCAACCCTACGGTCTTTCTGAATGTCCATCTTAACTAAGATCCTAGGGCCAGTCCATCCGCAGACACATTTGCAGTGGAGGACTAGGACACGCCCAGGACACAGTGGCAACATGCTTGCATTTTTGTAACCAGACCCATTGCCTTCCCCAAACAACTACTACCTGTCACTCACTTTGCAAATAAGTCCCCAATGCGTCCTCCATCGCTAATGATGCGCAGTGGAAAAAAATCAATCCACTGCATCCCACGTCCACATTGTGCCACCTCTGCATCAGCTCCACTATTGCTGCAGTGAGGTGAACTTAATAGGTGATGATTTGTAGATGTTTACTTTTACACATTTCCCATTATTTGCTAATGTGTCAGCTTGTATTTATAGGTTCAGTGGTTCTGCTGTAACACGTTTGTTTACTGAATTAATTCACCCAAGGGTGCTACCACCGGTGCTACCTCTCAATGTTCACACAGTAACCTGCAGAAAGTCTCCTTTAGTAACATACAATAATTTGAATGTATAAACTATGCAAACCATGTCTTTTTCTTTTGTTTGGTTCCGTTTTCTTTTCACCTTCATCAAGCTTGGAAGATTTAAATGTTACCTTGCCTTATAATCAGCAAGAAACTGTACAGGCTTCTCTGATAACAGAGCAAAAATGTTTGGCGCTGTTCACAGTGCTGTATTTGTAATTGTCCATTTTGTCTATGTTGTAATACTTGCTGTTTATTTACCTTGACTGTGCAGCGGTGGTTATACTGTACTGCGGTTATTACTATCATCCCCTGCAAATAGTAGGATGCTTGGTAGTTATATTAATGGAATTATAGACAGCTAAGGCTTAAAACTGTTGTTGTAAATCCTTTTCCTGATTAAATAATTGCAACGAGATATTCAGTTTTAGCCTTTGTACAGCAGATATTCTGTTAAAATATATCTATATATACAAATGTTCCTGCGTTTCTACATACATACTGTAGCTTTTGTCAGAAAAGAGGGATTTTTCCATCGAACCACTAGTCAGAGCGCTACAAAAACAGTGGGGTTATTTATAGTGATGAAAATGAATACACTTCACCATATGGATCTGTAGAATAGCATATTTTACTATTCGGATGAAGCGGATTGCAGCAGATAGGTGCATTTAGCATAATGAGATCCAGTTTAGTGTATGCCACCAAGGATATACAAGAGGGGCACTAGGACAACTTTTTAACACACCCATAAAAGATATCCATTCCAGTCCTGGCTTCATATAAGCTCAAAAGTGGTTATAGGTACTGGGGTGCTCATAGCCAAATCACATAAACAAATGCAACCAATGAATAAAAACCCGTAAAAAAAAATTTCGATGGCACATGCAATGCATTTTGTGTGGTTTTGTGCACATCGTGAGGTGTTTTGGTACAATTGCAATCTGATGCCTGGGCCCGCGGGTCGTGAGATGAATTCTATGATCTTACGGGCTGCACGTATTATCTGTTGAGAGTGGGTACAAATCGGAAGTACATTATGTGTCAAAATGCACCAAATTGTGAGTCCGGAACTGCCAGGGAGCTGCCATACAAATCGTACAAACGTATCTGATCGGTTACACTGGTCATCCCAATGTATGGCCAGCAGAAGATCACCTTTTGGTGTTTAAAATAACAATGGTAGAAGTCTAAACGTGCAGCAGCAGTCAGTGCTATGTTACTCTACCAACACTGAAGTCATAATAGAGCACACGTGCATATATATTGTGTAGCACCGTGGGGATCGCTAAGGTGGCGCAGTCACATAAGCAGCAAAATGCATTTTTAAGAAATGATTATTCTCTTAAGTTTGTGCATCTACTGTTCTACACATGACCGACCAGAGACTAGTTACGGGGTTCATTACAAATGCTTTATGCTATTGCTAAGAAGTCTGGGTTTAACCATTGGAGTTTTTTTCACCGTTATAAAAAAATGTCCAATTCTTCTATAATTGAACAATGTTCCATAGAAAATCTGTTTTCGGTTTAGACACATCCAGTACACCGATGGGTTCAATCTAGCGCACCAACACTACATTTACAGACTTCCAAGGACCATAATAGAAATAAACATTTAGAAAATTATTGAAACATATTACAAAGACAAATGTGTCATTACTGTTATTTGTTTTGCATTATAGAAGCTTGCTTTAATGTGTATAGTGTAGTATAATGTGGTGTTGTGATGTGTTATGAAAAGCCTTATGTTCTATACTTTAAGGAGTGAGTGGCCTTAATATGGATTGGGATAATGATGGTAATTCTGTTTTCAAGGCAGTAAAAGAACGGTAAATCGTATTATGTCATTTTATTGATTTTTGCTAAAATGTTAAGGCATACATAGGCCTGTATCCAATCCTCTGCAATGTACACGTGTGATATTCAGCTGCGCACATTACTGCACATACTCTCTCTCAACATTGCCAGTTTCGTACACACCTCTAGATGAGCAAAGGAGGATCTGGCACTGTTCGTAGTGACACAGTGCCATTGGTATAATAAAACTTTCAAATATTAAATTAACATTACATATAGCTGATCTTTGCATCCAATTGCAATTAGTCACTTATCTATCATATTTAATTATTTACATGATGATTGTTAACTAACTATATTCTGTCAATTGAGAAAACGACGTTACCCGTGTAGATGAAATAAGAGACAAAACATGTAACCCCAAACTTGCATATTACAATTGTCATTGGTCATTTTAGCCCCTGGATAGGATAGCTATGTCCTGTGCATTCAAATCACTTTACAATTCAGATTATGTGGCTGCAATTTCGGGATTTGCTGTCTTGCTAAAAGTTTTGGACAGCATGGTGAACTGAAAGGTAGATGTATGAAGCAGTGATAAGAGAGGAGAAGGGATAAAGTGCCTGGTACTTTATCACTGGCCAATGAGCTCCTAACTGTTCCTTTTTAAACAAAGTAACTTAACTGATTAACCTATTGGCCGGTGATAAAGTACCAGGCACTTTATCACTTCACCTCCCTTATCACTGCTTCATACATCTACCCCTGAATCCCGGATTTATGCATCCTTAGTACATAGATATGTGTCTTAGAGCTTCAATAGCCACATTGCTTGGTGTTTGTTTCCGTAGCTTGATTGCTCTGGCAGGGAATTGGTCAGACACATTATTACTATTTGTTTTGGATGTGCAGGAGGATCAGCTACACTGTGGCTCATTGGAGAACGTGGAAATGCTTCCAGTGTGGATGTTACTGAGTGAAGCCTCAATTCCATAATATAGAAGCTTAAAGGACCTAAAATACAAGATGCCTTATATAAAACAACTACTACAGGTTGAGTATCCCTTATCCGAAATGCTCGGGACCACGAGCATTCCGGATAGGGGAATTTTCCGGTTTTTGGAATATATTTTTGTAGCCATACTTACCTGTCCCCTGATGGTGTCCGGTGGTCCCTCGGCGTCCGCGCAGTCCCCGGGCGTCCACAGCAGGCCTCCGGCATCTTCTCCTGGTCTCCAGCGGTCCCAGGAATGCATTGCGCGAGTGTGCGCGCGCACCGGTGACGTCACCGGCGCGCGCGCACACTCGTGCAATGCATTCCTGGGACCGCTGGAGACCCTGGAGAAGATGCCGGAGGCCTGCTGTGGACGCCCGGGGACCTGGTAAGTATGAAAAGAGGGTTAGGGGGTTAAAAAAAAAAAAATTTGAATGATTCCAAAAACCACGGTTTTTGGAATAATTCGGATAAGGGATGTCCGGATACCGGATACTCAACCTGTAATAACATTACTTCTATATGTTGAGGCTTATATAAAATATTTCATCTACGTTATATTTGAAGCTTAAAGAGTATTCTCTCCCAGTATCTGGGTGGCTAACGGACAATGTCCAGGTTGACAGTCAATAGGGCAACAACATATGGTGGACCTACATATGGTTAAAAGGTCGACACAAGGAATCGGTTAACATGGCTATCGTCTACACGTGAAAAATTTTGAGGGGATTTTCTTTTTATTTTGTCATACTTTACCATCCACCATTGGAAGTGGTAATGTGTGCCGTGCACAGCAGTAGTGGAGCACCTGGCCCGCAGCATGGCGGGCAAAGCAGTAGACTAATTGGGGATCTACTGTACATGCTCATTGGGCAACGCTGACACCAAAAACTTGTCAACCTTTTTCTTGATTCAACACTTTTCCAGTGTCGACCTTATGCATGTCGAGCTGTTGGGGTCAACTTAGACCTTGTCGACCTGCTATACCAAACCCTTGTCTCACATAGGACATTTCCAGAATTTGGTCGCATTTCCCATATGTACCAATCTCTGTAATTTAGTACTTTCCAGAGCTTAAACCTGGTGCCCTGTAGTGGCCTATGTGCTTCTGTTCACTTCCCTGAGAGGGATCTAATCAGATCCCTTCCAGTGTGCACTGTATGGCATGCGAGTCATTCTCTATCCTGGGTCATGATCCTGAAAGTCCTTATATTGCAAAGGACCGCTCTTTTAGGGTGAGATATATAGTACCTAATAAGTGGTGAAATACTGTATATTGCATACTTAGTGCAATGCATAGTATATCCTGCCCATATAGTGTAGCTATAAGTAACTGACTTCAGTATATTTCATACTTTAATTATCTAGAACCCCAAACGTCAGGGAGTGCTCCCAGTAGAGTAACCAACCCTCCAGGACCCTGCCATCTTCTTCAGCCGTGTCGTGCAGCATTCACTAGTGCGATAGTGGATAACCTTTGATCACTTTCTCCCCAGATCTGCCATCAGTTAAAAATTGAGAGAATCTGTATGTTTAATGCGATTAGTGAAGAAAGATTTATCTGTATAAAAGAAAATTCTCCTTAAGAAGAAGTAGCTTTGGTTACGGTGTACTCCAGAAAATGTATATTTGTAAAGCTGATTAGTAACTATTACAGTATATAATCCATCTTTTATTTTGAATATAAAGGTCCTTTAACACACACTCTTATGTATAGCAAGAAATACAGACGCAGAGATTTACCTTTTGGAAAGAAACATTTTTTAGTTGTCTGTCTCCGTATACTTCCCAACAACTGGTTTATTGCAATCTGTACAAGAAGTGGTTCACGATGGAAATGTATCCAAGTTATTATAGTGTCCTTTATTTATATTTTTTTAAGAAAATAAACCTATTTCTTTTTACAGATACCTTGTTTGTTGTATCCAACCATCAAACATCTTTTATTCAATCTGGTGGTGATGTAGTTTAATAAATACTATTTTGTTACAAATCATATTGTGCATTAAACTGTACAGTAATTTTTTTGTATTTCTATTGATTACAAATGTAAATAGGAGTGTTGTCAACAACAGGAAAAAAATAAAATAAGTGGCACACACTGAAAGATGTAGATATTTTGTTATTTATTTAAAGGAGTCTTTTATGAATTGAAAAACAAATGTCTTAAATTTGACCAGTCTTAAAAACTTCAAAAAGTCTGAATTATTTCCTTGTAGTAGAATGTGATTTTTAACACTTATTGCACTACCCTAATGTTTTTCTTTTAGCCTAACAAATTGTGCCTTAGCTGTAATTTTTTTTTGTCTATAAAGAATTTTTTTTTTTTTTTTTGTCCAATGAGATATTTTTCAGAAAAACAATGGATGTATGGTAAAATTGTATTATACCAGAAAAAAAAATTAAAAAATTATAATTAAAAAAAATACAATAAAAAAAAAATGAACACCCAGCTGCGGTTGTACATAAGTGCTTTCTGTCAATTGTGTTTTCAAATGCGAATTTTCTCAAAATAAATAAATACAAAATAATAAAAAAAAACAACAACAAAGTGTGACTGTGTTTTGTTTATTTAGCTAGACAAATAGCCCTGGGTGATCTGTCATTGTTACATCATCCCTCTGCTGAAAATATATGATTTTGGATTTGATTTGTGCCTTCCTAAATGGCAAAAAGGCAAAGTACTGCCAAATAAGATTGATGTGACATTTAAGACGTTAATAATTTTTTTATTCTTTGTTTCAGTATTTGAAAATGAACGACGCATTCAGCTTTGTCTGGGTAAAAGAAAATCTTCCCATGGTTGTATTGTGATGAAATGCATTTAGATAAGTTATTTATTAAGGGACTTGCACATTACAATGTTAAGATTGCACAATTCTTTGTTGTATAATTAGGGCTTAAAGTTGTCATGGATGGGTGGTGGATCTCAATTCCCGGCCACCCAGCCGGCCTCTACCAATTAGGCAGATCCAGGGCCAATTCTAGGGATTTTGACACCCCCTGCAATCTATACATTTGTGCCCTACATCCCATACTTTATATAGGGACAGTGGTCAGTGGACAAGGAAGGGGTGTCGTCACACAATAGTACCCCCAATTCAAATTATACCACACAGAAGCACAATTTACATTACACAGCATGTAGTGCCCCTGATTTATATTAAACCACATATAGTGCCACTTATTTAAGTTAGGTCACTCAATAGTGTCCACAAACAATAGTGCCCAATATTCATGTTACATCACTCAATAGTGCCCCTTATTTGTATTATACTACACAGTAGTACCCCTAATACCTTTTGTGTCACACAATAGTGTTCCTTAAAGACAGTTCCCAAAGTAATAATGCCCTTTACACAAATAGTATTGCTTATTACACATAATGCCCACAGTAGTGCCACTTATACACAGAATGCCAATGAAAGTGCCACTTATACACAGTGTCCACAATAATGCTCCTTATACACAATGCCCAAAGCAACAGTGTGCCTTATACACATGATGGCCGCAGTAGTAGTGCCTCTTATACACAATGCCCACAGTAGTGATCCTTATACTCATCTCTGTCTATGCCACTCAAGCAGCTCACTGCCTGTACCCTGCCCCCCCAGAACTGCTTCACCATTTCTCTGTGTTCATCCCCCTCCAATCTTGTCTTCAGCATGCACAGAGCCCACTCCTCTTAGTGGCTCTTTTTCACTTCAGCAGCGGTGACAGCACTACATCACATACGTACGCTGTGTCAAAAAAGGAAGCTACTGGGATGGGCTCTTCTGTTGAAACTACTGTGCAGGGCCATATTGGAGGTGGAACCTACCATAACATGTGGTAGAGCTCAGTTCCAACCTCATTCCCCACCACTTAGTCCCTTTGTATAGTGATGTATATGCCTGTGCTACCAGAACAAGCTCTAATTAATGAGACAAGATTATGGCCTGGTGGAATGGCCAAGTCTCATGGTAGAGTGCGGCCTTGTGGTGCTGTGCTATCCTTTACCCATTACATTGTGCTCCACAACCCATCTAGCCTCATCCCCCTTGTTTCCAACCTCAGCCCAGAAAGATGTTAAAATAGAGCACACAAATACTGTGTGTGTATATATATGTGTGTGTGTATGTATATATATATATATATATATATATTTATATATATTTATATGTATATATATATATTTATTTCAAACAACATTAATGTATCCCTGCAGACTCCATCACCAGCCCGCACGAGTGTTTCTCAAGCCACCACACTTACATTCTTTGCAGTCTTTTAGCCGCCTACTGGTTGGTTGGTCTGCTCTGAATGTCTCATTGGTGCTGCATGACGTCATGATGTCACACACCCTTTTCCATAATGCTCCATGATGAACGGAAAAAACTTTATTGCATCGGTTACCACCAGCACAATTAAGCTACAGCCCAAAACTACAAAATGGAACTTATACGTCTAGCCTGCTCAGATGCCCCATATAGGCTGTTGCCTTTACTGCCTATGCATAGGGTCGCCTCTGTGTGCAACAATGGTGAAAATAAAATCAATTGCAATTGCTCATATTAAAAATGCTAGCCAAACACTCTAAGGCTGACTTGCACTTAATACCAATATTCACACACATGGTGATTGTTGTTCAATTGCGCTTGCGTCTAAGTCACTAAATAGTTGCATAGAACATACATGTAGCTTATGGTCTTGTGTATGGACAGATGTACCGCCACGCTCCTCTATCCTCCCTATGGTGAATCAATCTATACACGAGGCACACTGTGCCTTGTCAGTAGTGTTAAAATCAATTTATAGTCTACAGTATCTATGAATCTGCCCCTGTATCCTCTATTTCAGGTTTGTGTCCTTAAGATTTTAACTTTTATCACTTACAGATTAAGTAAGACATGCAATTTCTTCTACAACTTTTTCATTGTGGATTATGTAATAAAGGAAAAACCCATTCGGGCATGTAATATAAAAAAAAACTTTATTTAAATTAAATAACCTATATTACTACAGTAGTGTATTCAGGGCCTGATCAGCCAATAGGCAGACCAGGATGCAGCCTGGAGCGCTGGGCCCTAGAGGCCTAGAAGGGTGCAGCACCAGCACAATACACAGCACAATACACAATGTTTGTAAAATACATGGAAAAGTCAATAAAAAATAATTGAATAAAAAAAAAAATTGTGGGTTCCAGGAGCACTGGTGAGCTCTGAGCAGTAACTACATGGCAACAAGAATGTATTTGCTCTTGCAATGAGTATGTATCCCCTGGAAATGAGCCTGTAACACTGTGACAACAAGCAAGGATCTCCCTGGCAACGAGCATGTAAGTCCAGGCAACGAGCATATGTAACCCTTGGTAACAAGCACGTAGAAAAGCAAATTATAATCTAAATTAATGAATGTATTTTATATTAATAAATTGCATTCACTGTATATTTATCAAATGAAACAAAAACTGTCAGTCCCGACCACGTCAAATGAAACAAAAACTGTCAGTCCCGACCACGTATGGTCTCGTTTTTTTTTTCTAACAACCTCCATAAACTTTATTACATGTCAAAGATTTTCTTTGTGGTGTTTGACTTGCCACAGGTACCTACAGACAGTATTTTTACTTATTTCATGCTCATACAGTACCTGCGGATTAATATAGGCTGCTCTTGATTTGTCAGTTTAGAAATCACTGATCATTGCTAGCCCTTGTGAAAGATGAGATCCTGCCCCTGATTGGCTGGCTGGGTTACTGGTCATTAACTAATGTCACAGCAGGAACTCCTTAGGAGCCTTTCATATCGCTTCTGTGCTTATTATTCTCTCCCAACGGATTACAGCAAATCAAGAAAAAATGAGGTTTATGTAAGTAATTATAAAAGCATTACACTGCAGCAAATATTAAGGGAACAATAAAATTCCAAATAATCTTAAAACAATTATATCTTAATTCAATTAAGGATGCATTATTAGTTAAAATTATATATGCACGGCACTATTGCTAATAAAAAAAATCTACAGGGGGTCTATAATTGTATTTAATAACCATTATAGGAGCACAAATAGTTAAATCATTCATGACCCTGTTATAGATTTGGATTTGTTTAATTTACTCACTGGTCAGGGGGACTAGGGTCAGCCTAGAGCTGCGGATTAGACAATCCTAAATGTGTCTGCCAAGATAATCTAAAGGGACCTACACATGGGTAGATCTGCTTTGCGTTCTGAGCAATGCAAGATCGCTCGGAACGCTTCATCAAGATCGCTCAGCACACAGTGATGTGTGCCGAGCGATCTGTCAGGGCCGGTGTTCTCCGGTGGCCATGACATCGGTTATTAAGTAGATTAATACGCAACATGCTGGATATTAGTCGGCGATAGCCCGCGCATTGCTATCACTATGGCCCCTACACAGTAGCTCAAATTACATTAGTGCATTAGTGTTCTATTTCCTCGCACAAACCTTTTTCATGGTGTTTATAGGACTTCCCAGAATTCCAATAATCAAATAATTTTTGATGAATGCTGCGTCTTTGTACAGGCGGCTGCCACAGTTGCGTATTTTTGCACATTGACTATGTACAAATTTGCAGCTGTGCATGCATTAGTGTCATCTCCGAATCAGACACATTGACCTTTATGTACAGTGTATTGCACATACAAAAAAATCTGAATGGCAGTTTGTAAAATGGTAATTTTCTGGGGGTTTCATCGTGATTTTACCTGTTGTGGAGCTTTTAAAATCAACATATATTCTCTAAAGAAGAACGGTCGTATTACAGAGCTGCTCCTGGATACAATTCCAGTTTATTTATCATGGGGTCTATTTACTAAGCCTTTAATGAAGATAAAGTGGACGGAGTACCAGCCAATCAGCTCTTAACTGCCATCTCACAGGCTGTGTTTTTAAAAGGACAGCAAGTCATTGATTGGCTCTTAAGTCGACTTTAGCTCCATCCAATGCATAGTAAATAGACCCCTACGGTATAAACATTGCACACTTTGGAGGTTATCTGCCATTCCAAGACTTTCTAGCTGAAGGGGGCTGCAAAAGGGGTCTGTGAACTTGGACATACTTGGCAGAGACTGCAGAAAATCACTACAGATGGTGTGTAGTGTGTGGAGGGAGGTTCTTGGTGCCCCTCTGGAGCCCGATGGCCAGTGCTTCCAATGTCTTTGGGAGTTAAACCACTGCTACAACCGCACCTAACCCATGGTTTCTGGCACCTTGCTGTTTATTTGAGTGTTATGATTGGGGATGCAGCAATATTTATGCATTATGTAATTGCACTGCATTGTTTTGTACTGTAAGACACTGTACTGTGCCTCCTGCTCACCCTATTCAATGAGTCAGCTGCTCACCGCCCCTTATGGCAAGCATTGACCAATGCGTTGTACGAGGAGTAAATGGCTCCATTTGTAGGCAGTGTTCAAATATTACAGAGAAATGCTGAAAAACGCAAATTAGCCTAAAACAAAATTCCAAATGAGCAGACTGCTAATGCTGTGTATATCTCCTTAAAGGCCAAACGAAGGAGTGAAGTAGAAGAAGTGAATCATGGGTAATAAATGAATTATATCATGAATAGAAAAAAACAGTGAGAAAAAAACAGTGAGAAAAAAATGCATAATGTGGGGGAAAAATGCCACAAAAAAATATATAGATCCTTCAAATAATAAAAAAATTGACTTGTAGACACCAAAAAACAAAGATTTTTTTTTTATATAATTACGTAAGTTGAGTTTACCTAAAAAAAGATGCCGAGAGCAAAACGGAGAGGCATACCAATAAAAAGCAAGCAGCGTTCTCCGTTTTAGCAGTGAATACACAAACGATGAGGACGCAAAATTTCCCATAAGAAAACAACGGCGAACAATGGCAAGGACCAAGTGTTGAACAGGGCAAAGCTCGATGTTCATTATTTTTGGTGAACCAGGAGCGTTGAATAGGTCGAGGACCATTTTTGGCGAGAGGACTGGCCTTCTCGCCAAATAAACAGCGACCCTCGCTGGAAAAAAACAGTGATCTGGGAGAATTGAATACTGCCCAAAGGGTTAAGCAGCATTCATTTACTGCCACATGAACAAGCAGAAACAGAAATGCTATTGATGTTTGTCTATCCCTGGCTAAGCACCTATTGCTGCTAGGCTTTATTATTCATATGCTGTATTAATGATTGTTTACTGTGTTCTGTATTTTCTGTGGTTTTTGGTTTATAAATATAAGAAATATTTTGGATTTTCTCTTTTAACCTCAATTAAATAAAGAGCACCTCTGGCCAAAATATTGCTGTGTCTGTACTAATTCCTCCAGCTCTTTTGATCTCCATCATCAATCTGTCATTGCTTGGTTTATGGAACACGCTTTGCAGAAATGCCAACTGGTCCTCTCTGAAACATCTCAGTGTGTGGCCTGCTGAATATTAATGATAGCATCTAGGATGGAGCTGAATAGATATTTGTGTTTAGTGTAGTTGAACTTTCCAATGAAAATACATAGCACAGACTTGTAGGGGGTTTTCTTTACCTCTGGGGCCTCAATTACAGTTTACAGCTACTCCTGCTGTAAATTTGCAACTGGACAAACACCTTACGATGCAAGCAGGATAAATACTGCCTGCATGTGTATGGAACACAGATATTGGCAGAAGTAGTCCTATGCTGGGTACACAATAGATGACATGAAAACAATACAAGGTCGCTAATGATTTCTCTTGAACTCTTTGGACCTCCCGAACAAACCATATTGTGCGTACACACTGAGCAATTTTACAAAAGTTATCGTCAGTGGCCATACGACAGAGGACACAGCTAACGACCCACGGGAGCACTTAAGGGAGATGGGCAGGGTTTGGGGGGGTTCGGGCGGCGGTGGGAACCAGCAATGGGGACCGGGGAGGCGGCAGACGACAGTGGGGAGCGCCATCTGAATGGGGCGACTCATGCACACGCGCCCCTTTCCGACAGCTGAGCGCGGCGGTGGGAACCAGCAATGGGGACCGGGGAGGCGGCGGACGACAGTGGGGAGCGCCATCGGAATGGGGCGACTCATGCACACGCGCCCCTTTTCGACAGCTGACGCCAGCCTGTCTAAGCATGAGCTGCGCTCCATCTGTAGTACGCACACACTGGATGATACACATCAAAATGTGGTCATTTAAAATGTTGTCAGCTATGTAGACATCTTTATTCTTCAATTAAAAGTTCAGCTCAACTCTAAATTGTATGTATTTAATAAATGCCTATTCCAAGGTTCAGAGCTGCGCCTTCTATCTGAGTGTAATCCAAACCCAAAAGGAAGCCACTACTGGAAAGTTAATAAGTTGAGGGACTTGACATTATTCAAATATAAATTAAAGGAAAAAAAAGCCATGGATAGTATGAAAGAGTTTGCAAATCTATTTCTGATAGGTTCCATTAGCTGTTTCTTGGGGATTATTCCGCTTTGTTTTCAATTTCTTGAATATTAGGGTGGTCGATCCTGTGATGGAAATCCCGGAAATGTTAGTGCTATTGCGAATCTGCACATGCATGAACACTGGAGTGTCCGTGCCTGACCCAATAAACTGCAGTCACACTGACTTTTTGCATTCAATGTATCATATGCGATCCCATTCATGGCTATGGGCTGCGATAAATGTTCATGGCAGCCATGACCATTTGCAACACTGATCCGAGGTGCAAGGCAACACGCCTCGAATCGGAGGAAAATGCATGCGATATGGCCACTTTTCATCCAACAGCTCATTCCGGGAGCTTGGAATAAGATGAAAAGTGGCAAAATCGCACAAGTTGATGGGGGCCCATTAGGCATGTGGGTGGGGTAGGGGGGCAGTAACTCTGTATTTGTGAGGTGACGATGGAGCATTGCGAAGGCACGGTGCTGGCAATGTAAGCATGTACAGACTGTATTAGGAGGCTTGGCAGTTGTGACAAAATCCAAACTCCAAAACTTTGTGTGTATAACAGTATATATATATATATATATATATATATATATATATATATATATATAGTTTGTGGAGTCGGCCTGGCACTCTCCTTAGTAGGCAACTGCCCGGGTGCCTTCTGGAACTGAAGAATAGCAGAAGTCGAAGAAAACAGCAGCGGCACTCAAGCGGGAACTTTTTAAAAAATATATATTTGTCACAGCAAACGGACCTACATTTCGGGGATTACACGCCCCTTTGTCAAGGTGAAAAAGCAATACATTGTATTGCTTTTTCACCTTGACAAAAGGGGCGTGTAATCCCCGAAACGTAGGTCCGTTTGCAGTGACAAATATATATTTTTTGAAAAGTTCCCGCTTGAGTGCCGCTGCTGTTTTCTTCGACTTCTGCTATATATATATATATATATATATATATATATATATATATATATAGAAAAAAACAGAAAGCGCACAGGTGAGATAGTATGAAAGTACAAAATTTACTATAATAAAAGGCTCACATACATGTAGGTTAGAGTATGCAGGTATGCAATCATATATTAACCAGCGCAGCAGTAGTCCACAATCACTCAGCGGCACGGCGGCTCGGCTTCAGCGGCTGGAAACGGAGGACCCAGAGACGTCACAGCGTCAGTAGCTTGTCATCAACGTCAACCAAGGACCGCTCCAACGCGTTTCGTCAGCTTGTGACTTCGTGACGAATGTCTGCCAACTGATCCATCGCCTTGAAACAGTTTGACCGGGAGGTCTCAATGAGAGATTCAGTTGGCAGACATTCCTCTAATCCCCATCTATCTATGTCCATTATTTTCATGTCAGAGTTCCAGTTCCCTGTGACCGACGAATCCTGATGCTGGGTGCAGAGTCCTTTTCTGTTGCTTAGCAACTCAGTCGAGGCGCTGCTAGCGAGATGTGTCCTACTCTAATGTGGACACACAGTATGCTCCCAGCTCGGTGATGTTGTAGGGACACCACATATGATAACATATGTCTGTTTTTGTTAAATGTACATTCTATTTGTATTGTGTTTGCCGCCTGCATTGGAGTCCTATGCATGGCTGGGGACGCCGTCCCTGACTGTTGCTCAGCAACGTAGTCGGGATGACGTCAGCAGCATGCGCCCCCCTCCTCGGAGAACGTGCACGGTGTACCCGGCCGCAAGGACGACATGAGGCTGGTAAGTATATATGCCTCTTGTTGCGCCGCTGTGCCCTCAAATATTATGTTCTGTATACTCACCGCCGTGTGTGTTTGTTATTTAGTGTAGCATGTGTGGTCTTGACAAAAATACCCAAGGGTTTTGAAACGTTGACCCACTTGATACATGCAGTATTTATTCTATCATTAAAAGAAATACTTGTTGCTTAAAAGTCCTCTGGAGTGACGCGGATTCTTGCCCACAATATATATATATATATATATATATATAAATATAAGAAATAAGTGCGCAAAGAAAAACCTTAAAACCATGTAGTGTAATAGTGTGGTCATCCACACAAGAAACGGTTAATAGTCCCGTCCAAAAATTCAAATGCACTTAGGGTCCTTCTGTTGGCCCTGCAGCTCCAAATCACCTGGATTCCGCAGGTGTACACATTCTAGGAAGATAAACAAGAGCGCTCCATAGTGCAGTATGTAAAATGATATTTATTACAAAAAGACTTTCTCCAAGTAAAAGCAGGTATAAAGTGACGTACCACAGTAGGCGGTTCAACAACCGCAAGACAACAGCATTAAAGATTATGTCGCAGACACACTTTAGTTTGGAGCGATTACACTCGTGGATGCTGGTGCTACGCATTTCATAGTCACGTACTTCGTCACAGCCCTCTGACATAGTACGTGACTACAAAACACGTTGGGGGGTGTCCTGGTATTGGAGTCCGTCCATCTGATGGGTCCGAAGCACCAGCTCCAACCTAAAGTGTGTCTGCGACACAATCTCTCATGCTGTTGTCTTGCGGTTGTTGAACCGCCTACTGTGGTACGTCACTTTATACATGCTTTTACTTGGAGAAAGTATTTTTGTAATAAATATCATTTTACATACTGCACTATGGAGCGCTCTTGTTTATCTTCCCAGAATATATATATCTATATATATATACACACATACAGAGTACCACAACACTCGCCATCCCTGCGAATGGGGTGCAAACAGCACTCGCCATTCCCAGGTTGGGGTGAAAGTGGCCTGTGACCACATGCTCTAATAAATACAAATACAGGGACTCAACACTCTCCATAATGAACTAACTCACCTTAGTATACAATTAATCAAATAAATAATGGGGTTTTAGTTCATGAATTGATCAATGCATTTAAGCTTGCAGCCCATCGCCAAGGGACCCCATTTCACTGCAAGTCCTACACTAGCATTTGTTTCTCAAGAGCCTGCCAACTGCCGACACATCATAGCTAAAGTGGACATGTGTTTTTTTCCTGGTTTAAAGCTCACCTGCCAAGTGCCTTATGGCTTTTAAAGATGAGGCAGTCACCTAACACAACACCTGACTTAGAATTAAAGGGGCAGCTGTAACAGGTTACAGATAAATTAGCTCATCTGGGGTGAAAGAGAAAGCTATGATCACAGTAATAAAGGTTAATAAAAATTAACCCACATATACACACACATACAGAGTACCACAACACTCGCCATCCCTGCGAATGGGGTGCAAACAGCACTCGCCATTCCCAGGTTGGGGTGAAAGTGGCCTGTGACCACATGCTCTAATAAATACAAATACAGGGACTCAACACTCTCCATAATGAACTAACTCACCTTAGTATACAATTAATCAAATAAATAATGGGGTTTTAGTTCATGAATTGATCAATGCATTTAAGCTTGCAGCCCATCGCCAAGGGACCCCATTTCACTGCAAGTCCTACACTAGCATTTGTTTCTCAAGAGCCTGCCAACTGCCGACACATCATAGCTAAAGTGGACATGTGTTTTTTTTATTAACCTTTGTTACTGTGATCATAGCTTTCTCTTTCACCCCAGATGAGCTAATTTATCTGTAACCTGTTACAGCTGCCCCTTTAATTCTAAGTCAGGTGTTGTGTTAGGTGACTGCCTCATCTTTAAAAGCCATAAGGCACTTGGCAGGTGAGCTTTAAACCAAGAAAAAAACACATGTCCACTTTAGCTATGATGTGTCGGCAGTTGGCAGGCTCTTGAGAAACAAATGCTAGTGTAGGACTTGCAGTGAAATGGGGTCCCTTGGCGATGGGCTGCAAGCTTAAATGCATTATTCAATTCATGAACTAAAACCCCATTATTTATTTGATTAATTGTATACTAAGGTGAGTTAGTTCATTATGGAGAGTGTTGAGTCCCTGTATTTGTATATATATATATATATATATATATATATATATATATATATATATATATATATATATATATATATACACACACACACACGTGCTGTATATCTGTAATTTTCCTTGTGTTGTTCAATTTCAGCCTTTGTTGGCTTGGAACTCCTTATCAGTGATGCTTCACTGCAAAATTTCTATAATGAAGCAATGAAAAAAACATTTTGCTAGCTCTGGCCAGTCAGCGACTTCAGTAATGTGGACAAAATGATGTAAGCCGTGAGCAGAAGTGTGAATGGAACAGATAACCCAGCGCAGCCATTTTGTGAGCTGGAAATATTTTCATAAGAATACCAGCTACAAATATATTAGACATTTTTAGGAATATGCAGCCTATATTAGTTCGCCGGCATCTAGTAATATAGTATATTCCACATGCCTTAATGATATCAGCACTTTCATATAAAGTTCAAAACTGTATTTGTATAAATAGGGCACAGCCCACAAAAGGCTGCTATAGTCATGCTTAAAAAATAAGGCAAAAAGTGAAAATCAAAAATGGCAAAATAGAACCACTTGAAGTTCAAGAGACTCCCTAACACAGGCATACCTCCTCCTAACAGTTCAATGTGCACCAGCGGGACTGAGGTGTCCAAGCAAAAGGGGGTTATGGTAACTTTCTTTTTGTTTGCGAGGCCATGCCCCCTGATGCATGAACTTTCCCAGTGTACATGAGCATGTATGCCTCCAGGGCGTGCAAGGTTTATCACAGGGTTGCCTAATTTTAAAGTCTCCCTGAGAGGAGACTCTCAGCAGAACTTCGGGGGCGGGCCTGATGTAGACGTCATTAAGCCCTACCCCCAGTACTGCAAATCCTGAAATTCATGGGTCTTCGAGGAGGGGGTGGGGTTAAATTATGCTATATGTATCTTTAGCCCCCCCCTCCTCCAATGAAAAGTAGCTGTTCGCGGGTAATTAGCGATGCGGTCAGCGAGAGTCCCACCTTTCCGGGGGACCGGGAGGGGGACCCAATTTTCGGAAGCCTCCCGGCCATTCCAGGAGGGTAGGCAACCCTGGTTTATCAGCATCCTAGGCATAACCACAACTTACTGCTCCCACAGCCCACATACCCATACTGTCTTTCCACGACCTTGGGTGAAAGTGTTGAGGTGGAAATATAGAGCCTGATTCAGGCTTGTTTGGAAGGGGCCGTTTCCGATGGTGTGGGGTCTGCACATGTGCGTATACTTGCACATGTGCAGACCCCCTGTGTGACCGCCTTCGGCGAGTATCACACTTGCCGAGGCCTTCGCAAGGTACGGAAGAGAGGTGGGGAGGCATATGGGGAACACCCAGCATTTTATGGGAATAGCAGTCAGGTGGGTCGATGACTTCTGGGGGCGGGCAGCTGATATCACATGACATCAGCACACACCCCTTTTCGGCGATCTGTGGAGGAAATAAACTTTTATTTCCGAAGGGGAGAGAAATTATTCGATGGTCGGCGAACATTGAATTAATTCTCTCCCCTTCAGCTGCATGCAAGTGACAGAATTGGGGGGAGGTCGCTGACATGTCCGCTATGCTGCAAGTATATTTAGCCTAGCGAACACGCCTGAATCAGGCCCATAATCTTTTTTTTACACATAAGTTTTTATTTGAATTTATATAACAAATGTGGGCAGTGCTGTCAATTTTAGCAGGTATTTTGCACCTCTCTCACAGAGATGTTGGCACTCAGAGGGTTCATAACAGCACTTGGCTTCTAGACACCCTAGGGACGCTGTGTCGAATCTCATCTGCAAGCCATGTGACCTCTATAGTTGTATCCCAATTTATTATTGATACAATTGTTGCTTTATTATAAGCAAGGCTTAGAAAACCTAAGGAGAATCAGAAAGTGAGAGATTTGGTCAGAAATCTTCAGGTTTTTTAAAGCGGCAATCGTTTAAACTTCAAAATCAAACTGGTTTTGCAGTGTAAATGATTGCCGCTTTAAAAAACCTGGCGATTTCTGACCAAATCTCTCACTTTCTGCATCTCTCTTCCTATTACATTTCACCCAGAAACTTTGGAGTCAATTGTTTTCAACTGCCGTCCTCCTTTGTCGCTGACTTACAGCCTATGGGGAAAAACAGATGATACTTTATATAAAGAGATAAATAGATTCTTGACAAACATGAAACGTAAAACTTTTAGCGCTGCCATATGCTTAGAGTTTTCTTTTAAGAAAACTTGCATAAACTGCATAATCAGCTAGTCTGTAATGATAACAGGAAACGCTAATTCTGGAATCCTATATGGAATAAGTCTATTACCATCACTGCCTGTTTATGAAAGCACTTCTCTCGTTTTATTCACAGAAGGGAAAATGTAGCAGAATATATCTCGGTGCCTTCGCAAAATTATCATATTTAGTCAACATTTCAATTAGCTATGGACTAATCTAAGTTCATTAGCATTATTTCCATATGCAAAATTAAACATTTTACTGCACAGTTTGAGACCTTAATATGAAAGTTCATGCCAGAAAAATAGATCAGCTAATTATTTGCTTTGAATTGATTATAAAACATTCAGTGCGTTTACTTAAAACATATATATGTTAGAACATTGCGGCAGGTGGAGTATAAATGCTACAATAAATCTTCATAGTAGGGAAGCCAATCCCGGGGCATTTTTTCAATCCAGGAATTCGGGATTGAAAAATGCCCAATCCCGGGATTGGCTTCCCTAAAATAAAAAACATGCCTCGGCTGCCCCGCATATGTACTTACTACGTGGTGCGGTTGGGAGCCGGGTGGGTGGGCGAGCAGAGGAGATGGAGCCGGGTGGGAGGACGAGTTGTGTTGATGATGGTCTGTGGCTGGGCGGGTGTTTGTGCCCGGGGTCAGTCACAGCTCACAGACAACATGGAGAATCCTATGCGGCCTGCGCAGCGTGACCTCTGACGTCGGCACGCTGCGCAGAGCCGTGCTGCCCGGGACGGGAGAAGCCGGACAGCTGCTGAGCACCCGCTCAGACGCTGACGGCATTAGACTGTGCATGCGCAATCTAATCCCGAAGTCCCGGGATTGGAAACTCCAATCCCGGCATTGAAATCCCGGCGTTTTGGGGGCCAAATCCCGGGATCCCGCCGATCCCGGGATTGGCCACCCTACTTCATAGTCTATGGAAGTGTATGTTGGAATCATTTAAAGGTCCAACTAAACCCCATTTCCCTGACCTGACCAGACCCCATCATTTCCCAGCTCCTTGTGGAAGTGGGGAAATTTAATTTAAAAAATCCCTGATTTGCAGATCCTGACCGAAAAAGAAATTGGGGAATTGAGATTTTTAAACGTGTGTCATGTGCAGTGTGACCTCTGACCATGTCACACTGTGCACAACCCCACATCTGGGTTCGGAACCGCCAGGCAGCCTCTGAGCATGTGCAGTACCACTAGGGTACTGAACAGGCGCTGTTTAGGGCTTAGCTCAAATCTAGCAGCAGTTTTAGTAAAGGGGTACTCAGCCCCTGGAATACAAAACAAGAAAAAAGAAATTGAAACTGCACTTTTTGAGGAAGGAAATCATGCAATAACTACAACCAATTTATTAAAACTAAATTAAAATACATTAAAAACACATTTAAATGAATAAATGTAGTACATAATACACCTCAAAGTGCTTTTGGTTGGCATATAAATGGTGCAAGCCTTGAAAACGTAACCCCTTGGGGGAATGGGGGGAAATATGGGAAAGCACCCCACTGGTCCTTCATATACGGATCCTGTTCTTATTTGGACTCCAAATGGGCAAAAGTTATTGGGGGGGGGGGGCATTTTGGTGAACTGACATATCCGGGATGATTGCCACTGCTCCGTGTTGTGGTAGGAAGCCTCTGAGCATGTGCTTGGATACTGCCCGGCATTAGAGTGCGTCTGCATGATGATTAGGCTGGCCAATCCCAGGATTAAATTCACAGCATTTTTAGAGCCAAATCCAGGATCCCGCTGATCCCAATCCCAGGAATGGCCTCCGTAATCATCATCACATTATTATTATTATTATTAATAATAATAACAATAATAATAATATGCATAGTGTAGACTAGTTCCCTGCATTTTCTGTTGTTTGTATCTCTCTTGTGAAATTCTAGTGATTGATGAGTGTGAAATACATGACATTTTCTGTATAAAGGTTAGTATAAAGATTAGACCTCTTGGTTTGGGGATGTTCCTTTGGTTGAAGCTGATTTAAATAAAGCAAATAACCAAGATCCGTAGCTCTGAAAATCTTTATTTCAAGGTCAGACAAGATACCTTTATAAGACCTTTATAATACCCGAGACTGAAGGCTTTACAGGCCATTAAAAAGAAATCCTTATTGCATTTAATAAAAAGTTCTGGAAATACACATCTAGGCTGTGTTTGCTAAAGAAATCCCTAGATATATAGCAGAATAGATCTCTTGTGCTGACAGACAGGTCTAATTTTATCTATTTATCTATCTAACAGTCTGGGTCTGTCTATCATCTACTGTATCTATTATGCTGACAGACAGGTCCAGGTTCCATAATGTCTACCGTTGTTGCACAGGTTAAATATTATGGGGTAAACAGGGCTGCCATTTTGGATTTTTGGAGCCTGGGACTCATTTCCAATCCAGGCCCGGGCCTCCCCCCCCCCCCCTCACTTGACTTACCATAACCCGACTCCTGCTCCCCCAGCTTCTTCAACTCAGAATGCTGCGGTCAATAAAAAATGCAGCACCGGCTGGTGAGCCAATCAGAGCTCACGTACTGGCAGCTGCTCTGATTGGCTTATTGGCTCTAAAGCAGGTGCAACATTTTAATTGGCCGCCGGCGTCCTGGTTTGAATAAGCCTGTGCTCCGGGACCTGCTTTATTCAGGGCACTGAGCGCAGCAGAGGCTGTCAGGGGGGGGGTTTGCGGTGGGTGGTGGGCAAAATTAGCTGCTGTGCCCTTCCAGAGGCTTGGGTCCGGGACAGCTGTACCCAAAGCACCCCCCTATTGGCGATTGGTGGCCCTGGGGGTAAATGTAATAGGGTACGAGAAGCCAGAGATGCGGAAGATTTTGAAGAAGCAATCAAGGGAATAGCAACTGTGCTGCTACTGTCATGTTGTGCTGCATGTAAGACTTGGAACAGTCACCTTAAACAGAGATTAAAGGCCCATACACCCTAGCCGATCTGGACTATGCTGATATAGATAACTATTTCGGTTGCGGACGATATTGGGCGGGATGTTCTAACATCCGCAGCCCTCTAAAGTCCGCCTTCTCCGGGTACCGCATTGTGAATGATAGCATATGCTCTAACATATGCGATCATTGATGCAAGGAACAGCTCTTGTGTCTCTTGCAATGCGGCTCCGGCGCTGGTCTTCCAGAGCGACGGAGACAGCGAAGGGCATGCTGGGAGGGATCCATGATGATCCCTCATAAAGCACTGCGGTAAGAAGCCCATAGGCTTCTGCAGGTAATCGCCAGCTTTTTGCTGGCGATTCCCCCCACAGCGCTGACACTGCGGAGGGGCAACAGGGAATACAGAAAGCGGTAAGAATCTGATAATTGGGTTTTTACCACATTTCTGCTTTAGAGAATCCCGCCCATTGTGTGTACACACCGAACGATATCAGCCACTGATATCGTTCAGTGACATCACTGGGAACCGGGATGCATATAGCTAAATTTACCTGCATGTTCTGCAAACATCAAGGGGCATCGCCAGAGGTGGATCAAATCCCTCACAAGGAAAATGAAATATCCTGCACAGGACAAAACAAATTGATAACAATCAATATAAACCAGCTAATTTACATTGGACCAAAAATGGTATACACATTGAGTCTTGCTGGAGGTGCCCCCAGAAATTGCACATAAATGTCCACAGTAATGAGGGGGTTTTTGGCCAACAAAAGGTGATTTATTTTCCCCCCAGTATAAACAATATGTCACATAACTCCCTGATGTGACACATAGTTCCCCCTGTATGCCACAAAGTGCCCCATTATGCAACACAATGCCCCCCCCCCCACCTCTCCCAATTATGCTGGACAGTGACATTGTGTATGCCACATACTGCTCCAGGATAACATTTGTGTTGGCCATTTGTCTGTTGACAATAGTCATGTCGTCCTTTTGAACCTGTCAGCCTTAATGCATGTCGACCTTTCATCTGTCAGCTTTTTCTACCCATCGCCTAATGCATGTCGACCTCATGGTGTCAACCTACACATTGTAGATGTATCATCCGCATGCCCTGACAGGTTCCTGATCACTTTGCACTTCTCCAAGGTCTAGTATAGTTCAGTGGTGTAACAATAATAACTGCGCCCCCCCCCCCCCCCCCCCTGCCGGAAATATCTCCAGCCCCCCCCCCCTCGGGTAAAATAAAGCCCACCCTCCCCAAACCCTGCATTACCGCTGGTGCTGCTGCCGCCGCTGGGTGTGTGGCCGGGACCCGCGATCATCTTTTCTGCAGTCCCGGCTCTTGATAATAGCAAAAATAGCTCTCACAAAATGTCCGCCCCCTTACAGCAGACACTTTTTGAGGAAGCTAGAGGAGCCTCCTCTAGCATAGAGTTATTTTTGCCATTATCAGGTGCTAGCCTGGGGGAGAGCCGGGACCGCAGACACGTATATCTACGGGTCCCGGCAACACAGCCGGCGGCGTCAACAGCAAGCAGCACATTTATTATTACCTCTTACTTATGTAAGTCCTATCACATACTGTATAATTTCCCTTTTATCCCTTTATTATCACATCAATTTCACACCAATGTGATGCCCTGGGGTTGGTTCTGCTGGGCTGGCCTGGGGGGTCCTGTGCCCTGGACTTGTCTCAGAGTAGTGTTAGGGACTTGTCCGATTGAGGTGACCTGTACGCGGTGGACAAGCCCATAATAATGGCCATCATTATGCTAAGAACCTCAGAAATGCAATGTAGCAAAGATATTAATCGGTTTAGCATTTATATTTTGCATTTATGTTTAGCATTTATATTTAGCATATATATATATATATATATATGTGCACCTGCAATCTCCTCCTGCTTGCTACACTACAAGTCTCAGCAGGTAGCACCTCATATGTCCAGGGAGTGCAGTTTAGGGCCCCTCCCCCTTGATTTTATATTAGACAGATTCTCCTGGGACATAGATTTATGTTAGGTCATGTGGTAATGGGATGCCACTTTCTGAATTAACTCATTCGGCACTATCCACATACAGTAAAGGCCCCCATACACTATACGATTTTGGGACGATTTCATCCGATTTCGGCACTTTGGGCCGATAACCAGATGAAATCGCCCCAAAATCGCAGGTGTGTGATGTATGATCCGATCCGATGCGCGGTCCCGTGCGCATCGGACCGGATCAGGGAGGTCGGACGGTCAGCACATAAGATCATCCGACCTCCCTGTATGCTATGCATATGCCTGCCCACCTGTCAGGCATATGCATGCAGACACCGGGGGGCGGGGGAGCACGGCGGGCAGACACACTGACCTGGCCGGCTGTGATCACAGATAGCAGCGGCAGTAGTGGGGGCGGGCGGCGGCAGTAGTGGGGGCGGGCGGCAGCTCACAAATAAGTTCCCGGCGGGTGATGCTGACCTGGCCGGCATGCTGTGGTCTCAAATACAGTAGTAGCGCTGCCGCTGCGGGACGCACAGCGGCGGCTATTAGATTTTCAAAATAGCTGTCAAATGACCGGCCGTTCTGTGATTGGCTGAGAGAGCTCGTCCTGGGTTCGAGCAGAGACTGTCTGTCTGTGCCATCTACCAGATCCCTGGCTTGTTTGATAATTTTTTTGTTGTATCCGCTGGTAGATGGCACAGACAGACAGTCTCTGCTCGAACCCAGGACCAGTACGGCAGATGCAGGGGAAATGCATAACAAAGCGGAGTGGGCATTTATTACAAATTACTCTGCCCAACATAAATACATTGAAAAATCATTTAAACGCCACTGGGATATCCTTTTAAGAGACCCGGTGTTAGGTGGTACCATCCCCAAAAACCCGCAATTTATCTATAAAAGAGCACAGAACCTTAAAAATAAATTAGTTAAAAGTGCCCTTCCCCCTAAAGAGAAACAGGGTAATGTCCTCACCAAGGGTTTCCACAGATGTGGAATCTGCCCAGGCTGTAGAGAGGTTAAAAGTGATGGCTCTAAGAAAACTGAGGAGATAGCCATCAATGGTGTCAAATATGTCATCAAGAATTTTTTAACATGTAATACCAAAAACGTGGTTTATATGATAGAGTGTAAGTGCAATCTAGTCTATATTGGTCGGACTTCTCGGCCATTGAAGGTCAGAATTGGGGAACATCTCCGCAATATAAAAAAAAGGACTCCCCCTGCATGCACTATCTTTGCATTTTAAAGAAGTCCATAACAGTTGTACCAATTGCATTGTTACGTTTTTAGCCATTAAATGTGTCAAATCGAATCACCGACTGCGGAATTTGAGCACCCAGTTGGCTAAAGCAGAGATGCGCAGCATTTACGATTTTGGCACTCTAAAACCAGGCGGTCTGAATGCGGATTTCGAGATCAAATGGTTTTTATGATATATTTTTAATGGCATTTTTATGGAATTTTTGTGGAACTTTTTTATAGGAATTTTCATGGGAAAGAAAATTTTTTTATGAAGTATTTTTATGGAATTTTTTTATGAAATAATTTTAAAACAGAATTTTGTTCACTCTATCTTTTTAATCCACGTGTTTGGTAAAGATATCTGGTTTTTAAATGTACTTTTTAAAATTTTTGTGTATTTGCACTTCTTTCTATACGTATATATATTCCTATATGCACTTCATTACTACGTATGAATTCTAAGTATGAACACCTGTATCCAGAGATCGCTGCTCTAATAGTTTTCTGTGATGTCTTATATCAGTCTTCACAGATAGGACTTAGATGCTCTCTCCGTCCTATCGGAGTACAAAGACCAGGAAGTGCGGCGTAATGGAACGCAATTTGCGTTCCACAAGCAGGAAGTGACATATCGCATTATTGGACCCGGAAGTAGTGAGCGGTACGGGCGGAGGAAGGAGGTGAACGCTCGTTACCGCTGACTGCTTCACCTGGACATTCAAGCTATAAAAGGGAGAACTCTGCACTAGCCACATACACAGCCTTGAAAAAGACCCTTTATTCTCGTGGGTCGAAACGCGTTGGCGTATTTTGTGGCATCAGGACTTCCGGGACAGATGTATTGAAGGACTCTATTCCACCTTGGATCAATTGCTCCCAGACCGACTACCCGGGCGTTTTGGACTGGTGACTATTGATTTACTCAAGCTTATGAACTGACTAACCACCAGTTCTGATACTGCAGCTGGTGATTAGTACCTTGTTACATCTTGTTTCCCGGAATCTATTGTTTTTAACATTGTATTGTACTGTATTATGTATTTTCTGTGTATGTAATTAAAAACTGGCTTCACTATCATAAGCCTTTTTGTCTCCACATACACTGAATTTCTCTACCTACTGGGGACATCCTGACTGAATGTGAGGATCAAAGGGAACCCCCTATGTATTGAAAGGAAGTATTGTTGCATTATTTATCACCTCTTTTATCACTCTTGCAAACTACTTCACTCATCTTTTGGCGCCGTTGGGAGTTATATACTTTGTTTGTATATTTTTGTACTTTGGAGTTGGGAATCTCCTTATCTATAACTTTGGTGGCAGCCTAAAGAAGCGCAGAACCAGGGATAATATATTGTTTTTCCACACAGAATTAATAGTTACGCCACTGGTCTGAGAAGTGATCTATACAGTAGCAATCTGCTTCTTGTGTGTCCATACCCAAATTTATGTATTCCATTATATGCATACAATTAGCCCCTACTGGCAGGTCTCAAAAGACATCAGTCAGGCATCAGTAGTCAGGAAGGTGTGTGAGCTCTGCTCTATATCGTGTCTTCATATCATTAGCTGCACACTTCATTTGGAATTCTGTTTCCCATTATTCTCACCCCAGCTTCACAAGCCCAATAAGTGTCTGATCACGGAGCAGCCAGTTCCTTTCCTAGGTGTTCAAGGAGTACACTGTGGGTCATATCCCGAATATCTTGAGCAGCAACTATTTTCTCAACAGCTTTTCCTAGAAGAAGGTTTGGCACAGGGTAAATAAACCAGGACTTGGTACCGGAGACATCACCTTGAAAAAGCTCTTAAGCGAAACGTGTTGGTGCCTTTTATCTGGACACTAACCATTTGGATTACAATCTGTTACACGGATTGCCATAACCGGACCAGCCTTCCCCCCACTTTACAGCCATAATTTGACAGGATTGGACAAGCGGGCCTCACAAAAACTGGGACTCCATTATCAGACACCCCCGTTGGCCAGAGAGCGCAGTCTCTCCTCAGTAACCATCCATCCACCGGCTTCTTCACATCTGAGAACCAAAGGGAAGGTACTCTACGAACGGACATTGGCATCCATTCCATCTGGACACTGGGGTGATTATATCCATATATCCATCAATTATACATATGGTACCTCCCATCTTACTATGACTATTTCCTAATATGTTTTAATAAAATTATTTTATCTTTTCCGAGACACCTGTTGCATGTTTGGATTTAGCGCAGTTATACAACCCCAAATTCAGTTTTTTGGGTCTGACACCCCATATTATATAACTGCAGCTCAGCAATCCCTCTCCTCCCTACGTGCCTTCATAGGACACTTGGTGTCCTACCCTCTCTCTATTTCATATTCCGAATTGGAATCAAATGCAAATGTAATATGCAGCTGCCCATTTTTTTTTTTATTACATATTACTACTATCGGGCCGATTATTCACATCCTCAGATGCATATATAATAAAATCGGCCTAACTCGCAATGCGATAATTGACTTCATTGCATGGATATATCAATAATTGCATGCAGAGAAAGAGCTTGTGATAAAGCGATGGGTCTCCGCAGCACTATTAAAAAAAAATACCCTGATGCTGTGCTGGGCCAGCGCCACTGTCAACATTATCACTACCGATGCCCTCATCCCCTCCCCGTCTTGATGAGCTGGAACTTTGCAGCATCACTTTCTGTACCAGTGGACACAGAACAGCAGGGAGACCCAATGATCAAAGCAATGATGAACATACCCTGAGGTGAGAAGTAATGTTTTTTTTATTTTACACTGTGCCTATGGGCAGTGAAAGCTGCGCAGAAGCTAGAATTCGCATGTGAGCTCTGTGATTTGCCAGCTTAAGCTGGCATTATTATCACAGGGCTCACTACAATTTTCTTTACTTTTTTTGTTTTTGTTTTTTACTAAATTTGGCCAGATGGCATTTCCCATTATAAGCAGGGCCGGTGCTAGGGTGTCCGGCGCCCTCCTGCAAATCATACATTTTGCACCCTTTCACATTGCCATTGCAACAAGCTGCAGCCCGATTGTGGATGCAACATGGGATGCTATGGAGGATCTTGGGTGCATGTACATGTATGCATACACCATCTCAGTGCTGTGTCCGCAAAATGTTGCAGGCACTAAAGGTGTTTATACACGCTGCGAGACTCGCATACGTTATGGGCTAGATCGCATCGCATTGCACAGCATGCATGCAATGTGTGTGCAATGCGATCCGAAAGCAGTACAAAAAGTATGTGCAGCACTAGTGACTGAGGGGGAAAGGAGGGGAGAGAAGGAGGAGATGGAAGAAGAGGGGAGGAGATAGAAGGGGCGGAGTGTTGAGGACTGGCAGTGGCATTGGCACAGCACACTGAGAAGAGGGAAGGAAGGGGAGGCGGCACTGCTGCCTGTTCGTCATTTGATTGACAGCTGACAGGCGCAGGGAGCAATGGGTAGGGGGTGGATCCGGACATGACATGTCATCCAGGCATTCACAGACAGCGCTACATGCCTCAGCGCAAGTGTCCGTGAGGAAGAGGGGGCAGGTCGCAGGAGGAGGACATTGTGTGCGCAGTGCAGGGAGCTGCTCAGCCTCTCCATACTGCTGCATGCTGTCAGACAGGCTCTGCGAGCGGTGTGCAGGAGGCAGTGACAGTGAGGGCTGAGGCAGCTTTAGCAGGGATAGAGACAGCGCCTTTTCAGCATGGCACCTCCCTGCTTTGCAGGAGCTGCTGAGCCGACTTTCTCAGCTCCTGATTGGCCGCCTGGCAGCCAATAGAATCATTCTATGGAGAGGCGCGGAAGATGAAACATCTCTGCGCCTCTGACAGTCCGATGCGGGGAGCTGCTGAAGTCGCCGTCATGTCACAGAAGGTGATAGAAGACCAGGACTACGTCGGATCAAGACTACAGATCTTCGCAGGAGGACATGGGTGAGTTGGATTTCCTTCCACAGGTCCCCCATGTATTTCTTCGGACCCGGATGGACGCCGACAGACGCCGCCGACATCGACATGGAGCCGAATGCCGACATGGATCCGGAACAGGACAGGACACCGGACCAAGACCCAGAGACCTACCTACGGGCTCAAGATAGGTAAGTATCAGTATGTATGGGCTTTGGATGTATTAAAGTTTTATTTTTATTGTGTGTCAGTGTGTGTTTATTTCACTATTTTTTTTCCTGTGGAACTACAAGTGCCAGCGGGCCCTTTAATGCCCCGCAGGCTGGTACTTGTGGTTCTCCAAGTCCCAGCTTGCGGGGACTCATAGTTCCACAGTTAAAAACAATAGTTTTTTATTCTATTTTTTTCACTCAATCAGCCAGGTGGCCACCGCTCCAGGTCCACCGGGGACAGCACCAGGCTTCAGCCTGGTCAGGTAAGTCCTGGAGGGGGGGGGGACCCCTTTATTGGGGGGGTCCCCACTCCCCCAGGGCCCCTGGCCAGGCTGACTGGTCAGTAGGGTGATGTTTTGGCCGCGGGAACTTATATAATAAGTGTCCCCCGGCTGTGACATTACCCTGCTGGCTGGTTTGGCCTGGGGCTGGTTCTTAAAATACGGGGGACCCCTAGTCATTTTGTCCCCCGTATTTTGGGAGCCAGCCCCGGAACTGGAGCCTGGAGCTGGTTTTAAAAAATCGGGGAACCCCTATTTGTCGGGTTTCCTGATTTTTTTATTACCGGCCCCGGCTCTTTCATCCTGGTGCTGGTTACAGCTGTGGGGGGGACCCCATGCTGGTTCTAAAAAAATTGTATTTATTTAAAAAAAAATTTTTACACCTTGCAGCCTGCACAGATCTGACTGCCTACACTCGTATTAGCGGCCGTATATACGGCCAGCAGTGGCGTAGCTTGTTTAAGGCAGCCCCCGGGGGGAGCGAGCGGCAGCGGGGTCTGTGTGGGCGCCTGCCTGGCGCACAATCACAATCTGAATCTCTGACTGCCGGCCTGCCGCTTCCCACGCACTGGCCATGATGACAGCGGCAAGTCAGACAGTCATTGACAAACAAATCCCTATCCCCCACACCAACACCCAGAGATCCCGGACAGTGTCCGGCAATCACCCTGCAGGGTCCGCAATTTTGGGACCACTGTATTACAAGCAAACCGCCCAGCTGTCTGTCTGTCCGAAAGGACTGGATGTCCAGCTTGCTATCAGCGCGCACAGTGCACCGTGCCCGACCCGCTGAGTCGGGTGAATTGCAGATCCCAGGCAGAGACTTCCATTTCCTGGTTCATCAGGGCAGCGCGGAGCGTGCAGCAGCCTGCGCACCACGCACAGACACAGGGTAATTCTTCAGCTCCAGCCGTCATCTACCTTCTCCCGGTTCCTGTGCCACCATTTCCCCGGTCCATCAAGCAGCGTGGAGCGTGCATCAGCTGGCACACCACGCATAGATACAGGGACATTCCAGCCATCAGCGCTCCTTTCCCCCGCTCCTGTCCTGACACTCACGTGCAGTGGGTACAGTCAGACGTCTCACACAAGCCGGCAAAAGGATGAGATGCGCTCATCGGGATCCATATATCAAGGCAGTGTCTATACCCAATCCTGAGTTTCACGTGAGTCCCATATCCCACTTCGTTTATCAGAAAGAACAGTCTGTATTATCAACATTTAGAGGGAGGTCATTTTCCTCCTGTCATTCCAATTTGCAAGTTTTGCCTGTCACCAGTACATATAAACTACTAGTACTGGAATATAATCCTCTGACTGTTCAAAACAAAGGTTCACCATCTGGTCTATTATAAAGTGGATGCTTTTGGATAAGGAACTTTTTGAACTATTTTTTATTATTGTGGATGTTTTGTTTCATTAAATTTATTTTTAATAATTTAAAATTGTTCTATTGTTTGAAGACAAACAGTCATCAAAATACATCTGATCCAGCGCCAATTTTTTCACCTATTGCCTACTGCTTTGCCATTTGTGGACTGGAGGTTGTACTGGTCATAATATGGTGTTTTTTGGCAGCAGGATTTAGCGCATGTTTGAAGTTAGCCTCACATTGTTTTGTGTAAATCCCTGTCCCCGCCTCACTTGCCTGCAGTTCAGCCTTTGTTACAGGATGGGCAGGCGGTCTGTCTGTCTGTCCAATGGGTTGTCTGTTGGGTGGCCTGGAGGAGGCTGGGACTGAGTCTGAGCCAGGGAATGGGAAGCAGCAGTGTCTGCTGGTCTCGTCTCTGCCTCTCCCCTTCTGCTTATATGTAGAATTAGGTTAAATGTATATGGCACATGGTGTATAGTCTAGGGTGCATTATGTGTGTGGTATATAGTGTAAGGGGAGTAACGTGTTTGGTGTATAGTGTAAGGGGAATTACATGTGTGGTGTATAGTGTAAGGGGCATTACGGTGTGGAGTATAGTGTAAGGGGCATTACAATGTGTGGAGTATAGTGCAAGTTGCATTATGTGTGCGGTTTATAGTATAAGGGGCATTATGGTGTGGAGTATAGTGTAGGGGATATTACGGTGTGTGGCGTATAGTGAAAGGGGCATTATGGGGGGGGGGGGGCGCTAGAAACTTTTTTGGCTGGGGGGGAGCAAATTTTATAGTTACGCCACTGACGGCCAGCTAATACGAATTAAAACGACATCGGAGGGTTATAGAGCAGTCGTATTTGACTGCTTTGTAAATTCCCCTCCGGAACACGACTTTGCATACGATGTATGCAGTCGTATTCATTCCTAACAAGAATACGAATACAATTTTTTGTATTCGTATTCTTAGTAAATTTCCCCCACTATGTGGAAGGGTTGGAGGAGAATAGGAGGAGAAGCAGTATAAAGGTGAAAGATGACATGAGGCTGGAAGTAAATTCAATGAAAGTAAAAATAAAGATAAAGAAATAAAATAAAAAAACATATAAAAAATAAAATAAAGAAAAAAAAGAGAGAAAAAAATATTAAAATATAAAAAAATAACTAAAATAAACTAAACTAAAATAAAGGCGTGCAAAAATAGTTTACACTCTTTTGGAGGGTTGGGAGGGCAACAGTCCAGTTATGAGGTATTTTCTAGCTCACCCTAACTGCTAACCTGATTTGCAGGTGAGGATGGCAGTGTTTTGCCGATCTGCATCTTCTGTGTGCGGCGGGTGGCTTGGAGTGACATCACCCAATTCTCCGGCTTCTGCTAACAACGTGCGGCATTTAGCTGGGGTGGGTGGCACCTTCTCCTCTTGGTATCCTTGTATCCCTCTTGGCAACCAACGCGTTTCGCATCCAAAAGGATGCTTTTTCAAGGATGTTTTCTTAAAACTTATTTTTTTATTTATAGCAACTTTATTGTTAAAACCGGAAGTGCTCAAAGCCAGGAGACTTCCGGTTTGGCGGTAACCACATGGTTATCGAATTGTGTGTTAAAAACAGAATTCTTCCTTTCATTTTTGCACAAAATTTTTTTTAAATAAAATTTTTTTTATAAATATTAAATTAAAATAAGTGTTGAGAAGAAAAATATGTAAATAAAAATAATAAAAATAAACATAAAAAAATAAAAAAATAAAAATAAGATGAAAGATGAAAAATAGGCAGTGTTATGACAGATTGAATCGGAAGAAGGGGGAGGCAGTGGGGATAGAAGGATGGTTTAGTTTTTTATAAAAAAAAAAACAACCTTTCAACTCAATGTCGATGTTGAGTCCTTTTGGTTCTAAAGTGTCCAATAAAAATATCCATTTGGTTTCCGATTTTTTTAAAGATGTGACCAAATCTTCTCCTCTCTAATGGGGTTTTATATTCTGAATTCCTATGAATATTAGACCTTTAGGGTCTTTGTTGTGTTTTTCTAAAAAAATTGCTGAAACACTGTGTTTTTAGTCCTTTTTTATAATGTAAAGATGTTCTGTAATTCTGGTTTTCGATTTTCTTTTTGTTTGGCCAATATGATTTATCGATACATCCATGTTAATACACCATTATGCCAATTTGTGTATGAAATTAATATATGAATAGCAGATGTTTTGTATTTCATGTCATCTTTACCCACAGTAAAGTAATCAATTCTTTTGCAACAATACCCAGCCTCTGTCATCAATCACTCAGACATGAAAATAGGAGCGGTGCGCTGCATAAATACCTATATTTACCAGTATAAGGGAGTGTGGAAGGCTTCCAATCAATAATATAGTCAAAGAGGTAGGTATACAGTATACAGCACTTGGTTTTGACTGATAAATATATATATAAAAATAAAGTACAATTTATTACACAAACTAAGGGCAGTATTCAATGAGAAAAATTTGCCGTGTTTTATGGCGAGTTTGTGCTATTTTCGCATTGGAAGGAGCATTTTGCTCTCCAAAAGTGAACCACCCTATTCAATGTGATATTTTCGCTGTCTTTTTAAGTGATTTTCGCCATTTCTCTCCGTGTAGCAATTCTCCATCTTTTCATGGAGAACTGGAATGTGACCTTTTAAACTAAAAGGTTTTTTTTTTTAATTTTGGTGTCCAAAAATCAGGATTTTTTTTCTGTGAAGGGGCATGTTATTTTTATTCATGTGCTTATAGCACATGAATATATATTTAATTTAAAAAAAATTTTTTTTTACACAGAGCAGCCAGCAGGGGGCCGGAGCTCTCGAGCCGCTCATTAATATTCATATATTCACTGCACCCGATCATTACATATGCACGATCGGGTGCAGTGAATACTGGGTCCCCCGCTGGCTATAGGGGGGGGTAGCTTGTGCGGCCTGGGTCCCGGGGAGCCCTCCTCCCCTCCACATATGTTCTGGGGCAGCCAGGGAGACTTTAATCTCCCAGGCTGCCACCGGCTCCCTGACAGCTCCCTGCCGCGGACGCTCGTCCGCTGCAGGGGTTGACTCGCCGCGAGTGGCGGTGAGTCTTAACCACATTGAATAGTGGGAGCAGGAGTGGCAGCGAGCCCTCCGGAACAGGGCGAGTGCATGGCGAGAGAAAAATAATTTTTCTCATTGAATACTGCTGTAAGTATACATCAGTACAATAAGTGCAAAATAAAAACCATATGGGATCAATAAAAAATAAAATTGAGAATTCTCAGTAAAATTAGGTTTAGTACTCCAGTGGAGTTATGAGACGTCATTGGAGCATTATGGTGCATCCAAATAAAATTGATGGTGTCTTTTGTATTACGCACCTTATATATTAAATCAGATAAAGAATCTTTTTTGATTACGAATTTCATAAATTGCAACACAAACTACGTAATTTATCTCCTCACATGTAAATGCCGCTTGAAACATGTTGGGCAAACCACTCGCCCATTAAAAACACGTTTTATGGAACATCACCACAATATTATCAATGGACTAATCTTTCACAGTGTCTCTAGACCCTCAACCTTATAACACACACCAGCTGGAATCCGACGCCCCCATCCACACTCCACCCAGACCAGCCAACATCTGACATCACCTTTCCCCGACCCACAGATAAATGAGATTCCCCCATTGCTGACACATAGCTCAGGCCTCTACCCCTCTCACCTCCCGCAGCCACCTGACTGCCCTGCAGCACTCACACACAGTAGGAGCTGTGGACCCCCTTCACCACAGCATACAAAGCGGCGGCCAGCAAGTTATGGAGTCCAGGAGCCACGGAAGAAGTGGTGATGGCAGTACTCATGATCACTGCCACAGGTCATTGTGAGGAGCGTGACAGACATTAGGGTGTGCCTGGGTACCCCAGACACACCCTTGCGCATCCATATTGAGATAACAGAGGGCCAGATTTACACCTGGACAAACCATGTAAAGATGCAATCGGTGTAAATGTATTCCTTCTCAGTGTAGTCTACTTATGGAGGTGACTTAGTTTAGAATGACTCTCAATTAAGGTGGCAAATCCAAGGATCGGGATTGGCGGGATACCGGGATTTGGCCCCTAAAACGCCGGGATTTCAATCCCGGGATTGGAGTTTCCAATCCCGGGATTAGACTGCGCATGCGGCTCAGATGCTGCCTGGCTACTCCTGTCCCAGCAGTGCAGCTCTGCGCAGCGTGACAAGGTCACAGGTCACACTGCGCAGGCCACACAACCGCACAGCGCGCTGCCCGCCCTCCCATCCAGCCTGACTGCATTGCATTGCATGGCTTCCGGCTTCCCGACACCACCTGTCTGGCCCAGTGTCAGCCCCCACCTGTTTGTGTAAAAGCCATTTGCTTCCGGGGTCTGCACATGTGCAAATACACACATGCACATACCCCCTACCATTGTAATGTGGCCCCATCCGATCAAATCTGAATCACCCCCAAATATGTCTGGATTTAGGGGGCGATTCTGGTAGACTCAATTTCTAATGGCAGCCCCACATCCACTGTTTAAAGCATGTCCTGTTCTGCCACATAAATGATATTGTACAGTATACTAGTTTAATAGAACTAGGGACATATGGATTCTAACTGCATGTATGTAATGTGTATGTTGTGTTCCTGTTTATACTGTACCTAAGCATGTGCCAGCCTGTGTACCAGTGTGTCTATGGCTTCATGAGTTAGAGAACCTCCCCATATGTGACTCCCTATGTCTGTAAGCTGTGACATCTGTGCAAGCCTCTGCATCTGTCTGCTTCTTCCACTGCTGGCATGTCTCTCTTATTCAAGTGAACACTGGCACCAGATAAAAATAAAGTATTTATTCTACATGACTGCAGCATACACAGAGCAATAATAAAGAGATGCTTTCAAAGATTGCACCTGGTTTACAGGCTCAATGATAGACTGAGGAAGCAGGTAAGCAAGTGGTTCCCAAACTTTCTTGACCGGGGTGCCCTAGAATAACAGCATTTGTTCTTGGCACCCCTAGTCAAAAGCTTCTTGTAGATAAATAAAAAAAATACAGTAAATTGTGCTTAACGGTTATCCTCAGGTTCAGGTATGTGGTGGGGAACATAGGGGGAAATTTACCACTATGAAAAACCTAGTTTTTCATATTGGTATTTCCCCTACGACTGCATACGACTGTTTCAGTCGTATGCAAAGTCGTGTTCCGGAGGGGAATGTACAAAGTAGTCATATACGACTGCTTTGTAACCCTCCGATGTCGTAGGAATTCGTATTAGCGGCCGTATATACAGCTGCTAATATGAATTAGTACAGGCAGTCTGCACGGATCAGTCAGATCCGTGCAGGCTGCAAGGTGTAAAAAAAATAGAAAAATTGAATAAATAAATAAAAAAACAGCGTGGGGTCCCCCCACAGCTGTAACCAGCACCAGGCTGAAGGAGCCGGGGCCGGTAATTAAAAATCAGGGAACCCGACAAATAGGGGTTCCCTGATTTTTATCAACCAGCCCCAGGCTCCAGGTCCGGGGCTGGTTCCCAAAATATGGGGGACAAAATGACTAGGGGTCCCCCGTATTTTAAGAACCAGCCCCTGGCCAAACCAGCCAGCAGGGTAATGTCACAGCCGGGGGACACTTATGATATAAGGTCCCGCGGCCAAAACATTAACCCTACTGACCAGTCAGCCTGGCCAGGGGCCCTGGGGGAGGGGGGACCCCCCAATGAAGGGGTCCCCCCCCCTCCAGGACTTACCTGACCAGGCTGAAGCCTGGTGCTGTCCCCGGTGACCCTGGGCTGTGGTCACCAGGCTGAACTGGGACAGGTGAGTATTGAAAATCCCGAAAATACAAATGTGTAAAAAATAGGTGTATTTCTGCCTACGAATACACCTATTTTTTACGAATCCATTTTGGTAAATTTCCCCCATAGTTCTGGTTCTAATTGTCCATACATCTTATGATTGGCCGCCACCAGCACTGGTTTTGCCTATCATTTTGAGCATAAATAACTTGTTTTGGTCATGGACCCCAACCCGAGGCACCCTTGCAAACATCCCAAAGCATCCCAGGGTGCCTAGGCACAGAGTGCCTTATTCTGGTTAACTCGTTCGGAAGTGCATTCGTTCGGATAGGACCGAACACACCGCACATCAGTACTGCAAGACAACACACGTCTACACGTCGACTGCGTGTTGTCTATTCGGACTTCCACATAAGAGGAAGTGGCGTCGGTCTGCATCCACACTACAGTGTGCGGTCAGAACTCAATAACTTCTCATGGGCTTTCTGCGTCCGGACGGCCAGGCGACCGAACGCTCTCTGTTGGCATTTTTCAGAGCACAGCACAAATCCATTCGGAACTCATTCTTCAAATCCATAAAACAATTAAACAAAACTCTATGGTCTCTATTACTTTCAATTAAATGATTTTACCCACAAATTGCACTTTACATTAACCCTTACAACATTACAATGTATTCCTTAGAATGTGTCAGTTTCTAAACTATACCTGCGTTTATGTGTCTCACAACTTTCATAACAGCAATGACCTTTGCACCACTACAATAATTTTTTTTTATCAACAACCCTTCCATTTCTATACCTGCCACAGTTGGGTACCCATTATTTAATTTTTGCCATAAACATTACACATAATAAACAAATTAAAATCATTTTTGAGTATTCAAATATTGTGTCATGCAATGCTGTCACTTCCATATACTACATTTCTATACATATGTGGCCTAGTTCTTGTCTGCACTTATTTATGATAGCATTGCAAAACACAATTTCAGAATTTGACACAAATGTGTACCTATGTGTAAATGTGTTTGCCAAACTAGTGTCTTCTTTTACCGTTGTATACATTCATGCATTCATTAATGTGACGGTCATATTTATGCACATCACACAGTAAGCTAACCCATTATTCTGAAAATACACACACCACACATTCAGCAATATTACCCTTTACTTTATACCACACATAAAAATGCTATCACACATGTATATACTGTATGTACCTATTTCCCTTACCATAACACAGTACACAAACATATTTGAACAAAACACAGACAACTTCCAACTTTTCATAAACTTTTATTTTTAAAGGAAAATAATAAAAAAAAAATCATTTAAAAGTTTGGACAGGTTGTCCACCTCTTCTGCTGCCGCCAGCAAGTGCTGCCTCAGTCTGGCCAACGTCCCTTGCACGGCCAGGTGAACTTGGGTCAGGTAATCTGTTGGCATGGGAAATGGGGTTTCACATTAGTGTTGTTATAGGTGTGTGTGTGCAAGATAATGGTTGTTGTCGCATGTTGTGCACATAGGGGCCCATTTATGATGATAGCATTTACAATGCAATCTGGGTAGAATATTACCACCCTGGATTGCATTTTTAAATGCAAACATTACATGGGGAAGTATCATCCATGACAGTGCAGGGACAGGGCTCCAAATGGAGGCTGTCCCTGCGTAGTGCACAGCCACAAGGTGAGGGGGTTGTGCTCATGTGTCATTATGCACTGACCCCTCTAACCCCACGGCCCACCCCCCAGTTCAATTCCGTACATTACAATGCCCTACTGCTATTTCATAATGGCAATAGGCCAGGGATGTGAAGCTGGCCTCACCAATGCTGATACATCGGCCAGCTTAGTTAACCCCATAGTGACCCATGGGGGATGCTTGCGCCGGCGGAAAAGGGGGATATCAGCAGGGATCTGAGATTCATGCTGTGGTCCCACATTGATACATTATGGGGTCCGTCTGACGACTCCGCAGGTTGGACCATCACCGCTCTAGTGGAGCGATGGTCCTTGTGGGCGTGAATGCGGCACTGGGCCGCAAGATACTCCCAGCCTCATCTCCATCACTCCCACAAGGGCCAAAAGCTCCCTGTGGGAGAAGGGTGCTGCCCTGTAGGTAGACATATTGGCAATGGTGCATTAAACAAATGCAGGAACATATACAGTATTAATTATGCTGTTCTCTGATTGGTTGTTAACATTCTTATTTGGTATTAACTTTATTGATAATATTTCAATTAACAGTATGTATGTGAACATTCTTTCAGCTATACCATCGCATCGCATGGCAACGCATCGCATTACTTAGTCTATGCATGTACGTATAGGCGTATATTTACTAAAATGTACACATACCCATATGTGCATGTCTCCTGCCTACATAATTTATTTTTTGACAGTGCTGACCATACCTGCCTGACTGAATAGACACACAACTAGTAATTTGGAAATATCAACAATATGACTCACCGTATAATGGCTACCTTCACCAAACATAAAAAACACATACCAACATTACTGTTAAAGAAAAATACACATAGAAATCAACTCACCTGACATGGCGCCAAACATCAGCTATATAGAGAATCAACAAAAAACATATGTTACTACATTTCTGAACCATGCAATACATCACCCAATGGACACATCACTGGCACACCAAACCAATGCACCACAATCATTATGTAGCCTACACGTGCATTGTTCATAAATGTTATATAATGCATAATGTCACCTTTGTGAACCATATAGTTTGCCATATGTATTTGTCAAGTAATCAAGTTCATTCACATATTATATTGTGTGTTGAGCATTCACACAGATCCCTAAAGTAGCGTGACACCACAGAGTCCCACAGTTGGAATCCCCTATATGTTTTCAGGGGTGCGGGATGGGGGCAGGACACCCTCTTGTGGCTCAGATGTTGTAACTTCACACTCAGGAAAAGGGACATTATGTCTCACAGCGATGTTGGGCAAAAAGCAACACCCCCCCACAATTCTTGACACCATTTCGGGTGAATATTGCAGGTAGCCATAAAAGGCCGATTCTGCGCTCCACCACTTGCCTGGTGGCAACATGCACCCCATTGTATGCCTCCTGTGGTCCCAATGTTTGGGAACTCTAAGGAGTAAGCAGCCAGGGCTTGCAGGGGTAACCGGAGTCACCCTGAAGCCATGCATCACAGCCTTCCGGCTCTTGGAGTCTTTGCCAGATCACGGTTTGTCGGATAACATGAGAGTCATGGGCACTTCTGGGAAACACCGAATTGAAGGCAAGTATTTCCATGGATGGGCCACAGACCACCATCACATTGAGCGAGTTAAACATCTTCCTGTTCTGATAGATCCTCTCGCTCCTTGATGGTGGCATGAATGGTACAGGGGTCCCATCCACAGCCCCTATCACATTAGGGAACCCAGCAAGTTGTTGAAATGCCTGCTGACTCCTATCAAGGGTATCTTGGACAAAAGACATGGCCATGAAGTGCCCCTTGCGCCTAAACATGGCAGACATCACACGCCTCAAGATTCTGCAGAAAGCAGGCTAGGAAATCCCAACAAGTACTGCCACTACTTGCTGGAACGAACCTGAGGCGCAGAAATGCAACACCGCCACCTGGGTGAGTGGCAGCATTGCTGTCTTGAGTCAATAATGAGGTTCCAGATCACTCTCTATTAAAGAGAGAGTCTCTGGAATCACATGTGGGGGTAACCTGTACCTAGTAAGTACCTCATCATTGGGCATCCCAAAGAGGGTCACCCATGAGCGGAAGATTCTAGCACGACTTGCCTCCTTTGGCGCTGAGTGGGTGGAGCCGCAAGTAACCCCTCCCTGTGGACAACGTACACCATTGCGGCTTCTGCTACGTAAATTAAATGGAAAAATGAAAATTAGAACAATATACATATAAGAGACAAATTAACAAATTTTTATTAAATATAAAACCATACATACAGACGAGGGACAGCCTGTAATCTCCATAGTTTGGGATTTTGACAAAATGGATTCTGAAACAATGGACACCACTTTGCAGTTGTCACACACCCGTATTTGCAATATATATGTAATACACATGGCCAACATTGCCAATAGTTACACCGGTACTTGTTTCCTAGAACGGCCACACCGATTTTGATCGGGTCTGAAAAATTGCGTCGATCGCATCGCATGCGACCAAATCGCATGTGATGCGACCGACGCGATGGACCCGATTTTTACATTGAATGAAATGTGAATAGGGTCCCTGGGACCCTATTTTACATTGGATTCAATGTAAAATTGTCCCCAGACCCCAATTTTAACCCCCCTGGAACGGCACCCCACGATTGACCCCAACCCGAAGCGTGGCGAGCGTACCATATTAGCCCATTTCCCATTGTTAGCTATGTAAAATGTGCTTAATCGCGTCCATCGCATCTTGTGCCATTGTAATGGCACAAGACCGACGTGATGAATGCGATTACAATGTTAAAAATATTTTAACATTGAACCCTATGGCAAAATCTGGTCCATCGCGTCGGTCACGTCGCGTGCCATGTTAATGCACACGATCAACGCGATTTTGCCTTTGCCGGCAAAATGGACCTGATTTCAAAGGAAATCGCGTCCATCGCGTTAATCTTGTACCTTAAGTTAAGGTACACGATTACTCCCGATTGTGGCCGTTCTAGGAAACAAGTACCGTTACACCAATGCTTGCTTAAATGTGACAGTCCCACCATTTTTTGCAACATATGTAGCTGGGTAACTCCAACAAATACAGCATTCAATATGCTAAAGTGTGGCCAGGTAACATGCAGGATTGTGATAAACAATGTATGCTACAATGATGTTGGTATTGTCTTGAAAAAACTTTTAAACAAATAATGAAGCATCCAGTAACCATTTTACATGTAGAGACAGACATCATCTCCAAATTTAAAACAAGTGGGGGGTTTTTCACTGCGCTGGAAATGGGGAAAAAAAGCAGCTCAATAATAAATGGATAAATAGACTTTTGGAGATGAGCGCTAATTATAGTAAAAAGAATAGGTGTAAGAGGCAAAGAAAAGATAAGAAGTATAGAAAAACACCTGAAAAATAAAAATTGGTTATAAATAATGTTTACAGCTCCTCTGAGCAAATGTGGATTGTCCGTGGAGTGCGTTATCTAACTGTCCCTACCTCTATTGCCGGGATGGAGCGTGGCGGGTTAGGAGGTCCGTGCGCTGCTGCTGGTGGATGCGCCGCACGTCCTTCCCTTTCCTCCGAGAGCTCCGGTGCCAGGACTGTGTGTGGAGCGTTGGAGAGATGTGCGTGCACAGGTAGATGGAATTGCCGCACGCTTCTTCTCCGCTCCCATCAGTTCGAGCGGTCACCTAGTCACGGCAGTTGTTACTTCAGCTCTGATGTAGCGGAGCTTCTTTCTTGAGGTGGGGAACACACTGGGGGGTCCACGGGTAGCCTCTTCTACGCGTTTCGAGCCTTTGGGCCTGTCTCAAGCTCTCGCCGTTCTTGTCACTCCAGCTGAATCTTCTGATTTCAGACGCAGGAGGAGTACGTCTCAGTCTCAGACGAAAATTTCCTATCTAGAGCGCGCTCTAGATAGGAAATTTTCGTCTGAGACTGAGACGTACTCCTCCTGCGTCTGAAATCAGAAGATTCAGCTGGAGTGACAAGAACGGCGAGAGCTTGAGACAGGCCCAAAGGCTCGAAACGCGTAGAAGAGGCTACCCGTGGACCCCCCAGTGTGTTCCCCACCTCAAGAAAGAAGCTCCGCTACATCAGAGCTGAAGTAGCAACTGCCGTGACTAGGTGACCGCTCGAACTGACGGGAGCGGAGAAGAAGCGTGCGGCAATTCCATCTACCTGTGCACGCACATCTCTCCAACCCTCCACACACAGTCCTGGCACCGGAGCTCTCGGAGGAAAGGGAAGGACGTGCGGCGCATCCACCAGCAGCAGCGCACGGACCTCCTAACCCGCCACGCTCCATCCCGGCAATAGAGGTAGGGACAGTTAGATAACGCACTCCACGGACAATCCACATTTGCTCAGAGGAGCTGTAAACATTATTTATAACCAATTTTTATTTTTCAGGTGTTTTTCTATACTTCTTATCTTTTCTTTGCCTCTTACACCTATTCTTTTTACTATAATTAGCGCTCATCTCCAAAAGTCTAATCATCTCCAAATTTACCTTGCAGGACAAGACAATGAAGAGAGTGAGTCACAACTACAGATGGAGCCGGGCTCCCTCTTGCTGGCGAATCGCCAGATTGTCTCCGCTGTTGATCCGCCAGCGGCGAGGCGCTCCATCTGACAGAGACGCGCGTGCGTCTCAGTTTCCGGGCGGCGGGGCCACAGGAACCCTGTCCATCTCCGCTTCAGGGAGACGGACAGGGTTAGGGGAGGTGGCGGGGGGGGGGGAGCGGGGAGGCGGTGGGGACCCCGGGTGACCACCGACAAGCCGGTGGGGACCCGGGGGAAGCATCTCGTGCGTGCACGTCCCCTTTCGCAGATCAGATGGCGGCTGATGGCGATTCTGCCACCATCCCCTGCAAAGACCAGGCCGGCTCCATCTGTACATTGCAACAATCCCATATATATAGGCCCCTCACATGTGTTTGGGCTAACCTTAGGGAATTGGAGGTGGTGTGGTTTGGAATTTCTAATTATCTGGAATGGGTTGTAAAAAAGTGCTAACAATATTTCAACAACATGCAAAAATAGAAACACACATCTTACTTTGTTCAAATGTGTAATTTCAATAAATTAGTCTATTTAGTACTCAAGTTTCAACTTGGCCTTTGTGTAATTAAGCCATTGCACGTGTGCAGTATTTTAGCCGGTATTAACGGCAAAATTCCGGTGGATTTCACGGCAGGTGTTTATCGGCGTGTGTTGTGCGGCGTGCCCGGTGAATGTGGTAGGTGCGCATACGGAACGCTGCGTGGGAGGGTGGGATGTATCTGGGGTATTTATAGAGGGCAAAACATAAGGTCCCTTTGCTGCTAACATGTCTAGGTCTGACTCTGACTCCGCTATCTCGTAACCAGAGCTCATTCATGCCAAATTTGCCTCCCTGGCAGCTAAAGCAAGACACCATGCCAGACGGGCCGAGATGATTGGTGGCCAAAACATCAGCTCACAGGCAGGACAATCTACGGCATCAGCAGAATC